>NW_028317825.1:720681-1331363 GCF_062004578.1 Staurois parvus
GGATTTGCAACCAAGTATTAAAAAGTGAAAGTTTGATTTATGATTATTATTCTGTCCCATTACTTTTGGTCCCTTAACAAGTGGGAGGCACATATGCAAACTGTTGTAATTCCTACACCGTTCACCTGATTTGGATGTAAATACCCTCAAATTAAAGCTGACAGTCTGCAGTTAAAGCACATCTTGTTTGTTTCGTTTCAAATCCATTGTGGTGGTGTATAGAGCCAAAAATGTTAGAATTGTGTCGATGTCCCAATATTTATGGACCTGACTGTATAACAAAATACAGTTAGATGGGGGTTTTTTTCTCTTTTGTGCTTGCAAATACTTTGCACGATAGCCCCAAAGTTTGTTGTCTCCATGAAAGATTTGGGGGAGAAAAAAAGATAAGTCTCATGTATTATTTGTTTGTGTCTTTTTAATAGCCATAATTATTGGTCCCGATGGACATCCACTCACTGTTTACCCGTGTATGATCTGTGGGAAGAAATTTAAGTCGCGAGGTTTCCTAAAGAGACACATGAAGAACCACCCTGAGCACCTAGCCCGCAAGAAATACCGCTGTACTGACTGTGATTACACCACAAATAAGAAGGTCAGCCTACACAACCATCTGGAGAGTCATAAGCTGACCGCTGCTGTCATTAAAACTGAGAAGGAGTTGGACTGCGATGAATGTGGCAAAGTATTTCTGCACGCCAATGCTTTGTTTGCTCACAAATTGACACATAAGGAAAAGTCGGGGAACAAAATGCACAAGTGTAAATTTTGTGATTATGAGACTGCTGAGCAGGGCTTACTGAACAGGCACCTCTTGGCTGTGCACAGCAAGAGCTTTCCACATATCTGTGTGGAGTGTGGAAAGGGTTTCCGTCATCCGTCTGAGCTCAAGAAGCACATGCGTACTCATACTGGAGAGAAACCTTATCTCTGTCAGTATTGTGACTACAAGTCAGCAGACTCCTCCAACTTGAAAACCCATGTTAAGACAAAGCACAGCAAAGAGATGCCATTCAAGTGTGACATTTGTCTGCAGACATTTGCAGACTCTAAGGATCTGCAGGCACATGCCATCTTGCACCAAGAGAGCAAAAGTCATCAGTGCCTGCACTGTGACCACAAGAGCTCCAACTCTAGTGACCTAAAGAGGCACATTATCTCTGTGCACACCAAGGATTATCCTCACAAGTGTGAAGTTTGTGAGAAGGGCTTTCATCGGCCTTCTGAGCTCAAAAAGCACGAAGCTGCACATCGGGGCAAAAAGATGCACCAGTGCAGGCACTGCGAGTTTCAGATTGCGGACCCGTTTGTTTTGAGTCGACACATTCTTTCTGTGCACACTAAGGAGTTACCATTTAGGTGCAAACGCTGCCGTAAGGGCTTTAGGCAGCAGGCTGAACTGAAAAAGCACATGAAAACTCACAGTGGTAAGAAAGTTTACCAGTGTGAGTACTGTGAGTACAATACTACGGACGCTTCTGGTTTTAAACGTCATGTCATCTCCATCCACACCAAAGACTACCCCCATCGCTGCGACTACTGCAAAAAAGGCTTCCGCCGGCCATCTGAAAAGAACCAGCACACAATGAAACATCATAAAGAGGCTGCTTTAGTGTGACCTTTTTATATACCTGTCTTTTCAGAGGATTGCTTATTGTGTACCCATTCTTGTAAAAGTGTAGTGTGGGTTTTGTTTTGCTTTTGTCATTTTAGTAAGCCATGTGCCTCTAAACTATTTTTTATATTCCAGTTCTGCTCTGTTTAATAAACCAACAAAGCTGCAACTATGAGGAGCAGGTGGACATGTATGCTGAGTTCTTTCATTCACTTCTGTATGCGATTCAAAAACTAACTTGACCCACAACATTCATCTAGCTTATAAAAGAACACAGAACACATTATGCTGAAGTTGCATGAAGAATTGGGGACTTTTACGTAAACTTCTTCTCCATCTTAAAGTTAGTCTTATTTGGCAGGCAAAATATAGTTTTATTTATCAGTATTTAGTGGGGTTGTTCATGAAAGTGGATGCATGGAAATTTCATTGTTGCTGTGTGTTGTGTGTCAGCTTTCTTAGGTGTCAATAAATGCAAGTTGTCCTGGGTAAGCTGTCACGTATGTCGCTGAGCAGCATACAGAAGATGCAGTACTGCAGCAGTCCATGTCCTAGCTATGCTATATCTGCAAATCTCAAGCATTTTAAGATTAAACTGAAAGGAGAAAAAAAAAAAAAAAAGCTTAGGTGGGTCTTAATGTTGGGAGTCGTGATTAAAGATTACACCAAAAAACACAAGCCATTTTTTAAACTAGAAATGTCACAGAAATTCTTATTGGACACATATCTGGTTCCCACCCAAATCCTGTTAGTGCCATGTCCTTCCTGCTAGTCTGCTGCTTTCTCTTACTTCCGTTTTTATAATATCAGTGTTGTGTGTGCAATATGTACATTTATGCTCATCTATCTAACAAAAGGGAAGTATACTGAGAAAGTGTTATCAGTGTTTCCAAGAGTGATTTCGTGAAAACGTGTTTTTGGTATATATTTTCAAAGCAATGGCTCTTGGTCTTTATGACTTTGAAATACTTTGATGTAAGAGAGACCTATGTAAAGGGGGACCGTTTTATTGAGGAAGTAGACATTTTACACATTTTTTTGGTTTTTATGTGTGAAATATTGGCATTTTTTTTAACTACTAAAATTATTTTAAGAAATTAACCAGTACTGCGCTATGGTATTTGCTAACCGTGTGTATTGGTTAAACATGAATAATTCCTTTCAAAATTGGCTTGGAGCTAATCCTGTGTATCCCGTTTTAAACACCTGGCACATGAAACATTTGAGTTTGTTTACAGTTCTTGAGTTTAAAGATTTTCATTTAGATAGTAATTTATTAGGGGAGAATAGAAACAGGATGAACAAATCTGCACTTTTACATTAACCATGGAGTCTTGTTTTGTTGCATTAACTTTCAGTGCATTCTTAGGTGACAATTTTCACTGGCTTTGTGTATTCCTAAAATACAGCATTTGCAATGTTGGTAATGCCCACTATAGGGCACTGTTGCATCTGTATTTAAGTCTGAACTCACTTTTGTTTCTGTCATTGTCTACATTGTATGGGAACCTTAAAAGGCACTTTCATCCTATGATCTCCTGAACTGTATCATGAGCCAATGAAATGTCTGTTGTCCTATGTACTTCATTAAACGTGGATCATATTTTTCCAGTTTGTGTATAGGTCAACACTAAAACAGACTGGCTACATGTCATTTTTTCTGAGATTGATATATACAGAAAAGAGAGCAAATGGATACTTTTGCCAATGCCATATACTGATGATAGCATTAAAAATCATTTACTTTGGATAATCTCTCTAAAAATGCAAATTACTAAAACATATTTGCTATAAGACAAGCAATTTGCAAGGTTTGTAACTAGATAACACATGCAGTGCCGTTCCCCTAATGTTTTGTTATTTCAGTGCTGTTTTAACTCAAACTATACACCTTTTTTATATATATATACATTTTTTTTTCTATTATTATTATTTTTTTTTTTTGGCAAGAATGAGACTGTATAAATGTACATATTAAATGCACATAGATATTCAATTGGCTTTTGTACACATCTGTATAAAGATTGTAGTTAATGTTTATGTATGTTACCATGTTTCCATGGTTTAATTCCTGCAGAAAAATGTTGGTAAGTGATCCAGAATTTGAATGTTTTTGTTGAATGTTTAAGAGGTACATTTTTTTTGTTTTGTTTTGTACAAGAACATAATGTAAATTATTCATTAGACATTGCTTGTAAAATATTGTATTGACTTATTCTCTGTACAATTTTGTATAAAAAGTAAAGTGAAATCAATATAGGGATGTGAGATGACCTTGTAATTGTGTACTTGAAAATGTGCAAAAATAAAGATCAGAATATTTTCCTGTTACCTAATGTTTACACCACTTTGTGTCTAAGGAGAGGAACAAACTAACCTTATGGAAACTGGGAGAACTAAGCTACTTTTAAAGTAGAACTATGGTCAAGCTATGCACATTCATATATACATATTCTTAATAAGCCACTTTAAAGTGGTTGTAAGCCTCAGACATGAAATGTGAACAAAGCACATCCTTCTATACTGTGCATTTGTCTCTCGCCAAAGAATTGGGTGTGATTTCTCTCTGCTTCCCTGTTCCTCTATATTGTGTGTGACTCACTTCTGATATGTTTTCCCCACACCAGAGATAAAAAAAATGTGACAGGGTAAGGAGCCCCAGCACTTGCAGCCAGTGACTGATATTCACAGTTCTGTATGTTCTCTGTGTACTTTGAGGAAGGGGTGTGTCCCTTCCCTCCATTTTGGTCTCACGGCTGTACTGACTGAGATCCACACTGTGAGACTTCAAATCTCCGCCCCCCTGCGTTTCAGAGTTGAAAAATTCTGTGTAAATTCTGGACTTTGAACAGCTCTAGAGGACAGATAGCTACAGGTATAACTTAACCACTTGCCCTCCCTGAGGATTTACCCCCTTTCCTGCCCAGGCCTTTTTTTGCATTACGGCGCTGCATTACTTTAACTAAATGAAATTTATGTCTTTTTTTTCCCACGTATTGAGCTTTCTTTCAGTGATATTTGATCACCTGTGTGGTTATTTTCTGTGCTATAAAAGAAAAGACCATCAATTTTGAGAAAAAAAAACAATTAAACATGTCCAGTAAAAAAATTTAAAAAATCAATTGTCGCCAAAATGTATTCTGCTACTTTGCTGGAAAAAAAAATTCCAATATGTGCAAATGAATTGATTTACGTGAAAGTTATAGCATTTACAAATGGCGGTATAGATACTGGAATTTTTTAACATTTGTTACTAGTAATGGCGGCGATCAGCGACTTATAGCAGGACTACGGCAGGCATTCTGACACTGCGGGCAACTGACTTGGTGTCACTGACATCCCAGTGACACCAATACAGTGATCGGTGCTAAAAAAAAAAGCACTGACCCTGTACTAATAGCACTGGGCAGGAAGGGGTTAACATGAGGGTCGATCAAAGGGTTAACTGTGCTGGGAGTGTTTTACTATGGGGCGGTGTGTTGGTGCTTCACTGTAAGCACACTGCTCTGGATGGCTGTGCAGGGAGGACGACTGTTAGTAAACAAAGCAGCCCTCCTCCCCATCCGAAATCCTCGGTAATCACCAGCCGGGACTCTGTGATTGATGGCCGAGAGTGGCAGCGCGGGTAGGGCCCCCTTCGCAGAAATGCAAAATCACGTGTATATATTCGTGATTTTACGCACCTCTGCCGCCCTGTAGCAGTATTTCTGCTATAGGGCAGCGGGGAAGCGGTTAATTAGGAGGGCTTGCTTATCATTTGAGGCTAGTCACTTCACTGGGTAGAGTTTTACCTGCTTCGCACCTGGCGTATGACGTCCTCCGAGGATCGTGCCATATGGGCCACGCTGAGCTGATCTGTGGACAAAGCAGTGTTCCAGGCCATTGTCAGTACCATGTGATCGCTGTAACCAATTGTACACAATGAATGGCTTCCTTTTCTAGCCATTTATTGTGTACTATTGTGTTGAAATCTGTGATTGGTCACAGTGATCACATGGTACAGACAGGGCCAATCGCAGTGCATTTGTGCCATGTGATGTGGTCAACCACAGCTTCACAATGGTACACAATGGACGAATGGATGCCATTCATAAGAAAGGTTGCTTATAACAATGATTATCACTGTTATAAGCAATCGTGTGTGAAAAAAAAAACAAATCCTGATCACGTCCGCAGAGTAGTTTGGTGTCACTTTGGTAACACTGTACTGCTCTGGTCACAGTGTGTAAAAAAAAAAAAAAAAAAAAAAATAATTTACACATACTGTCACCACCCTGATCATCACCATACCAGTTATATGATGATGCTGTACTGCAATGGTGACAGTATGTTAAAAATAAAAAATGACGTGAGTAAATCAGGACTGTTCAATGTTCATATACTGTATATACAGTTAGGTCCATATATATTTGGACACAGGAACAATTTTAGTTTTTTTTCAGTTATTTACCAAAACATATTCAAGCTATAGTTATATAATGGATATGGGCTGAAAGTGCACTCCCTCAGGTTTAATTTGGGGGTATGTACATCCAAATTGGAGGAAGGGTTTAGGAATTACAGCTTTTAAGATTAGCCACCCCCCCCTTTTTCAAGGGACCAAAAGTAATTGGACAATTGAATCAAAAGCTGTTTCATGGCCAGGTGTGGGCTACTCCGTTATGTATTCATCAGTTAAGCAGGTAAAAGGTCTGGAGTTGATTCTAGGTGCAGTATTTGCATTTGGAATCTATTGCTGTGAACCTACATCGTGCATTCAAAGGAGCTGTTCATGCAAGTGAAACAGGCAATTGTAAGGCTTCCAAAACAAAACAAATCCATCAAAGGGATAGCAGCAACATTAGGAGTGGTCAAATCAACAGTTTGGTACATTCTGCGGAAAGAACACACTGGTGAGCTCAGCAACATAAAAAGGCATGGACATCCACGGAAGACAACAGTGGTGGATGATCACAGGATCCTCTCTATGGTAAAGAAAAACCCATTCACAACATTCAGACAAATGAAGGTCACTCTCCAGGAGGTGGGCATATCATTATCAAAGTCTCCAATCAAGAGAAGACTTCATGAGAGCAAAAAGAGAGGTTCATCACAAGGTACAAACCATTCATAAGCCTGAAGAATAAAAAAGCCAGATTAGACTTTTCCAAAAAACATCCAAAAAAGCCAGACCAGTTCTGGAAAAGCATTATTTGGATGGATGAAACTAAGATTAATCTGTACCAGAATGATGGGAAGAAAAAATTGTGGAGAAGGCTTGGAACAGCTCATGATCCAAAGCACACAACGTCATCTGTAAAACATAGTGGAAGCAGTGTGATGGCATGGGCATTGCAAGGCTTCCAGTGGCAGTGGATCATTGGTGTTTATTGATGATGTGACAGAAGCAGCCGGATGAATTCTGCAGGGTTTAGAGATATACTGTCAGCCCAGATTCAGCCAAATGCAGCAAAGTTGATTGGACAGCGCTTCACAGTACAGATGGACAATGATCCAAAACACACTGCAAAAGCACAGTGGTTAAATGCTTAGCACTTCTGCCTGGCAGTACTAGGCTTGCTAGTTTGAATCCCAACCATGGCACCACCTGCCTGGAGTATGTATGTTCTCCTTGTGCTTGCGTGGGTTTCCTCTGGGTCCTCTGGTTTACTCCCACATTACAAAGACATGCTGGTACGTGAATTGACTCATGTCTAAATTGGCCCTAGTATGTGTATGTATGAATGTAAGTTAGGGACCTTAGATTGTACACCCCTTGAGGGTTAGGGACTGATGTGAATGTACAATATACAGTTGTGTTCAAAATAATAGCAGTGTGTTAAAAAAAAGTGAATAAAGCTGAAAATCCTTCCAATAGCTTTTATTTCCATACACACAAATGCATTGGGAACACTACACATTTTATTCCAAATCAAAACATGAAGAAAAATATATCAAATTTGTGTTGTTCCTCTAAACAATTGAAGAAAAGTGAATATTAGAGTGTTCAAAAATGTTTGAAGATTTTGCTTTCCTTTGAATCATTTAATGAATATTTAGTTGTATAAGCACTGTTTCTGAGAACTGCTGTACATCTGTGTTGCATGGAGTCAACCAACTTCTGGCACTTGTGAACAGGTATTCCAGCCCAGGATGATTGGACTACATTCCACAGTTCTTCTCTATTTCTTGGTTTTGCCTCAGAAACTGCATTTTTGATGTCACCCCACAAGTTTTGTATTGGATTAAGATCCGGGGATTGGGCTGGCCACTCCATAACGTCAATCTTGTTGGTCTGGAACCAAGATGTTGCACGTTTACTGGTGTGTTTGGGGTCGTTGTCTTGTTGGAACACCCATTTCAAGGGCATTTCCTCTTCAGCATAAGGCAGCGTGACCTCTTCAAGTATTCTGATGTATTCAAACTGATCCATGATCCCTGGGATGCGATAAATAGGCCCAACACGTAGAATGAGAAACATCCCCATATCATGATGCTTGCGCAACCATGCTTCACTGTCTTCACAGTGTACTGTGGCTTGAATTCAGTGTTTGGGGGTCGTCTGACAAACTGTCTCCGGCCACTAGACCCAAAAAGAACAATCTTACTTTCATCAGTCCACAAAATGTTGCGCCATTTCTCTTTAGGCCAGTCAATGTGCTCTTTGGCAAATTGTAACCTCTTCAGCACGTCTTTTTTTCAACAGTGGGACTTTGCGGGGGCTTCTTGCAGATAGCTTGGCTTCAAATAGGCGTCTTCTAATTGTAACAGTACTCACAGTTAACTTTTGACCTTCCTTGATCTTCGTGGAGCTGATTATTGGCTGAGTAGTTGCCATTTTGGCTATTCTATCCATTCGAATGGTAGTTTTCCGCTTTCTTCCACGTCTTTCTGGTTTTGGTTGCCATTTTAAAGCATTTGCGATCATTTTAGCTGAGCAGCCTATCATTTTCTGCACTTCTTTATATGTTTTCCCCTCTCCAATCAACTTTTTAATCAAGGTACGCTGTTCTTCTGAACAATGTCTGGAACGACCCATTTTCCTCACAATTTCAGAGAAAAATGCACTGTAACCAGCATGTACAACATTTGCTGCCTTCCTTCCTTAAATAAGGGCAATAATTGCCACCTGTTTTTCAAAGAATGAATGACCTCACTAATAGAACTCCACACTGCTATTATTTTGAACATGCCCCTTTCAATTAGTGATTCAATTACACAGAATCAGCAGCATGCATGTCATGACTGTTGGTTCTGTTGGATTTCCATTACTCTGCTACACCTGCTAGTAAATTATTCTCCAAGTAGAAATATTATTTCTACCAAAAACAGTGATTGATCAGGTTAGTGATGTCTGACTGCTATTATTTTTAACACAACTGTATATGTAAAGCATTGTGTAAATTGACAGCGCTATGTAAGTACCTCTAATAATAATATCATAGTTTATAGATTGTATGACTTTCCTACAGACTAAATATTACTGTGCACTGATTTGGGTTATTTTTTCCAAAGAAATGTAGCAGAGTACATTTTAGCCAAAATTTATGAAGAAAGATGATTTGTAAAATTTTATAGCAAAAACAAAGAAACTCTTTTTATCAGAATTTCCAGTCTTTTTGAGTTTATTTAGCAAAAAATAAAAAAAAAACCATTGGTGATTAAATACCATTAAAAGCATGCTCTATTTGTGTGGGGATAAAAATGTAATTAATTCATTAATTTCATTCGGATACAGTTTTGCATGACTGAGATTGTCATTCAAAGTGTGACAGCACTAAAAGCTAACAATTGGCCTGGGCAGGAAGGGGGTGAAAATGTCTAATATCAAGGTGGTTAACCGTGTTAATTCTGATGTCAAATTGCGATTTAGTTTTAGTCATAGTATTTTGTCTAAAATGCCATTTTAGTCATCTGAATTTTTTTAGTAAATGCCATTTTAGTTTTATTTGTATTTTAGTCATCTGAATTGTTTTAGTAAATTCCATTTTAGTTTGTCGTTATTTTAGTCATCTGAATTGTTTTAGTAAATGTTTTAGTCAACTAAAATAGTGTTAAATTTAGTCTACGAAATTAACACTAGTGGTTAACCACTTTAAGCATTATGAGGCAGCACAGGTGCACAGAAGAGGGAAGAATGCCAAAACCTGACCTGGACAACTTCATTGCTTCTCTTGTGAAATTTTTTGAATGATCTGCTCCACAGTGCCTACAGCTACAAAATTGCTTTTTTAAAGGACAGCTTCACCTTTAGTGACATTGTCCTTTAAAAAAAAAGTCCCCGCAAACCTGAGTACAGGCAACCTAATCTTATATTTACCTTTGTCCCCATTCCATACTACTGTCAAGATCCTGGCCAACTCCCCTTCATATTGTGTATACATGTTGAGGCATACTCCGAACGACCGCTGGAGGCCACCATTCGAACAACTACCTAGGAATGAATGGGGCTGTGGTACCTTCAGATGAATGGACACTTACAAAGCTCTAGGGCACCTCCCATATAACCCTACCACACACTATGGGTCCTCAATTTTATGCTAGTGCCTGAAGGCAATGGACATTTTCTCCTTCACTGAGAAACTCACCCTTCACTTACATTATATTTTCTTTATTATTTTATCTGCCCTTTCTTCAATCAAACCCTTATTGTCTTCGAATGTCAGCATAGGTGCAGTGTATCTGGATCAGCAAAACCTCAGTAAATTTTTGGGAGCCATACTTGGACCCATGTTGTGGAGACGGCCTGTAATGTTACTAAGAGCACTGGATTTTGTGTGGGCGCTTATCGTGGCACTCCAGCAACATGTTAGCTGCAAGGTTCTATACAGGTCCTGGACCATGGTCCATCACTTTGGAACCCAATCTCTGAAGAACCCTTTGGGGATATGCCCACCATCATGGGGGAAGCCTGTGCGTTATTTGCAGTCCAGCATCATGGACTGGTAAGACAGGGTCCCTCTGTTTATCTGACCAACTAAAAAATAGGGCAGTGTTTGGAATGTATTCACCTCCCAGTGTAAAACCTTTCAAACTTGGCACTAAAATTCAACCATACAACACTGGTGCGTTCTTTAATGCAACTTTTGCCTAGAGCCCTTAAAAGGTACTCAGACACTTGCTTATGCCATGCGGATTCGTTACAGGACAGTCTACACCTGGGTTAATGCATACTTCTTATAGACCCTATATTCAGCACCCTATTCCATGAGTACCCTATGGGGTAATTCCCTCATTTGTAGCTATAACATTGTGCTCTGCTTTCGATTCCAGCTCTATTTCATATACTCAACCAGCAGCCTGCAGGATACATCTAAGGCAATATTCTCTGCATCTATGTCACATTTCCTTGGACAGATTATGCCCTTAATACTGCCATTTCCATCTCAAAAATGCCATACCTCTACTATTCCCGTTTCTCAGCCGGAGTAGGCCAGTCCTAGAGGATACAGACATGAGAAAAATAAATGAAAAGGATATTGATATTATAAATATTAGAGGAAGCTGTGGAAGATTTTTCTCCCCCACACTAGTGCTATATTCAAGATAACGTTGAAGCGCTTGTTGCCTCTGTCCATAAAAGCCTTGGCATTGTGCATTGACTCTGCCTTTCCATGCCCTTTTAGTTACAGAGACCCACAAAACACTCTGTTCATAAACAGAATGTGCAGTGTATGAGTCTATGACAACTGGTTCACTCCTAAAAGAATTTCCACTCCTAAAATCCTTACTGAACTCTATCCAGTAGAAAGAGTTCACAAAAAAAGTGGGTTATTCCTGTTTTTGATCCTTCTGTTTCTGTCCTAAGCAAACATCTCACTATACCTATTAAATATGTTCTTTCTTTCAAAGATTTTGCAGATTTGAAGTGTAATATACTCCTAAAAGCTCTCTTTAAACTTGCAGGCCCAGCCCTGCAACCAAACTCTTGCTGCAATGCGTAGAATCTCATGATTAAAAGCTTTGACAGTTGAAGCTGCCTGCAAAAAACATTTGTCTTTCCAGGGAACACGTCTGTCTGGTGAGGTATTTGAATAATTTATCAAAGAGGTCACAGGTTGGAAGGATTTATTACAGATGAATGTCCCAAAACCACCTTCTTCAAAATGCAGCTCATCTGTTTGCTTTAACCAGGCTGCAACTTCAAAACCAGCCTACCAAGTTCAGCCCTTTCTTTTGGTACAAGGCTTGGCATCCAGTCATCCACAAAGCGCTCTTCACAATGAAAAGGTGCCTCTCTCCTAAGAGTCTGTTAGACCCCAGATCTCTGCCCTCAAAAACATCTGATCAAACCGAGATCAGTTTGATCAGATTCTTGTGTGGCCAATAACTACTTGTAAACAACAAACTGGAAGTGACAAAATCCTTGCCACTTTCAGCTTTATTCATCACAGATGTACCTTCCCATCCTCTGTACTCAGCCAAGCCTAACAGAAAGCATCAATCCCAGGCTCCCTGATTGCACCAGAGACCCCAGGATCAGGCAGCTGTAATGCTGCTTGGATCACCTTTACAGGAAAGCCTATCACTGACTGCAAATTTCGATACCAGGATCATGGCAGTAGCCATGATCCTGGTATGACCATTTCCACTGGAAGATGTACGGGTACACCCCGCTCATACGCATCCAAAAGCAATCTCTGCCTTACCTGGATGCAGGGTCAGGACAAGAAGTGGGCAGAAGGGTGTCCTGCTCTAGACGCCCTAATATATAGAAGGGGGGCATACTGGGACCTTTCTTGCCTCCCCTCCCAATCCTCCAGATGCCACCTTGCCCAGAGCCTTCATTCAGCCATCCTGCACTGGTGGTAGCAACTGCAGTCAGCACAGAGAGCACAGCGGGCATCAGGGACAGGCCTCCATCACTGCCATGCCTGGACGGCATGGAAAGTCTTCCCATCTGCAGTGGGACTGAGGGCTCCTAGGTGTATACAGCTTCGGGGGGTGTGCTCTCTTCACTGTATTCGCCTTCACCAGTGGCGGGAGGGAGGTTGGCTGCATTCCTCCTGACTGTGGGTCTCCTTTGGAGGGGGGAGGGGGTTACTGTATTTCTAGATGGGGGATTTTGTCTGATCACCCCCTGCACATTTCTCGCATGGGGGTCTCCTTCTACTGGAATTGAGGAAGGGGGTTCCTAGATGGGGTTCTCCTAATGAAGGTTGGGGAGGGGGTTCTTGTAATACTGAATGAGAGTCTCCCTGTATTTGTGTCTCTAGATAGAAAGGAGGGGTCCCTTCTGATCACCATCCCTGCAATCCTGGGTGGAGGTCTCCTTCTACTGGAGGTGGAGAGGGGGGTTTCTGTATTTCTGGACAGGGGTCTCCTTGTACTTGTCTGTATTCCTGGATGGGAAGGGTCCCCTCTGCAGTTCTTGGTGATGGGAGAACATTGAATATTTCATTATAATACAAGGGTTGAAATATCTCAATAAACCAATAGAGGCACCATCCCCAAATGAAATTGAAAATGAAAAAAAATGTAATTTCCAGTTGATCTACAGAAAGAACAGGAAAATGGGGATTTTTATATGCCAATAACAATAACATACATAGAAGAAAATACAATGTTTATTTTAACATTAAAATCAGCAAGAGTTAAAAAAAACAAATGCAACACAACAATTTTATCGATTGTGTACAAGTTATGCTGCAAAGTTGAGTGGATCAAAATCGTTTGCTTGTAATTTGCTTCCTCGGGATCCATGTGCTTGTAGTGTCTTCAGATACAGTAACTGAATATCCAAAAGAACAGTCCAAAAAGCTACTAATATTGCAACATAGCATAGTAAAATAAAAAAAGAAGATGCACCAAAAGAGAGGATTTTCTAAAACCTACATCAACACCCAAGGATGGTTGGTACACTTTTATAAGGGGGAGCGGATGCCACTCAAGACCAGCCCCAGGAGTCCAGCGTGTTGTATGTGTGGAGTGGCCTCAGCACCGTGATAGCTAGGCCCGCTAATGCATTTCGCCCTACCCATCGAGGCTTGGTCACACCTTCACACACAGGGTACACTTTTCTAGTTACAAAATAATGCCATACAGGGACACTGGGAAATCATGATCACCACCATTCAATATACTAATCAGCTAATGACTTTTCAACCCAAATCTCTCCAGCATCCTCTTGTCCTAAGAGATATCCATTACAGAGGGAACTATCCCTTTTGGCTGAAATTCACCTTCAATGGTAAATCTTACTCCATGTTTTCGGAGGGTGAAAAGGCCCTGTTGAAATTGAGCTTCCTCTCCCACAATCCTTCATCTCAGCATCGATCCAGATCCAGCGGTCCTCCTCCTCTGCTTTCGCCTCTTTGGTCACTTTTTCCAGCAAAGAAACCTGCCACGTCTCGCCAAGTGACATGAGAACTAGCCTTTTGCCGCCAATGGTTTTTTTCCTTAGCGGTGGCTTCTCATTGGACATTAGCCACTGCACTTGTTTGTTTCTTTTTTCTCTGTTTTGCCATAAGCTTTATAACCAAGGTGGACTTAGTTCTTTATTCAACACAATACCACATGGACCCAGGGATGATACCCTGGCCCATGTCGGTCTCTAGAGTTTTGGTACAAGGTTTACAATGTATGCTATGTTTGATATTTTTTTTTTAAGATTGCTTGGGGGCCTCCTCCCCTCTACTTTTCTATGGGTAAATGATAGTGCCGGGAGGGGTCTATGCGCTCTCCCTGATCAAAGGACTCTTTCCAACACTTTGTTTTAGTTAAGACTCCTTTGTCTCCGGAACTCCGGTTCGGGACTACAAAACTGTTTATATGTGTATTTTATCTACATTTTTGTGTGGTATTATTAGATGCTGGGCTATTCTAGGCCTGCGTATCCTTTGTTCCTTTCTGTCTTTGTTCTTTCTCTCAAGCTTTCTTTTTTGTTTTCTTTTGAGAGCTGCTCAGGGCTCCGGTTGGCTTCCCAAGATATTGGGTTCGTCTGGTTGGTGAGTGAGTCTATGTGTTTTTCATGACTTTTCTCATTTTCCATGTCCAGGGTGACAAATAACACTATCCGACTGCTTTCCCATAACGTACAAGGGTTGGGATCACCTTCAAAATGCATTGAGGTTTTTACATATTATAGGTTCCTAGAAACTGATATTGTAGCCCTGCAAGAAACGCATTTTCCTTCCTCTTTTACCCCCCCCCCCCGTTTTCTTCACAAGGATTTCCCAATTTACTAATGCTCCAATTAAAAAAAGGGGGAAGCACTCTGCCTATTGAGACGGTTATCTTTTACTGAGACAAAAGTGATTAGAGATAGTGAAGGGCAGTACCTATTAGTGAAAGGACATTAAGGAGACAATTTGGTACTTTTCTAGTTTACTATGCCTCTAATACAAATCAAGGAGCTTTCTTTTGCTACTTACTCCACTCTCTAGCTCATGAACTGGAGGGGAATGTTATGCTCACGGGGGACTCTAATTTGGCCTTAGATTATGTTTTGGACAAGTTCCATGCTGTTACACTCAGATCTCCTCCTAAACAGAGCCGTAAATTTGCACAGATACTTTATGATCATGATCTGGTTGATGCCTGGTGGGAGGCCAATCCTAATTCTCGAGATTATTCCCATTTTTCTAGCGCCCATCAATGTTACTCCTGTATTGACGATGTGTTTCTTCTCTCGAGACTCTTACCTAAATTACGCTCGACTAAAATTGTTCCTATGCCCTGGTCGGATCATGACCCTGTGATGCTGACATTTCTCAATCTAATGTCCAAATTGGCCAAACCACACTGGCTATTACATGAGTCTCTTCTTAGTAATGAATCTTATTGCCTAGATATTACTACTCACCTGAAAACATATTTTGATATTGACATTTCCCCAACAATTAATTGGACTGCACACAAGACCTCCATCAGGTTTTTTTTATTCAATTGTCCGCTAGACTAAAAAAAAGCCTGGGATGAAATGATCTCCGCTAAAACTGAGGCATATGAGACACTGGCTTGTAGACATAAAAATTCCCTGAATCCTCATTTGTTACATGCATTAGAACCAGCTTGCCTGGAGCGCAATCTTTGCCTTACCACTAAAGCTGAGAAACAATTACACTGGACTAACCATAAGTTACTTGGCGGGACAAACCTGGTTCCCTATTGGTGCATAAACTAACCCTTATACATTCTCATTCTGCCCTTCCCAAAATTAGGCTGTCGGGGGGTCATCTTTCTCAGGACCCCCAAAAGGTCCTTGAGGAATTTCATTCATTTTATACTAATTTATATAGTACCCCTCAGGGTACTTCTCCCTCTTCCATCCGAGACTTTCTGGGCACTTTGCCTTTATTGTTGCTTGAAGAATCCCTTAGGAACATTATGGAACAACCCTTTTCCTGTACAGAAGGTCAGTCAGATGCTGTCTTCCAATAAACCGCCGGGCCCTGATGGCCTTCCCAACAATTATTATGAAAAATTTTCAGATCCTCTGGTCCCACATATGACTCTATTTTAATACCCTACGAAATGGAGGGGAACTCCTTCTAGACGAAAATAGAGCGCATATTAGTGTTATCCCCAAACCCAGTAAAGACACCACTGATGTCTTGAATTATCATCCTATAATCATTGGTTAACTGTGACTCTTAAAATTCTCACTAAACTTTTACCCTTGCGTCTTAACACTTTTTTGGGTCAGTATATCCATAATGATCAATCGGGTTTCATCGCTGGGTGCCAGACCTTAGACACAAGTTCATCTGTAAAACATGGTGGAGGCTATGTGATGGCATGGACATGCATGGCTTGCAGTGGCAGTGGGTCATTGGTGTTTATTGATGATAAGACAGAAGCAGCTAGAAGAATTCTGCAGTGTTTAGAGATATACTGTCAGCCCAGATTCAGTCAAATGCAGCAAAGTTGATTGGACGGCGCTTCACAGTACAGATGGACAATGATCCAAAACACACTGCAAAAGCAACCCTAGAGCTTTTGAAGGAAATGAAGTTGAATATTCTGCAATGGCCGAAGAATTTTTGGGGCCTACAGAATGCTATTTACATATATGTCCAGTGCAATATTGCGATCCAAGCTTTACCTACAATTATATACAATTTTTGGCATTTAGGAGGAATCATACCTCTCATCTTTTTGAAAACGGGTCTCAATATCCATATCTTTTAAGTGGAAACAATGATGACCTTTATCAGGATTTACCATTATTGCAATCCACTGAATGCATCCTATTTAAAGAATATCGGCCGACTGAAGCTGGCTATATACAATGCAATTTTCTTTACCAACTTATATGATGATGATGAATTACAAAGGAGTTTTATCACTCATTCTTCATTATTCCATATTGATGAATATATGAAGGAAGTACATAGACACTTCCAAGATAGAAAAGAGAGAATACGAAATCTAAATTGTGAAGATTCACTCAACTTGGATTCAACCGCTATGGACTTCCTAAATACTTTTACAGAATATTTTCTGTCAATACTCATTTTGTTTTTTTCAGTCATCTATACTGCTGCAGCTAAGTGAAAACTCAGAATGCTTTTTTTGTTTTTTTGTTTTCATTCACTGATTTTATTTTATTGATTGACAGTGTGTACACCATGATTCAAATGCCAACCTTTTCATGATCTAATTGATCTCAATAAAATATCTGCATCCTTTACTCATGGTGATAATTTACTCCACATAGGATTCATAATATACCATCTTTTTGTCAGGTCTGCTCTTGTCAGCTGCAGGACTATCTGGCTTAAAGTGTTACTAAACACATTACAGTAAAATCAGTCTGTATATGCAGTAAAGCATGCTTGTTATACTCACTGTGGAACCTAAAGGCTTAATCCTCTGCAATGTGTAAAAATGCTGTTTGATCCTGACTTCTCTGAACCTCCCCTTCTTACAGTGTCCCCCTCTTATCTCCCGATAAGACATACACCAATCTCATTAATCTGTTAGCTAACACCCCATGGCCTCTACCAAACTGGTGAGATCTGTTACCTCAAGGACCATTCTTCCACCATGCTACTCAGTTGCTGGCTTCGATTAACTGGCTGTTGAAAACTAGGTTCTGAGAGTACAAAATTCTTTTTTTTTTCCCATTAAGAGACAGAGAAACACTGTCACCTTCCAGTTATACTGCCACCTAAAGAAGGATTGGCCACTGGTAAAAAAACAAAACTGTATGCCATTCCAGGATAACCCTCACTCCTGCATGCTTCAGTTATTTTAGCCAACTTCTTAAGAATAAGTGTATCTTTTCTTCAGCTCTGCTTTATAAAAGACTAGCTTAATTTTGCTAGCATCTTTTTTTTTTTCTTACTCCAACATTTTTGTTCAATCATGACAATTAAATTGCTGCCAGAGCTGGTCTCTTTGATTGCAGGATAGCTTTTGGAGTATTGTGCACAGACCCCATTGGACTGGACTTTGCGGGGATAGCCTGTGATATTTAGGCACTGGGTTCCATGTAAGTCTCTCCCCAGACTCCATTCTGATATTAGCCGTGGTGCACTTTCTAGGTCCTGAGCCACTGATATTGCATCAATGCTTGTCCTGTCTCTGAAGACTTACTAAGCAGTCTATATATAAAACATTTCTTGAACATGTGTCAAGCATTTGTGTAGGCTGCACAAACTTGTCCTGTATGTTCTGTAATAGATTAATTCCTATGATCATCAGCACCATCTAGAGGCCAATATTCCGTACAGTTTTCTGAAATACCTGAAAAAATATGCCACATTTTTGCCACTAGATGGAGCTGATAATCATAGGAAATTGTTACAAAAAATGCTGAGAAAATCTGTGTACCCTGCACAATTGCTTGTGACTTTCGTCCAACAAATGTTTTATAAATACACCCCTTTTCAGGCCGAATCCAAAGATCACTGGGAGTCTTTAAAATTCTGTTTCCAACTGGGAAGGGGTTACTGCTGTGGGACTGAGCACTGATGTTATGTGTGTATGTGCATGCTCCACCCTTGCTTTTCCACCTTACAGCACTTAGGAAACATCTTCTGCTGCTGCACCTGCTTGCAAGAACCACATGCAACTTCTCTGATCCATTTCTTCTGCCCTCCTACAGTAACCTTGGTCACATCTGGCCATCCAGACCTCACCTACTACCAGTTGTCTGGGTCTTGTGAGTACTGAAGCCCTGCTTCAAACTCTGAGCCCTCAGTTGTCTTACTGCCACATGGTCACAATATACCTCATTTCAAACACGGGGAGGACAATCTCACTTTAACAGGTGCTCACACTCTACTAAAAGTTCCAGGGTTGCTTCCAGCACATCTACTTTCCATCTTTCCACATAGATTTTATATTTGATATTCCAGTCATTGCCTAACAAGCTTATCTTGGAGGAACCAAGATTGCTCCTTCCAATCTTGTGCCTATTGAGCCCCTAAAGCCTTGTAGACACAGGCCGAAAACTGGCCAAATTCGATCAAAACCAACTAACTTTCAGCCTTGTGTACAGCTGTCTGTTCTACAGAAGCCAGTCTTACAACTGACTTCTGTGGAACGGGCATGATAGAAAACCAGCATTCAACCAGAGTTGCTACTGCTCACCAGTGTGTTCTGATGGGGGAACAGTCCCCCTGTCAGAACACAGAGGCACAATGGGGAACATTGCCACACTAACATCACTTATGTTAGTATGGCAAGCCCACTGGGTTGAACCAAAAAAACCTTGTAGTGTGTACCCAGCTTAAGACTTTCCTGTTGCACCCACTGTTTCAATTGTTCTTTTATGGATATTGGATACACGCTGATAAGATGTGTGCTCCTTTCACAAGCTTATTAGTCTTGGTTGAGGACATTGTAAAAAAATGGTCTACCCCCACTGTGTATTCAGCATTGTCCTGTCTAAACAATGTGATTATTATGCTAGTAGAAGGTGCATCTGTCTTTAAGGACCCAACCAATAAATAGTTGGAATTTCTCTCTAGAGCTCTTTTCTTGCTTGCTCTTCACCCCATCTTCAGTCTGCCAAACCTTGGCTGATTGCGCAAATCTTTTAAAAGATTTCTTATCACTGCTGTAGTTGATCCCTTGATTTCAGAATGTTTGGAACAAATAGTAGCTGTAAATGTTAGCTGTGATGTCCCAATGGAAGCTTCCTGTCTTATATCCTGCATGGGTCTCCTGTCTGTACACATTCAGAGGACATTTTGGCTAAGAAGTTGGGCTGTGGAGCCTATGTTTAGGAAGCATCTGATCTGAATGGCCTTCAAGGGATGTCTCCTTGGTTCCTCCCTTATTACCATTATCAAGGAGGCTACTGGTGGTGATCTTTCTTAGCAGTAAAAACCTAAAGAACAGACTCTTCTGGTCAGGCAGAGGTTAATAGAACTGTCATTTGCACTTATCAAGAGTGCCTGACTCTTTTACCCAGCTTCCCCATTCACAGAAGCTGTATTCTGTGAATGAAACATAATAAATGAAAGGAGGGGCTGAACTTTCACTCATCCATTCATACTGTAAATCCTGTTTCATTCATACAAGCTGTAGTAACAGCCTCCATGTATGAATGAGCTGCATGGAAAGCGCAGGCATTCTGCAGGAGTGCAAATAACAGTTCTATTAACCCCCCCCCCCTGCATAGGGGTGGGGGAATCAATAAAGGAAAACTTCAAGGAAACCAGGAGCCAGCAGCACAAGAGATGTACAGCATTAATAGTATGTCATGTCCAGCGGTGGAATGACCATTTGGAAACTCGGGCACTGCCCGAGGGCCCGGGGTCAGTAGGGGGCCCTATGAGATGCCCCTGGTACCTTTTTCATAGGCTTTTTTGATTTTGGGCAAGGACACAGGGGCCCCATGATCCCCTATTGCCCGGGGGCCCCATGAGTTGTCTGTCCGCCCCTGGCCATGTCCCTTGTGCTCATTTTTGTGTTTTTGTTTTGACCACAGTTAAAGTGTTACTAAACACACAACAGTAAAATCAGTCTGTATATCCAGTAAAGCATGCTTGTTATATTCACTGTGGAACCTAAGGGGTTAATCCTCTGCATTGTGTAAAAAGGCTGTTTGGTCTTGTTTTCTCTGCCCTTCCTCTTGTTCCAATATCCACCTGATAAGACAGACTGAACCTTAGTCACATGCACATGCTCAGTTTACTGTGTATTGCTAGAGGTTTTTTTTTTTCCCCTTGTGAGGGTGCATGTGATCAGCACAGGGCCAATCACCACTGTCCAGACAGAGGGTCACGGGTTTTGTATCCTCCTAGAGCAGAAAGAAAACTCCTCCTACAAGTTTTAACCAGTGCTCTGCTGAAGTCACACGTCTGCTCTAACTGCTGATGAGAAAATGTATTTAGCAGTTTATATTTACACAAATAATTGCATTTCCATGTTGTGTGTACTGTGGGAGACAGATATAGTGAATGCAGGGTCCTGGGTTTAGTAACACGTTAGGCTGGCCATGCACTAGTAGATGTTTGAGCTAACATTCATACAAATATTATGAAAATTCTTTGTACATTCAATGACTGGACAAATGTTGTACCAAAATTTTATTTGCTTGAATAAATGTCATTTCCCACACGAAAACTGTTGTACACTGCTAGAAATTATTTTATTTGAGAAGAATATTCTATCTTGCCACTTTGAATCCACTAGTGTATCTTAAAACCTGTGCTTTTTTTTTAGAAAACAAGCCCACCATGTTAGCCCCTGTATATCTAGTGTAGCCAGGTGCTTGCAGCTTGGTTCCTACTCAATGTTTGGATCGGCCCAACAACAGACAGCTTCGGGTCTTTATTATGCCTGCTTGCTCTCTCTCTATTACCCCCCCTTTTTTATCCAACAGTTTCTGATAACCCCAAAAACAGTCACAGGAAAGACACGGTCAGGAGTTGCATTCTGAAACCTGTAGACCTGTGGAGGGGGGCTGCTGTACTGTATGGAGCAAAAAGAAGACTATAGTTCCCAGGGCTCTGTGCGAGTGGCAGAGGGATCCTAACCAGACTGCCTGGGAAAGTTCAAGGCAGCTGGTGCTGGTGCAAGGCAGATTTTGGACCTCTGTGGCAGTGCATCTTATGGGACAACGCTGCCTAAATTCATCAGGATCATGGATGTGATGGCAACACAGACTGCTCCCACTCAACATGTTTCATCTAAATAGATTCATATTTATGCATGTTAATGCATAGGTGTGAATGATCTCATATAGTTACTCTTTATAAACATACTAAACTGCAGCACATAAGGTACAAGTATGTTGTGCAAAACTGCACATTATGGCAAAGCTTAGCAGCCTTCCCCTCCTACAGTTTCTTTTTAATATATTCACACAATGCTGTATGTTGAGTTGGAAAATATTTGGCTGTTGTATTTTGGGAGTGCTGACCTGCAATTACCTTTAAGTCAACTGAGACAGAGCTTTTAAAAAACACAGAGGACATTAAGGGTCTATTTACACCATTGTTATAATGCATGTTCACAGCACTCCAGAATCGCAGTGAGAATAGTGTCCATATGCTATGGAAAGCTTGCATCTTTAATAACTTGAGTTATCCATTAAAAGATATCCACTAAAGTGTATGTTGAATCCTTTATACAGTGGGACCATAGAGAATGAACATATACCCTCTAACAGGAAGTTGGATCAAAGCAGGAATAAAAAAAATTGGAAATTTGGAGGAGATTGAGAGCAACAGAAAGTACTTTTGAGTTAGTAATATATTTTTTTAAACCAGAGATTATTGTCATGTGTGGGCAGCACAGTGGCCAAGTGATTAGTGTGATAAACGTGGTACCCAGCACCTGCTCTTCTCACCAACTCATGACAAAGGACTAGCCAATAGGTGGTATCACAATGGTGTTGACAGAGGCCATCTGAACAATCATCCAGAGTAGGGGGTGGATGCTGTGGGGCCACCATGTTTATGACCAAGTCCCAAATACAGTTTCTACACAGAACCTTGAAAAATGATTCATACACCTTGAAATTTTCCACATTTTGTCATGTTACAACCAAAAATGTAATTGTATTTTATTGGGATTTTATGTGATAAACCAACACAATGTGGCACATAATTCTGAAGTGGAAGGAAAATGATAAATGGTTTTCAAATTTATTTACAAATAAATATCTAAAAAGTGTGGCATGCATTTGTACTAAGCACCCTTTACTCTGATACCCCTAACTAAAATCTAGTGCAACCAATTGCCTTCAGAAGTCTCCTAATTTGTAAATAGAGTCCACCTGTGTGTAATTTAATCTCAGTATAAACACAGCTGTTCTGTGAAGCTCTGAGAGGTTTGTTAGAGAATAAACAGCATCATGAAGGCCAAGGAACACACCAGACAGGTCAGGGATAAAGTTGTTGAGAAGTTTAAAGCAGGGTTAGATTATAGAAAAAATCCCAAGCTTTGAACATCTCACATAGAACTGTTCAATCCATCATCAAGACATGGCTGTCCACCTAAACTGACAGGCTGGGCAAGGAGAGCATTAATCAAAGAAGCAGCCAAGAGGCCCATGGTAACTCTGGAGGAGCTGCAGAGATCCACAGCTCAGGTGGGAGAATCTGTCCACAGGACAACCATTAGTCATGCACTCCACAAATTTGGCCTTTATGGAAGAGTGGCAAGAAGAAAGCCATTGTTGAAAGAAAGCCATAAGAAGTCCCATTTGCAGATTGCAAGAAGCCATGTGGGGGACACAGCAAACATGTGGAAGAAGGTGCTCTGGTCAGATGAGACCAAAGTTTTTGGCCTAAAAGCAAAATGCTATGTGTGGCTGAAAACTAACACTGGCCATCACCCTGAACACACCATCCCCACCATGAAACATGGTAGAGGCAGCATTATGTTGTGGAGATGCTTTTCTTCAGCAGGGACAGGAAAGCTGGTCAGAGTTGATGGGAAGATGGATGGAGCCAAATACAGGGCAATCTTAGAAGAAAACCTGTTAGAGTCTACGAAAGACTAGAGACTGGGGCGGAGGTTCACCTTCCAGCAGGACAACGACCCTACACATACAACCAGAGCTACAATGGAATGGTTTAGATCAAAGCATATTCATGTGTTAGAATGGCCCAGTCAAAGTTCAGACCTAAATCCAACTGAGAATCTGTGGGAGAGTTGAAAATTGCTGTTCACAGCTCCATCCAATCTGACAGAGCTTGAGTTATTTTGCAAAGAAGAATGGGAAAAAATGTCACTCTCTAGATGTGCAAAGCTGGTAGAGACATACCCAAAAAGACTTGTAGGTGTATTTGCAGCAAAAGGTGGTTCAACAAAGTATTGACTCGGGGGGCTGAATACAAATGCACAGCACACTTTTCACATATTTATTTGTAAATAAATTTGTAAAACAATTATTTTCCTTCCGCTTCACAATTATGTACCACTTTGTGTTGGTCTATCATATAAAATTCCAATAAAATACATTTACATTTTTGGTTGTAACATTACAAACTGTGGAAAATTTCAAGGAGTATAAATACTTTTTCATGGCACTGTACATACTGTGACCAGAACAGTGAAGTGTCATCATAGTAACCATAAGAGGACATGCCTGCTTGTCCTCCCAGAACAGCGCTTGTACCCATCTGGCCACTGTACATATACAGAACATGGAAGTAGTTAAAGTAGTTATGAACATACAGTTTTCTAGATCAGCCTTTCTCAACCAGGGTGCCTTGATATTTCTTCAGGGGTGCCTTGGAAAAATGTCTAAAAATTGCCCAAAACTTGTATACAAGCCAGCGGGTGGAAAAAGCCTGACTTTTAGTTACACAAAGCCACAGGTTTCCATTATGCGCCACTACAACCTTCTAGCCACCGGTGTCCTGACAACCAATGACATCATCGGTTAATAAGGAGGATGTCAGCTGCCTGCACAGCATCCTAGTTCGACCCTACAACAGCCCCTCTTCATCATTGCTGGGGTCACATTATCTCAGTGATGGAGAAAAGCTGAGGGAGAAGAGAAACATAGGAATACTAGTCAGTACCAGTGTGCAAAAGTGTATTTGCTTTGGAAGAATAAATCATCTCTAATGTTGGGTGTCCTACATGTGTGGATGTTGTTATATAAAACTATTAGAATAGTTTTTCACATTTTAGAATGTAGTACCCTTTTAAAATTATGGACAGTCTACAGGCACTCCATTTTAGAATGGGGTGGCTCAAGACTGTCCATAATTCTAAAGGGTGCCTCGGGACTGTCCATGATTATAAAGGGTGCCTCGGGACTGTCCATAATTATAAAGGGTGCCTTGACTGAAAGAAGGTTGAGAAACACTCTTCTAGACACTTCTTAATCAAGTTATAACTATGCAGGTGCTATAACTGCTTTTGTTTAGTTTCAGAAATCCTTACCTTTCTTTTTACAAGGTTACAAAATTCTGTTATGTGACCATACATCTCATCTTCCTGATAATGGGGGACGGTTACAGGACACCGTGCAGATGCACAACATGCCTATATTCCATAGTCTGTTCAGCCTGAGGAAAGATGTAGGCTGGGTTTGGGCAGGGGGCGTGTTCAAGAGGCAGGCTGTGATTGGGAGGGGCTGTGTGCCAGAGACAAGCTGTAATTGGTCAGGAGGAGTGTGGTGGCTAAACAAACTACCCAACACAAGCATGCTGTGAGTCCTTTACCTCTGAATGGCCAGCCAAAGAATTAAAACTGACCACACTACCACAGATCGGGTTCTGTGCTTTGTGTGGTCAGTTTACAACAATGAAGAAAGGTAAATGGCAGGATGAACCAGGTACAGTAGTTCAGATTGAAGAAGTACATGAAAATGACAGAGACTCTGATTTATAAAACACACATGTGAACACACACATACCGGTAGAACAAATATATAGGGTAACATACAGTCAGGTCCATAAATATTGAGACATCGACACAATTCTAACATTTTTGGCTCTATACACTGCCACAATGGATTTGAAATGAAATGAACAAGATGTGCTTTAACTGCAGACTGTCAGCTTTAATTTGAGGGTATTTACATCCAAATCAGGTGAACGGTGTAGGAATTACAACAGTTTGCATATGTGCCTCCTACTTGTTAAGGGACCAAAAGTATTGGGACAGTTGGCTTCTCAGCTGTTCCATGGCCAGGTGTGTGCTATTCCCTCATTATCCCAATTACAATGAGCAGATAAAAGGTCCAGAGTTTATTTCAAGTGTGCTATTTTCATTTGGAATCTGTTGCTGTCAACTCTCAAGATGAGATCCAAAGAGCTGTCACTATCAGTGAAGCAAGCCATCATTAGGCTGAAAAAACAAAACAAACCCATCAGAGAGATGGCAAAAACATTAGGCGTGGCCAAAACAACTGTTTGAAACATTCTTAAAAAGAAGGAACGCACCGGTGAGCTCAGCAACATCAAAAGACCCATAAGACCACGGAAAACAACTGTGGTGGATGACCGAAGAATTCTTTCCCTGGTGAAGAAAACACCCTTCACAACAGTTGGCCAGATCAAGAACACTCTCCAGGAGGTAGGTGTATGTGTGTCAAAGTCAACAATCAAGAGAACACTTCACCAGAGTGAATACAGAGGGTTCACCACAAGATGTAAACCATTGGTGAGCCTCAAAAACAGGAAGGCCAGATTAGAGTTTGCCAAACGACATCTAAAAAAGCCTTCACAGTTCTGGAACAACATCCTATGGACAGATGAGACCAAGATCAACTTGTACCAGAGTGATGGGAAGAGAAGAGTATGGAGAAGAAAAGGAACTGCTCATGATCCTAAGCATACCACCTCATGAGTGAAGCATGGTGGTGGTAGTGTCATGGCGTGGGCATGTATGGCTGCCAATGGAACTGGTTCTCTTGTATTTATTGATGATGTGACTGCTGACAAAAGCAGCAGGATGAATTCTGAAGTGTTTCGGGGAATATTATCTGCTCATATTCAGCCAAATGCTTCAGAACTCATTGGACGCCGCTTCACAGTGCAGATGGACAATGACCCACAGCATACTGCAAAAGCAACCAAAGAGTTTTTTAAGGGAAAGAAGTGGAATTTTATGCAATGGCCAAGTCAATCACCTGACCTGAATCCGATTGAGCATGCATTTCACTTGCTGAAGACAAAACTGAAGGGAAAATGCCCCAAGAACAAGCAGGAACTGAAGACAGTTGCAGTAGAGGCCTGGCAGAGCATCACCAGGGATGAAACCCAGCGTCTGGTGATGTCTATGCGTTCCAGACTTCAGGCTGTAATTGACTGCAAAGGATTTGCAACCAAGTATTAAAAAATGAAAGTTTGATTTATGATTATTATTCTGTCCCATTACTTTTGGTCCCTTAAGAAGTGGGAGGCACATATGCAAACTGTTGTAATTCCTACACCGTTCACCTGATTTGGATGTAAATACCCTCAAATTAAAGCTGACAGTCTGCAGTTAAAGCACATCTTGTTTGTTTCATTTCAAATCCATTGTGGTGGTGTATAGAGCCAAAAATGTTAGAATTGTGTCAAAGTCCCAATATTTATGGACCTGACTGTATACTTTTACTCTGCACCCCTAGACTAAATGAGCATTTAACCCTTGCAGTGTGTATTTGGGGGGGGGGGGGGCACTGCAAGGGTTCATTATATCTAATCCCAGAGTTCGGCTTTAAATCTGGAGTGGTTTTGGAAGAAGTTAGTTTATGGAGTGAAGTTCCACTTTCTGTACGATGCATTAAAGCAGCCCATTGAAATCAATCGATTGAGGCTTCTGATGCACCAAAATGTCACAAAGAAATTGAACATGCAACAAATGTTTTGCTGCAGCACACTATGCAATTAAAAATGAATGGCGCTGCCATGCATCAACGCATGTAATGCATATAACGCATGTGTCCCATTCCCACAATGCATAGATGTGAATCATCCTTCAAACCTCTTTCATAATGACCATACACACTTCAATGTTCTTGTCTGATCAATGCAAGACTTGAGTAAAATGATTAAATGGAAATATTTGAAAAGGCGATATCTTTCTTCCTATAAATTTAGACTCAATTAAAGGCTGGTTCACAACACAATTTCTTCCAGATGTGTTTGTGCATGCGCGTTGTTAATGCATTCTCTGCGTTTTGGTGCGTTTTTTTCTGCTCTTTTTTTTCATCTCAATTGAGGACACTGTGCGTTCCGGTGTGTTTTGCCACTTTCCATACAGAAATAAGCCAACATGTTCTTGCCTGCACTAGAACGCAGTACAATGGTGTGAACTAGGGTCATTGGAATCCATGGTAAACACTGTCCATGCATTTTTGATGCAGAATAAAAGTGCACTGGACTGCATGTGTTGTGAATCAGCCCTTAGAGCAGATTCAATCAATCTGAATTGAACATCCAGTGAAGAAAATTATCCATTTTGTTGCATCGATCAGTAGCACTGAGATGCTTTGCTCATGAATTTGATTGTATTTCGATTATCAGATTCTGAGGCTGCATGGCAAAAAAGAATGATTTGACCGTTAACTTAGGCTACTTTCACACTGATCCATAGCAAAAACGCATACATTTTTTTACACACATTTTTGCTGCGTTTGCGGTGCATTTTTTTTACAGGACATGTGACTCAAAAACCGCACCAAAAACACGGGTGCGTTTTTTATTTGTTTTTGCTGCGTTTTCCATTGATTTCAATAGGGAGGTGTGTTTTTTGTGCAGCAAGCAGGATTTTAAAAAATGCACCCGACCCGCAACGGATCAGTGTGAAGGGTTCCATAGGAATACACGGTCGCGCGTTTTTCTTCCGTTTATGACGCGGAAACAAGGGTCAGCGTTAAGGGTTCCATAGGCGGAAACAAGGGTCAGCGTTAAGGGTTCCATAGGAATACACGGTCGCGCGTTTTTCTTCCGTTTATGACGCGGAAACAAGGGTCAGCGTGAAGGGTTCCATAGCAATACACGGTCACGTGTTTTTCTTCCGTTTACGACGCGAAAACAAGGGTCAGTGCTAAGGGTTCCATAGGAATACACGGTCACGCGTTTTTCTTCCGTTTACGACGTGGAAACAAGGATCAGCGCGAAGGGTTCCATAGGAATACACGGTCACGCGTTTTTCTTCCGTTTACGACGCTGAAACAAGGATCAGCGCGAAGGGTTCCATAGGAATAAACGGTCACGCGTTTTTCTTCCGTTTACGACGCGGAAACAAGGATCAGCGCGAAGGGTTCCATAGGCATACACAGTCACGCATTTTTTTTCCGTTTACGACGCTGAAACAAGGATCAGCGAGAAAGCAGCCTTATGATTGTATTTTTCAATTATCACTCGCAAGGCACTTCCCATGGTGTGTCATGTTAAACGTGTTGTCAACTACATATTATTTCTATCGTCGGAGATCGATTGGAAGATAAATTGATCATTGGACATGTGTATGACCACTACCAGGCATCATTCTAGACAAGGCCAGGTCTGACCACCTCCCTCCCCATGGAAGGGCTCATTAATGGGCAGTCATGTAATGTGAGCTGACCGCGGAAGGGATCAGTGCTCTTTCCAGCCATCAGCAGCTCATTCCAGCCGAGCTCTTCCATCTAATATAAACTTAGCGCTAGACTCCGTACTGCGCATGTGCTCAGCAGCTCTTTGTTATACGAGTCGGTGAAGGCGGAAGCACGCACGCGCAGTGCTCAGGCAGTGACAAGTGTAGATAGACCGGCTAGTAGAGGAAGCTGGTGCAGTGCAGCCAGCCTGCTGGGCAGTGCAGAGACTCCCGATTCTTCCGTCTGCCTTCACAGCACCAGATCCAGGAGGATTCCCAAGGACATGCCGCTTCCCTCCTAGAATCCCACACTGACATCAGGGCTCCTCCATGCAAGGTGCCCCTTGTCCTGGATGACAGCTCGGTGCCCTGGTCCGAACCTGTGCTCTCTGAATTGCTTCCAGCTGGGTACACGATCTATGAACAGCCAGCAGGCACCTGGCATCACCTGTACACCCTGAAATCGAGGAGATCTTCCATCACCAACAAGATCTACTATGGGATCCCAGTGATCAGGCAGCACCCACTGTTGGGTCCCCAGTCACCCTCCCACAGGGCATCCTCCCAGCACTCAGCACACACTTCTTCCATCCATCAGCTCCCCTGAGCAGCAGGTGCACCATGTCAGCCGCCTTCTACCTACTGACCACCCTGGGTGGCTATCTGATCACCTCTGCCCTGCTCCTGAAATTTCCCAATCTGCTGCACAAGAGGAAACAGCAGAAGTTCCGATGTAAGCACATCTCCCACCGAGGAGGTAAGATTGCGCCTGGCATCGTACCCACCACATCAGACAGTGGCAGGCATTACATGCATTGGTAATATGAAAGGGCATTGCTCATGACCTTCTTAAAAATGCTACCTGGCTGGCTGTCATGCTGATCCTGTGGCTTCCATTCAGCAAGTCGTTCGATCAGATGTTTTGACTATACCTGCGGCTTGGCAGAGGCGGCCAGGTAACTCGCATTTTCAGGAAAACGGCAATGACAAACTACGTATTTTCGAAGTAACGGTTTCAGTTAAGCATACTTTTTGTAACTGGAATTGTATGTTTGCTTCACTAAGCTGTTGACTTATTTTTTATTTTGTCACTCTGATAAGTCATAACTTTATTAGTTGTAAATACCTGCAAACCAGAGGGAGAAATTTCAGATTAAAAAAATGTAGGCTATGCTTTTTACATTTTTTTTCATTATATCACATACGTAAGTTTTTTTTTTTTTTTTTTCATTTATCCATTTTTAGTAGTAGTAGTCGACAGAGCAGAAAAAAGTCCAATGGAGTATTTTATTTTGGGGATAAGGGGGTGGACGTTGGGTCTTTATTTTAGGGAGAAGAGGGTTCAAGTTGCGTCTTTACTTTGGGGGGACGGGTGGACAATAGGCCTTTATTTTGGGGAGAAGGGGTGGATGTTGGGTCTTTATTATGGGGAGAAGGGGTGGAGATTAGGTCTTTACTTTGGGGGTGGGTGGGAGTGGATATTAGGTCTTTATTTTCGGGATACAAGGGTGTATGCTGGGTTTTTATTTTGGGGGGAAAGGAGTGGACATTGGGTCTTTATTTTGGGCAGAATGGGATGGACATGGGGGGGAAGGTGGATATAAAATCTTTACTTTGGGGACAAGGGGTGGTTATTGGGTCTTTATTCTGTGGGGAAGGGGTGGACATTGGGTCTTTATTTTGGTGTGAAGGGTTTTTCATTGGGTTTTTATTTTGAGGAGAAGGGGTTGAGGATTGGGTCTTAATTTTACGGGAATGGGGGTGAACATTGGGTCTTTATTTTGGGTTGAAGGAGGTGGACATTGGGTCTCTATCTTGGGGAGATGGTAGTGGACAGTGGATCCTTCTTTTTTTGAGGGGGAAGGAGGTGGACATTGGGTCTTTATTGGGGGGGGGGTGGACATTGGATCCTTAATTTAGGGGAAGGGGTAGATGTTGGGTCTTTATTCTATGGAGAAGGGGTGAACGTTGCATCTTTTTTGGTGGGGAAGGGGGTGGCCATTGGGTTTTTATTTTGTAGGTAAGGAAGCGATCATTAGTTTTTTATTTTGGGGAGAAGGGGGTCCTTATTTTGAGTGAAGGGTGTTACTGCTGTTATAGGAGGGTAATAATTCACCAATTATCTGTGCTCCAGCCATATTCCAGGCTCTTTGCTGAGTGGGTGATTTGTTTTCATCTGTGACTTTATTACAGCACTTTCAGCTTTACCATAATTAACGTATTTACATAAACACATAGAATCTATAGGGAATTGACTCAGGTATTAATGGTAAACTATCAGGAGTACGTAGAGCATTTACAGACAGAAATTCATCTAATTCTCATAACATTAACATTGTGTCACCTTAGCAAAGTCACCAAAAGCCTGCAGTGGAAAAACTGAAGATTTAAAGGTCCCTAGAGACTCGTTCTGCAGTATTAGCAAGAGCTTCAACCAAAGTGCTGCGTTATCACTTTAAGAATATGAATCTCCCTGCCCATACCACATATGACCTGACTGTATAAACATCTGGATAAATGATATTAGTAATTCCTATTATTCCTGGTATTGTCAAACGTGCTCATTCATAATACTGTCTCGTGTATGTGACACATTAGATTGTGGAGTACAGTTTGCCAATGTAGTCTGTCTTGCCTAGTATGACATTGGATTGTGTGTACCATCAGATGTGAACACCTGCTCTTTCTGCATCAACCAGAAGACAAGGCGTCAGTTTATCTGTGCAAACACTTGATTTCCCATGTACAATTAGACCAGCTGCAGTGCCATTCAGTTAGATGTAATGTGATAGAGGGCCCAGATGTAGTGCACAGTGCACCAGATATGTCAAACTCAACTTCACCCAGGTGGACAGCCACGTCACATCTATATATGAAAGAAAAAGGTTTGTGTTACCAGCTATTATTGCAGACCTTTTTTTTATATAGCGCACAACAGTCCTTGCCCTCAAAAAGCTAACTGTGTAAGGTCCTTATTCACATCAGTCCCTGCCCCCAAGGAGCTTAATATCTAAGGTTCCTATCTCACATGCATGCACACACATACTAGGGTCAATTTAGACAGGAGACAATCAACCAGTATATCTTTGGATGGAAACCCATGAAAGCACAGGGAGAACATGCATACTCCATGCAGATAGTGTCCTGGCTGGGATTTGAACTGAGGAATTCAAGAAGTCCCATACCAGATTATCTTGTTATTTTTCTAATACAATATATAATTACCTGCTGGTAATGGACAACGCAACTAATTGGTATTTTTCATTCATGAGGCTAAATATGGCGGCACTTTCTTTCCTTTACCAGTCATCTCAAAGCCCATTGAACCCTTGTGATTATTACAGTAATTCCGGCTGCATATACAGTAAGAAATCTGATGTTACTTTACTTTGTGTTGCACCCAGGGTTAACATATTATTTGCTGGTAGCACATAGGAGAGTCTGACCACTGCTTTCACACACGCAGCAGCAGCCAGGCTCTCCAGTGGCCTGACACTTCCCCCAAACACTGCTGCAGTCAGCAATAGTCCCTCCGTGAGCAGTGCTATTGTTTGGAGCAGTGTTCAGATGTCAAGCCAATGTAGAGCTTTGTGTGAGAGCAGCTGTCTGACTGTGCTGTGTGTTGCCACCATAGGGTTTACAGTAATAAATCATGATGGTTTAATTGGGTTTTTACATAGGATTGGTATTAATATTTATAGATTAAGGCCTCATGCACACAGGACGTCAAAAAAAAAAAAAAAAAAAAAAAAAAAAAACTGTCCTAGAAGCCACCCCCCTGGCAGCAGCGTTTTTGCAGAAAAATGCCTGACGCTTTTACAAGCGTTTAGATGCGTTTACAAGCGTCAAGCACTTGGTCACTGATTCATTTCATTGTCCAAAATGATCATTTATTCTATAATTTATTTATTTAAACATTTTTGGTACGTGAGGCCACCAATCAGATGGAAATGCAAACCGTGAAACTTGCATGTAAAATCAGCAATAGGCAGGGCTTTTTTTTTCTAGGTGCAGGAACTCCCCCCTTCTGAATCACTTCTCGTGTCCTTCCCTCTACCCGCCTCCAACCACAGTCCCTTGGTTCCACCCCTACCCACCTCCTAGTACTGCTCCTTACAGAAAATACACAGCCAAGTATAATTTGGTGGTACTAAATAATTTGTATGGAATTTGTTAATAACAAAAAGCAGTAAAATAAACCCCCGGTAATAGACTCCCCCAAGTAACAGAATAGCACCAACAGACCCCCAACAGCAACAACAGATCTCCTATTGGCCAGCATCAATACACTTTCCAGCAGCCAGCAACAATGGACCCTTCCTCAACAGTAGATCCCTTCCAGCAGCAATAGATCCCCCACTAACTGCAATAGACCTCCTCAGCAACAATAGACCATCATTATTATTATACAGGATTTATATAGCGCCAACAGTTTGCTCAGCACTTTACAATATAACGGGAGACAATACAGCAACAATACAGTTCAGTATAGGAGGGCCATGCTCCTTGGAGTTTACAATCTAGGAGGGAGGGGCATGAAAAAATAGATCCCCTCCAGTGACAGTAGATCCCCCCCCAGCAGCCAGCATCAATAAACTTTCCACCACACCTCAACACCCCTTGCCATTACATACATTCAGTGCTGGAGGTGCCGGAACTGCTTTCCCCTGTGTTCCTGCTGAACAAAAATTCCTGTCAATAGGTATCTTTGGACTTTATTGTTTTCATTGCAACTTTCATTGTAGTAGTTTTAATTGTAACTCTTACAGCATTTTTGTAAGAAATGTGTGAAATGTCCAGGTTTCTCATAGCTTTACTTTCTTTGGTTCCACTTGTTTATTTCCCTTTCTATGTCCTATGCTCTCATGGAATGTTTTTGTTTTGCCACCTTCATATATAGCTGGTGTACAGGTAGAACTCCATCCTACCAAAACTAAAGATTCTGAGTTCAAATCATTTGTGTTATGTTTAGTCCCTGCTAGATAGTTGTTGAGTTTCCCCTTAACGAGACAGCCACAATATAACACACAAAAATTGGACACAAGATATTTTATATATATATATATATATATATATATATATATAGAAAAACTTAAATGGAGGCGACTTTGCATTGAAGTCAATGGAACGCAGGTTTTCATTGAAGTCAGTTATTATCTGCACTTTTTTTTTTTTTTAATCTATCGGCAAAACGCCAATAACCTTATTTTCGTCTGAAAATTTTCGGTGAATGAGATATCGGTGCATCACTACTTGGTATCAAAACATAATCTAGAGGGGATAGGTTCCATAACCTTTTAGCCACTGTCAAGAGCAGTGGTGGTCAAATTACATGATATAGGAGCTTTATGTTTGACCCCCTGAACTACAGAGACTGCAGACACGCAACAGGTGATGATTAAAGACTATGAATATGCTACAGGAGATGGTCATATACTGCAAACATACTATAGGAGTGGGACAGAGATTGCAGACGTGCTGCGGGAGATGGGCGGAGGCTGCAGACGTGCTGCGGGAGATGGTCGGAGGCTTTTTTTTTCTAATCCAATCATCCCTGTCAGACTGCATAGCCAGTTCCCGACCTCACATTTCACTACTGAAGTTAAAGGATAAGTTCACCTTTTGGACAAAAATAATACATTTTTTAAGGATGTCTGTGAATGAATGACATGGCAGTGTGTGCAGAGCCCCGCACAGCCACGCTGTTTTAAAATTTTACAGATAGTATGGGCAGAATTCTCCCAGTAGTATCTGTCAGAGGGTGGGGGCTGCTGCAGCTATGGGAAAATGTTACATATTCCGCCCTAAAAACGGGTGCAACGTGTAATATGTTCCCAAACGTGAACTTATCCTTTAAATTAAAAGGACCACCCCAACTGGCTAATGAAAGGCCAGCAAAACACTGATCTGGTCAGCCCTGGGTTTTTAATTTTAAAAAGCCCACTCCCTGTAAGAACGTTAACAAATATATCCAAGGTCAATGTAGTACTTTGATCCTGGGGAATGAATCTGATTGTCCTTGGGAGACTAGAAGGAATTTTTTTCATACTGTACAATGTGCCAAACTGGCAACCGTTACACCTGTTTTTGTTTTTCCTCTAGACCACTGCTTTCCAAACTGAAGCCCAGGGGCTGGATGTGGCCTATGGGGCGTAATTTCTTCCACTGACACCAACAAATGGGCACAATTTCTCTCTGTGACACCAAAGATGGGTCATTGTTACTCCCACTGATGCTGGGACATTTTCTACCTCCAATGGCCATAGTTTGGCCCCCCTTTCTAAACAAAGGCCTTTTGTTTAGAAAGTCTGGAGACCTTGATCAAAGTTTGGGTATTACTTTGATGCTGAGTTTTCCAACTGTCCTATGTAACTATGTAGGTAACTATGACACACAGTATGCCAAAAAATACATTCTAACAGCTGCACCAAGATGTCTGAGTCAGATACAACTGATCCACCACAGTAGTAACACAGCAAGACCTCATGCAGCCCTTGACTGCCAGCTGGGAATGTTATGCCTTTTTGGCTTTGCTACTCTTTGGAGAATACAAAGAAACAAATCATACAGACCTCTTGAAGAACTGTACATGTGCACTACAGCTGTGTTTTAACTTTTAACTGGGAACTTCCAATTTACGTTAACACAGCTAATCGTGTTAGTATGATGTAGCAGAAATAGCAGAGATATGTGTGCCTGGCATAAGCATAGACTGATCAGCTAAAGTAACCTTTCTCAACCTTTCTACCCCAGAGGAACCCTTGAAATAATTTTCAGGTCTTGGGGAACCCCAGCTAAAAATACTCATTGGGAGTCATTGGGAAGAATGCTCCTCTTACAGACAGCTAAACAAATCTGCCAAGTGGCATTGAACCTGGAACTATGCCGGCACCATCAGGCCAATTGGGCATAGCTCAAGGAACCCCTAACAACCTTCAGGGGACCACTGGAGTTCCAATGGACCTTGGTGGAGAATGGTTGAGCTTAAGTGTGTACAGTGAAGTGGATTTTCAGGTTTGTGTCTAAGGCTACTTTCTCAGAGGTGAGTAGCACTGGTTTAAATGATAGTGTTTCAACCACCTGTAAGTGGCTAGCTGCGGCTGCTGAGCCCTCTGCACTTTAATGAGAGGTCGGCCATGGCTGCAGCTATCTGTGAATGTCCACCAAGCCAACATTTACCTGCAATGATCGCTGCTGGAAGTACACAAAGTGCAGCCATAGATAGCTTCTGCCACCGCCGACCTGTCATTGAAGTGTACAGATAGCCACTTACAGGTGGCTGAAAGATCTGTAGTAATCAGCAGATTCCTGCCGCTGTCATTCACTCTGGCATTTTTCACCTGTGCAGATGTAACCTAAAGGCAAGCATGTTGTTACAGCTTAGGGCAAAAAAAAAGCTGCATTAACCCTTTCACTGCTAGAGCCGATTTTGGATATTATTTTATTTTTTTGCATACCTGTTTAAAAAAAACATTTTATGCCTGAAGATTACACAAAACCCCCCAAAACATATATTTTCTGAAAGCAGACATCCTAGAGACTCACATAGTAGTTGTTCCAATTTTTTATGTCATGCAATATTACCCCAAAGATCTAGGAAACACAAAATTTCAGTAAAAAAACACACTAAAGTGAATTTTAGGGCAAATGCAATAAATTACCCAAATTTTTATGTGTGCCTATGAAATGGCGTCAAACGTCAGTACCCTATATTTTCTATAGGTGACACTTCAAAAGCCCCTATAGGTCATCAGTTAACATTATGCTAGAATTGTTGCTCTCACTTTCGTCCACTCTCCTCTCTCCCCTCCATTTACCGGCATCCGCCATGGTGCTCCCCAGGCCTGCAGATGGGCAAACAGGACCCGGATACATGGTGGGAGCGCATGTTGGGGGGGGGGGGGCATCGGAGGGTTGAGGAATCGATTAGGTGATAGTGCAGCTGCCTAACTGCTTCCACCTGGCAGACAGGAGTCTGCCTGTCAGTTTTGTATGCAATTTGGTGGCTGCAGCCACCTGATTGTGTATAGAACCCCCGCTTTCAGGTCTGTATGGTGTATGGACCTGGCAAGATAAGGGTTAAAGTGGACCTGAATTCACAAAAAGGGACGATCTGCTATGTGATTTGCTATGATTAGCATCTAGAAATGCTAACTGTGTCTAGGCAATACCCTGAAAAATGTACTTTTTGTCTCAAATTCCACATGAAAAAAAGCAGTGCGTTTCCTGGTATACGAAAGTGCCTAGACACTCCCGTGTCTGTAGATAACTTGATATCTGTAGTGGGAGATCATCGAAGGCACTGCTACCTGTGACTGCTAGTCACACCAGATTTTGGGGAGCTTGAAGATGTATTTTATTATACTGCTTGCTGGAGTGGAATCTGCACCCTGCATGCATCTCCCTGCTTCTGCTACATTCATTCTGTGAATGTGGGCTTTGTCAACCTCTCTTGCTGCTTATGGAATATTCTACACCAGTCATCAGATCACCCTTCATCAGGGAATATTTATCTTTACAAGAAAAGAAATCCATGATCCCTTGCCAAGATGGTTGCCCTCACCCAGAGACACAGTGTAGAACTAGGCATGGTAGGCCACTATGGGGGAAAGATCAGCTGCAGAGAGCCTACAGGCAATACTGGTGACTAGTCCTTTTGTACTTTTTTGCTTACTTTTTCTGGGCAGAGCTTCTAGAGTTAAGGTCCTCAGAGAAATTTGTCAGTGGGTATTTTATTTATTTCATTAGGACTTTTTCAAGGTTATATCAAGTCTAAAGATTTTCTATATACAGTATAGTTTGTTCTTATGTTTCCTTTTTTTTTTTTTTTTTCCTTTTATGTACTTGGATGTAGGCTACATATGCCTATTGTATTCACAAGCTCTGTTTCCTGCTTTGCAATACTACACAGTGGTTGAGTTTACGTCTCCCTCTAACATTTCTCTGAGTCAGCACATTTTTTAAAAACAATGCACTTCTCCTGGGGCTATCTTATTTTAACAGCTGTTCAGCATGGAGGTGTATAGTATAGCAGGCCATATACTACTAGAATTTTATTCCAATTTTTTTTTTTTCACTTTTTACGAGTGTTTGGTGTTCTAATCATTAGTGGGGGTCAAATGGACCATCCTTTGTCACGGTAAAGACGAGGAAATTTGAAGGAGCAGGATGGAAATTTGTTTTTCAAATTAATTTCTAGCAGCGTTTACGGTTTTTATTTAGATAAGTCCATTGATTCCAAAATCAAATGTCACAAGGAAATGAAGCTCTGAAGTACTTTTAAACAACAAACAGTACATCAAGTCATTGAATGTACTGAGAATTTTCATACGAATGTTCGTATGAACATCTACTAGTGTGTGGCCAGTTTGTTTCACTGTGGTGAAATACAAATACCCTTCTAGGAGGCTCAGAAGGTGTAAGGGGGCAAAGCTGAGTTTGCATATGGCTTAAGCTGATTATTTCTGGATCTTCTAATCTTTTGATATCTGTCACTGAAGGTAACCTTCATTTTTTAATCTTACGTTTCGTCTGAATCTTCTAGGTTTGTTGGAGGTTTATGTAAAGGTGCTATTTCACTAAAAATGTTCATTAGCAGAAATAAAGCTGCAAGACTGTGAGAGTGATGGGTGGACCTTTTGGAATAATAAATCTTTACATTACTGTATGTCGAGCCCAAACTTACTTATGCAGGCCATACAGGGGTCAAATTCCGAACTAATTTTCTTTAGAAAATCAGAAATTTTGTACATTTTGTTTTTTTTTTATTCCGATGGTGCCACCATTGTTTTCGAAATTCAACCAACTAAGCCTTCAATTTCTCCTTATGTTGCTACAGAAAAGAATTTTTGTGGCCCAAGAATTTTCTTTTCTTCCCAGGTCACAGCTTTATATTTCTTGCATGATTCTCCCATCATTGATTCGAAATTCGTCTGTTTTTAAAAAAAATTTCCAACATGCCCGATCACTCAAATTCGATGGTCACACGAAAATCGGCTGTTTCTGTGACCCACTAATGGTGCAAAATGTGAACGAAAATTCTTAGAGATTTTCGAAAGAAAATTCTTTCGTAATTCGACCAGTGTATGGCCGGATTTAGACTCTGTTCACACCTATGCGGTTTGCTTTTTGTCGATTTTTGCAGTGCTTTTTGCAATTCGTTTGGCTTTTTTTTTTTTTCTACACGCGTTTTTGATGCGTTTTGATTTGTGTTCAGCTCTTCTTTCTTTTTTTTTTTTTTTTTAAAGTGGGATTTTTTTTTTTTTTGCTGGGCAGAATAAAAATGCAAAAACGCACTACCTTGCATTTCAGCAGATTCTCCATTGAACTCTATTGTAGCAAAAACACTGCTTTTTGCTTTTAAAAAAGTCCCTGACCCTTTCCAAAAATGCAGCAGCTCAAAAAAAGCATAGATGTAAACATGTTCCGTAGGAAACCATGTTAAATGGATTATAGTACGTTTCTGCAGAAAGCACTAAAAAACGCATTGGTTTGAGCGGAGCCTTAGAGTAAATAAGTACATATTTTTTTTAGGGCAAGCCAGGCTTTCTTTTGGTGATTTTTATATTGCAAAATATATTTTTTGATCTAAAAAAATATATATATTACCGGTATATGAATATATTTTTAAGCAAACCATTCACAAAACATCTTACAAACCTAAAAAACACTTTTCTACTTTGATTAGTGTTAGTTTAAAAGAAAATCATGTTACTATGGATAAAGTGTATATTTTATTTAAAACATTTCCCACTTAAAAATAACACACAAATTATGATTCTGGTACAAAGCATTGCAAAGTTGTTAATAAAGGCTTTTTTGTTTTCAATTTTTGCCCTGTTTTTATGTGACAAATGAACAGACGACATTAATAAAAACGAAAAAGTGTAAGTATTATTGGTTAAAAAAATACCAAAAAAAGCAGGAAAATGATTTAGGGGAGATGGGGAACTAGTTAATTAGTCTTCATGCACACTTGATGTTTTTACAGCTGCTGTTGAAATCCTGCAGTGCCCACAAGTTCCCTCTGCTCAAGAAAGCACATGTTCAGGCCCATCTAAAGTTTGCCACTGAACATCTGAATGATGCAGAGGAGGACTAGTTGAAAATGTTGTGGTGAGACTAAAATCGAGCTCTTTGGGAATAACTCAACTCGATGTGTTTGGAGGAGGAGGAATGCTGCCTATGACCCCAAGAACACCATCCCAACTGTCAAACATGGTGGTGGAAACATTCTGCTTTGGGGGCGTTTTTCTGCTAAGGAGACAAGACAAATGCACCGCACCGTCAAAGGGACAATAGATGGAGCAATGTATCGTCAAATATTGGGGGAGAACCTTTCTTCCCTTAACCAGGGCATTGAAAATGGGTCGTGGATGGGTGTTCCAGCATGACAATGACCCAAAACACACGGCCAAGGCAACTAAGGAGTGGCTCAAGAAGAAGCACATTAAGGTCCTGGAGTGGCCTAGCCAGTCTCCAGACCTTAATCCGATTGAAAATCTGTGGAGGGAGCTGAAAGTTCGAGTTGCCAAATGCCAGCCAGCTGAACCTTAATGACTTGGAGAGGATCTGCCAAGTGGAGTGGGCCAAAATCCCTCCTGAGATGTGTGCAAACCTGGTGGCCAATTACAGGAAACATCTGACCTCTGTGATTGCCAACAAGGGATTTGCCACCAACTACTAAGTCATGTTTTGTGAAGGGGATCAAATACTTATTTCCCTCATGAACATGCAAATCAGTCCATAATTTGTTAGCCATGTACTTCTTTTGAATTTTTGTTGCTATTCTGTCTCTCAGTGATACAATACACCTACCATTCGATTTTTAGACTGATCATTTCTTTGTGAGTGGGCAAACATTCAAAATCAGCAGGGGATCAAATACTTATTTCCTTCACTGTACATACTACTATGCCTGTTTAGGGAGACTTACAGTACAATAGTGGTAGTGTGATAAAGGGGACTATTATTTTGTTTGCAGTATGGTTCATTGACCTCCAATGCAAAATACTAGGTGTCGCAGAAGAAAGCTTGCTAAACTGGGAGACTCCATCAAAATGTCACTCTGGGGTCCTCATCTTTGTATTTCTCCACCGTACATTGTAGTACTCTTTTGAACTTTGATACTGTTGGGAAAACAAAAAGACATAATATGAAATGCCTCTTTAATTCTCATGAAGTTATGAAGGTAGACATAACCTTGAATAAACACAATGTATGCGTCACAGTATGTTATCCAGCTGTAGAATGTGTCCACAGACAAAAGTGGTTTACATTTAGAGCAGCAAATGTTACATTTAATTTATAAGATGTAGTACACACAAATGAGTAGAATGTGTGAGCACAAATTTAGTATCAAGGTCAGAGCCTATAGGGACTGAATGTTTAAGGCAGGCAAGGTTTTACCCTTCAGATTAAAAGCAATAATAATTTCAATAACTATAAGGACAGTGTATATATATAATATATATATACATACAGTTGTGTTCAAAATAATAGCAGTCAGACATCACTAACCTGATCAATCACTGTTTTTGGTAGAAATGATATTTCTACATGGCTAATAATTTACTAGCAGGTGTAGTAGAGTAATAGAAATCCAACAGACCCAACAGTCACGGCATGCATGCTGCTGATTCTGTGTAATTGAATCACTAATTGAAAGGGGCATGTTCAAAATAATAGCAGTGTGGAGTTCTATTAGTGAGGTCATTCATTCTTTGAAAAACAGGTGGCAATTATTGCCCTTATTTAGGGAAGGAAGGCAGTAAATGTTGTACATGCTGGTTACAGTGGATTTCTCTCTGAAATTGTGAGGAAAATGGGTCGTTCCAGACATTGTTCAGAAGAACAGCGTACCTTGATTAAAAAGTTGACTGGAGAGGGGGAAACCTATAAGGAAGTGCAGAAAATGATAGGCTGCTCAGCTAAAATGATCGCAAATGCTTTAAAATGGCAACCAAAACCTGGAAGACGTGGAAGAAAGCGAAAAACTACCATTCGAATGGATAGAAGAATAGCCAAAATGGCAACTACTCAGCCAACAATCAGCTCCACGAAGATCAAGGAAGGTCAAAAGTTAACTGTGAGTACTGTTACAATTAGAAGACGCCTATGTGAAGCCAAGCTATCTGCAAGCAGCCCCCGCAAAGTCCCACTGTTGAAAAAAAGACATGTGCTGAAGAGGTTACAATTTGCCAAAGAGCACATTGACTGGCCTAAAGAGAAATGGCGCAACATTTTGTGGACTGATGAAAGTAAGATTGTTCTTTCTGGGTCTAGTGGGCGGAGACAGTTTGTCAGACGACCCCCAAACACTGAATTCAAGCCACAGTACACTGTGAAGACAGTGAAGCATGGTTGCGCAAGCATCATGATATGGGGATGTTTCTCATACTGCGGTGTTGGGCCTATTTATCGCATACCAGGGATCATGGATCAGTTTGAATACATCAGAATGCTTGAAAAGGTCATGCTGCCTTATGCTGAAGAGGAAATGCCCTTGAAATGGGTGTTCCAACAAGACAACGACCCCAAACACACCAGTAAATGTGCAACATCTTGGTTCCAGACCAACAAGATTGACGTTATGGAGTGGCCAGCCCAATCCCCGGATCTTAATCCAATAGAAAACTTGTGGGGTGACATAAAAAATGCAGTTTCTGAGGCAAAACCAAGAAATAGAGAAGAACTGTGGAACGTAGTCCAATCATCCTGGGCTGGAATACCTGTTCACAGGTGCCAGAAGTTGGTTGACTCCATGCAACACAGATGTACAGCAGTTCTCAGAAACAGTGCTTATACAACTAAATATTAAGTGATTCAAAGGAAAGCAAAATCTTCAAACATTTTTCAGTTTATATAGTGAAAGTTTGAGTTTGTAAAGACTGCTATTTTTTTGAACAGTCTAATATTCACTTTTCTTCAATTTGTTTAGAGGAACAGCACAAATTTGATCTATTTTTCTTCATGTTTTGATTTGGAATAGAATGTGTAGTGTTCCCAATGCATTAGTGTGTATGAAAATAAAAGCTATTAGAAGGATTTTGAGCTTTATTCACTTTTTTCAACACACTATTATTTTGAACACAACTTTATATATAATGTGTTTATATACACGTGTGTGTGTGTGTATATACAGTCAGGTCCATAAATATTGGAACATCGACACAATTCTAACATTTTTGGCTCTATAAACCACCACAATGGATTTGAAATGAAACAAACAAGATGTGCTTTAACTGCAGACTGTCAGCTTTAATCTGAGGGTATTTACATCCAAATCAGGTGAACGGTGTAGGAATTACAACAGTTTGCATATGTGCCTCCCACTTGTTAAGGGACCAAAAGTAATGGGACAATTGGCTTCTCAGCTGTTCCATGGCCAGGTGTGTGTTATTCCCTCATTATCCCAATTACATTGAGCAGATAAAAGGTCCAGAGTTCATTTCAAGTGTGCTATTTGCATTTGGAATCTGTTGCTGTCAACTCTCAAGATGAGATCCAAAGAGCTGTCACTATCAGTGAAGCAAGCCATCATTAGGCTGAAAAAACAAAACAAACCCATCAGAGAGATAGCAAAAACATTAGGCGTGGCAAAAACAACTGTTTGGAATATTCTTAAAAAGAAGGAACGCACCGGTGAGCTCAGCAACACCAAAAGACCCGGAAGACCACGGAAAACAACTGTGGTGGATGACCGAAGAATTCTTTCCCTGGTGAAGAAAACACCCTTCACAACAGTTGGCCAGATCAAGAACACTCTCCAGGAGGTAGGTGTATGTGTGTCAAAGTCAACAATAAAGAGAAGACTTCACCAGAGTGAATACAGAGGGTTCACCACAAGATGTAAACCTTTGATGAGCCTCAAAAACAGGAAGGCCAGATTAGAGTTTGCCAAACGACATCTAAAAAAGCCTTCACAGTTCTGGAACAACATCCTATGGACAGATGAGACCAAGATCAACTTGTACCAGAGTGATGGGAAGAGAAGAGTATGGAGAAGGAAAGGAACTGCTCATGATCCTAAGCATACCACCTCATCAGTGAAGCATGGTGGTGGTATTGTCATGGCGTGGGCATGTATGGCTGCCAATGGAACTGCTTCTCTTGTATTTATTGATGATGTGACTGCTGACAAAAGCAGCAGGATGAATTCTGAAGTGTTTCGGGGAATATTATCTGCTCCTATTCAGCCAAATGCTTCAGAACTCATTGGACGCCGCTTCACAGTGCAGATGGACAATGACCCAAAGCATACTGCAAAAGAAACCAAAGAGTTTTTTAAGGGAAAGAAGTGGAATGTTATGCAATGGCCAAGTCAATCACCTGACCTGAATCCAATTGAGCATGCATTTCACTTGCTGAAGACAAAACTGAAGGGAAAATGCCCCAGGAACAAGAAGGAACTGAAGACAGTTGCAGTAGAGGGCTGGCAGAGCATCACCAGGGATGAAACCCAACGTCTGGTGATGTCTATACGTTCCAGACTTCAGGCTGTAATTGACTGCAAAGGATTTGCAACCAAGTATTAAAAAGTGAAAGTTTGATTTATGATTATTATTCTGTCCCATTTACTTTTGGTCCCTTAACAAGTGGGAGGCACATATGCAAACTGTTGTAATTCCTACACCGTTCACCTGATTTGGATGTAAATACCCTCAAATTAAAGCTGACAGTCTGCAGTTAAAGCACATCTTGTTCGTTTCATTTCAAATCTATTGTGGTGGTGTATAGAGCCACAAATTTTAGAATTGTTTTGATGTCCCAATATTTGTGGACCTGACTGTATGTATGTATGTGTGTGTGTGTGTGTGTGTGTGTGTGTGTGTGTGTGTGTGTGTGTGTGTGTGTATTACAAACTGCTCCAAAAAATTAAAGGTACACTTTTTAATCAGAGTATAGCATCAAGTCAGTTAAACTCCTGGAATATTGATCTGGTCAGTTAAGTAGCAGAGGGGGTTGTTAGTCAGTTTCAGCTGCTTCGGTGTTAATGAATTTACCAACAGGTGCACTAGATGGGCAACAATGAGATGACCTCCATACAGGAATGTTTTTACAGGTGGAGGCCACTGCCATTTTTTTTCCCTACTCGTCTTCTGACTGTTTCACTTGTTTTTGTATTTGGCTAGGGTCAGTGTCACTATTAGTAGCATGAGGCCATACCTGGACCCTACAGAGGTTGCACAGGTAGTTCAACTCCTCCAGGATTGCACATCAATACATGCCATTGCCAGAAGGTTTGCTGTGTCTCCCAGCACAGTCTTCAGAACATGAAGGAGATTCCAGGAGACAGGCAGTTACTCTAGGAGAGCTGGACAGGGCCGTAGAAGGTCCTTAACCCATCAGCAGGACTGGTATCTGCTCCTTTGTGAAAGGAGGAACAGGATGAGCACTGCCATGGCCCTACAAAATGACCTCCAGCAGGCCTCTGGTGTGAATGTCTCAGACCAAACAATCAGAAACAGACTACATGAGGGTGGCCTGAGGGCCCAACGTCCTCTAGGGGGCCCTGTGCTCACTGCCCAGCACTACAAGCTCAATTTGGCGTTTGCCATTGAACACCAGAATTTGCAGGTCTACTACTGGCGCCCTGTGCTTTTCACAGATGAGAGCAGGTTCACTCTGAGCACATGTGACAGAGGTGAAAGGGTCTGGAGAAGCCGCGGAGAACGTTCTGCTGCCTTTAACATCGTTCAGCATGATTGTTTTTGTGGTGGGTCAGCGATGGCATGGGGAGGCATATCCATGGAGGGACGCAAAGACCTCTACAGGCTAGACAATGGAATATTTCAACAATTCTGTTTTCACTTTTGTCATTATGGGTTACTGAGTGTACATTAAGGAGAAAAAGAAAATGATAGTGGCTGTAGTATTGGGCTGCAACATAATGAAAAAAGTGAAGGGATTCTGAATACTTTCTGATTGTATTGTGTGTGTGTGTGTGTGTGTGTGTGTGTGTGTGTGTGTGTTTGCATATACATACAGTCTCCAGTTTTTAAAAAATGAGATAAACACTGATGGAGTCTAAAGAAATACGTTGTGTTGTCTGTATGGTTTTGTGTAATGACTTTTTGTAATGGCAGACATTACATCTGGTGAGTAGCGTCTTGTGTATAGCTTTCCTTGACCTCAGTTGCAAATTTTTCTCTCAACATTGAGCAGATATGTTTGGGAAAGAAGAAAGCTAGTGTCAGAAACGTAACAACCAAAATAAACCGCAAAATGCATTGAATGAAAATTGATTTTTTGCAGACAGTTGTATCAATAGCCTCCCTTTTTTTTTTTTTTTTTTTTTTAGAACTTGGTGTAGCTCTGCAAGCTGTAAGCTTTGTTTATAATAAACTTGACAGCTTGCATGTGAGCAGATCACTATGTCATAGTGATCACATGATCAGGAACTACACTGATTGTTTAATGATCATTCGTAAATAATGGAGCTGTCAGAGCCAATGTGGTCTGCTAGGTAGCAGCAGGCTCCTGTACACACTGCTAGCTTTCAAAACGGGTGACATAATTGAACTTTTCCCTTGGGGTTGTGTAGAGACGTGTAGTTGGCAAGGGGTTACAGCATAAAAAGTGCAGTTTCCTAGAAAAATCAGAATGGCATGTTATGCTGTTCCACAATGATTTCTTGTAACAGATCAGAAGCTGCAGGAAGGATTTAGCACCTGTATGAGTTTAGCTAAGCTCCCTAATCTACCCTGTTAAGCCGGCCATAGACCGATCAAAATTCGGCCTGTTCAGCAGAAACCGTTGATTGCCTTTACTGCAACCAGCCTGATGGGTTTTTTTTTTTTTTCATGCGATCACTGCTGGTAGCTATAACCGCAGCAGTGATCATTGTAGTCTGCTGGTGGGGAAAGCTCCCTGCGTTCCCCACCAGCAGAACACAATAGCGCTGCTGGAGGGCTTCCCCCATCAATACTGACTGTGTTGATGGGGGAATTGAGCAATGTTCTTTTCTTCAACCCGTGGTCAAAGGAAAGAAAATTGCATAATGTATGGCCTGCCTTAGATATGATCCCAGCTAGACAATTATGGAAAGCTAATTTACTAGATATCTAACACCTTCCTAGTTGTATTCCATGATATTTACTTACTGCACACATGATCTCTCCTCCAGTTATATCAGCAACTTTATGTGAGATAATGAAAAAGTGAAACATTTGGTCATGTCAGATGACCGATCTGCCAATATATGTCATATTTACCGTGTGCTGGCTAAACAGTACTGAGAAACATCTGATCATGTCAGATGACACATCTACAAATATATGTCAGATTAGATCTCACCTTTCTTAATCCTCTTTTGAGGCTCCATGCACACTTGCAGGTGTTTTTATATAAACTCAAAAAATGCTAGAATAAAATGATCAATGAAAACACTGATAATAGAATTTTTGTGCCGGCTTGTAGTAGCATTTCAGTAGCATTTAGAACCGTTATCGTTTTTACAGTACATGAAGTACAAAAAAACACACTTGGAAAAAAAAGCTGTTAAGAACGTTTAGGAGTATTTGTTTTTTTTTTGTTTGTTTTTTTTTTCTGCTGGAAAAATGCTCAAGCTTGAAAAATGCTTCTAGCATAAAATGGTGTGCATGGACACTTAGGGGGTTATTTACTATAACTGGAGAGTGCAAAATCCTTAGCAGCTCTGCATAGAAATCAATCACCTTCCAGGTTTTTATGCCAAAGCTTAATTGAACAAGCTGAAGTTAGTCACAAACAGAACTTTCTTTTGGTGATATTTAATCGCCACTGGATGTTTTATTTTTTGCACTATAAACAAAAAAAGAGCAACAAAAATTAAAGGTTTTTCTTTCTTTTATAAACATTTTCGCCGTCACTGATGTGCGTTGATGAGACTACACTGATAGGCAGCACTGATGGGCACTGATGGGTTCAATTGCTGGCCAGCACTGATGGGTGGCACTGATGGGCACTGGTGGGTGGCACTGCTGGGCACTGATTATCAGGGTACTGATGATCAGTGCAGATGTCCTCTGTGACATTTGCTGGTTATCATCAGCTGTGACATCGTGAGGAAAGTGCTGCTGATAACCGGCAACTGTATTAACTCAGTGATCTGCTGTGTCATTGGACACAGCTGATCACGTGGTAAAAGGCTGCTGTGATTGGCCTTTTACCTCATCGTGTGATTAGCTGTGTGCATAGGACACAGCGATCATGGACAGCGCCAGGTGCACGCCGCTGGGGGTGCGCGGGAGGGCGCGTTCTGGGAGGTCGTTATATGACGCTCTCCCAGAATTGGACAACCGCACTGTAGCTGTCATTTGGCTATAGCGTGGTTGTGAAATGGTTTAAGAAGTCTATCCTGTTTCTAACTAGTAAACTGCTTTTTACTTCCTCCATCAGCTCATCCCCCCCCACAGCTATTACCTTTTGTATCGCTCAACCCTTCCTCCTTTGTAATTGTAAGCTCTAACGAGCAGGGCCCTCTGTTTCCTCTTGTACCCAATTGTATTGTAACTGTAATGTCACCTTCATTTTGTAAAGCGCTGCACAAGCTCTTGGCGCTATAGAAATCCTGTATTATAATAATAATATTCTTATACTGCTGGTCATTGGGAAGAATGCTCCTTACATTGGTGGTCAATGGGAAGAATTCCCCCTTAAGGATGGTTAAAATAGATCATTGGTGTCAAAGGTTACTGATTTTAGTGGCAGCTCACACCAGCACGCTCACGTTCCTATGCAGTGTGATTTTTGACAGCCTGTTCATTGTAATGGCACCCCAAACACATTTTCAGGGACCAAGTCGCATGGCGTCTGCGAATGAGCCGCATTTGTGATTTGCATTTGGTGTGTTTTTAACAATACATTGCCACCCGTATGCAGATTGCAAGGGCAGTGAGTTCACCTGTTGTGTAGGAAACACATATGGAACACGTTTTGGTGTGAACTGGCCCTTACACCCCGGTCACACCAATCCCGAGTTTGAAATTGTGTGACTATTTCAAAGTTGGATGACATGCTGATTTGAGGCGCGATTTGCAAGACATCTGACACAGATTTCTATGCAAATTGCACCAAAAGGTTCTTTAGAAATCGGTGCAGCTCTGACCAAATCGGAACCGCACCGATATGACCTCTGTATTTATGGACAATACGGTGCGACTTGCCATGCGATTTTTTTTTTTCAAGCCTTATGGCATGCAAATTGCATGCCAATTCACATCTGGTGTGACTGGGGAATAGTAGAAGAAATTGCTCATTTCTCAAGGAACCTCTAGAAACTTCTGGAAGCACCCTAGTTGAGTATAGCATGGTTTTTTACATAATATTCAAATATGGAATTCTATTTCAGGAGCCAGGATGACATAGAACAGTGTAGTGCAGGAGGGCTATGCTGCAATGATGTAATGGTAATACTAGGCAGAAATGTCCCCTACAGAACAAACTGTGGCGAGGGTCATTTAAAGGTTGTCTTTGTGTTTTCTGAGCACTGTGTTTGACAGGTACAAGGCATCATACTGCTCTTTTCTTTTGGCTGTCTGTGGTATGCTGTATAATCAAGCCGCAGTCTAATCAGGATAATGTGCTTGTGTAGCTCTCGCTGATATTTCCTCAGACGCTTATAAAAAAAGCATCTGAAAGGACAATGCATGTGCTCCCTGTAGTCACCGGATTTCTTCTTCTTTCTGATGTGCTCTTAAAAAAAATAACTGCTGAAGGCTTTCATACCTAACTCACATACAGTATTTTTAATGTAAATAACAGGATTTTTTTTTTTTTTTATATATATATATAGTTTTGTGATCTGAAATTAATTAGATTTTTTTTTTTTTTATCATGGATCTATCCTTTGTACTTTAGGCAGTGTATTTATAAAAAAATATTCACATAGCTGGTCATCCATGTAAACTACATGTAAATTAATTCTGTGTGAATAGGGCAAAATCAATCGTTCTCAGGCTATATTCTGTGCAGATTGAATGTTATTCATTGAAAAAAAAAAGTAGTGTAAGTACCCCATTATGGTCACTAGATAGAGCTGAGGAGAATACATATTTTAAAGCACGGGTGTCAAACTGGTGGCCCTCCAGCTGTTGGCAAACTACATGTCCAGGAGGCATTGTAAGATTGACAGTTACAAGCATGAGTCCCAAAGGCAAAGGCATGATGGGACTTGTAGTTTCGCAACAGCTGGAGGGCCGCCAGTTTGATACTCCTGTTTTAAATTGTTACTAAACCCAGGCCCCTGCATTCACTATATCTGGTCTCCCACAGTACACCGAACATGGAAGTGCAATTATTTTCGTAAATATAAACTGCTAAATACCTTTTCTCATCAGCAGTTAGAGCAGTCTTGTGGCTTCTATCAATGTCCAGCAGAGCACATGTTAAAGCTTTGTAGGAGGAGTTTTTTCTTTCTGCTTTAGGAGGATACAAATCCCCTGACCTCTGTCTGGACAGTGCTGATTGGCCCTGTGCTGATCACATGCACTCTCCCAAGAGAAAAAAAAAACCTCTCTAGCAATACACACCAAACTGATCATGTGCATGCCTACGGTTCAGTTTGAGATAAGTGGTGGGCACTTGAAAATGGGGAGGAACAGAGAAGAAAGGATCAAGCTGCCTTTTTACACAATGCAGAGGATTAACCCCTTAGGTTCCACAGTGAGTATAACAAGCATTCTTTACTGCATATACAGACTGATTTTACTGTTGTGGGTTTAGTGACACTATCTAGTGGCCACGATGCAGTATTTTCTTTACTCAGTTATGAGGCCTCATGCACACTGGTTTATTGTAAACACTGTTTCTCCTGACAGTAGAAAATCTGCATTTAAAAACGCTTCTAAGCTGCATTTTTTTCAAACGCGTTTCTGGCCATTGAAGTGAATAAGGCTCCATTCACACTTGTGCGACTTGTGGACACAGCAGCCCATGTATTTTAATGGAAGCCGTTCAAATCGATGTGACTTCAAGTCGCAACCACTTTTTAAAAAGGTTCCTGCACTACTTTGATGTGACTTTCATGCGACGTGAGTGCCATAGACTGCAGTGTAAACCACGTGAAAGTCACATTCTAATGTTATCAATATGACAACTTTGCAACCGTCAAAGCCAAAGTCGCATCAAGGTGAATCAAAGTCACAGTTGAAATCACACGACTTTGGAGTCACACAAGTGTGAATGGAGCCTAATTGCACCTAGCACTTAGGCATGTTTAGCCATGTTTGGCTTTTTTATGCCTAAAAGCTCCTCTCCTGAACAATTCTAATGCGTTCAGCAGAGGAGCTTTGACTGCCTCCAAACTCTGCTCCTCCTAAACTCCTCTAAAAGCCTATGTGTGTATGGACACACAGGGTTTGATTTACTAAAACTGGAGAGTGCAAACTCTGGTACAGCTGTGCATGGTAGCCAATCAGCTTCTAACTTCAGCTTGTTCAATTAAGCTTTGACAATAAAACCTGGAAGCTGATTGGTTTCTGTGCAGAGCTGCACCAGAGTTTGCACTCTCCGGTTTTAGTAATAGTAAATCAATAGGAAAAAACTGGCAAAAGCCCCAAAAACATAAGATGAGCAGTGTGCATGAACCCTGCTGAGATATCAGCTGTGTTTTTATTGGCTGATTTGTAATAAGTGGAGGAATGGAAGATGCTGAGCGTACAAACAAACTTGTTTTATGCTTTTTTACTACAATTCTGTCCTAAAAAAGTGTGCTGAATATATGGGCGACTATAAATCCTATATACATCCCCTGGATTTGGTAAGTCATTCCCAGTGGTACAAAATGTTAAACTCATGTTCTGAACAAAACATGGCTTTTTGTCCCATGATGTGCCCTGGTCTTGGTTGCTTTGACAGTGCGACTACAAACTGCAATGTAGGCAATTATGATAATTATCAGAAAATTGTAGATTAATACTTGTAATCAGATTCAAAATCATGGAAATGTTGAAATTGGCAGCTAGATAGGAAGTGATCCATGCTATTGAGGCCTGTCCAGAACAACTACGTTAGAAGAAAGATGAAAATATTTTGTATAAAAATACATTCAATGTTATGTTTCCAATCTTTGTATGTAAAGTTGAAGGCAAGGCAAAGCCTAGCTATTCTTTAAATCTACGCCTACTCCCATTCTAAGCCTAAATTGTTAGCACTTTGCCTGGAAGCACCCTATAGGGTCATTGGTTCAAATCCCAGCCATGGCATTAACTGCCTGGAGTTTGCATGTTCCTCACACACTCCAAAGACATGCTGGTAGATGAATTGGCCCTAAAATGTGTATGTATGAATGTGAGTTAGGGACCTTAGATTGTTAGATCCTTGAGAGCAGGGACTGATGTAAATGTGCAAAATATACACTCACTGGCCACTTTGTTAGGTACACCTTGCTAGTGCCGGGTTGGACCCCCTTTTGCCTTCAGAACTACCTTACTTCTTCGTGGCATAGGTTCAACAAGGTGTTGGAAAAATTCCTCAGAGACTTTGGTCCACGTTCACATGAGTTACTGTTGCCTTTCTATCATCTTGAAACAGTCTGCCCGTTCTCCTCTGACATCAACAAGGCATTTTCATCCACACAACTGCCGCTCACTGGATATTTGCTCTTTTTTGGACCATTCTCTATAAACCCTAGAGATGGTTGTATGTGAAAATCCCAATATATCAGCAGTTTTTGAAATACTCAGACCAGCCTGTCTGGCACCAACAACCATGCCTCGTTCAAAGTTACTTAAATCCCCTTTCTTCCCCATTTTGATGCTTGGTTTATTATTATTATTATTCAGGATTTATATATCCGTTTGCTCAGTGTTTTAAAATATAAATCTCATAGATTGTAAGCTCCAAGGAGCAGGGCCCTCTAATACTTCTTGTATTGAACTGTATTGTTACTGTACTGTCTCCCTCCATAATGTAAAGCGCTGAGCAAACTGTCGGTGCTATATAAGTCCTGTATAATAATAATAATAATGGGAGACAATACAGCAATGATAAGAGGGCCCTGCTCCTTGGAGCTTACAATCTAAGAGGGAGGGGCTGGTGGTACAAAAGATAACTGTCGGGGATGAACTGGTAGGAGGAATAGAAGATTCCGTTATTAGCTGAAGGCAGGATAGGCTTCCCTGAAGGGATATGTTTTCAGAGATCGTCTAAAAGTGGGTATAATAGGCGATTAGTCTGATAGATTGGGGTAGAGAGTTCCAGAGGATGGGGGAAGCTCTGGAGATGAGCATGGGAGAAGGCGTCAAGGGAGTTAGAGAGCAGGAGGTCGTGGGAGGAATGGAGAGGACGGTTTTGGTGATATTTAGAGACAAGATCGGTGGAGTGTAATTTGGGGCAGAGTTATAAATGGCTTTATATGTTATTAATAATGTTTTGAATTTTATTAGTTGGGTAATGGGAAGCCAGTGGAGGGATTGGCAGAGAGGGGTGGCAGATTCAGAACAGTTAGTAAGGTGTATGAGTCTGGCAGCAGCATTCATGATAGACTGAAGAGGGGATAGCCTGCGATGAGGTAGGCCAATGAGGAGGGAGTTACAAGGTGAGCGATAACAAGGGAGTGAATAAGTTGCTTAGTAGTTTCAGAGGTTAGGAACGGGCGTATCTTGGAGATGTTGCGGAGGTGAAGTCTACAAGCTTTGGAAAGTGATTGGATTTTGGGCAGAAAAGACAGATCGGAGTCCAGGGTTACACCTAGTACCCTGGCATGAGGGGAGGGACTCATGGTTGTATTATTGATCTTGATGGAGAAGTCAGGGGAGGGGCACGGGCTGGAGGGAATACTAAGAGCTCAGTTTTAAAAAGATTGAGTTTGAGGAAGTGGAGTGACATCCATGCTGATATGTCGCTTAGTAGGTTAGTAATGCGAGAGGAGACTGAAGGGGTGAGGTGAGGAGTAGAAAGATAGATTTGTGTGTCATCAGCATAGAGATGGTAATTGAAGCCGTGGGAGTTTATCAATTGGCCAAGGGAGAAGGTGTAGATGGAGAAGAGAAGGGGTCCAAGGACAGAACCTTGAGGGACCCCCTACAGAAAGAGGAAGTGGAGAGGAGGAGACAGAGTTATAGGTAACGCTGAAGGAGCGCTGCGATAGGAGGAGAACCAGGAGAGAGCAGAGTCTCAGAGGCCAAGAGAGTGGAGTTTTTTGAGGAGGAGGGGATGGTCAACAGTATCAAAAGCCGAAGAGAGGTCAAGTAGTAAGAGTATGGAGTAGTGGCCCTTGGTTTTAGCAGTTAGTAAATCATTAGTGAGTCAGCAAGCAAGTCGTCTTCACCATGTCTACATGCCTAAATGCACTGAGTTGTTGCCATGTGATTGGCTGATTAGCAATTTGTGTTACCAAGCAATTGAACAGGTGTACCTAATAAAGTGTCTGGTGAGTGTATGTAAATTCACAGCGCTATATAAGTACCTGTAATTTAAAAAAAAAGTCTATCTACCTTGTAAAAGGAAAGATTTTTATACTATACTAGCCTATTCTGAATTGCTCTAGTTCAGTTACATGATCTCTCAGCTTCAGTGAAGAGCAGGGATCGCTGACGACAGCTGCAGAGTCTGGGTGGTGAAGTCCCCTTTAGACCTTCTATGGGGCATCCTTTCTCTGTTATCCCTCCTTTACACTGAAGTGGGTGCTGGGAGCTGATCATGTGACTAGACCAGAGCGACATCAGACTAGGTACAGGGGTTGAACAAAAATATGGAAACACTAAATGATTTGCAAGTCGACCTTACAGTGTTGGAACAAACCATGTTACATCAACAGGGTGCTTACAAGCATGGGATGATGCCACTCCAGTATATGTGCAGGAGTGAAGTTTTCTCAGCACACAGGCAGTGTGGCGGAATATAAACTGAGCTGTGCATATGCAGCTCAGTACATTCTACAGAGGAATGTGAACAAGCAGGTAGGTGTATTTTATTGCAGAAGACATTGCATTTCTCTTCAGCAAGAGAGAGTCTGCCTGCTTGCATTTATTTGGGGTTTTTTGTTCACGGTAGTTCCACGGTAACTGACACGGCTTTATCATGTTATGGCTAGTGGAAAATTAGCAAATCTACTGGCAGGGTCAACAAGTAAAACAAGGGGGGGGGGGAATCAGAAAAACAAAACTGCTATAGCACCTCACTATAACTGCCAAGTTTTGAAAGTAAGGGTTCTCATCCGTCTATGTGGAATCTGTTACAAATGCCATTCCTGTCTTCATCTTTTCTATAAAAACACTGGAAAATCTAGCACCTATGTTATATAATGTAGGCATGCTAAAACTTAAGAATAAGTTGGCTGGGAACAAGTACCAGCCATGAACCAGATTTTCAAGTCTCTGTTTAAAAATCAATATATTTATAAGCAACTAAAAATCATCACGTCCGGTTTAGTGGGTAGCCTTTCCTGCAGCAACATGCCACGTGTCTCTCTTGTATTTTGAGACACGTTTTTATAGCTGAAGTTCTTCATTGATTTGCATGTGACCTATATGTATTAAATCATTACTGCGAGGAATGGGTGAAGAATAGACATTTTGTTGGTGCCCACCATTACTCATAAGGCCCCTTTTACATCAGGGGTCTGATCAGGACCATCTGTCAGTTTTCAGGTGGACCTAATCGGACCCTCTATTTATCTCTATGGACCGACTCCTACCTCCAATCCAAAAAGAAAAAAAACGAAGGGGCTTTTAATCTTTCCATACTCTGTCTACAGTAAAAGAAAAGTTTTGGCTTCACATACACTTTTTTTTTTTCTCAATTTATTTGTTTTTCTTCCCTAAATTTTAAAGGCAGCTGAACCCAAAACTGATATTTCAGCATTTTTTGTTGGCCATTAAAGTCATACTGTATATTGACTTCTTTTATGTTTTTGGAGATTTTCCCTCCCAGAGTTGCCAGTTCTGCCCAACCACAGTGGTTGTTGCAAAGCCACATGTATGCATTGCAGACCCATAATGGATGCTCAACGCTTTGGAATAAATTAATAATTAAGTGGATAGCATATCTGCAAAAGGGTGACACCTTTGTTTTAGGCTTTAGGCTGGGGTGGAGAAATAAACTACAATGGAGAAATCCCAGCCTAGGAAATGTAAAGATCTAAAGAGATTAAAAAGGTGATCGCTGATTCAAACCCAAACTACTGATGCCTTGCTTGAATCGACATTCCAGTTGTGGGTGGAGCTTTTAATAATATATCTCACAATTTTCTGATTTATCTTGAGACATGTTGTGACACTTGGGTCTCATTTCTCTTGTAGAGACCAAGGCTTTTAGATGTTCAGATCAGAGCCATGGTAAGAACATCAGAAATACTCATATGGTGAGAGTGTCTGATTTCCTGAAAGCCTTTGCTTTAAGAAGCTATACTCATAAGTGAAACGCGTTGACCGTCAAAACTCAACAGGAGCATCTTGATGATATGAACATTGTCTATACTATTCTCTCTTTTTTTATTATATTTTTATTATTGCTTCTTACAAAACCAACATAACATTTAATACATACTTATCAATCATTTATTACAATTTTCCAAAAAGAACCCCCCTCCCTCCCCAATGTCTTCTCAGATTTCTTTGACTAGTAGTTTTCCCTCTCTCCTATTATCCGATATATACCCCATTGAGTGTTCTGCTCTTTATTGCAACATATCTCTTCTGCATCTCATCCCTCCGTATTCTTCGACACCATTAATTCTGCAAATCTCTGGGTAGTTTTAAACTCACACCATCTTTCCCATATTTTTGTAAATTTACCCATTTTATCTTCTCCGCTCTTGGACCTTCCAAAATTTAGGCATCAATCCTTTTGCTGCATTAATTAAGTGAGGTATCATTGTACTCTTATATTGTTTCACTGTTAAATCAGTATTATGGAATAAGCACACCCATGGATCTTTTAATATTCTCTCTCTCGTGATCTCAACTATCTGTTGTATTACCTCCTGCCAAAATTCCTGTATTTTGGGACAATCCCACCATACGTGTACTATTGTACTCTCCAACCCACAACCCCGCCAACAATACAAGGAATTCTCCAGGTGTTGCTTATGAGCTCTACTGGGGGTAATCTGCCATTTGCTAAAAATGTATAATTCATCTCCATTGTATTCATATCAATTGCCCCTGTGCAATTCTAAATATTTTCATTTTCTGTTGTTCACTTAACTGCATTCTCAACTCTTTTTCCCATTCACTAATATATGCTGGAAGTACCGGTTCATACAGTTGTGTTCAAAATAATAGCAGTCAGACATCGCTAACTGGATCAATCACTGTTTTTGGTAGAATTATATTTCTACATGGCAAATAATTTACTAGCAGGTGTAGTAGAGTAATAGAAATCCAACAGACCCAACAGTCATGACATGCATGCTGCTGATTCTGTGTAATTGAATTACTAATTGAAAGGGGCATGTTCAAAATAATAGCAGTGTGGAGTTCTATTAGTGAGGTCATTCATTCTTTGAAAAACGGGTGGCAATTATTGCCCTTATTTAAGGAAGGAAGGCAGCAAATGTTGTACATGCTGGTTACAGTGCATTTCTCTCTGAAATTCTGAGGAAAATGGGTCATTCCAGACATTGTTCAGAAGAACAGCATACCTTGATTAAAAAGTTGATTGGAGAGGGGAAAACCTATAAAGAAGTGCAGAAAATAATAGGCTGCTCAGCTAAAATGATCGCAAATGCTTTAAAATGGCAACCAAAACCTGAAAGACTTGGAAGAAAGCTAAAAACTACCATTCGAATGGATAGAAGAATAGCCAAAACAGCAAGGACTCAGCCAACAATCAGCTCCAGGAAGATCAAAGAAGGTCTAAAGTTACCTATGAGTACTGTTACAATTAGAAGACGCCTATGTGAAGCCAAGCTATCTGCAATAAGCCCCCGCAAAGTCCCACTGTTGAATAAAAGATGTGCTGAAGAGGTTACAATTTGCCAAGGAGCACATTCAGTGGCCTAAAGAGAAATGGCGTAACATTTTGTGGACTGATGAAAGTAAGATTGTTATTTTTGGGTCTAGTGGCCGGAGACAGTTTGTCAGACGACCCCCAAACACTGAATTCAAGCCACAGTACACTGTGAAGACAGTGAAGCATGGTTGCGCAAGCATCATGATATGGGGATGTTTCTCATACTACGGTGTTGGGCCTATTTATCGCATACCAGGGATCATGGATCAGTTTGAATACATCAGAATACTTGAAGAGGTCATGCTGCCTTATGCTGAAGAGGAAATGCCCTTGAAATGGGTGTTCCAACAAGACAACGACCCCAAACACACCAGTAAACATGCAACATCTTGGTTCCAGACCAACAAGATTGACGTTATGGAGTGGCCAGCCCAATCCCCGGATCTTAATCCAATAGAAAACTTGTGGGGTGACATCAAAAATGCAGTTTCTGAGGCAAAACCAAGAAATAGAGAAGAACTGTAGAATGTAGTCCAATCATCCTGGGCTGGAATACCTATTCACAGGTTCCAGAAGTTGGTTGACTCCATGCAACACAGATGTACAGCAGTTCTCAGAAACAGTGCTTATACAACTAAATATTCATTAAGTGATTCAAAGGAAAGCAAAATCTTCAAACATTTTTCAGTTTATATAGTGAATGTTTGAGTTTGTAAAGAAGAATACAAACACTGCTATTATTCTAATAGTCTAATATTCTAATTATAAATAGTCTAATATTCACTTCTCTTCAATTTTTTTAGAGGAACAACACAAATTTGATATATTTTTCTTCATGTTTTGATTTGGAATAGATTGTGTAGTGTTCCCAATGCATTTGTGTGTATGGAAATAAAAGCTATTAGATGGATTTTGAGCTATATTCACTTTTTTTAACACACTGCTATTATTTTGAACACAATTGTATATCATTATACTATTCTCTTAAGTGGTGATCTATATTCCATATTGTTACAGGGTAACACTAGGGAAGACCCCCCCCCCCTCCCCCATTTCTTTTGGGGGAGTACCCTTGGTTGTGTTAACTAATTTTTTAACAAATTTATGTTTTTATAAATTTGTATAATAAAGTGCAATTTTTTTTAATTTATTTATATACAAGCTGTTTGGTCTCATGCTATGCCTTTTTAAAATCCACCATCTACCATACAAATATATTTGTCGGTATATCTCTTAGTGGAGAATCCGTTACATTTTCGATAGAGAAAAAGAAACAGACATTTCACCATACCTACAAGTCGGAATGCCACTTGAGTCCAGAGGAAGATCACAGCAGGTCCCAGTGGTCTGGCAATATGAACACGGATAGGCAGGTCTGTTATTGCCTGTTGTTCATGGTGACAGGTCAGTCTATTTTTAGATCCACATATAGCAAGACATGTAGAATTGCCTGTAGCCAGCTGTATCTTTTTTTTTTTTTTTTAACTTTTACTACATGTATTTCTTTAGTGCTGACAATTTAGAGTGCTTTATATATTGTCCATTCACATCAATTCCTTCTCTCAAGAACCTAAAATATAAGAGCCCTAATCTGATATGCATGCATACACATACTAGGGCTGGCTGAGCTTTGCTTACTGGATGGCATTGCTGGCCATCGGCTTGATCGACTTTTACTGATGGAGTCTAGTGCAGCTCCTGTTTGGGAGTTTTTACAGCCAGCCTTGTCACAGTGGAAGGTTCGTTCATTCATGCTGCATAGCGGCATTGGAGAAATCATTCAGCCCACACGCTACATGAAAAAAACTGTATGGCCAGTCCAGCCAAAACGTTTTATAGATTTTTTTTTTTTTTTGTTAGGAGTGAATCCCAGTCGGTTTTACGGTCATCCCAAACTTCCCTAAAGTGGCTGAAAACCTCAATATAAGCAAAACTTTTCGCTCTATAGTGTGTATTTGTCTCAGTCAAGAGCACTAAGTGTCTTTTCTGTCTGCTGCCTTGTTCCTCTAATATCCGCATTAGTCACTTCTGACAAGTTTTTCCTGACACCAAGAAGTTAAAAAGCGATAGAGGAAGAAGTTTTCAGCACACAGCCTGTGACCGAAAGCCTCAGCTCGCTTCCTGTGTGATGGGGTGGGGGGGTGTCCTATCCCTCCAATCAGCTCTCACCTTTCCTCATTGATGGTAATTTCAGCTCCCCGCCCCCTAGCTTTCTGAAAGCTCAGACAGGCTGTATAAATTCAGGAGTTTGAATGGGATGTAGAGAAGAGAGGGGTGCAGATAAATAGGTACAACTTAGGTAGGAGGATTTGTTTTAATCTCTGTGTATCACCTGAGGGAAGTCACCTCACTGGATATATGTAAGGGTTCGCGTTCTGCTGATAACTGTTTTATCAGACAGGAAGTGAAGGAAAATCTCCAGTGGGGCACCAACAGTAGTAAAATCCTGATGGGGATTTTAGCTTTCCCTTCTTCTACTAAAAAAAGAATTTTTCTGTTTGTGTTGCCGTGGGAGATTTCCCTTCACTTCCTGTCTGGTGAAAATTTTTCAGCAGATAAGGAAGTCATGGGAAATTAAATGGAGCTCTGGAAAGCAGTAAAATACCACAGAGATTTTTTTTTTTTGAAGGTAAAGGCTTATTAAGTCAGTAGAAAAAGATCAGCAGCATACAAATCGTAGCATCAACCATGTCTGTCTCACATAGTAAGAATATCATTTCATAGGTACATATTAAGAAGAATAGAAGGCTTTCACAATGCGGAAGAACAATTAGAAGCTCACAGCAAAACTAATGCTAAAGTCATCATATACATAATTTTAAGAGGAGACCACATAGGTTTAAATCCTTATTACTCTATCCAGTACTCAGTAAAAAGGATTTGGCTGTACATACAGTCAAGTCCATAAATATTGGGACATCGCCACAATTCTAACATTTTTGGCTCTATACACCACCACAATGGATTTGAAATGAAACTAACAAGATGTGCTCTAACTGCAGACTGTCAGCTTTAATTTGAGGGTATTTACATGCAAATCAGGTGAACGGTGTAGGAATTACAACAGTTTCCATATGTGCCTCCCACTTGTTAAGGGACCAAAAGTAATGGGACAGAATAATAATCATAAATCAAACTTTCACTTTTTAATACTTGGTTGCAAAGCCTGAAGTCTGGAACGCATAGACATCACCAGACGCTGGGTTTCATCCCTGGTGATGCTCTGCCAGGCCTCTACTGCAACTGTCTTCAGTTCCTGCTTGTTCTTGGGGCATTTTCCCTTCAGTTTTGTCTTCAGCAAGTGAAATGCATGCTCAATCGGATTCAGGTCAGGTGATTGACTTGGCCATTGCATAACATTCCACTTCTTTCAGTTAAAAAACTTTGGTTGCTTTTGCAGTATGCTTTGGGTCATTGTCCATCTGCACTGTGAAGCGGTGTCCAATGAGTTCTGAAGCATTTGGCTGAATATGAGCAGATAATATTGTCCGAAACACTTCAGAATTCATCCTGCTGCTTTTGTCAGCAGTCACATCATCAATAAATACAAGAGAACCAGTTTCATTGGCAGCCATACATGCCCACGCCATGACACTACCACCACCATGCTTCACTCATGAGGTGGTATGCTTAGGATCATGAGCATTTCCTTTCCTTCTCCATACTCTTCTCTTCCCATCACTCTGGTACAAGTTGATCTTGGTCTCATCTGTCCATAGGATGTTCCAGAACTGCGAAGGCTTTTTTAGATGTCGTTTGGCAACCTCTAATCTGGCCTTCCTGTTTTTGAGGCTCACCAATGGTTTACATCTTGTGGTGAACCCTCTGTATTCACTCTGGTGAAGTCTTCTCTTGATTGTTGACTTTGACACACATACACCTACCTCCTGGAGAGTGTTCTTGATCTGGCCAACTGTTGTGAAGGGTGTTTTCTTCACCAGGGAAAGAATTCTTCGGTCATCCACCACAGTTGTTTTCTGTGGTCTTCCGGGTCTTTTGGTGTTGCTGAGCTCACTGGTGCGTTCCTTCTATTTAAGAATGTTCCAAACAGTTGTTTTGGCCACGCCTAATGTTTTTGCTATCTCTCTGATGGGTTTGTTTTGTTTTTTCAGCCTAATGATGGCTTGCTTCACTGATAGTGAAAGCTCTTTGGATCTCAACTTGAGAGTTGACCGCAACAGATTCCACATGCAAATAGCACACTTGAAATGAACTCTGGACCTTTTATCTGCTCATTGTAATTGGGATAATGAGGGAATAACACACACCTGGCCATGGAACAGCTGAGAAGCCAATTGTCCCATTACTTTTGGTCCCTTAACAAGTGTGAGACACATATGCAAACTGTTGTAATTCCTACACCGTTCACCTGATTTAGATGTAAATACCCTCAAATTAAAGCTGACAGTCTGCAGTTAAAGCACATCTTGTTTGTTTCAAATCCATTGTGGTGGTTTATAGAGCCAAAAATGTTAGAATTGTGTCGATGTCCCAATATTTATGGACCAGACTGTACACCCAGGTTTAGTTTTTTTTTTTTTTTTTTTGGGGGGGGGGGGGAATACAGCACCAAACACATTAGTTATTTGTGATCGTGTGCCTCCTATTACTTGCAGATCTTCTGGTAAAAATCATCCATGCAGTGCTTCCTTTATAGCCACCGAGTACTGCCCTGAGCAGCTGTCTACTGCTGCTACTGAGAAAAGTTGCACTGCTTGCCTTCTCTCTTCTGCCTTCTCCACATTCAATTTGATCATTCTAATATACTTCTACAATACATCATGTTCTGTGTATGGAGGGGGGAGCTGAGGAATCAACGGAATACACCGCCCATTCACAGAATGCAGTGCAATGTGCTAGAATAGTAATATGAACAGTATGAATGACATAGGGGATAGGCGAGTAGTGCAACTTTTCTCAGTAGCAGAAGCTTCTGTTACCCTTTACAATACCAGAAGACAGCTACTCATGGCAGTATCCAGCGGCTTTGAAGGAGACACAGCATGGATAATTTTCACCAGAAGCAGCCTCCTGCAGGTAGTGGCATACACACCATTACATATAACTGATGTGTTTGGTGATACATCCCAAAAAATAAAAATGTATACTCAACTTTAATATTCCTATTCTTGATAAGGGCTTTAAAGGAGTAATGAAAGGCCTGTGCGTGGACCAACAACAAATCACATTTGGCTTAGAGGCTCAGACAAATGAACAAAAATCATTGTATATACTGTAGGTTGTGAGAACTGTAATATATACTTAGAATAGTATCTCCAACACATAGAGAAGGATGCATATATTATTACAAGAAGCCTGTGCTTTTGACCATGCTCTGAGCCCCTGGAAATTAAGAAATACTCGGTACTTCTGGGTATAGAGGAGCATACAGTTGTGTCCAAAATTATTCAACCCCCAATGCTGTAAAGGGGTTTAGGGACTATAGTGTACATTTGGAATTGTATTCAGAATCAAATCCTACAAGGACGTTGTAACTACCCAAATGCAACTAAAATGACATCAATTGTTTATGTAATACAGTAGTAAATGGTTCTTATGTGGTTTCTTCATTGCCACAATTATTCAACCCCTTAAAGACTACCACTCTGAAGAACAGAGGTTCATACAGGTGCTTTCCATCAGGTATTGAAAACACCTGTGGATGTCACCGAGCAGCAATCAAGCATAATAAGCACCAATTAGGCAGCTTTAAAATGACTGTGATACTCAGCTCCTTCTAGACATTTACTGGTGTGGTTACAAACATGGTGAAGGCAAGAGAATGGTCCAGGAAGACAAGAGAAGAGGTGATTTCTCTTCACAGGAAGGGCAATGGCTATAAGAAGATTGCAAAGATGTTAAACATACCAAGAGACACCTTAGGAAGCATCATTCGCAAATTCAAGGCAAAGGGCACTGTTGAAACGCTACCTGGTCGTGGCAGAAAGAAGATGCTGACTTCGACTGCTGTGCGCTACCTGAAGCGTAGAGTGGAGAGAAGTCCCCGTGTGACTGCTGAGGAACTGAGAAAAGATTTGTCAGATGTGGGTACAGAAGTTTCAGCCCAGACAATAAGACGCACACTGCGTAATGAAGGCCTCCGTGCCAGAACTCCCAGGCGTACCCCCTTGCTGTCTCCAAAGAATAAGAAGAGTCGACTGCAGTATGCCAAAAGCCATGTGGACAAACCACAAAAGTTGTGGGATAGTGTTCTGTGGACTGATGAAACAAAATTAGAACTGTTTGGGCCCATGGATCAACGCTATGTTTGGAGGAGGAAGAACAAGGCCTATGATGAAAAGAACACCTTGCCTACTGTGAAGCATGGTGGAGGGTCAATCATGCTTTGGGGCTGTTTTGCTTCTGCAGGTACAGGGAAGCTTCAGCGTGTGCAAGGTACCATGAATTCTCTTCAGTACCAGGAGATATTGGATGGAAACGTGATGCAGTCCGTCACACACCTGAGGCTTGGGAGACGTTGGACCTTTCAACAGGACAATGATCCCAAGCATACCTCCAAGTCCACTAGAGCATGGTTGCAGAGGAAAGGCTGGAACATTTTGGAGTGGCCATCGCAGTCACCAGACTTAAATCCGATTGAGAACCTCTGGTGGGACTTAAAGAAAGCAGTTGCAGTGCGCAAGCCTAAGAATGTGACTGAACTGGAGGCCTTTGCCCATGAAGAATGGGCGAAGATACCCGTAGATCGCTGCAAGACACTTGTGTCAAGCTATGCTTCACGTTTAAAAGCTGTTATAACTGTAAAAGGATGCTGTACTAAGTACTAAGATTGAATGTCACTTGGGGGTTGAATAAAACTGATAATGCTGTGAGCACAGAAAAGACATTTGTGGTTATTTCATTATAACTGTTATGTTATATTTGTCTGACCTACAAGTGCCTCTTTAATGTAAATGTAAGCAAGATGACTGAATGATCAAAAGCAATGTCAAACTGGCCAAAACACTCAATTTCAGTGGGGGTTGAATAATTTTGGACACAACTGTATAACTTGCTTCCTGCGACGATACTGGTGCTAGGCCCAGCTAATTGACCCAGTGTTGTCACATGGGTCAGTCCTGTGTAAGCTTCAAATGGATATTTGACTTGATCCTAAACGTGACTGTTTTTCCTTACTTTCCCAGACTAAATGAAGTAGCAGGGAAGCCAAAAAAGAGGTAAGTATAACTGTTTAGTAAGAGCGGGGCTTTAAACTGAACACATTTCTTTGGCTTTCTTGGCCAACACACAAGTTCCTTTTAAAGTACTTAATATGTGTACATTTTTGGCATGGTATGAAAGTTTCTGATATAATACTTTTGATGATGAATGCAAGCTTTTAAGTCAATGCGTGAACCTCGTTACCATAGCGTTTTCTTCTGTGGTTATGTAAGCTGGAATTTCTATATGCTGCATTGTGGTTTATGGCTTGACATAAATTGATCCAAAGGTAAAAGTTTATTGTATGTCCACCTCCCACCCATGCTGCTCTCGAACTAGAAAAATAAATAAGAGCCTTGAAAAACCTACCCTGTAGTTCAGGATTTCTCAGTTGGCGCTCTTTGTGAGGTTGCTAGGGGCTTCATGAGCAATGACAGATTGATCTCCCATCTACAATGACTACTCCCACTCACAGTGACTACAAATATAAGGTGACAGTTCCCACTAACATTCAGAGTATTGCATTTCTACACCAGTCACCAGTGCAAGAAGCCATTTCTCCATTGACCACCAAGGGGGCATTTTTCCATGGGCCAATAATTCAAGAGGGCATTTTTCCTCAGACAGTGCGAAGGGGTTGTTTCTCCCCTGACTCCAATGTGAAGGAAGCATTTCTTCACTGACCACCAGAGTAATGGGAACCTTCTCCACTGACCACCAATGTAAATGGGCATTTATACACTGACTACCAATATGAAGTCAGCATTTCTTCATTGACTACCAGTGTGAAGGAGGCATTTCTTCACTGACCATCAGTGTAATGAGAACTACCTCCACTGACCACCAAGTTAAGAGGGCAGTTCTCCACTGACCACCAACATAAGGGGACACTTTTTCACTGATAGCTAGAGACACTACACATTTCACAGTCTGTGTTTCTTTCTGGAAATTATTATAAATGTATTTTCACGATTATTATTGACCTATAGAACAGGTGTGTACTTCAAGACCAAGCCTATTCTGACACTTTGTTTTACATGTACAAAATCAGCATTTTCTTGCTATAAAGTTACTTAGAACCCCTAAACATTATATATTTTTTAAGCAGAGGCCCTAGAGAATAAAATTAGAGGTTTTATAATTTATGTCACCCTGTATTTGCGTGTGTTTTTCACATGCAATTTTTTTTGTTTTAATATACTTTAATGAATTTTAATGCACAACAATACAATAAAATACCCAACTTTTATTATAAAATATAAAAGTTGATGTTACGTCGAGTATATAGATACCTAACATGCTTTAAAATTGCAAACTCTTGTGGAATGGTGCCAAATTCCAATACTTAAAACTCTCCATAGGCAACAATTAAAACCCATTACAGGTTACAAGTTTAGAGATATACAGGAGGTCTGGTGCTAAAATTATTGCTCTGACGTTCACGGCGATACCTCACATATGTGGTGTGATCGCTTTTTATGTCTGCATGCAGGACCGACGAATGTGTTTGCCTTTGCATGCGAGCATGGGGGTGCTTTTAAAAAAAATATATATCACATTTTTTTATCACATTTATTGCTATCATAAGGAATGCAGACCCCCAGATCTCTCCTCTGCCCTTAAAAGCATCTGATCACACCAAAATTGGTGTGATTTAGATTCTTTTTACAAGTCAAAAATGACTTGTTTACATGCTGGGCAAACCAGAAGTGACACAATATTTGTTGCTTCTGGTTTCTATTACCATAGAGGTGATCAGGGAAGATCTGGCCGCTGCTCACTCCTATGGTAAGCCTCAGTCCCGGGCTACCCAATAGGAAGGGTGAGCATGGAGAGACATCGGAAGGTGGCGGGAGCAGGGGACCCACTTCCACCACCTTTAAAAGCAATCCAGCAGCTATTTAGCCACTAGGATGGCTTTTACTTGAAAGAGCATTGTTGGCTCTAAAAAAAGATACTGAGATGATGCATGTAGCTGCAGGCATTATCCTGGTATAACCACTTAAACCGCATGACGTTCATGTACATGTACGTACATGTTCATGTATGTACATGTCTTAAAGTGGTTAAATATTTATCTCTGGGTGTCAAATATTCTAGGTATGCCATATTTTGTATTCTTTTATTCAAAATGTTTAACTATTCATGCTGTTTTACTGTGAAATGTTAATATAATAATATTTAGCAGGGGTTTCCTGACACCTCAACAGTATCAGAAGGTTGAGAAAGTCTGCTCTAGCTTGCTCTTTTTGCCTTAGTAGAAAGGAAGTGCCTCTTCCTCACATACAAACCTCCCCTCGTCGTGGTCAGACCAAGAAATAGTGGCAGATCTGTGCCAGTCAAACCAAAAATTATTTCAGGCAACAACTAAACAAGTACATTTAGTGAACTGCTCATGTTTCCAGTAAACAACCTAACTATTTTAAGTCATAAAGTCTTTTCAGAATACCCAACACCATGTGGCTGCTTGGATCAAATCTAATATATCATGGCAATCAAAGGGTTTTAACCATAAGCTATTATATCCTATTAGCTGGCCTTGGAGAAACCAGCTTCTATACAACTCAGAATGCCCTGTTTAACAATTCTGTGATTCACTCTTCTACAAGCTCAAGCAACATGCCAGCCGATGTCAGGTGGCAACTGGAGGGAGATTGGTAAACCTCAGTTCAACAATTTCTTCAGCAATAAAAACCCAGAAGTCCTCAACCCTGAGCACATCCAGGTTCAGAGCTTCAGAGTTCCTGGAACCCAGGTGATCTACAGATGAGGGATTCTCTAAATGTGCTCAATACCGATGTATCCAAAAAGTTCACCTGTGATATTAGCCTTCTTGTAACAGAAACACTTGAAAAATTGTCAAATGTGTAAAAAAAAAAAAAAAAAAAAAAAAGCAAAACTGAAAACTTCATTAACACATGGTATGCACCCACAGAAATGGGCAGAAGAGGTGCCTGCACTATTTTTGTGTTATATTATTATCTCATCTAACTTACAAAGTGTGCCTTAAATAATAAGTAAGGGCGGCTTCACACTTCCCTGCTGCTCTTTTGCTAAAATGTAGCTAACCCACACTTTTTTATGTATGGATCTCGTAGTGATGGTCGCATGGAACTATCATTATTCCATTCCATGTGGCTGCAGTGGGGCTTGTGCGTGAGATGGGGAGGGCCTAGTGGGACCATGGAGCAGGGCTGTCTCAATGTAAAATGCATAGGTTTGTTGACACCTGGGTGCCGGTCTGTGGGGTTGATTTACTAATGGCAAATGGGTTGTTCACTTTGTCATCCTTACCTACTGTGTCCAGCGGTTTTTCATAGAGCAACCCCGGTCCTCCACTACTTGGGTCCCCCAACAGCGTTCTGGCCCTCCCACTTGCCTAGGGACTCCAGAGAAAGCAGTCCATTCACACACTCAGTCGCAGCTTGGCCCCACCCCATCCAGCCTCATTGGCTCACTGGCTGTGATTGACAGCAGCGGGAACCAATGGCTGCATTGTGATGGGGCTTAGGTAAGTATTAGGGGGCTGCTGCTGCCCACAGAAGGTTGGATCCTTTACAGCCACTTTAAGCACAGCACTTTCCTGTGAGATTCCCAGTGGTCACTGGCCATAGGGAGTGTGTTCCCATAGTAAAGGGTTTACCTAGGGATGCATATATGTGGCCGTTTGGCGGTAAAGCTCACCTGCCAGCATATGGCCAGTGGGACATTGTTAAGAATACATACTTGAAGAGAATTTTTGATTTTTAAACCAGAATTCAGTGTCACTTCAGCAACTGGGTGCAAAAGTGACAGCTGAGCCCTGCAGATTGTAAAAAAAATAACATAACAGAAGCTTGATCCAGATAGTAACCCAATTTGACTTTAGGGATTTCAGCCCTGATTTCAAAGTGGTACGATTGGTCCCATTTGAAGGGCGACTTCAAAGTAGTGCTGATATAGACACAGGTGCGATTTTCAGTGACATCTACCTTATAGTCTATGGGTGAAAAAGTAACGCAGGAATGATTTTTCAAATCGCGCTACTTGAAATCACATCTATTAAGGCAGTGCCATAGAAATACATTAGATGCGACTTCAGGTGCGACTTGTAAAGGAACAAATTGGACTACATTTTTAGTTTTATTTTTTGCCTTTCTCTAGATTACCTGCAGGTATAGGATTTTCTGATGTTTGTCATACGAGTGTTGTTGTTTTTTGTTTTTTTCAAACAATTAACTATGTAACTATGTAATGTTGAAAATTTAGAAGGTGGGGTACAGTTTTTCATTTTAAAATAGTTATCATTGCCTATAAAATACTGTAGAAGTTTTTAATGTGTTTTATGTGCTGACATTTGAGCTGGTCAGTGTGCTGTTTTTTTTACGCTGAGCTCATGTTCCTCATTTGACTCCCTTCTGTTTTTATATTTTGTAAATTGCAGAGTCTATAAGAAAATGACTGCATTGCAGTCTGCAGGGCTGGCTTCATGAGCTTTTGCTTAGCAGATCTGCAGTCTTGTGTAAATAAATATACTGTAACAAAAAAGTAGAACCTGTAATTCTGCCTGTGCCAGGAAGCTGGGGCCAAGCACTGATGTTCGGTGGGATAATACTAAACTCTTTGTACTTGTAGGAGACGCTTTCATTGGGTATCTGCCAGTGCCCAAAAAACCAGTTTGACTGCTTTCATAATTAATGAGGGCTAGGAGTTAGGAGTATTTGCAATTTAGAATTTGGAATATTGTTCAGGTAAAGCCAGAGATAATATAATTAGTTTGTAGCAAAATTATTGAGAAGTTTTACTTTTAAACATTCAGAGATGTTGACCATTTTCTGACCATCAGAGAGACCAGAGTGAAAAACAAAGGAATAATTTGTCCATTTTTAAAAAAAATTTGGTTAGATTGAAGAAGCATTGGAACCTCGGTTTGATTTTCAGAGGGACATAATATGACGGGAAATCTCAGCAACAAAAACCCATATTGCATCTTGCCCACTCCCTCTCCCTCTCTAATGGTCTAATGTTTGTTTAGTCTGGAGGAGTGGGAGATTGTAAAGCAGAGGAATACTTACCTTCCTCCTTGCTCCTACAGGCTACTCCCTTCAACTGGATCTGCTCCCTTGCTCATGTCATAATGTGCTATACAGGGCCGGCACATTGCATGGGCCAAAAGTTATAGTTCAAGACGGACTGTCACACACACTGCATCACTTCCGAAAACTACGTAGCTAGTTGGCAAAGGACATGCCCAGAATCTGAAAGGAACAGAATAGCAAGAGTGGAAAAAGGTCACGTGACAGGCAGGCTTTTCAACAAAAATGGTACAAAGATGCAAATTTTGAACTTTTTGCTAATGTGGATATTATAAAATAGTGGATTGAGGTTGATTGGTGCTTTATGATGGTAATGCCTTTCCTTCCATTTTAAAGTACACTATATTGCCCAAAGTATTGGGACACCCCTCAAAATCATTTGGATTCAGGGGCTCCAATCACCTCCATGGCCACAGGTGTATAAAATCAAACACCTAGACATGCAGACTGCTTCTACAAACATTTGTGAAAGAATGGGTCGCTCTCAGGAGCTCAGTGAATTCAAGCGTGGTACTTTGATAGGTTGCTACCTGCGCAATAGGTCCATCCATGAAATTTTCTTGCTGCTAAATATTCAACGGTGAACTTGTAGTGGTATTATAACAAAGTGGAAGGACCTGGGAACAACAGCAACTCAGCCACCAAGTGGTAGGCCACGTAAAATGACAGAGCGGAGTCAGCGCATGCCAACGCCAACTGTCTGAAGAGTCAATAGCTAAAGACCTCCAAACTTTGTGTGGTCTTCAGATTAGCACAACAACAGTGCATAGAGCGCTTCATGGAATAGGTTTACATGGCCAAGCAGCTGCATCCAAGCCTTACATCACTAAGTGCAATGAAAAGTTTCGGATTCAGTGGTGTAAAGAATGCCGCCACTGAACTCTAGAGCTGTAGAGACGTGTTCTCTGGAGTAACAAATCATGCTTCTCTGTCTGACGTGTCTGGGTTTGGCAGTTGCCAGGAGAACGGTACTTACCTGACTGCACTGTGTCAAGTGTAAAGTTTTTGGTGGAGAGTGGATTATGGTGTGGGGTTGTTTTTCAGAGGTTGGGCTTTGCCCATTAGTTCCAGTGAAGGGATCTCTTAAGGCGTCGGCATACCAAGACATTTTGGACAAATTCATGATCCCAGCTTTATTGGAACAGTTTGGGGATTGCCCCTTCCTGTTCCAACATGACTGCGCACCAGTGCAGAAAGCAAGGTACATAAAGACATGGATGAGCAAGTTTGGGGTGGAGGAACTTGACTGGCCTGCATAGAGTCCTGACCTCAACCTGATAGAACACCTTTGGGATTAATTAGAGCGGAGACTTTGAGCCAGGCCTTCTTGTCTGACCAGTGCCTGACCTCACAAATGCACCTCTGGGAGAATAATCAAACCTTCCCATAGACACACTCTTAAACCTTGTGGACAGCCTTCCCAGAGGAGTTGAAACTGTTATAGCTGCAAAGGGTGGGCCAACTCAATATTGAACCCTACGGACTAAGACCTGGATGCCCTTAAACTTCATGTGCGTGTAAAGGCCGGCGTCCCAATTGTTTTGGCAATATAGTGTGTGTGTGTGATATGTATGTATGTATGTATGTATATATATATATATATATATGTGTGTGTGTATATGTTTGTGCTCCAAAAGTTTACATTGATCTTGAAACTGTGACTGATCATGCCAAAAAACTGTCTTTTTTTTATTTAATTGTTTGGCTCCCTCTTTTTAACAGAAATCCCTCAAATGGACCTGTTCAAAAGTTTACTTACCCTGGAATGTTTGGCCTTCATACAGGCACACAAGTTAAAATGGCAATGAAAGGTTAATTTAATACATCTGGGACTTTTAAAATTGCAATTAGTGTCTGTGTATAAATAGTGAGTTTGTTAGCTCTCACGTGGATGCACTGAGCAGGCTAGATACTCAGCTCACCCCTTAAGTCTTGAAATGCATCACAAATTTACTAACTAACATATCAGTATGGATGTCACACTACTTACTAAAACTCAATCTTTCCAAAACAGAGCACATGATATTTCCTCCCCCAATGCCCTCTCCCTGGCTTTTTAACAGATCAATAAAACAGCTATCAATTTCATTCCTCATGCCAGGGTGCTGGGTATAATCCTGGACTCTGATCTCTCATTTCAGCCCTAACTCCAATCACTATCCAGATCTTTCCACCTTCACCTTAATGTTTCCAAAATACTTCCCTTTCTTAACAAGCAACACCATCAAGCTGCTAATTTACTGTTTTGTTATGTCTTGCATGGACTATTGTACCTCCCTTCTTGTTGGCTTTTCTCTCCATAGCATAGGCTATCCCCCTTCAGTCTATGATGAATGCTGCTGTCAGACCCATCCACCTTACCAGCTGCTCAGTGTCCATCACCCCTCTCTGGCAAACCCTCTACTGGCTTCTACTCAGCTAACAAAATTCAAAATACTGACAACAAAGCCATCTGCAGCTCTGCCATAAGCTATATTACCAAACTTATCTTTATTTATCACTAATAAAACTTATGTTACCAACTTATTGTGTCCATAAATTCCAAAAGAGAGGTGCTTTGATATTCCATTGTTTGTAGTAATAAGGATCACAGAAAAACCCCAAACATTCCACTTTTCTTGGTGACCATCTGTAAGCAAAGACACCCACCAACCAGTGCCTTACTGTGTATTACAAAGTGGTCATAGGAGTCTGGTGAGGCCGGCCATTGACGGTTCTAATTTTGGCCAGTTCAGCAGGAACCAGTTGAGATTCGAACCATGTATCTGCAGGCTAAATGTAGCAAGTTGATCGATTGATCAACTTGGGTGCAACAAGCCTGCCGGATCTTACATGCAATTATCGCTACAGGCTGGAATAGCTGCTAGCAATAATCATTGTCTTCTCCTAGCCCGGAAGGCTTCCCTCGCCTGCCTGCCGGGAGAATTCAATGACTCAGCAGGAGAGATTCCCCCGTCAACACTGTCTGTTGCTGTGATTGCAGCAAAGAAATTTGCGCCGTGTATGGCCGGCTTAAGAGTCTCTTGTACCTCTGGGTGTCTTTCCTTACATATTGTCACCACAAGAATTGAATTGTTTAGTGTTTTTCTGTGATTCATATTACTACAAAGAGTGGAATGTGACAGCGCATTTCTTTTGGAATAATTAATGGACACATTGGGGTTGATTTACTAGAAATGGGGAGTGCAAAATCTGGTGCAGCTGTGCATGAAAACCAATTAGATTCCATTTTTTTTTGTCAAAGCTTAAAGTGGAAGTAAAGGCAAAACCTAACTAACTCTAAACCTACTCTGACCCCTGGTTCACCTATTCGCATTCCTGCAGGCCGTGTTTTGCGCGGACATGAGAGCCCATTCATTTGAATGGACTCATGTGCCCCGTGACACGCAGTGAAGAAGTCCCTGCACTTCTTCTGAAAATGCAGCCCGCATGGGAACCTCGGTTCCCAGTGCGGTTGTGATTTCCAGTGCAGGCGGCGTCCATTGGAATTAATGGCATCCGCCCGCGGCTCCGCATTCTTCTGTACGGATTTTTGTGTGGATCTGCAGCGGCACAACCCGTACATATTGGAACCTAGCCTGAGGCTATTCTGAGGCTACTCTATCTAGCCCTGTAAAGAAAAAATTCGCTATACTTACCTGTTCTGCAGTTGCTCCGGTCCGGTCTCCAGTAGCACCCTTTGTGTACAGGAGAAACCTGACAACGGCTGGGAAATGCCTGGGAAGTGACATCACCCATAGAGTTACTTTGGGGCTTTTGTTGTCAGATGCCTCTCCTACACATTCCTACACTGGAGCCACTGCTGACAGCTGATCCTGGGTCCAGACCGGAGTGGCTGCAGAACAGGTAAGTAGCGATTTCTTTTCTTTACAGGCCTTGATAGATTAGGTGTAAAATGTGGCTGAAAGTAGGTTTAGAGTTAGTTACGTTGAAATTAGAAACTGATTGGCTACCATGCACAGCTGCTCCATATTTTTCACACTCCAATAATGCACCCCGATAAGTTGGTGATATGCAGTATGTTCAGTACAGTACATTCACGTTTTGATGCATTAATGAACCTATATGATAATATAAATGTAAAGTGTTAAACTTAGGAGTATATATTTACAAGTTGGATTTGATATATTTTATTTAATATTTTAGCACTGCACTTAATGGTTCAATCTGGTATGACAAATTTTAGTGTCCAGTGCAGGGATTCTCACTTTACTCCGATATATTAAAGGATAAGTTCACCTTTCTACAAAAAAATAATAAATGCACGTTTTTTGCAGGTATACAAATGTGCATTTATAATTTTTATTAGTTGGAGCCTGGAAAGTATTGCAGATTGCTGGTGTCATGCAGGTCCCCTTCAGACTGTCAGTATATTTGCTTGCTCGTACATCCCATATGGGCAAGCCGATACTTCTGACAGGAAGAGTAAGTGAACTACCACAGTGCTCACAGTGCCGTGGTAGTTAATTGAGAGCCGACAGCTGCTAAGGCTGTTGGGGCTTGTAGTCCATTCATTCACAGAACACTGAATGAATGACGCAGCCATGTGGGTGAAGCCCCGCGTGACCACTCTATTTTTAACCAATTGGTAACTGCGCTATAGCCTAATGTCGGCTACAGCGCAGTTGTCCAGTGGCGCGCACCCAGTGATCTCCATGATCACTGTGTCCTACAGACATAGCTGATCACGTGATGATGTAAAGGCCAATCACAGCAGCCTTTTACAAAGATGTCCAATGACACAGCAGATCACCAAGTAAATACAGTTGCCGGCTTTCGGCAGCACTTTCCTCACGCTGATCACCAGTGCCGCCCAGCAGTGCCCATCAGTGGTGCACTTCAGTGACCATCATTCCTGCATATCAGTGTCGCCTCATCGGTACCGCCTTTCAGTGCCTATTAGTACATGCCACCTCATCAGTGCCCATCAGTGCTGCCTGTCAGTGCCCATCAGTGCTGCCTCATCAACGCACATCAGTGAAGGAGAAAAATTACCTATTTGCAACATTTTTCAAATTTTTTGCTCTTTTTTTTGTTTATAGTGCAAAAAATAAAACACCCAGCGGCGAATATATACCACCAAGAGCAAGCTCTATTTCTGTGAAAAAATTACCGTGCAATGTTCATTCAAAGTGCAACAGCGCTGAAAGTTGAAAATTGGCCTGGGCACGAAAGGGGTAAAAGGGCCCGGTAGGCAAGTGGTTAAAAAGTGACAGCTAGTACAGGGAACATTTCCCTGTATTTCTGTCACGGGGGGGGGGGGGGGGGTCGGGCAGGGGCTGCAGGATTGGGAACATGTTACAACGGGTGGAATGTGTAATATGTTCCCAGAGGTGGACTTATCCTTTTAAAGAACCAATGTTTTAAGCATACGGCTATCCTGCATACCCTCCAGACCTAAAATGATGTCACCATTTTACAATCAGCATATTCTAGAAAACTGGCAAGTGAGTGGATTCTGTTTTCTGGCGCTTCATTTTGAAATGGCATTGCAGAAAAGACGCACTGGAGGTCAGTGCACCCTTTGAGTGCCCGTGATCGCATTTTTATTAGAAAGCACAAATAACAGGCAAAATGCCAGAGCCAATCAGAGTGGCTCTGTGCCTTCTGATCACCGAACTAAAAATGTAACCAATCCTTCCACCTCTACCACTAATTGTTGATCCTGTAACATTGCTTCCATTGACCACTAACGAAAGGGGGGGGGGGCACACTGGGGCATATCAACCATAATGAGGGCACAGTGACCACCAATGACCCCAACTGAGCAGCAAGCGGGTACACAGGGGGCATAATGACCATAAAGGAGGCACACTGTCTATCAACCTTGTTGGCAAGAAACATCACTGGCCATCAACAATTATGTTCAAAACTAAACAATTTTGGGGGTGTTTTTACTGTCGTATTTTAGGGCATTAAAAAGAGCAATAGGCAGTCATAACAGTTGTTTTTTTCAAGATTTTTGTTTTTCTTTTATATAGTAAAAAAAAAAACAGTGTTAAGTACAATAAAATGCTTTATCTATTTTTTTAAAATATCAAATCAATTTCAACACTGTTGCATAATTTGATTAAAAGCTACCCTAATAGTTTGCTCCCTTAAGGTTCCTCAGTGAACTGTAGAGCACTGAGTAAGTTAATAGAATATTTTCATATACTGTATTTGGGCTGTTATTTTTTTTATGAATGATTCAACTTTTTAAAAATATTTATTTGGTCAGCACATAAACCATTGTCATATGAGTACTCTAGGAGACGGCAACAGCAGTGTATTACAGAACACTTGTTACATTGTGTTTTGCAACTCTGAGGTCACTTCCCATTGTGTCTGCATAAAGTTTGGATTTTTTTTTTAATCCTGTGTTGCGTGACGTTTTTATATTATGCTGTTTCCCTCACATAATTCAGAAACGTACTGGCAAGATAATTGCCCTCGCCCTTGAATTAGTCATAATATGTACATCTTTATGCCAGTGGTTAGGCCATTAGATCATATGGTCTTATGAACTCTATAAATTGCTGCAGATGCACAGTACAGTGTTGGCAAGGCAGTTTTCAAATCTAGAAGCAGTTTGGAATTACCCCAAAAAATTAAGTGCTCAGTTATTTCACATATAAATATAAAAGAGCATCGCTGAGTGTCTCGGTCATCTTTCTGAAGAATACATTTGTCTATTTTTATATGTATTTTTTTTTATAGTGCTATCATTCACATCAGGCCATGTGTTCCAAAGGATTCTATAATTTAATGTCTCTACCATAAGCACAATAGGAGCAATTTGGGAGGAAGCAAATTAACCTATTATTCTGCTTTTAAGACTAGAAGGAAACCCAAACACTCTCATAAAACCTTAATGTAGGCGGGCAACAGGCTGTATAGGAACCCAGGTCTGTGAGTCCAGAGAGCAAACTACATATGTACCATGTGTACAGGCATTTCTGTTTGTTTGTAAAATAAAATACAATTATCCAAAGGGTAGGAGTATCTAGTTTGAGAAGACAGTGGTATTCTTTTTTCTCTTTAAGATTTCACAGGATTTACAACAAACAAGACATAGAAGTTGGATACAACCACAGGCTACATTTATGGCAGACAATGTCGTAAAATGTTGAGGGCAAAGGCCAGGGCCATGACTCCACATGTAAAGTCAATTATAAAGGCTGTAAGCCCTCCGGCAGTTGTCAGTAGACAGCCTGAAAGGACCTGCAATAGGTCCAACTGCAACCATCAAAAGCAGGCAAAATAAGAACAGTAGATAAAGAAAAGGAGAGGACCTAGGGGGAAGAGGGAGTATTGAAAAGAAAAAGTGGGGGGGGACAAGGAGCAAAACCCAGAGCTACCAGGTCAAGATCACGGTTAGATTGGGCTAAAAAAAAAAAAAAAGAAGGTCATCAAACATCTTCTGCCAGTAAGAAATCATAAGAAACCAGGTATTTTGAAATTTCTCCTCATTTTCCTTAAGCACCTCCATGGGGCTTGCCATATGGTGAATTTTGGAAACCTCGGAGAGGACAGTGGCATCTTTATTGGTAGCAATTTTACTAATTTGCTTTGTAAATTTTTTTCTCTTCCCACTAAGTCAAATGTATGCATAATTGAATGACTTTTCCCATACAGCAACTCAACAGGTAGTTCTGTGCATTAACAATACAACTGGTGTGAATATCTGACTTATTTTGTAGATGTTGGAACATCTACCAACATCTAAAAAATCCATGGACTTCTTGGGGTTGATTTACTAGTAAAGCGCTGAGCAAACTGTTGGCGCTATATAAATCCTGTATAATAATAATAAAGGAGAACAGGCTGTTTGCTTTACAAGGGAGGTTAATGAATGAGGTGAGGTTTCTATTTGCTCCCGGTCACGTGAAAAGAAAATAAAGGACAATGCATTTTTGCCTGCACGTAGTTGGATGATGGAATTCAGCAGAGCTTCACCTCAGTCACTAAGCTCTGGAGAAAATTGCCTTGCACAGTGAACAGACTATTTGCCTTTAGTAAAACAATGCCCTTGTATCCTGAGAACTCCATAGATCTCACCTGTTAAGGACTCACTTTTACTTCAGCTAAAAAATTATTTCAGCTTCAGTCTCCACAATGTAATAATAAATGAATAATCCAACAATGAGAGGTGGAGTGGACATGACCTGGGAAATTAGGTGCAGAGAATCGTGCCACAAAGACCTCAAAGAAATAAAATGTCCAAGGGTTATTTTAAATGCTCCAGATCTGCAAAGATTGGGTGAAATTTATTTTTTAATCAAGTTATAATCAATTTTTTTTATTTTTAAAGCAGTCACAGATATTAATGAAGAGTTATCATTGACCTGATGCAGTTCTCTTGTATTTGTTCTCTTATTTAGATATGCTGATGAATTATTTGCAGCTCCTTAGTTTGTCAAGGATAGCAATCTGGTCCCTAGTGTAAGGAGACACATTAACCATGGCATTTGATGCTCAGTGTCCGGATAGCTGCAAGGTTCATGTTGCAGTCTCAGTGTTCCCTTTACATTCAAATTATTGATGATGTCACTAAACCCCCTCATAGTGGTGTAGGTTGATGAATAATTGAGAGCTTGGTTTCCAAAGTTAATATAAGGTTCCGTTATGTAAACACTAGGTTATTTTACATGGTTACTCTTCTGTATTTGTGTGGTAAATACAAATTATAAGTCCTGGTGTGATTTTTATTTCTGCAGTTCTTTTATTACCAATCCAGAAAAAAATACATTTTCTTCTTAATTTACGAAAGTTATAATATGCTCATCTGCCTAAACTGAAAAACACAGCATAGTGCACAATATTAAAGTTTATCTCTAGCCAGAATGTTTCTTTTTAGTTATGGATAGAAGCCTTGAAAGATTTTTTATTGATGTCTGTATCCTTGCTGGTGCAGTTCACAATTTTTAGAGACCATCTCTGGAGTACAACCCTTACAGTGGTGATCAACCCCCATTACAAGGGTTAAATGCTTGCTTATGCTTAGGGAAACAGGGGCACTTTGTTTTACCCCATCCCTGACTCCAGCCTGTGAGCAGTCCCTCAGCATGCTTGCATACAATGCAGGGCTATTGGCTCTGCATTTGTCACGTACCTGATGGGAGACTGAAAAGACGAGGTTGGCCTCACTTGTGTCACTAGCCCTGACCCCCACTGGAGTTGGAACAGAAGGAGTCTAGGACCCAGGGGAACAAGAGCACCAGTAGTTGTTGTTTGCAGCTCTTGCAGATGATGACCTTGGAAGACCGATTATCTTCTGATCCAGGCACAGTAGTAAGAAGCAGAGCAGGTCTTGTAGATTGCCAGGCATGCACCAGAGCAAGGCAGGTAGTGAGGGTAAGAGACAGGAGCAGTGTCCTAGGAATAGCCAGGGTCATCAACAGTCGGGCAGCACGGTACAGAATCAGAAGGAAAGCCAAGGTCAGGAGCAGAGCCAAAGTCAGGAACCAGTATCAATCAAGAGAGCATTCAGAGTCAGGTGAGGAACAAGCCGGGTCAGCAGCAAAGGAATCACACAGGAACAAGCAGGACACGGGGGAGCTGAAGACCAGTCAGCACTCAGCATGTGCAGAGGCACTTCTTAAATAGTCTGTCTGGCGCCAATCTTCACAGTGCATGTGTACGTGTGTGATTGTGCATTTCTGTGCACATGCGCACGTCTATTCACCAGCCGTCTCACGGGAATTCCCTTACAGCATTGAACTTGATGATGTTACAGTGCTTTCACCTACAGTGAAGGAAGTAAGTATTTGATCCCCTGCTGATTTTGAATGTTTGGCCACTCACAAAGAAATGATCAGTCAAAAAATCGAATGGTAAGTGTATTGTAACACTGAGAGACAGAATAGCAACAACAAATTCAAAAGAAATGCGTGTCTAACAAAGTATTCACTGATTTGCATGTTCATGAGGGAAATAAGTATTTGATCCCCTATAATTCAGCATGATTTCTGGCTACCAGGTGTCTTTCATACAGTAACAAGCTGAGGTTAGAAGCGATCTCTTAAAGGGAGTGCTGCTAATCTCATTTTGTTACCTGTATAAAAGTCACCTGTCCATATGAGCAATCAAACAATCAGATTCCAAACTCTCCACCATGGCAAAGACTTGTCCAAGGATGTCAAGAACAAGATTGTAGACCTACACAAGGTTGGACTGGGCTACCAAACTATTGCCAAGCAGCTTGGTGAGAAGGTGACAACAGTTGGTGCAATCTTTCACAAATGGAAGAAACACAAAACAACTGTCAGTCTTCCTATGTCTGGTGCACCATACAAGATCTCACTTGACTTGGAGAGGATCTGCCAAGAGGAGTGGGCCAAAATCCCTCCTGAGATGTGTGCAAACCTGGTGGCTAACTACAGGAAACATCTGACCTCTGTGATTGCCAACAAGGGATTTGCCACCAAGTACTAAATCATGTTTTGTGAAGGAGATAAAATACTTATTTCCCTCATGAACATGCAAATCCGTGCATAATTTGTTAGACATGCATTTCTTTTGAATTTTTTTGTTACTATTATGTCTCTCAGTGTTACAATACACCGACCATTTGATTTTTAGACTGATCAATTCTTTGTGAGTGGGCAAACATTCAAAATCAGCAGGGGATCAAGTACCTATTTCCTTCACTGTAGCTGCGCATGACGGAGAAGAGGCTGTGAGGACCAATCTTGTAGTTTGGAGGCAGCCTATGGGAGTGGGAGATCAGGTAAGTGTTGATTCTTTTGTGGTTACCTTAAATGAGCATTTGCCATTGTGGTGTGTAGGGAGCCCCACTACAAGTGAAGTTTTTTGTTTTACCTGGAGTTCAAGATATCACTGCATCACTAGATGAGGGAGAACTATAAAATGGAGACAATCCCGTACTTGGGAAGGGGTTCTATATATAAAGTTGGAGAAACTTTTTTACTGTTTGTGTATCTGGAAAAAGATGGGAAATCTCACCAATGGGATACAGACAGAGTGGCAGTTATAATCTTTACATACACTATCCAAAATTTTACAAAGGTTTTGACTATGGATGCTATTTAAGTATGTAACATTTTGCCTCCACTCTAGTCCTAGAGGTTCACTAACCAATGTACCAATGCCCCCAATTTAAGCTTGTTATTGGTTTTAAAAAGTCATTAAGCCGAGCTATACTGGTAAAGGAACACTGTATATACTTACCCATTCTTGCTACCAAGGCACTTCAATGAGAAGTCTTCTGCTGAAGTCCATTGGGAAACACTAGATCTCCTGGGTCCCCTGTGGCTCTTACTGGTTCTTCCTGTTGACCTCCAGGTCACTGCTGAGTCCTATGTATGGAAGTCAGCAGAAGGAACCTGTGGGAGTTAAGGGGAAGACCAAGGAGGGAAACACTCCTTGAAGGGTTGTTTTTCCCTACTGACTTCAGCAGAAGACTTATGACTGGACCAGTATTCAGCAGTACAGGCAACAGAAAAGCTAATTGCGGTCTTCATTTATAGACAGGGTTTAACTTAGTAACTTTTGTATAGCAATGGGGCCAGCTGGTGAATTAAGCCTACAATTAGCAAACCTCCAATGATGTAATCCTAGGTACCAGAAATAAGCAGTGTTTTTACCTCTTTTCAAGTGAAAATGAAAGTAGAACTATGGATGTCCTTCCATTAAAAAAATATGTTCATCACTTAATTGTAAGCGCCTGTGCATTTAACGTTTTGTCTTAGTCTCACTGCAAAGCCCCATAAAAACTTGTTGATCCTGCCAGTATAGTACCCCTAATGCAGCTTTGTGTGGTGGAGTGACAACGATGCTACTCTGTTCCTGAAGTCAGTGTTGAGTTGCCAATCTTTGTAGAAACTCAGTAGCTGGAAGGGGCTCTACATTTGCTAGTTGAATGACGGGGGCAGGGCTTCGAGCCAGGAGGAGTGGGGCTTACTCTCAATTAAAGAAAAGTTGAGGACCCTTATACAGCAGACAAAGCTTTCGACTAAATCAGATTTAAAGACATGCACAGCACCTTTTGGTGAGCACAACAGGTTCACTTTAAGCATCTGAGAATTCTGCAGTACACATAATAGGAGGTCCAAAGGGAAAACCGCCTTATATGCATAACTTTAGCCAATTTGCAACTCTCATATTGCATTTGCAGTCCGTTTGCTTTCTATCCATAAATTAAAACGTAGATGTTCCAAAGAACAATCAATATGCTTTCTGCTGATATTTTTTCTAATTGAGGAGTATATAAATGAAGCACTACCCTCAATAGTAATTATACCAGTTAAGCACTGTCAGTGTTCTCTCAGACAAGGGATGCCAAAAGTATGTGAATGCCAATATTTCTAAATAAATTTGCTAAGTGCTGCACACACTTAAATAATTAGGAAGGAAGTGCCTGATTGGTCAGCAAACTGTCAGCTGTCAATGAGTATAGGTGCCTATTGTTCTGCCTCAAGTTGTCCTGCCTGCAATATCAAATATGGTCACTAGGTGGAGCCAGTAATTTACTGTTTTACAAGAACTTTAGATTGTTTAGATAAATATAATAAAAATTATCATAATTCTGAGAGAGAGGAAAGAAGTGCATCTTGGGAGCCCACACTCCATATTAGAAACTGGGAGAGAACTAAAACTTGCATCCCCTAAAGGCAGCATCACTGGTGAGAATCACTTATCGCCATTCTATAGTCTAATTTTTCATTGTGTCTTCTGTATGTTCTTACATTGTATGTATTTCTCACCTGTGTTTCTTAATAATTTCACCCACCCTGTTTTGTTAATAAAGATTACATTCAGTCTGGTTTATTGCAGAATAGGAGGGTTTAGCTGCATGTTGAGTTACACACAGGGAAATGTGTAGCGAGGACAGAACACCTATGCTTATTATAAAGAGCAGGTGCCTCTGTAACATACTTCCGTATGGCGAAGTCGGAGGGTTTGAGTCAGTAGTCCAGAATAAATGATCTATTTTTCCACAAAGCTTGAATTTTCTGTATTTCTAAACTGCTGTGATTTGCAATATCATAATTCTAAAACATATTTCTGTTAGGCCTCTTTTAATTTTGCTTAATGACATGACCTTGATCTTTGCAAGCTAGACATATTTGTCTGCATTCTTCTACCATTTTCTAGAGGCTTACATACTTTAAACAAAGGCATTCATTGTATATTCTCTAATAATTATTGCTGAGGCATAGTAAGGCACTTTGGGATAATATATTTGAGGCTAATGAGCTTATGTTAAATGTTCGAACAGCCATTGAAAGGTTGCTAGACATAGCGGTCCTTTTTTTTTTTTTTTTTTTTTACAAAACCGTATTCTGCTTTGAGCTGTCGCTCCTTCTTTTTTAAAGCTAATGAAGAATATTGTATCTCTGCTTACAAGGCAGTTTCTGCTTTATTGTCCCTACCAGCAGCACTTGTTTGTCACATTTAACACATCAATATGACTCAGTGAATCCTTGGATGACTCATATTTGCTCACTTGTTTCACTGTGTGACCCTGTCTTGTGACTTAGGTAAACCTCCAAAAAATCAAAAAGCTGAAAGGCAGAAAAACTGTTTGTCAATGACTCAACACTTTGTAGTATATAAAGACCGCTAGATATACCTTATAAAGTAAAGATGTCAACTTGTTCAATTGCTAGAGGTGCCTGCACACCATTACCATTATTTTGGATTGTCCCCATGCCACACTGTTGGTCAGTAATCATTCTTCATGGTTATGGAGTAACAGGGAGGCCTGGGAGAGGATAGAGCCAAGCTTGACTTGGCTTCTAATGTCGTTATTCAAATAATATAGCGACCCTTAAAATTCTGGAGTACTCCAGCAGAAATGTAGAGGTGTGTACAGGCACCTGTGGGCAGGCCCGGACATTTTTAGACTGAGCCCAAGGGCTCTTTCCTTGGAGCCTGATGGTGGAATACCAAAGCCTGGTCACAAGTGCAACCTTTGCAAACCTGGTAGTTCCGCCACTGTAGTGTCAGTAGTTTTTTATTTTTGTTTTATATTTTAAATAATTTATCGCCATGTTATTTATTTTTTTTTTTACAATTTTATTTTTTGTTATTTTTTACAATTATTTTAGGAGCCCTGTTGGGGGATTTGGTGAGATATCAGGAGTCTAAAATGCACCATGCGATTTTCTGCACTCAAACGAGCTTCATTTTCAGATGCATGAGGGTGCTATTAAGAGTGATTGGCACCCTGTGTGTCTGCTAAAAAGCAGCATGTATTGCCTGTGAGTGCGGGAATGCATGCGATTTTACATGCATTCTCACATCTGCATATTAGAGAATCTAGCCGTAGTCAGGTTTGTAGTTTAGCAACTTTTATGTTACAAAAGGTTGGGTGTTTTTTAAAAGGGTTAGTTCACGTTTTCATAAAAATTTAAAAGGTGAACTAACACAGTGCACCCTCCCAACCCCCCCGGTCCCTGCTGTACTTACCTACATGGGTGATGAGCTGTGAATGCCCATGCAGCCGGTGCAGCAGTCTGGGGATTTGAAAATTTGAAGCCCCTCAGCTTCTTCCTCCTCTTTGTGCAGCACTTCTTCAACAGATCAGAGCGATTCTCTGTGTCAGTGCTGACCAATCACAAGCAATCTGATCAGTCCTAGAAGTGTAGCAGAAAGAATGGGGAGAAGAGTGGTGGAGACTGGAGGGTCGGGAGGGTGTACAGTGTTCACCTTTTCATTTTTTCTGAAATGGTGAACTTCAGATTAAGGTAATATATTTACAACTGTATGTCTATTGTAAACTGTTAAAATAATTGCCAGTATTGTGAAAAAAAAGAACACTTTTGATTTCAACATTCATATTACCGGTAGTTCTGCTTTTCCTTTTCTCCAACAACCACTGTCCATTTACGTTTATCAGAGCAATAGAAACACACCCATAATAAACTGATGCAACTCCTTTACCAGCTGTGGTTTGACGCAGTGCTGATCCAGAAGATAATTTCCTCTTCAGTGTTTGACATATCATATGTATCTGTTATGTGTGCTATTGATATGGTATACTGTATTTATTCCTATATTGTAATATATTTGCAGGTTAAACATTCTTATATATATATTTTTTTTTTTAAGGTGCTGGAGAAAATCTAGAAAATACCATGACTGCTTTCAAACAGTGAGTATATTGCTAATTTTAAATACTGGATTTATTCTAGAATACAAAATGCTTATACCTTTAGTTTTCATACTTCTACTTAAAGGCCAAATGAGTCTTCAGCTTAAATCTGCTAAAACATTCCAAGGGAATCAAAACAAAAGGTGCTTGATGTTTTAAGCAGGCCATAGATGGATCGAAATTTGGCTAGTTCAACAGGGAAGGGCCAACGTTCGATCTGTGTGTCCTGTTCAATAGAAGTCTATCTTTATATTGACTTCTGCCAAATGGAAAAGCTTGTTGATAGTCAGAGGGGAGAGTCCTCCATCCTTTTTGCTTGTGAGGCCGTAGGAATCTGTTCCGCTGGCTGAACAACAAAAAAATAATTACAAACCATCTGTGGCCAGCTTTACAGTTCTCTTCTCTCTTCTCTCTTCTCCTTTTTTCTCTCTCCTCTCTCCTCCTCTCTCCTCCTCTCTTCTCCTCTCTTTTCTCTTCCCGTAAGCAGTGGTCTCTTTGCAGAGGTCTGACATGTCCTCCCAAGTGTGCTCCAATCAGCAGGGGGTAAGAGCATTGCTGATTGCAGAGGTATAGCTCTGACTCTTCAAGGGTATTGTCTCTCCTCTCTCCTCCTCTCTCCTCTCTCCTCTCTTCTCCTCTCTCTTCTCCTCTCTCTTCTCCTCTCTCTTCTCCTCTCTCTTCTCCTCTCTCTTCTCCTCTCTTCTCCTCTCTTCTCCTCTCTTCTCCTCTCTTCTCCTCTCTTCTCCTCCTCTCTCCTCCTCTCTCCTCCTCCTCCTCTCCTCTCTCCTCCTCTCTTTTCTCTTCCCGTAAGCAGTGGTCTCTTTGCAGAGGTCTGACATGTCCTCCCAAGTGTGCTCCAATCAGCAGGGGGTAAGAGCATTGCTGATTGCAGAGGTATAGCTCTGACTCTTCAAGGGTATTGTCTGATCTTGCAGACATGCCACTGCTAAAATATTAAAGCATTCTACAATACATAAAATATCGATAAAATATTTAGATGTTACATTTGCACATGGTGTGCTGGCCTATTCTGGTAACGGATACTTGTTATTTTATTCGAAAGACCTTGTTAACCAGGAAGTTAATAGAGAAGAACATCTAGTAGTATATGTCTGTCATTTGGATTGTTTCATTTTAATTTATTCTGGTGGCATACAGAGCCAAAAGCATGAAAATTGTGCCTGTGTCCAAATATATATGGACCTAACGGTATGTACAGAAGCAAAGAGGGCGGGCTTTAGTGCCTATATGCCGTACATATGATTCCATGGGCAGCAGAGCTTTCTGTACTGTGCTCACTGCGCACACCTAGAATAGGGACCAAGCTGTCAAAGACAGCTCTTGGTCTGCACTGATGAGTCGGCAGAATTGGCTTCTAATCATGTGAACACTGTGACAGCTAACTATAGTGGTCATGTGATCAACCAATCCTTCCCACCCCCGGGAGTACAGGCCTTAATAAAATTATGCTGGGGCTGGATGGAAAGGGGTTAAGAATAGGTTGCTGGTGATGTTCAGGCATATAAACTCTTCTACTTTTTTCTTTCTTTTTTTTGTGTTGTGAATAATCTGTGCCATCCCTGCCTTCCATGATTTGGTACTACTCTACAATCTTTTCTCTGCGGTTTAGTGTACTTTTCTATTCTATTTCAAGTGCATACAAATACAGGAATATGGACAGAGTGGTAACTCCTAGCAACCAATCATATTGCAATTTAGTAGAGTCAGCTGACATGATTTTTGGTTGCTTTTGATTATGTCACTTTTCACATCATCAAATCGCTGCACTGCCTTATTGCTTCTTCTGAAATTGGAATTCCAGGATGAGTTAAATTACTATACACCATTAAATCACTATACACCATTAAATCATTATACAAAAAGATATTGATAGAACGAATCCAGAGATAGGTAACATAAATGGTGAATGGTCTGGGGATAAAACGTATCAAGAGCGACTTCAGGAACTTTACATGTGCAGTCTGGAGGAAAGAAGTGAAAGGGGAGACATGATTGAAACCTTTAAATACATCAAGGGGGTGAATAAGGTTCGGGGGGGAGAATTTTCAACTCAAAATCAAGAACAAGGGGACATGACCTTAAACTAACTGGAGGAAAGTTCAAAACTAATCTCAGAAAGTACAATTTTACTGAAAGAGTAGTTGATGCTTGGAATAAATTTCCAGCAGAGGTAGTGAGTCAGTCAACAGTAAATAGTTTCAAACATGCTTGGGATAAGCATAGATCTATACTCGGACAAAAAAGTTAACAGAAAAAAACAACTCCCCCCAAAAAAAAAACCCCAAAAAAGGAAGAAAACACAGAAAACACACACATACAAAAAGAAAACAGGTAGACTCGATGGACCACTCTGTCTTTTTTTTGCCGTCACTTTTCTATGTTTCTGTGTTTCCTCTGTTGAAGGAATGCACTCATATTTCTCTCAGTACAGGTTTCCTGTATATTTAAAACATATAACAATAGGCTGCCATTCTTGGAATTGATTTTCTTTTAATTTTAGTAATAATAGATATAATAATTAGTTTTTTGTCTATCGTCTTCTTCTTAACAGTCTTGCTGTCGTCTTGCTGATCAGAGTTGGAAGTGGGAGCCTAATGTTATCCTAAAGCAGCCGACGATTCAGCAGCTGGAGTTCTGTGAATTGCTAGGGGGCTTTCTTATTCCCCGCTGCACTATCTTCATTCCTCTTTATTTGCCAACATCATGTTAATAAAATAGTAGAGGAAGCCTTAGGACAGATAAAATTACAGATATTTTGAAAGGAAAATAGTCCCTGTGTGCATACTTACATACCGTTACTTCCTAAATAGATATACATAGGGGTTTAATAGAAAATCTCCTGTGTAACTGCCTACAAATGACATTGGGCAATGATACATTATGGGGGCACGTAGGTTAGGAGAACATCTGCCACAAATTATCATAGAAAATATTGCCTGGTCCATACAAATTGTGCATATCCTTTTACCTGAATATATTTCTGTCTTTCTCTTGTATGTTTCTGTAGTACATTTAGCACTGTTGTATATTCTTGGTCTGTTCACCCTGACGCTGCTCTGTGTGGTACACGGGAGCCTGAAAGAACTTAATAAAGCCGGTCTTTTAGCCAGACCACCAAGGGCTAGTTTACAAAGGCTGCAAATCCTAAAGTGATACTAAACACACACTGTTTAATTTACATTGTCTCTTCTATTTCTGTATGTGCGTGATAGCACTGTAATCATTTTAATAAAAAAAAACGATCAGTACCAGTTTCCTAATCAATATACAGCTGTCACATGACCCAGCTCTATCCCAGCCTGTCTGCAGGGAAACATAAGCAGGAGGAGCGTCTAGTCCTCTACTCCTGCTGCTGATCACATGTTCAAATTAAAAAAAAAAACACAGCCTTTTGGATACAGAGTAAAAATAAATAATTATCAGTAAACTGTTTTAAGATGTCATATAAATATATATTTGAAATTAAAACTTTTGTTTTATTTTAATAACATGGTGTGTGCAGATTTTTGCCAGACAGTCTTTCTCACACTTCTCCAGCCTGTGCCTTAGAATAGCGAGGAGGTGAGGCCTCCATCAATCAACATGTAATGTCCCTCCCCTATTGTCTTTAGCTGCTTAGTGGCCGTGGAGGAGGAGGGAGGGAGAGGGCTGTCATTTACCACTGTGTGTATGTCCACATGTGTGAATCTATAGCAGGGTTGTCAAACTCCATTTTATCGTGGACCGTATCAGCTTTAGGGTTGCTCTCAACGGGCCGGTTGTATCTGTATAACTAGATGTCTAGAGCACCCCACCCCCCATTACATCAGATGTCAAAAATCCTACCACCTCCCTAACATCACCGTGCACCCCCTTTGGGGGCAGAGCTGGAAAGCAGAAAGTGCAGAGTCTGGAGGAGGACCAGAGAGGAGTGGAGTCGGTTACCATAGTCTGCTGAATGCTGAGACCAGGGGAGGCAGAGATGAGGGGGTGCTGCAACTGCACTGAGAGGTGCAGGATTTGGCAGAGGAGTTCTATTCTCCTCTCTGCTGCCGGCTGCTAAAACAAGGTGGGGGTGGATACAAGGGGGTACTTGCAGGAGAGGTGCAAGGGCCATTTGAAATGGCCTGGAGGGCTGGATTCGGCCCACGGGCCTTGTGTTTGACACCTGTGATCTATAGTCACATCGGCTGTTCTGATGTGATAGAGAGGAAATGCTCAGCATAGAAACTCACTGAAAACTGAGCATGTACAGAAGCTACCAACACTGCTTTACAAAATCCCCAACTGCATTGGGGACATGAAACAGGAGGGGGAGATAAAGAACAGCGTGGTCAACCAGGTTTTTTGCAGAATATAGAAAACAAATCTCATAGTGACTGAGTGAGTATGAACAGCATGTAATTTTTTTTAAGTCCGCAAACATACGAAAAACCCGTAAGTGTACAAAAAAATGTGCAAGTGCAAAAAACACAAAAAAGTTCACTTAGGGGTGTGCTTTGTCCATCCCCCGAAGGGGTTGGATCTCTACCCTGATTCCCCGGGGCACGAAGCTCCTGACAGGGATAAGGTTCCCATGTGGTCCGCCTAGCCAAAAGGCCTGGCGGACCCCGTTCCTTGTGGCCAGCCGAAGCCAGCCACCAAGTACTAGGTAAGGGGGCTCTCCCAAAGAGAAAAACCCCCTAGGGACAGGGGAGGAAGGAACCAAAAGGCCACACATCCTCCCCCTAGACTTCAGGGTAGGCCCGATTACCCACACCCTACCATCCTGTGAGAAAGAAAACACACACAAAAGTGAAAAGTGACAAACGTGAGGAGAAAATAAATTAAATAAGTAAGTGGCCGTGCAATTGTACACTGGCCAGGCCCTGAGGCCCGTAGCAAAAATTGCCCAGGACTTAGCCAAAAGGCCTAGCCCTAAAGGCGCAGTGCAGGAAAAGTGTTTGAATCAGTGACCATGGACCGTTTCACACATTGGGGTCCCACACCCAAGTGTTACTAAGAGCACCCCTGAGGCGACCACTCTCAGGGGGCACTGGGTCGTGGACTTTCTGCCTCCCCGGCCCTTGGCCAGACAAGGTAGATCCATTCAAACCAGGAGGAACTGGGCCCCTCCAGTTTTCCAGGGGGAATTACTCCTGGACCCCAGCAGCCTGTGGGCGCCTCGGTTTCTGTTCCAGCCTGTACTAACCATCAGGACCCCCATCCTACCAGCAGGGGTACTATACAACCAATCATCCCCGCAAACAGGAATGATGGTGGAGCACCCCCACTGGACACTGATAAGAACAAATACTACACTTGATCATAGCCAAAAGGCCGAGAAGCGATGTAATTTTTTTTTTTTTTTTTTTAAGTCCGCAAACGCGCAACTATAACGAAAAAACCCGTAAGTGTTCACAAAAAAGTGCAAGTGCGAAACACCACACAAAAAGTGCACTTAGGGGTGTGCTTTGTCCTACCCCCGAAGGGGTTGGACCACTACCCTGATCCCCCGGGGCACGAAGCTCCTGACAGGGACAAGGTTCCCATTTGGTCCTCCTGGCAAAAAGGCCTGGTGGACCACCGTTCCTTATGCCCAGCCGAAGCCGGACATCCAGTACTAGGCCAGGGGGTTCTCCCGAAGAGAAAACCCCCTAGGGACAGGGGAGGAAGGAACCGTAGGGCCACACATCCTCCCCCTAGACTTCAGGGCAGGCCCAAGGACCCACACCCTCCATCCTGTGAAAAAACACACACATAAGTAAAAAGTGACAAACGTGGGGTGAGGAAAAATAAATAAATAAATAATTAAATAAATCTATAAAAATAATAAAAAAGTGTCGAGAAGCGATGTAATTTTTTTTTTTTTTTAAGTCCGCAAACGTGCAACTATAACGAAAAAACCCGTAAGTGTTCACAAAAAAGTGCAAGTGCAAAACACCACACAAAAAGTGCACTTAAGGGTGTGCTTTGTCCTACCCCCGAAGGGGTTGGACCGCTACCCTGATCCCCCGGGGCACGAAGCTCCTGACAGGGACAAGGTTCCCATTTGGTCCTCCTGGCCAAAAGGCCTGGTGGACCACCGTTCCTTATGTCCAGCCGAAGCTGGACATCCAGTACTAGGCCAGGGGGTTCTCCCGAAGAGAAAACCCCCTAGGGACAGGGGAGGAAGGAACCGTATGGCCACACATCCTCCCCCTAGACTTCAGGGCAGGCCCGAGGACCCACACCCTCCATCCTGTGAAAAAACACACACAAAAGTAAAAAGTGACAAACGTGGGGTGAAGAAAAAATAAATAATTAAATAAATCTATAAAAATAATAAAAAGTGTCGTGCCCAAATTGTGCACTGACCAGACCCTGAGGCCTGTAGCAAAAAAATTGCCCAGAACTTGACCAAAAGGCCCGGTCCTAGAGGCGCAGTGCAAAAAGTATTTAAACTCGGTGACCATGTGCTCATTCACAACGTGGGGTCCCACACCCAAGTGCTACTCAGAGCACCCCTGAGGCGACTACTCAGGGGGCACCTAGTTTGCGGACTCTCTGCCTTCCCAGCCCCTGGCCAGACCAAGGTAGATCCGTCCAAATCAGGAGGTACTGGGTCTTTCCAGTCTTCCTAGAGGAATTACTCCCAAGGCCCCAGAACGAATCACGGCGCTCCCTGGTTTCTGTCCCTCCGGTACTAGCCTTCCGGACCCCCATCATACCAGTGAGGGTACTATACAACAACCATCCCCGCAAAGCTAGAATGGTTGGGAGCACCCCCACTGGACACTGATAAGAACAGATACTACACTTGATCTTAGCCAAAAGGCCGAGAAGCGATGTAATTTTTTTTTTTTTTAAGTCCGCAAACGTGCAACTATACGAAAAAACCCGTAAGTGTTTCACAAAAAAGTGCAAGTGCAAAAACACCACACAAAAAGTGCACTTAGGGGTGTGCTTTGTCCTACCCCTAAAGGGGCTTGGACCGCTTACCCTGATCCCCCGGGGCACGAAGCTCCTGACGGGGACAAGGTTCCCACTTGGTCCTCCTGGCCAAAAGGCCTGGTGGACCACCGTTCCCTATGCCCAGCCAAAGCCGGACATTCAGTACTAGGCAAGGGGACTCTCCCGAAGAAGAGTCCTCTAGGGATCAGGGGAGGAAGGAACCGTATGGCCACACATCCTCCCCCTAGACTTCAGGGTAGGCCCGAGGACCCACACCCTCCATCCGTGAAATACACACACATAAGGCAAAGAAAAAAGTGACAAACGTGGGAGTGCATAATAAATAAATAAATAAAGTAAAGTAAATAAAATAAAAAAATGGTACCGTGCCGAAATGTGCACAGACCAGGCCCTGAGGCCCGTAGCAAAAATTGCCCTGGACTTAGCCAAAAGACCTGGTCCTTAGGGCGCTGTGCAAAAAGAGGTGAAAAACAGTGACCATGTGTCATCTTCACACCGTGGGGTCCCACACCCAAGTGTTACTAGTGACACCCCTGAGGCGACTACTCAGGGGGCACTGAGTTTGCAGACTTTTTGCGTCCCCAGCCCCAGGCCAGACCAAGGTAGATCCGTCCAAATCAGGAGGTACTGGGTCTTTCCAGTCTTCTCGGAGGAATTACTCCCGGGGCCCCAGCTTAACTCGTGGCGCTCCCCGGTTTCTCTCCCTCCGGTACTAGCCTTCCGGACCCCCATCATACCAGTGAGGGTACTATACAACAACCATCCCCGCAAAGCTAGAATGGTCGGGAGCACCCCCACTGGACACTGATAAGAACAGATACTACACTTGATCTTAGCCAAAAGGCCGAGAAGCGATGTAATTTTTTTTTTAAGTCCGCAAACGTGCAGCTATAACGAAAAAACCCGTAAGTGTTCACAAAAAAGTGCAAGTGCAAAACACCACACAAAAAGTGCACTTAAGGGTGTGCTTTTGTCCTACCCCCGAGGGGGTTGAACCGTTACCCTGATCCCCCGGGGCACGAAGCTCCTGACAGGGACAAGGTTCCCATTTGGTCCTCCTGGCCAAAAGGCCTGGTGGACCACCGTTCCTTATGTCCAGCCGAAGCCGGACATCCAGTACTAGGTCAGGGGGTTCTCCCGAAGAGAAAACCCCCTAGGGACAGGGGAGGAAGGAACCGTATGGCCACACATCCTCCCCCTAGACGTCAGGGTAGGCCCGAGGACCCACACCCTCCATCCTGTGAGAAAAAACACACACAAAAGTAAAAAGTGACAAACGTGGGGTGAGGAAAAATAAATAAATAAATAATTAAATAAATCTATAAAAATAATAAAAAGTGTCGTGCCCAAATTGTGCACTGACCAGACCCTGAGGCCTGTAGCAAAAAAATTGCCCAGAACTTGACCAAAAGGCCCGGTCCTAGAGGCGCAGTGCAAAAAGTGTTAAACTCGGTGACCATGTGCTCATTCACAACATGGGGTCCCACACCCAAGTGTTACTCAGAGCACCCCTGAGGCGACTACTCAGGGGGCACCTAGTTTGCGGACTCTCTGCCTTCCCAGCCCCAGGCCAGACCAAGGTAGACCGTCCAAATCAGGAGGCAACTGGGTCCTTCAAACGTTCCAAAGGAGAATTACTCCCGAGGCCCCAGAACGAATCATGGCGCTCCCCGGTTTCTGTCCTCCCCGTAATAGCCATCCAGACCCCCATCATTCCAGTGAGGGTACTGTACAACAACCATCCCCGTAAACTAGAATGGTCGGTAGCACCCCCACTGGACACTGATAAGAACAGATACTACACTTGATCTTAGCCAAAAGGCCGAGAAGCGATGTAATACTGCATTTATTATTAGTTTTTAATATTGTGGGTTTACGGCCTAGTAGTATCAGCTAAGACTGTGGCTTTAAATGAACTTTTGCTTTGCTCATGGAGAGCAAAGCAACGGGTTCACTTTAATGCAGGCCCTTGCAGATACCAGCTTACACCGTTGGCAATTGCTGAGAAAGGATCCACACTTAACATGGCAAAAGAAGATAATGAACTGATGTATTGGCAGGCGCTGTTTATAGATATGAATGCCACAGGTCAAATGTTTTGCAGGGTTGGACTGTGAAGACTGAAAGATTCACTAGTTCAGGCCAGATAAGATACCACTTATCAATCAATCAATCAGTTAATACTTTACTGTTGCTGGGTAAATGTTTAGTCATAAAATAAAGAATGTATAGTAATAAATAAGTAAAAGAATGTATAGTATATTAAGAAGATATAAAACATCTACTTATAAAACTCAGAAAATACCTAAATTTGCCCACACTGATTATAGTTTTCCCTTCACGTTTAATTGCATAATGCTGAACAATTTTTGCTCCCCATAGCATAGTAGCCCCCTTTCCCAGTCTAAAATGTAGTTATTTGTTTAAAGGGGAAAGTAAAGTAATGCATAAGGAATAACCTGTTACAAAATAGTCTTTCTAGTGGTCGTAAAAAATCCCTCTCTAGTTAATGTGACATACTGCATGCTGATATTGTGTACTGATCTGACCTGAAGTTTTGATGAGTGCACTTCTCGAGCAACTTTCATTTTTGCAAAAAGAAGGAAAAGTTCTTCATCTGAAAGTGTTGTCACATTTGTGCTGAGTTCTCAAGACAGTGCTTCTGTGAGCTGGAAAGGGTCAGTGTCCTTTTTTTCCTTGGTATTGCCAGTGAAGCTCAAATGTACTGTGTCTTGTAGCCTTACTGTCACAGCAGCAGTCTGCAGGGTAGTGAATTTGCTGACATTAACTAGTCTACATCTCAACCTCGAGGCTTGAATCTAAAAGAGCAATGGAATCATAATTCTATAACATTTTTTTCTATTTTATAAGCGATTAGAAGCAGAGATTAAATAAAACCAAATCGAACCCTACTTGCGTAAACAGTGCCTTGGGTAAGGGCCCAGCTAATTGGTACATACGTACTCTCCCGCGCTTCAGGAAATGGACAGCCAAAGGGAAGCTAAGGGGACCAGGACAGAGGCAACCAAAAGAAGATGCTTCAGGGGTGCAGCCCTCCTGAGACGGGGAGATCAGCCACTAGATAAAGAGTAGAGCAGTTGGCGCACACACCTAGTGCATTATCCAAAGTTTATTCAAAGGTATAAAAGACAAAAACATACTCAGACGAAGTATGTATAAAAAGCCTGTATCAGCAGCAACATTGTAAAAACCATCGGTCCTCCTTATCCACTACACATCTGTACCAGTCTTAGAGGCTGGTCAGCAGCTCTGAGGAAAGGGACTCGTCCCCGAAACGCATCAGCCATTAGACCGCACTGGCAGCTGGAACACCTTGCCTGCCGTTGTGGCCATCTTCTTAATGCAATAGCTTTTTATTCATGCTTCGTCTGTGTGAATGTTTTTATAAACCTTGGATAATGCGTTAGGTGTATGCGCCAACTGTTTGCTCTTTATCCAGCTAATTGGTCACTTTAATATAAATTAGGCAAAAGCCTGCAGGGACACTGCTGGGTGAACTATAAAAAAGGGAGGAAATAAAGTGTTTGGGTTCTTTTTGTCCATTACAACCAATTTAGAGGGTTTTTGTGTTTGTGTGGCTTTTTTTTTTTTTGTTCATTGTCCTTCAAGTTTTTGTACACCAGCCTTTGTGTGTAATTCCAATTCTTTATATTTGCACACCTAACCTTTCTTTTGTTTTTTCACTTTTCAGTGCTGTCCGTCTGGGAACAGATATGTTGGAACTTGATTGTCATCTTACGAAAGATGAACAGGTTGTAGTGTCACATGATGGAAATTTGAAGAGGTCTACAGGTGTCAGTGTTAGTATATCAGAGTTGGACTACTGTGTGAGTATCACGTCTGCTTCTGGATTTGCATATTTTTTAAATTATTTCCCTACCTTTTACGTGAGCAAAACCATGAATGACTATCATAGCTAAGGTATCTAGATGTATCTAGACTTGTTTTAGTGAAAGTGGGCCTGGGTGAGCAAGTCCAATAAATAAAAAGTACCAACCCCAGTATCATCCAAATCCCATCAAGCATGCTTACTCATCATGAGAATGTCAAATGCACACCCAACTGTGTACCGTGTCTTTACTTTCTTCACTTATTTGTGAAACCGTGTTGTCCCACCAGCTCTAGTCTGCACAAAGCTCCGTCACTTATAATTAACAATATGCACACAAATTTCATGGCTATGTAATCTTTTCACCCATGTGCATTTTGATGTAATGTTATGAGGAATCAAAGCTCTCTTGAACTAGTTAAGTGAAAGCTTTCATCACCGATCTGTAAGCCTAATGAAGTTTTCAACTGCTGCCCATCTGCTTAGTCTACTCCGATTGTGTCATCGTGCAGTCTTAATTTTAAGCCATTTAACAAATTGGATTTCATTAAAAGGCTAGATTTACCTTAATGCACAGTTAAACTGATTTTAGACCGATACTAAAGAGCAACCCTGGCAAGCAAAGAACTTCATCCTGCATTTGTGTATGAAAACAATGGGGTTCATTTACTAAGGGCGAACAGGCTGTTCACTTTGCAAGGGAATTTTTTCTCAGAGCTTAGTGAATGTGGGGAAAAATACTCAGTCATGTGCAAGAAAAAAAATCGTTTTTGCTGGCACATGATTGGATGATGGAAAACTAGCCAAACATGGATCAAAATTCAATTTATGAATGGGCAGGCTGATTGTACCCAAGTCGGTCCATCCAGCCTGTTGGATTTTTTACATTTGATTATTGCCAGTGGCTATAGCCAGTAGCAGTAATCGTTGAGTTCTGCTGGCTGGGAAGGCTTCCCGCGCCCCCTGCCAGCAGAACACAATAGCATTGCAGGTAGGGCCGGTGCTACCACTAGGCAAACTAGGCAGCCATCTAGGACTGGTGCTGGGAGGGGGGACTGGGGGATTTGTACTAGAAGGGGGGATTGGGGGAAATTTGTGCTAGGAGAGGAGATTGGGGGGATTTGTGTTTGAGGGGGGGGTTATGCTAAGAGGGGGGATTGGGAGGGGTTGCGCTAGAAGGGGGATTTGGGTGGGGAGGAAGGAAGGGTAATTTGGAAGGGGTTGTGCTAAGAGCAGAGATTTAGGGGGGATTGTGCTAGGTGAAATTGGGGGGGGGGGATTGGGTGGATTTGTGTTAGGAGAAGGGGATGGGGGGATTTGTGTTAGGATGGGGGATTGGGTGGATTTGTGTTTGGGGGGGAGGGTTGTGCTAAGAGGTGGGATTGGGGGGGTTGTGCTAAGAGGGGGGATTGGGAGGGTTGTGCTAAGAGGTGGGATTGGGGGGGTTGTGCTAAGAGGGGGGATTGGGAGGGGTTGTGCTAGGAGGGGGATTTGGGTGGGGAGGAAGGAAGGGTAATTTGGAGGGGGTTGTGGTAAGAGCAGGGATTTAGGGGGGATTGTGCTAGGAGGTGAGATTGGGGGGATTTATGTTAGGAGGGGGATTTGGGGGAGAGGATTTGTGCTAGGGTGGAACATTTGAGGGGAAAGCGGATGTGTGCTAGGAGGGGCAAAGTAGAACTACAGGTGAAGTTTTATTTTTTTTTTGGGGGGGGGGGGGAATGTAAGTAGCTGGTCTTGCCTAGGGTGCTAAATAGTCTATCACAGTCAGGAGACATTTCCCCATGAACACTGACTCTTCTGATAGGGGAATCAAGCGGTTTTCTTTCTTTCCACCTGTGGTGGAAGAAAATAAAATTGATTCATCTATGGCTTGCAGAAGTCAGCAAAGCTTCACTTCAATCACGAAGCTTTGGGGAAAATTCCCTTGCAATGTTCAACTTCCCTTGCAAAGTGAACAGTCAATTTTCCTTTTTGTAAATCAACCTCAAAGTTGTGTCCACTATAGAGCAAGGATACTTAGGTCGACCGTAAACTTTACAAGGCGATTGGCCGCGCAGACACAATCCAACCGCCTGCTGGCTGTTATCTCAGATAGTGGCTGGAGAAACTGCATGCTTTACTCAGCTTTGAATGCATGTCGAGACATTTATTAATAAAGGCTCATGTGTACTTACAGTTTTTTTTAATCCCTTTACAATGTCCCACAGATATCTGTTGATCTGCCAGTAAAGTCCACCTAATGTAGCTCCATGTGATGGTGTGACGACAATGCTGCACTGCTCCTAAATTCAAAGCAATGTTGCCACTCTCATGTAGGCTTTGCCCACTAGTACTACAGAGGGATAGGAAGATGTCGCGGGGGGTATTGCAATTGCCTGTAGCCTGTCAATCAGAATCTGGCCACACCTAGTCCTACCCACTGCTTTCTACATTAACAATACTGTCTCAATTGCAGAAATCCCCCTACTTATAGTTTACATAGAGCGTTATTTTAAAAAGCTTCATTTGCCACAGCAGAACAATTATACTTGTTTTTTTTTTTATCAGGGAAGTGCCCTGGTATGAGCCCATAGCAACCTGTCAAATCCTTACTTTCATTTTCCAGCTGTCAATTCACCTTGTGCATTTGAAATTGGCTAGCTTTTTATTTTTTTATAGTTTTTTAAAGTTTGCATGTATGATTAATGAGGATATATTTACATTGTGAAGAACTGTTGGTCATAGTTTGTTTTACTAGGTAATTTACTTTGAGGTTTGAAAGCCTCACCCAAAGCTTGTAAGCAGAAAAAGTAGTAGGTAGATGAAGGGAGCAGGGCCAGGCCGAGACAGAAAAACAACCTGCCTTTGGTTTCATGTTGCCGGGGGCAGAGTTGGAACAGAAGGCTCTTCTAACTCTGCATTGCACGGCCGTTTCTTGCACTGTGCTGGACTGAACTGTCAACCTGATATCTCAGCCCTGCAAATTACACAGGGAGATCACTGCTCTCCCTGTGTAACCAGTCGCACTCCACTGTCATTGTGACAGCTGCACACTCTCAATAGGCTCATGATAATCAATGCACAGCACCTGGCGGTCATGGAACTCATGATTTCACAGATGTTTATTCCTTTGTAATCTATTACAAGTTATTGTAGCTTTCATTCATAATTTATTTTAAAATAAATTAAATATAAAATTTTTTTTATAATTAAACATTTTCATCTTTTATTTAACCGTAGTGAACTCTGGTTCATTTTTATTAACTCCTTTATTTGCTTCTTGTCTTAGAATTTTATTGCCAATTTTTTTTATCAATTGTATGTAAATGTGATTGTAAGCTCCAAGAAGCAGTTCCCTCTAACCCCTCGAGTATCGCACTGTATTGTTACTGTACTGTCTCATGTATTGTCTCCCATTGTAATGTACAGCGCTGAGCAAACTGTTGGCGCTATATAAATACTGTATAATAATATTCAATTTGTGTTGATGTTTGTAGCACGAAATTTAAAAAATGCTTTATAAGAGTAACATTTTAGGAAACCCTAAATACCGGTAGTTTTAAATCTAAAATTTGTAGTTAATAAAAAATAGTTGGGGTTAACTAAAATGTTAACACCTTAATTCTCTTCCCTTAGCTTTTTTTTTTTTTACTGTTTGTATATAAACATTTTAAATTTGTGTTCATTTTTGCCTAACTGAAGAGCTAGGGGTAGTGGGGAGAGGTGCATGCATTTTTGCATCCTATGGGTACCACCTTTGTCCTAACATTTTTAACATTTTGTAAAATATATTTTGTGGGTTGTACTATCTGCTGTAGTTTGCCTGTAATGATACCCATTTCATAATATCTGAATTATCTGTAAGCTGAGCTCAGATGATATGGAAATATACACCCATAAATAGACTGCATATATACGGTAAATAATTTTGTTATGTTAGTTTTCCTGGTGTAAATTCCCACCATAACTGTATACGAATATTAACCTAAAATGGAAATTTGTGCAAAGATATTCCCAGGGGGTCAAGAAATAAAAGATGAAACTGCAGTTAAATAAATTATAAAAAGGACCTATTTCTAAGAACTGTTGTAGATGTTTTGCAATAGATTCCTGAAGTGGGATACCCCTCTTCAAGATCTTTCTGGTGACCTAAAGTCGTTTGGGAGTTTGTGAACTCTAGTACTACTGCCCAATATGTATAGGCTAGCTAGCTGTATTTGCTGAGCTATAGCCAAGTCACCAAAAAGCTTCTAAGTGTTACACAGATAAACATTGCACAAGATTTGTATTTTTCTGTAATATTTCTATGTATGGAGTATGAACTTCTGAAGAATGGTGTCTACCATGCAATTGATTGGGAGGGTTGGATTTTCTCATTAAATATTCTAGTCATCCCTGATGATACAGCAGCAATGGAGAAACCCAGTGCCCTGCACTGAATATTGAATGTAAATGGTGGCTGAAAAGATGCTTGTCCAAGTATCTGATTGTTTTTTGTTTAACAATCCGGCCACCTGTTCCTGCACCCTAGACTATTAGCTTGGAGTACTGCAGGCTTATGGCCCATGTACTATAAACTCAAGGATCTTGGCATCACTCCTACCTAACTAACCACTGGTGTGTGTGTGTGTGTGTGTATATATGTGTATATATATGTGTATATATATATATATATATATATATATATATATATATATATATATATATATATACAGTCATGGCCGAAATTGTTGGCACCCTTGATATTTTTCCTGAAAATCAAGTATTTCACACAAAAAAGGTATTGCATTAACACATGTTTTGCTATACACATGTTTATTCCCTTTGTATGTATTGGAACAAATATAAAACAGAGGCAGAAAAGCAAATATGACATAATGTCACACAAAACCCCAAAAATGGGCTGGACAAAAGTATTGGCACCCTTAACTTAATATTTGGTTGCACACCCTTTGGAAAACATAACTGAAATCAGTCGCTTCCTATAACCATCAATAAGCTTCTGACACCTCTCACCCGGAATTTTGGACCACTCTTCCTTTGCAAACAGCTCCAGGTCTCTCTTATTGGAAGGACACCTTTTCCCAACAGCAATTTTAAGATCTCTCCACAGGTGTTCAATGGGATTTAGATCTGGGCTCATTGCTGGCCACTTCAGAACTCTCCAGCGCTTCTTTGCCATCCATTTCTGAGTGCTTTTTGACGTATGTTTGGGGTCATTGTCCTGCTGGAAGACCCAGGATCTTGGACGCAAACCCAGCTTTCTGACACTGGGCCCTACAGTGCGACCCAAAATCCTTTGGTAATCCTCAGATTTCATGATGCCTTGCACACAGTCAAGGCACCCAGTGCCAGAGGCAGCAAAACAACCCCAAAACATCATTGAACCTCCACCATATTTTACCGTAGGTACTGTGTTTTGTTCTTTGTAGGCCTCATTCCGTTTTCGGTAAACAGTAGAATGATGTGCTTTACCGAAAAGCTCTATCTTGGTCTCATCTGTCCACAAGACGTTTTCCCAGAAGGCTTTTGGCTTACTCAAGTACATTTTGGCAAACTGTAGTCTTGCTTTTTTATGTCTCTGTGTCAGCAGTGGGGTCCTCCTGGGTCTCCTGCCATAGCGTTTCATTTCATTTAAATGTCGACGGATAGTTCGCGCTGACACTGATGCTCCCTGAGCCTGCAGGACAGCTTGAATGTCTTTGGAACATGTTTGGGGCTGCTTATCCACCATCCGGACTATTCTGCGTTGCAATCTTTCATCAATTTTCCTCATCCGTCCACGACCAGGGAGATTAGCTACAGTGCCATGGGTTGCAAACTTCTTGATAATGTTGCGCACTGTGGACAAAGGCAAATCTAGTTCTCTGGAGATGGACTTGTAACCTTGAGATTGTTGATATTTTGCCACAATTTTGGTTCTCAGGTCCTCAGACAGTTCTCGTCTCCTCTTTCTGTTGTCCATGCTTAGTGTGGCACAGACAGACACACAATGCAAAGGTTAAGTGAACGTCTCTCCTTTTTATCTGCTTTCAGGTGTGATTTCTATATTGCCCACACCTGTTACTTGCCCCAGGTGAGTTTACAGGAGCATCACATGCTTGTAACATTCTTATTTATCCGCAGTTGTGAAAGGGTGCCAATACTTTTGTCCAGCCCATTTTTGGAGGTTTGTGTGACATTATGTCGAATTTGCTTTCTTTCCTCCCTTTTTTTGTTTTGTCCCAATACACACAAAGGGAATAAACATGTGTATAGCAAAACATGTGTTAATGCAATACGTTTCGTGAGAAATACATGATTTCCTGGAGAAATATCAAGGGTGCCAACAATTTCGGCCATGACTGTATATATATATACCAAAAAACTATCCAAATGCCCATTTAACATACCTGAAGCCACAGCCATGTGGCCAACTTTCTCTCTACTTTCTGAGGTCCTTCTTCAAGCTTCACTGCCTACATGCTGTAGATCTCATATTGGTGGAGACAACACTTCTACCAGCCTGGTCCCCTCTCATAGACAGGAGAACTTATATCAGTAGTGAGGGGACCAGTGCCCAAGAAGATAATGATCAGGGAAATATGTTGGGTCCCCAGGGCAGAAAATTAGCTTTGCTCATAGAGGAAACTGAATTCGATCCATTACATTGCAGGATGGTTCAGGATGTTTTTGTAATCAAGACTTAGGAGTAAGATAATGTAGACACTGCAATATTTGCATTTAATGTTTCCTGGAATTGGGCTTTAAAGCTTACTGTTACTGAAATTCAAGCAAATACGTATAGTTTTTTTATGTCCTCTGTTTAGTGGCAGAGGACCTGGGATAAAAACAACCCAGGCACAGACATGGAATTTAACCCTACTATCAAACTAGCCATTAAAAAAAATGACAAATATTTATTTAAGCTGATGGCCACATAGACCAGAATCTTTGTTCAAAACAGAGCTATAAAAGTTAAAATCATTTTATGGCTCTGATACTGGAGACTTTGTTATGGTAAAGGTAAATGGAGACAATGCTGGCTACATGTTGCTCATAGCAGACTTCAGATAGGCTGAATGTAAAGAAACCCCTGTTTACAATGTCCTGGAACTGTGAAGAGTGGCTCTCAGAGCTAGTGCCAGGAACCTTTAGCACCCAGGGAAAAAAGGCCAAAGGTTCTCCTCTCCTCAGTCTCAACTCAAGGGAGATCTAAAATCATAAATTAATGTGGCTCTGTTATAATTAATATTTCATTGAATGTAATTTTTTAAATAGAGGTAGTATAAGTTCTCAAATTTGACACATATCCGCCTACTTCATTCCCTTGTACAGTCCTCAAATGGGGAAAAAAAAGCATTACCAGGTGCCAGTCGACTGTGCTGCAGTGCAAAGATCATGCAAAGCAGGGGTGCTCAACCTTTTGAAGAATGAGGGACACTTAAATGATTTGGTAACCGGTCGCGGGCCACAATGAACTATGGGGTATTACCTCCCCCCAAATTACAAATGTAAACAAGCCCTTACTGTCCTGAGGCCCCTATAAGGCTGCTTTCACACTAATGCACTGCAGTTTACCTGCAAAATGGGTGCAGCACAGTGCACCTGCAGCTTTTCTGTGGGTTAGCTGCGCTTTGCCATAGCCTTCTATTACATCTAGCGGGTGTGGCACACTTTCTGAAAGTGTACCAAAACTCCTGCACTTGGCATCACTCTATGCCTGGGAAAATAGCTGGGGCTATAATGGAAGCATCGGCATATGTGGCTCCTGCGCCCTCTGGGGCTGCCTGCTTCCTCCGCTGCTGGCTCTATGCGCTCTGATGCTCTGAGATGGTGGGTAGGCAACCTGTTGATGGTAATCTGGGCTTGCCAACCCACCATTCGAAAGCATATGCATGCTCTTCCCTAGATTGAGATTGCAGGCCACATCAGAGGGCTCTGGGGGCCACAGGTTTGGCATTCCTGATGCAGAGTAAGCAGAGTGCCAGATAAGTGAGCTCATCAGTATGCTGCTTCTTCTTTCACTGTCCATTCACGAGTGGTAGAGAAGATTTGACGTGTAAGTATTACTGAACTGAAGCAGAGAAACATACCATCTGCCCTTTCAGAAAGGGCTGTGTAGTATGGCAGAGCAGTGTCAGGATAAAATGGGAACAAATCTAAATCCTTTAGCACCTAAAAGCAGCTCTAACATGTATGTATTTAATTTGTGCATTTGGCTGCATGCACATGGGCAGTTTGGCCTATCTGTGCCAAATCCTGGTGTTTTCTGGTGCCCAGAAGGCACAGGTGCAGTGCCCAGCCACATTGGCAGCAGCTTATATTTGAGGTTGTACGTGTTTAAAGATGTATGCCCTGAATGCAGAATTCCTGCCCTTGAACACATATGGCCCTAAACGCAAGAACCTCTTGGTTATTATTATTATTATTATTATTATTATACAGGATTTATATAGCGCCAACAGTTTGCTCAGCGCTTTACAATAGAACGGGAGACAATACAGCAACAATACAGTTCAATACAAGAGGGATTTGAGGGCCCTGCTCCTTGGAGCTTACAATCTAGGAGGGAGGGGTTAGTGGTACAAATCATGCAAATATCTTGGTTTAGTATATTTGACAGGTTTTCACAGGCAAGAGGCCTGGGAGCTGCACCTGTGCGCAAAAACAGTATTTAATGCCGATGGGCATAACCACCCGTGTGCAGGAGCAGTTTGCTTAAAATTCAGCTTGAAACATTATTTTTGCAATAATATGTGCGGCTTGTGTTGCACCAGTTTTGTTTTTTGTGGCTTGATGTGATAAGTGTTTTAACCACTTGGATGGAGTTCTGATTTGTAATCTGTGTTCCACAAATTGTGGTACAAGAATAAAATCCTCAGTATAGTTTAGTCCTAAAATCTCCATAGATTGTGCCGGATGATTGTATTTCCTGATTGTTTGACACACAGAGGAACACACAAGCCTATAACAGAGATCCATTGTCCCGGATGTACACAGGCAGCACTACAGTCCCAATATAAATGATAGGTGTCACAATTTAAATGTTCAATCAATTACTGCTACTGTGTTACTGATAACATGTTCAGTTTAACTTTGGCAACATATAGTTAAGTCAATAGCCATTTCAAAGCACATTTCAACATACTTTGAAGCATGTAGAAAGTTGTCCTAACAACCTTTGGAACTGTTGTGTCGTGTCTACTTATCATATGAAAGGCCAAATGACAGAAAGTCATCCCGCATGTAATTATCCTATATGATGGTTAAAGCTGAATGTCCATACACTATGCAATCTGTTTGTGCAATCTCTGTAAAATCTCCTCCATTAGAATTTCGAAAAGTGTAATAAAATATGAGGACAAACCCTAACAAAAAATTCATTTTAAAGTCCATTGTGCAGGTCCTAATTGATGGTAGATCTAAAGGAGATTGCACAATCAAATTGTATTGGGTGTGATCCTCTAAAACCCTCCAGCTGTGCTCAGGCTAGATTAAGGGCCTGTTCGCACTGCATGCATTTCAGTTGCTTTTTTTTCTGCATCCAAAACGTACAGAAAGTAGGTTATATGGTTTGTCAATGTCACAGTTTACATCAATGTTTGCAGTTCCAGTGCGTACCGGGTGCAGAAGAAAAGTAGAACATTCTGCATTTTTTTCTGTACCAGAATGCGGTAAAACGCACTGCTACTGTGTTACTGATAACATGTTGAGTTTAACTTGGGCAACATATAGTTACTTAAGTCAATAGCTATTTCAAAGCACATTTCAACATGCTTTGAAGAATGTAGTGAGTTGTCCTAATAACCTGTGGAATGGTTGTGTCTTGTCTACTTATATGAAAGGCCAAATGACAGAAAGTCATCCCGCATGTCATAGTTCACATCAGTGCTTGTAGTTCCAGTGCATTCCGATTGCTGAAAAAAAAGTTGAACAGGCTGCATTTTTTGTGCACAGAACTGTACTGGAATGTGGTAAAACGCATCAAAAACGCACTGGAGTGCACGTCTCTATTTAAATTGAAAAAGAGAGAGGGAAAAAATGAACTGGAATGCATAAAAAATGCACTGGAACACGCCAAAAATGTTTAAAAAGTGGGCATGCAGAAACGCATCCGGAATGCATCTGGACTGCGTTTCTATAGTGTGAACCAGCCCTATAAACATCAGCTTGGTTCTAGGGAGAAAAGATTTTGAGGGTTAGTGTTATGAGCAGGCAGTCTGAAGACAAAAGCAATTTATATTACTTGAGATGCAGACACAAAGCCCTATGGACACATGGCCTCGGAGGCATATACTTCTTTCAAATCTGGGCCATGCTGGGGCATGCCTGTGTAGAAATTGCTCTCTAGTAATGTCAGTTGACCTTGGGTAGTTGCTTGCTGTCTCATTTTACCGTAACTGAGGACAGTCTATGCAATGAGCCTCTTTTGTTGGTCACAAGAAACAGTTTCATGTCGGCAAATTTATGTTTGTGATCTTGTTAGAAAAGGGGATGTTCTCCTAAAAATTCTGCATGTCTGACAACTTCAGAGCATTTCCTTTTCTACATGTCAACACTGAAAATCTTGAGCTTAGTAGGACATCTGCATGCTTCAAATTCCAGTTATAAAAACTGCTGGCAGGTAATCTGTAGCATGATCCAACCTATAGACTTTAATGCAGTGTGTAATTGTTCACTCATTCAGAGACTACTGGTTGACTTTGTATTGTCTACTGATTCGCAAGATCTTATTTATTAAGTTATACGAGGTGGTATCAAAAAGTTTCAAGACTGGAAAAAGAGATTGGAACAGAATTGAGTGCACAGCAATGGAATAAAGTTTTTAAATGTACACATGAGGTGACAAATATGAGCATAGTAGAGATGAACTATAACTGTCTTTCTAGATGGTATATTACACCAAACATAGCTCACAGACAATAAGTAGATACCTGACCTCTGTGTTGGAGGGGATGTTGAGAAAGGGGTACAATGGCACATATATGGTGGGGTTGTCCAAAAATACAGGATTACTGAAGGGAAATAATCCAATATATTCAGGCGATATGCGGGATAATTGTTCCGAGAGATCCCTGGAGTTGTTTATTCTATAACTTTGAGCCCTCCCTGAAATTATATAAAAACAGGGTACTGTATCATTGAATTAGTGCGGCTAAGAGTCTGATCCCCAAGTTTTGGAAGGTCCCTGAAGCACCAAAAATTAAAGAATTGATAAAATCAAAAATATTTATAGGTTGAAGGAATTATGTCATATAGAGGATAAAATGGAAAAATTCAGGAAAAGCTGGTGTAGTTGGGTGAAATTTTAAAACCTCTGAAAGTTATATGGAACTGGTGGGTAAGGGAGGAGAAAATTAGAAACCAGAAGAGAGTTTTAATTCTGATTTTGAGGGAGAGTAAGTCAGGCCATAGACGGGCCGTTTATCATCCGATAAACGAAAAATCGGTTGGCCCTGTTGCTGATGCTGCCACCAATGTCCACGAAAAACGTCCGTTTTTCATGGATTTTCCACCATGAGCAATAAAAATAAATGAGATCTGTGAAAAACGGCCAACGGGCTGGCCCCACTAACGGCGTGATTATCAGCCGATTTTTCGTGCGGGTGAAAATTCGGCCGATAAATGACCCATCTATGGCCTGCTTATTGTTGGAGAAATAGAGATAAGCACAGAAACAGAAGAGGACATAGATTAGGAAGAGGATGTGGATGGGGGGGGGAGGAAGAGGAGGGGTTTGGGGGGAGGAGTTTTTAGGGGGATGGTGAATGGGTCTATGTAAATAATTTTTGCAAATTTGTTGTTCTTTTTATATTGGAAAATCAAATAAAAGTTAAAAAAAAAAAGTTTCAAGGCTAGTTTTGTAATACGCCAGCAGATGGCAGCACAAGGTTGACCTTCATAAGTTTGCAAAGCCAGTTATTATTTTGTTAAAGTAGCATGACATCACATCACTGTGCTGTACATAATCAGTACAGAGACTCCGCAGGCTCCACCCACTACAGGCTGCCTACAAAAACTATGGGGGGTGGGGGTGGATACAAGACCAGTTACCCTGCACAAGTAGAGAGAGCAGCCGTGACTTGTCTTTAGTACAGGAGGTTCCTGCACAAAGGCAATGTGTCACACTGGATTACTGCACAGATCTGGAAGACATACACAATTCATTTAAAAATACAGGTCTCTTCTATTTAGAAAATATTTACTTATCCCGAAGCTCACCTTTAATAAAATGTTAGGTTGGGATTCTTTAAAATACACAGTAGAAGTAGTGGCTCCCACAGCGATCATACTCCACTGTGATTAGGATTTTGGTGACATGTACTGACAACTGTTTGTATTAAGTAATTTTGTAGACTTGTTGGGTTAGCCGTTAATTGTATGTTTGTCTTTGCAGGATCTGCCTCCCTACTTGTCTCAACTAGATGTGACTTTCGAAAAAGGTAATCTCATTATTTTAAAGTGGCAGAAGAAGAGGAATGCTGAATTTGCACAATGTTCCAGCCTCTTAATCAATGGAGATAAATCTAGTTTATATGGTGAAAAGAGCTTAAAGATGACTAGACGCTATACAATCTGATTGTAAAATCTCCTTTAGATCCACTGATATCTTTGTAACATAAATGCTTGCATGATTGGATAGAGATTGATTGGATTATGTAGGCTTGTCCTCATTACAGAATTTTGGTCAATTTAAATGATAGTACAATGACATTGTGTGTATGGCTGCCCATAGAATGAGTGTATGCTTGTTTTTCTTTGTATGTGCCAGTACAGTTTTGCCCAGGTCGTTGTATCCTGTCTGGTTATTACACCAGATAGTTTGGTCATGTCTGGTTAGTAACCCAGAAAATTTTAACCTGCCTGGTTAAAGTGTTGCTAAACCCACAACCGTAAAATCAGTCTATATATGTAGTAAAGCATGCTTGTTGTCACTGTGCAACCTAAGGGGTTAATCCTCTGCATTGTATAAAAAGGCCATTTGATCCTGTCTTCTCTGCTCCTCCTCTTGTTCAAATGTCCACAACCTATCTCCTGATAAGACTGACTGAACCATAGCAATTCTGCACATGCTCAGTTTAGTGTGTATTGCTAGAGAGGTTTTTTTTTTGTTGTGTGCATGTGATCAGTACAGGGCTAATTCGCACTGTCCAGACAGTGGTCAGGAGTTTTGCATCCTCCTAGAGCAGAAAGAAAACTCCTTCTACATGCTTTTACCAGTGCTCAGCTGAAGTCACAAGACTGCTCTAACTGCTGATGAGAAAAGGTATTTAGCAGTTTATATTTACTAAAATAATTGCACTTTCATGTTCTGTGTACTGGGGGAGACCAGATATAGTGAATGCAGGGTCCTGGGCTCAGTAACACTTTAAGGTCTCATGCACACTAGAAAAGCTAAAAACTGCTTTAGAAATGCTGGACAAAAACCACTAATGTTTTAGCGTTTTTGTTGGCGTTTAGCCTAGTGTGTAAGCTACATTTAGTAGCTTGAGCATTAAGGAGCTGGGCCGCTGTTGTTATGGTGAGGGCTGGGAAGCCGGCTTGTTTGCTTGCCTTTATATGGCCCTTGGGGCACTGGTCATCTCACTGAAACAAGACACTATTGCCCACTAACACCAACTGGTCATCTCACTGAAACAAGACACTATTGCCCACTGACGCCAACTAGTCATCTCACTGAAACAAGACACTATTGCCCACTAACACCAACTAGTCATCTCACTGAAACAAGACACTATTGCCCACTGACGCCAACTAGTCATCTCACTGAAACAAGACACTATTGCCCACTAACACCAACTAGTCATCTCACTGAAACAAGACACTATTGCCCACTAACACAAACTAGTCATCTCACTGAAACAAGACACTATTGCCCACTGACGCCAACTAGTCATCTCACTGAAACAAGACACTATTGCCCACAGACGCCAACTAGTCATCTCACTGAAACAAGACACTATTGCCCACTGACGCCAACTAGTCATCTCACTGAAACAAGACACTATTGCCCACTAACACAAACTAGTCATCTCACTGAAACAAGACACTATTGCCCACAGATGCCAACTAGTCATCTCACTGAAACAAGACACTATTGCCCACTGACGCCAACTAGTCATCTCACTGAAACAAGACACTATTGCCCACTGACGCCAACTAGTCATCTCATCAGCAGTGGGGCACTATTCCTCCTACTGACACCAACGACGAGCATTATTCCTCCCACTGTTTACTTCCAATGATGCCCGGAAAATTTATATTTCTGCTGGCCACAATCCGGCTCCCCAAAAGTCTGAAGGACAGTAAACTGGCCCTTTTGTTTAGAAAATTTGGAGACCCCTGCTATAGAGTGTCACGTAAGAGTCTGCTAGGGCTTCTGACTTCTCATCCAAGATGGTGGCACCCAAGGGAGATTTTTACAAGTAATAAAATATGTTAAATACACAAATAATCTTACAGGAAGATTGTTGTTGAACTGAATGGTCAGGCAACCGGGTCTCTTTAGTGAACATATAGCATGGTTATATAGAAGTCTGTTTTATTTCAAAAAGTCCAATTCAAATCACACCCCCAACTGTACTGTGTGTCTGTTGGTCTAATATGGTTTGATTACTGGCTTACATTTTCCCAGTAATAAGCAATGGCATACTCTTTCCCTAGATTGTTGCTGTGATGGCGGAGAAGACAAGCAAATCCCTCTGTTGAAAGATGTGTTTGAAGCATTTCCAGAGACGCCCATCAACATTGACATCAAAGTGAATAATGATGTACTTGTGAAAAAGGTATGTGAAAAGAACATAACCAAGATAGATAAGTGTCCGAATAATATTTTGAGCAGAGTCAGCAGTTCTAGCAGGCCAGTTCATTTCCTTCCCATGTAGCCTGCACAGTTTAGGGAACATCCACTTGTATCTTAGTCCTCCTCATGCACACTGGATGTTTTTACAGCGGCTGTTTTTGGCTTTTGGCGGTTTTTTCTACAGCCAGTAAACTCCCCAGCATGTTATCCTATCTGTCCATGTACAAATAGACTGTAATCAGCGGTTTTTGGCTGTAAAACAAAAAACCCCAGGACTAGTGGGTTTCTAGAGGAGTTTTTAGCTGTAAAGACGCTCTAACGCTGAAAAACACGGCAAACCAGCATTTTTGGACTTTTTCTGAGCAAAAAAAAATTTTTTTTCTTAAAAAAAAAGTTAAAAAACGCAACCGTGAAAAAAAGTGGCTAAAGCTAATGCAAAAACGCTAAAAATGCTGAAAAACTCACGTTTTTTTTTTTAACATGACTTTACACAGCTAACATTACCAGCATTATTAAAGTGCCCGGTGTGCATGGAGCCTAATAATTAGTTCCTGTGAACTGTCCTTTCTACTGCTTCCTCTCTATCCTGCCTTCAAGAGGGATTTCACATGTAGGAGTTTGTATCTATCAATACGTATGTCTTCCTCTGCTGAGACTTCTAAATTCAACTGGGAATATTTGTTTATAGGCCTTTACCACATTGCACTTTACTATTCTTAGAAGTTAGTCTGTTTACTGGCCTTGTGTTTAATACATACAGCTAATAGACAGACTGCTAATGCTTTGCTGTTTATTAGGCTTCTGTTCGAGGTAATTAAAGGGAAGAATCATTGACTGTGATACAATATAAATGCCTGTAAAGCCATCTGTCTGTGGAAATTATACAATCATCATTATCGTTTTTCTGTATAAGACACAAGTTTTATGTTTAAAAGTATCTTGTGTAACGTACAACGCAATATGTAGTCATCGTATAACTTAAAAAATGTGAATCAAAATGAAAATATCAGCAGCACTCAAATCTTCATGCTTCACAGTGAAACACGATGTCTGTCACTTGCTGAGTTGCAGCTCTCTGCAGATCGGAGAATCTTAGTACTCACAGAAGAAAACACAAGAGGGCGCACTCTCCTAGTGCATTGCCATGGTAAAAAATGTATTTATTTAAAATAACTGACAAGTGCATAATCACAAAAGGACCATAAAAACAAACATGGATCCAAATCTTTCAGTACCCGACAACTGGGGTCATGTGAAACAACTACCCAGTTGAAATCTATACTGGATGAGGGTGCATTTTCCTATGCACCATCTGGCCAATAGATGAATGTAAAATCTATAACCTTTATTTAAATATATAGAAAATGTATGCTCAGCTGTAATTAATGCCTACTGGAGTGGAATGTACTGCGCACAACAATATGACTGGATACCATTGCAATTATGTACCTTACATCCAAATGGTGAATAACACCAGACCAAATCAAATACCATACCGTTTTAGATGAAGTGACGGCATACAGAGAGGCACTGTAGTTTGATTTTAAGGCTATCAGCTTGAATATATAATCTGTTAAGGAAATGGAGTTACCCCATGGACAAAACTAATTAGATAGTATAATCTATCTTGCTACAGATATGTACTATGGGTACACTCATCCATGGGCTTAAATGTCAGCCTCTCATGGATAAGCCCCATCCATCACCATATCCAGACAAAAATACCTCACTGTCTTGAGGAATGCAAATGATGCACTGTAGAACGCAGTACAGACCTCTCCAAAAAAAAAAAAGGGGGGGGGGGGAGTGAATACTATGTGCATTCAAAAAGAGCTCCCACAGAAAGACCCAAAGAAAAAAAAAAAAGAAGGAAACTCTACATGTTTCGCTCCAAAAAAACAGAGCTTTGTCAGGAGTATAAAGAATAAAATAGTTCACATAGTGGCTGGAAGTTTTGTTCAGCTGCACATGGTGGCAAAATGGCATCTATCGTTTGTTTCACCTCTATATATAGAGAGAGCCATCAAAATGGCCCCCACACATGCTCAGTTCCTCAACAGACATCATCTTGTGGACAAAAAACTGCACATGCTCATTATCTCAACAGACGCCATCTTGTGGACAAAAAACACAGCATCACAGCAGCACATCAGTCCACAACACAAGAGACACTGCTGGTGCTCTCAACCACTGTTAATGCCCCACTAATTAAGGACCAAAATTACTGTTCATACCATTATATAGCATATTTTGTGTGTTTCTTATAGATTCTGGCCATTCGTCTGAATGCCTCTGTCACGGTATAGGGGCCCTGCCAATTATTAATCTGACTTAATCCTTTTATTAATTCCTTGTACCAAACATCCCCAGATTCAGTTACTGTATGTCCCCCCTTGTCCTCCTGCCAAATGGCCTAATTTCAATTACTGTAGCTTCCTCTTCCCTGCCAGCTTGCTACATGTCCCCAAATTGCATTACCCAATTCCCTCCACCAGGTCCTTTTTGATGCCCCAGGAGCCCAGTGTCATCCTGGCCCCCCCCTCGCTGTGTCCCCTGTCTCCAAACCTGTTTTTCTCCCTGTTGCCAATTGACCCCCCTCCACCTCTCATCCTGCCGCTTTCACCAGCCCTGCCACTATCTTCTCCTCCTCCGGTGCGGCTGCAGAGGAGAAGGTAACGAGGTTCACACCTCTCCGAGGAGAGGTGTAAAACCTCCCGCAGGGATGTTCCGGGCTGTGGCGTCACACTGACTCCACCCCAGCCCTGTCATCTGCAGTGCGGGCACGGTAAGTTCCCGTGCTTGCTGATGTCCCTGGACATAGGTTGCGCTCACGAGACGCACGTCCCGTGTCCAGGGGGCGTGCCTCGTTGCCTGGCGACGAGGCACGCCAGCTCCGGCCCGCCCCGGTTGCCAAGACGACCAGAGAGCGTCCTGCATCAGCTTAAGAAGCTGATGCCGGGCGCTCCAGTCATCTTCTTCGCTGCACAGTCACTGAGGGAGCCCAGCTGCGGCGGGACCCTTGTGGCTGGACTCTGCCCGGACCCCAGCTAAGAAGGGGGACTGCACCCAAGCCTGCCTTTTGCCTGAGACCCCAGTCCAGGGGGATTGCCTGCTGGTTGCCTGAGACCCCAGTCCAGGGGGATTGCCTGCCGGTTGCCTGAGACCCCAGTCCAGGGGGATTGCCTGCCGGTTGCCTGAGACCCCAGTCCAGGGGGATTGCCTGCCGGTTGCCTGAGACCCCAGTCCAGCGGGATTGCCTGCCGGTTGCCTGAGACCCCAGTCCAGGGGGATTGCCTGCCGGTTGCCTGAGACCCCAGTCCAGGGGGATTGCCTGCCGGTTGCCTGAGACCCCAGTCCAGGGGGGAATTGCCTGCCGGTTGCCTGAGACCCCAGTCCAGGGGGGAATTGCCTGCCGGTTGCCTGAGACCCCAGTCCAGGGGGGAATTACCTGCCGGTTGCCTGAGACCCCAGTCCAGGGGGGAATTGCCTGCCGGTTGCCTGAGACCCCAGTCTAGGGGGGAATTGCCTGCCGGTTGCCTGAGACCCCAGTCCAGGGGGGAATTACCTGCCGGTTGCCTGAGACCCCAGTCCAGGGGGGAATTGCCTGCCGGTTGCCTGAGACCCCAGTCCAGGGGGGAATTGCCTGCCGGTTGCCTGAGACCCCAGTCCAGGGGGGAATTGCCTGCCGGTTGCCTGAGACCCCAGTCCAGGGGGGAATTGCCTGCCGGTTGCCTGAGACCCCAGTCCAGGGGGGAATTGCCTGCCGGTTGCCTGAGACCCCAGTCCAGGGGGGAATTGCCTGCCGGTTGCCTGAGACCCCAGTCCAGGGGGGAATTGCCTGCCGGTTGCCTGAGACCCCAGTCCAGGGGGGAATTGCCTGCCGGTTGCCTGAGACCCCAGTCCAGGGGGGAATTGCCTGCCGGTTGCCTGAGACCCCAGTCCAGGGGGGAATTACCTGCCGGTTGCCTGAGACCCCAGTCCAGGGGGGAATTGCCTGCCGGTTGCCTGAGACCCCAGTCCAGGGGGGAATTGCCTGCCGGTTGCCTGAGACCCCAGTCCAGGGGGGAATTGCCTGCCGGTTGCCTGAGACCCCAGTCCAGGGGGGATTTGCCTGCCGGTTGCCTGAGACCCCAATCCAGGGGGGAATTGTTCCAGTGTTGACCCCCCTACTCCCCCTGTTGGATTACAATCTGCTACAGAGACCTTTTCTTTGCCCCGTACTGGACTACAAGTGTTTTAGCCCCTTCTGGCTGTTCCCCTACCAGCGAGTTTCCCCCTCCCTGCGAACCCCCTATTGAGTGACTGTCATCTTTTTTGTCTCAGTAAAGCTTTAAGCATTTGCCATCTACTCTGTGTGTTCTGTCCTGCCTACCCTCTGTCACAGCCTCATGTATACATTGGCTTCCAGGGAGTGTGAATCAAAATTAATCTCCTTTTCAAGAAAACCAGCCATTCTGGCCATTCGTCTCAATGCCTCATGTACATTCGTTTCTTGACATGTAGTAGGTATCACATTAGAGAATACCTCATTGGCTTCCAAGAAAAGTGAATCAAAATCAGTCTTCTTTTCAAGAAAACCAGCCATAAGTGTACCTATCTGACCAAGGCTGTAGGTCAAAGGTCGCAAACACACGCAATATCAATCAACTATTGAACTAAGCCCTAATTGTAAATCATCATCTTTGGAAAATAACAAATCTATACTGGACGAGGGTGCGTTTTCCCTAAGCACCATCTGGCCAATTGATGAATGTAAAATATATAACCTTAATTTATTTGCCTAAGATGATGATTTACAATTAGGGATTAGTTCAATACCTGGTTGAAATGACTGATGCGTTTTGGGAGACGGACTCCATGTCTCAAAGCTCAGCTCAGCAGAAGGGAGTCCACGGTAATGCACGAGGAGACTGCTCCCTCTTGCGGTTTTTTTCTTTTAAAAAATTTAAAGCAGAACTTCACTCTCTTAATCAGCATTGACTATTTTTATTTTTTATGCTGCTAGCATTAGTAAATGAATTAACTAAACTATTTCTCTGGTTTCCAGGCCTTTGCAAATATTATACATCTCAGGAGAGGAGGAGGGGTTTTCTCAGCTAAGCACACCCTCCTGCCTGCATGCCTGATCTAAGGGCAGATGGATTTGAGGAAGTAAATGCTACATGAATTGTCTGCCCTTACTCAAGGTTGCGATGGCCAAAAATGCTAGGGGGTGTTTTTCAAAGTGATTTCTCAGCAAAATATATCATGGAGACATGGAAGGAAGGATACGTTTTCTTTGAATATTAAAAATGAATTAAATAGCATTTTTGGTTTGTGGTGCTCAGATACACTATAGCGTCTCCTTAAGATGCTTTCTAAATAAAGGAAACCTGCCATGGAATATAAACAGTGTCTGCCATTATCTGAGCAGTCAGGGTGAAAATTCAACATGCATTTCGTGGCATTCTGATCCTCCGGCTTTTAGACGTTTAGGGCTGGTTTACATCAGTATTAGCCCTCTGAAGAGCAGCCCCTGTCTTATCACTTTTCTGAGAGCAGTTGACAGGAGGTGAGAAGGCTTTGGGGTTGATTTACTAAAACTGGAGAGTGCAAATCTGGTGCAGCTGTGCATGGTAGCAATCTGCTTCTAACTTCAGCTTGTTCAATTAAGCTTTCAAAAAAAACATGGAAGCTGATTTGTTTCTATGCAGAACTGCACCAGATTTTGCAATCTCTAGTTTTTCTAAGTCAACACCATTGTGTTGCCTCCTCACTGCCTTTTCTAACCTCAAAAAGCCTTCACTACCGCCCTGTAACTTCATGTTGGAGTTAAATTCTTGCCACAGGATGTGTATACTGCTGTCCACTGCCTTTGCAGCAAGTGTTACAACAGTAAAATCAGTCTGTATATGTAGTAAAGCATACTTGTAATACTCACAGTGGAATCTAAGGGGTTAATCCTTAGCATTGTGTAAAAATGCTGTTTGATCCTGACTTCTCTGATCCTCCCCTTCTTCCAGTGTTCTTCATACCGTGTGGAGTCACTCTGCACATACTCAGTTTGGTGTATATTGCTAGAGAGGTTTTTTTTTTTTTTTCTTTGGAGAGTGCATGTGATCAGCACAGGGCCAATCAGCACTGCCCATACAGAGGTCAGGGGTTCTGCATCCTCAATAGAATGAAAACTCCTCCTACAAGCTTTAACATGTACTCTGCTGGACACTGATAGAAGTCACAAGACTCATTCATTGCTGATGATGATCAGCACAGGGCTAATTCGCACTGTCCAGACAGTGGTCAGGAGTTTTGCATTCTCCTACAGCAAAAAGAAAACTCCTCCTACAACCTTTAACCAGTGCTCAGCTGAAGTCACAAGACTGCTCTAACTGCTGATGAGAAAATGTATTTAGCAGTTTATATTTACTAAAATAATTGCATTTCCATGTTCTGTGCACTGTGGGAGACCAGATATAGTGAATGCAGGTTTAGTAACACTTTCGGGGGAGTGGCTGGGGAAGGGGGGGTAAAACGTGGCTCAATCATGTGTTTTTATTCCCCCCCCCCCCCCCAACAACTAGTTTAAATTAGTCCTAAAGTATTATGCAGATGGTAAGCAGATTAGACATTCTGACTTATTCCCACTTCCCCGAATAAGTTGTTTGCTGGTAACTCAAACATTCAGGCTGGTGTGTCAGTGTAGACTGCCAGGTAACGAGTACATTCAGAAGAAAGTCAGCAATGGCAGCAGGTGTATTGGGGCCTGTTCACATTACTGCATTTAAATCTGTGGAATGCGTTTTTCGAAAGCGCATATTGAGTTTTTAACATGTTTTTAATGCATTGCGTTAAAATGTAAAACTACATATGCGTTTTAGGTGCGTTGTACATGCATTTTTATCCTTGGTTACCTGAGAAAAAATTAACGTGACTCAAAAAATGCACCAAAAACGCACTGCGTTTACATGTTTCCTGTGCCTGATTATAGAAGCATGCCCCACCTGCGAGTGGAACTAACATAACTTGTTCTATCTCTCTTGAACTGTGGAAATAAAGACTAAAAAGAGGGGCAAACTAGGTGAAGCACCATTGAACCTTTATTTCCATCCATTTAAGCTGCAGGAAACCTTTCTAAAAGGACAGAAACTCCTTTGTGCCTTATTATCCAAGATCTTTTAGAAAGTAAACGTGGGAGGAAATGTTCCTTCTAACATGTGCTTTGTATATTCCCCAGGTGTCTGAACTCGTAAGAGAATACAGGAGAGAACACCTGACAGTGTGGGGTAATGCCGACTACGAAATTGTACAGAAGTGCCACAAAGAGGTGAGAACACATTAACTCGGCTCTTGGGAGTGAATTGGTTTAGCCATGAATACCATGTTCTAAGCGGGATCTGCGGCAAAGTTAACCCGTTAACCTAAAGCTACCATCACGTTTACGTGGTTTAGTGCAGTAGCCTAATAAAATCTTGCCTCCTACAGCTTTTGAGGGGTTTCCAGCAAGCACTTGTGTTCTGACAGCTGGCGCTAGTGGCTGTCCGAATATCCAGACGGTGCCTGCATTTTCAATCCCAACCATGGCACCAACTGCCTGTAGTTTGCATGTTCTCCCTGTGCCTGCATGGGTTTCCTCCGGGAATTCTGGTTTCCTCCGAGAATTCTGGTTTCCTCCGACACTCCAAAGACATGTTGGTAGGTTAATTGGCTCCTGTCTAAATTGGCCCTAGTATGTGTATGTATGAATGTGAGTTAGGGATTAGATTGTACACCCCTTGAGGGTTAGGGACTGATGTGAACGTACAATATATATGTAAAGTGCTGCGTAAATTGACAGCTCTATGCAAATACCTGAAATAAATAAATAAATCTTTCAGTCAAAAGATGTTGGGTGGGAATGTGCAGACAGGGCCACCCACAAAGCACATTTCTGCCACTTCATCCTTATTCTAATCCCCTAGACAAAAAGGAACCTAGCCCGTGCAGTGCGAAGTGGGGCTCACCACAAGGATAACTTTGTCCCCAGCCCAGATCTCACCTTTAATGTGTATTTTCACTTTTGCAGCCAGACTGGGATAACACCTATGTTATAGTGGTCATGGGTTCTCATTGACAGAACAGAACTTAAATATTTAAGAATGGTTGTGTACCATTTTACAGTAGATGGTTTTTTTCTGATGACTCCAGCACTGAAAAATCCTACCTGGTTCTCTTTGTTTTTGAAGGGGTGGGGAACTGTGTTTGTCATATTTAACCCTGTCTGTACCATGCTAGCAGAGCTCATTATCGTTTGTAAACTAGATTTCAACATTGTCTGTCCTAAAGCCAGCTTTACTCTTAGATTGAAAGCTCCAAGGAGCCCTCCTAACCCTCTTGTATTGAACTGTATTGTTGCCGTATTGTCTCCCTTTATATTGTAAAGTGCTGAGCAAACTGTTGGCGCTATAGAAATCCTGTATAATAATAATAATATACATGGATCGATATCCCAGCTGAACTGGCCGAGATTTATCCATGTATGGGTAGGCTGATTGTACCGAAGTCAAACCATTGATCGACTTGTTTACAACCAGCCTGTTGGATTTTTTTTATGTGATTACTGCTGGTGGCTATAGCCACCAGCAGTAATGATTGTGTTTTGCTGGCTGGGAAGACTCCCCACTCCCCCCCTTCCTCCTGCAGAACACAATAGCACTGTGGGAGGCATTCCCCCATCAACTCGGTTTATGTGGAGGAATTGAATCAAATCATCTATGGCCTGCCTTAGAAAGTGTTAAAGATTTAGAAGCTGGTCCCCTGTATTGTATGTTAAAGGATAAGTTAACCTTTTAACAAAAAATAATAAATGCACATTTTTTTGCAGGTAAAAAAATGTGCATTTATTATTATTTGTTTGTGGAGCTTCTAAAGGATTGCACAAGCGATCAGCAGAGCACTGGGGCCATGCAAGTCTCCCCCTGACCTGTCACTGTATCTGCTTGCTCATACATCCCTTACATCTGGCAGGCAGATACTCACAGGAAGGCTCAATGAACTACCATGGCATTGTGTAGCAGCGTTGTAGTTCATTGGAAACTACAATCGAACAGCTGCAAAGGCTGCTGGGACTTGTAGTTCTCCCATTCACAGAATACTGTGAATGTGTGATGTGGCTTAGCAGTCCCGCACAGCCACGTTTTTTTTTTTTTTTTTAAATTGTGACAGCTAGCAGGGAGGAGAAAATCCCCTGCTAGCTGTCACTGGGGATGGGGGTGTGTACGGGGGCTGGTCCGATTGGAACATGTTACACCCTGAATATGGCTGAACCACCTCACCACAACCGCATGCATTGCACACAGGTACAAGGCAGTTGCATCACAGCCCCATTAACTTAAATAGTTTGCGTTCACTCAACCACTTGCTTTTACCAGCCCCCTGGCTACACGTGTGAATGAGCCCTAGAGGTTTACTACTGCTAAAATGCCAAATAATCAATTTACAAATCTTGAACACTAGGAAAGGATCCCTATTTTCATAAAAGTTATTTATTTTCTGCTGATACCAATAATATTTGGAAGCTAGCGTCATGTGGCTAAATAATAAAGATCCTTATCCTTGTGTAAAGCTTTGTGAATTGAGCCCCCAATGCCACATCTGTATTTCCAAACTTTGCCACAATGAGCTTGTTCCTGGCGCCATCTACTGGAAAGTGCTGTGCTATACGCTATCCAGAGGTGTTGAAGAGTGCCGTGGTGATAAACGGAACTCCAAAAGGCAAAATGATATTCTGACTGAGAAGTTGATTGCTAGTGTGACAAGGCTCCAAATGTGTAGTAAAGTAGTTATGCATCCTACCCATTATTTACCTTAATACATTGCTTGCTAAATGTTTAGGCATCAGTATCCCCCCCTCCATCTCCCACTTTACTTACCTGAGCTCTCATTTCATCTAGCGCTGTGCACATCTGCTGCTCTTCTCTCCCCTCACTTCCGGGTTTCACTGGCTTTGCTGGGGCACTGGGGCCATTGGCTCCTGCTTCTGTCAATCAAAGCCCAGGGAAAAAGGGGCGGGACTGATTCTCGCTGTCTGTGTCAATGGACATAGCAGAGGGGCTCAGGAGCGAGTATGCACAGCTGCCCCCATGGGAAGCGGCTTCCTATTGGGCACTGGACAAACAGGAAGAGCCAGGAGCACCGGTGGGGGACCCAAGAAGACTCGGGGCCGCTCTGTGCAATGGAATTGCACAGAGCAGCTAAGTATAGACATGTTTGGTTTTTATTTTATTTACCTTTACAACCACTTCTGTTGTTCTCAGCCTCCTACAAATCTCCAAACTCCTTTTCTGCTGTGATCTGACTTCCTGTTTGAGGGTGACTCCATTCGTTCTCCATGGTCCTACTGTATGTAGGAATGTAGCCACCCTCTCTTGCTCACTCCTGAGATGGACTAGGGACTATAGACTATGGGATTTGTAGTTTGCATAGAGCCGTGTACTTGACTGCAACTAACATGCGCTGCTCATTCCAAACAAACAAAAGTGAGAGGAAAAGAAGAGGTTCTGGAGCTCACGGAGGACATTTCAAGGAGGCAGAAAAACACAAACAATTTAAATAGATATTACAGGGCCATTACGTAGTGGATGTGTATGGATTATTTTTGGAGAATAAGGATGTCGCTTAGTGCCACTTTATGGGCCGACATACACGTTCTGATCATATAATATTTGTGCAATCAATTTTAGATGTATCGGCGTAAATTAAACAATGTAATCAGGGGCTCTATCTTCTCTAACCAATCAATTTGTATGTCATCAGGCAGACCCTTGCACTACATAGTTGTTGGTAGATCTAAAGGTGATTGTATAGTCAGATTGCAATGTCAGTGGTGAGCTTTAGAAGGACAACACCTAATCCGTGAAAATACATTGTTAGGGGGCCTTAAGGAGTTTGGTACAAGTAGTAAGTGGGTAACCCAGTGACCCATTAGGGGGTATTTGTCAAAACTGTAATATCTTTAGTGTTGGTAGTGTTGCTTTATTTATTTTTAACCCAAATTAAGGACTGGTTTATTTTCTATACTCAAATTGCATAATAAATTATTTACTGAATTTACAAATTTTTTTTTTTAACAAGTTCCCACTTTAAGTTCTGTGACGGCTCTGAGGTTGAATTTGAAGGTCAAATCAATGCTCTCAGTTGTGGGCCAAATGGGAAAATAGGCAGACATTTGCTATTTAGCTGTACTGTCATTGAAAATAAAAACAAATGTTGCTCTGGTGGTAAAACAACCCCAAAGAATTACAATACCTAACATTTTTGTAAGTTGTACATGATTTGATATGCAACTGTTAGTAATAAATGTCCCCCAATGTATTGACCTGACGTGTTCTGTTTCCAAGGATTTATAGAATGCAAAGATTCAGCAGAGCTGTTAGATTGTAATTTAAGTGTATGTAAATCCTAATATTGCATTTTGTGAATTTTCCCCCATTTTGGTCTGTTAGATATGTCATTAAAGGGTTTTTGTTAAATCTGTTCGAAAAGTATAAAAATAATCTGACCCTGCCAGAAATACAGTGTTGTCCTGTGAACTCTGCAGTCTTTACCTAACCCCATGTTATGGAGAGGGGGGTATACTATAGTCCTAACACACTTCTTGCCCTATGGTGACAATGCTGCTCCTCCATAGATACAGTCTTATAAGTGAGGATTGACACCTTAGGACAGGAATTGTGTGACCGGTAGGATTACTAGGTGATTGGATATTTAGTTTTTGTAATTTTTTCTTTTTAATACCTTTATTTTTTTTATGAACCTTCCTGCACTTCCTGGATCGTCGCCTAGGCGTAAGTGGGGGAACGAAGTTCCCCTTTAATTAAAAATAATAAATGCTCATTAAGCCACCATCTGTGCCAAGTAAAAAAAAAATAAATGTCCAAATCCCCCAACCAATCAGATTCAATTCTCAACTGTCATTTTATAGTGCATACATGAAGTTGATTGGCTGATGTAAGCCATGCAAAAGAAGTCTTGAGGACTGGACGCTGATAAACAAAATGTTGTTTGAAATACCAGTTTAATTGATTATAGGTCTTAGGGCCATTACAGTTTGCTTAGTAAAATATTTTATCATTTTACACTTAGGGGGTCTGTTTATAAATAATTTGCTGAATGAATGTCACAACCCAGCTGTCATTTATTGTGACTAGATTTGCTTCATACATTATTTCCTTTCCTATGATCATCAGCTCCATCTATTGCCCATAATGTGGTATTTCTCCTGAAATATCTTGATCAGGAAAATACAGCATTATGGCCACTAGGTGGCGCTGATGATTATAGGAAATCACTATAGGATGTAAAATATGTTTAAAATTTGTGACCGCTGGGCAAAAAACTTTTCATAAGAGTTTTTCATCTGTTTCAGTGTGAATAAACCAGATTGCACTACATTAGCTTAACCTAAAGTGTTTTTTTTTGTTTTTTGTTTTTTTGTTTCAGAACTGTGACATCCCACTGCTGTTTTGCTTCCAACGTGTCCTGCTGCTGGTGGGGTTATTCTATACAGGACTCCTGCCCTTTGTTCCACTCAGGGAACAATTTCTAGAGGTCCCCATGCCTTCTATAATCATGAAGTAAGCAATGCAGCTAATTTTGTATACCTAGTTAAATACTCAAATAAATCAAACTACTGATTTATTTAAGGGTTTCCTTTTTATTGGAGAAAAGGAACAGTTCTTAAACACTGGAGCTGCAGTAGTAAATATACTGGTATATAAAAAAACAAAAAAAATTTGAATGGGCTGTTGTGCCCGTGTTTCACACAAGAAAAAGGTGCATGCACCTTTTCAAAAACGCATCCGCAGGGAAACTGCATGCTCTTTTTGACCTGTGGTTCCCGCACCCATGATCACATTGTGGGTTGAAATGCATGGGGGTGCTATTCAGAAACAATGGCAGCCCCACACATCTCACAAGAACAGCGCGATTCGGCTGCGGGAGGTTGCGGGAACAGGTCATTTCTGCACAAGCAACCAGCCTGCAGCCTGTGGCCAGTGCGAACCTGGTCTAAAGGAAGGCACCTCCAGACAAAGCCGTTTCCGTTTTGGATTTTAGCACCATTTAGGTGTTCTGCAAGATTTTTATTGTTATGGGGATTTTATGTAAAGGAAGCGATCTCCAACAGGAACACACACAAAAATAAAAACACATTCACATTTTGTTTTGTTTTTTTTTTGTTTGTTGTCCTCACCTTCCTATTCCATTGATGCCCTACTATTTTTTTGTATGGGCATCATAGGGACAAGAAGTGAGAAAGTCTCCCCACTGAGAACACAGGTAGGTAAAAGGACACTGGTGACATGCTGCTGGCTCTATCAAGTGGCATTGAGCCCAGAAATATGTAGGCACCATCAAATGGGGGGTCACTCAGCTGCCACTCAAAGAACCACTACTCTGGTGGAGAATGGCTGTATTAAAGTTCGGCTTCAAAGCAAGCCTGTCATAAACAAAATTCAGTGGCTATCAATACTAATCTCTTTGGAAAAAAATGGCAGTTGTTTGGCTGATCCAGTGGCTTCAATACCTTCCAAGTCACTGGCCCAGAATAAGTAAGCATTTCAGGGAAGAAATAGTAAAGTTAGGACCCTTCTCTATATTCTGGATCATTGGCCTAAAGCAGGGGTGGGCAACTGTGGCCCTCCAGCTGTTGTAGAACTACAAGTCCCATGAGGCATTGCAAAACTGACAGTTACAAGCATGACTCCCAAAGGCAGAGGCATGATGGGACTTGTAGTTCACCAACAGCTAGAGGGCCACAAATATCTTTGTTATTTGACATGCCCAATCCAATTGACATGTTAGCAATGTTTTTCTAGTTTCGTATCACCTGACATGAGACTACACCTGTTAATTTGGCATTTTATCTCATACATTCTCTGCAGATTAAAAGATCCCTCCAAAATGAGCAGAAGTCATAAATTTGTTGTATGGCTTGCAGATGCGTAAGTAGAATTTATTTATATTAAGGAACAAATGAATTTACATCCTTCATATTTTACTGACCATTGTCATTTGTTGTTGACCTCAGTATGCATGATATGTAGGAAGGTGAGTGTCAGATTCTCATCCTCAACAAATAATCCAAATATAAAAAGAAAATGTCAACTCCGAGAAAAGGCCATCAAAAGCTCTGGCGCTTTTAAAACAAACAAATTGAATCTGCAGTGAAGAAGGGTTGGATCCTCTGTCGAGGTGTTACCATTGTTCTTCTTGTTCAATAAGACATCCCTAACCTGCACAGGAAATGAGGAGAAATCTTCCCAGTGATGGCACTTAAAGTGGTTGTAAACCTTTACATATACCCAGCGAAGTGACTGGCCTCAGGTGATACACAGAGATTAAACACATTCTCCTACATAAGTTGTACCTGTCTATCTGCAGTCTTCTCTTCTGTACAGCCGTTCAGAGTGCTGAGTTCATAAAGCTTGTCTGAGAGTTCAGAAAAAAAAAGGGAGTGGAGATCTGAAATTACACATGGCAGATCTCAGTGAAAAGAGCTCTGAGAGTTGATTGGAGGGAAGGGGCACACCCCCATTCGCACTGTGCACAGGAGCAGAGCTGAAGCTATCAATCAGCTGAAGATCCCTTCCTTGTCACCATTTTTCTTCTTGGTGTCAGGAAAACTTGTCAGAAGGGCCAATAGCAGAGGAATGAAGCAGCAGACAGAAATGACACACAGATTCACTAAAACTGGAGAGTGCAAAATTCGGTGCAGATGTACATGGTAGCCAATCCGCTTCCAACGTCAGCTTGTTCAGTTAAGCTTTGACAAAAAAAAAACTAGAAGCTGATTGGTTTCTATGCAAAGCTGCACCAGTTTTTGCACTCTCCATTTTCAGTAAATCAACCCCTAATTGCTGTTAATTGTGTCAAGTACACACTTGTAGAGGGATATGCTTTGTTCATATTTCATGTCTGAGGTTTAGAACCACTTCTAAAGCAAATAACCCCTGCTGAGATTCCAATCTGTCCCCAGCGTACTAACAAAAAATATTGCCATCGATGTTCCTTTTGAAGATATTTCCCTTCACTTCCAGTTAACACTGACATCTTCTGAATTGGTAGTGAAGACAGATATGCCAAATGGGGCTGAGGATGAACATAATTGACAGAGGTTCTTCTTACTCTCCCCTTTTTTTTTAAAAAAAGTATGGAGTTTGGCTTTAACTTCTTGCTGTATTGTGTGGCAATGTATATTGCTTTGAGAGATTTTAAGTAAATATCCTACTTAAAGTAATATTAAACCCTCAGTTTTTATGCACGTTCAAAAATTTGCTTTTATCCCTTACTTAGGATGCATCTTCTGTATGTTTTAATCCTGCCTACCCACATGGAAGAAAAATATATTTTAAATATATTTTAGAAATATTCTTCCCAAATATATTGACATATATATGCATATATTTAAATACTAACATTTTAGATTCAATATATATACAGGTGAAACTCGAAAAATTAGAATATATGAGAGAGACTTATTACATGCAAAGCAAGATAGTTATAGCCGTGATTTGTCATAATTGTGATGATTATGGCTTACAGCTCATGAAAACCCCAAATCCACAATCTCAGAAAATTAGAATATTACAAACAATCAATAAAACAAGGATTGTACATAGAACAATATCGGACCTCTGAAAAGTATAAGCATGTATATTATTATTATACAGTATTTAGCGCTAAAAGGTTTGCTCAGCGCTGTACGTTATAGTGGGGGACAGTACATGAGACAATACAGTAACAAAACACAAGGGGTTCAAGGGCCCTGCTCTTTCGAGCTTACAATCTAAGATATGTACTCAGTACTTGGTTTGGGCCCATTTTGCAGCAATTACTGCCTCAATGCGGCGTGGCATGGAAGCTATCAGCCTGTAGCACTGCTGAGGTGTTATGGAAGACCAGGATGCTTCAATAGCGGCCATCAGCTCTTCTGCTTTGGTCTCATGTCTCTCATTTTTCTCTTGGCAATGCCCCATAGATTCTCTATGGGGTTCAGGTCAGGCGAGTTTGCTGGCCAATCAAGCACAGTAATCCCACTGCCAAAAGCACCAAAACCTGGTTCAATGACCGTGTGGACAGGTGCCAAGTCCTGCTGGAAAATGAAGTCAGCATCCCCATAAAGCTTGTCTGCGGAAGGAAGCATGAAGTGCTCCAAAATCTCCTGGTAGACGGCTGCGTTGACCCTGGACTTAAGCACAGTGGACCAACACCAGCAGATGACATGGCTCCCCAAATCAACACAGACTGTGGAAACTTCACACTGGACTTCAAGCATCTTGCAGTGTGTGCCTCTCCATTCTTCCTCCATACTCTGGGTCCTTGGTTTCCAAATGAGATGCAAAAGTTGCTCTCATCAGAAAAGAGGACTTTGGACCACTGAGCAACAGACCCGTTCTGTTTTCTTTAGCCCAGGTAAGACGCTTCTGACGTTGTTGTTCAGGAGCGGCTTGACAAGAGGAATACAACATTTGAAGCCCATGTCCAGGATCCGTCTGTGTGTGGTGGCTCTTGATGCACTGACTCCAGCCTCAGTCCACTCCTTGTGAAAGTCCCCAACACTTTTGAATGGCCTTTTCCTGATAATCCTCTCCAGGCTGCGGTCATCCCTGCTGCTTGTGCACCTTTTTTTTCCACACTTTTCCCTTCCACATAACTTTCTATTAATGTGCTTTGATACAGCACTTTGGGAACATCCAACTTCTTTTGCAATTACCTTTTGAGGCTTTCCCTCCTTATGGAGGGTGTCAATGATGGTTTTCTGCACAACTGTCAGGTCAGCAGTCTTTCCCATGATTGTGATTCCTACTGAACCAGACTGAGAGACCATTTAAAGGCTCAGGAACCCTTTGCAGGTGTTATGGCTAAATTAGCTGATTAGAGTGGGACACTTTGAGCCTAGAATATTGCACCTTTTCACAATATTCTAATTTTCTGAGATTGTGGATTTGGGGTTTTCATGAGCTGTAAGCCATAATCATCACAATTATGACAACTTACGGATTGAACTATCTTGCTTTGCATGTAATGAGTCTATCTCATATATTAGTTTCACCTTTTAAGTTGCATTACTGAAATAAATGAACTTTTGCACAATATTCTAATTTTTTGAGTTTCACCTGTATGTTGAAATGCATTTTTTATATATTACAAGATCTATGAAAAATATTTTTTATAAAGATATATTTTTTAAATATATTCTTCAGATTTTTTTTAACTTATATTCTTAAATATATTTGTACATGCATTCCAAAAATGTTGATTAAATGTATTTTTAAAGACATACAGTGTACTTGAAAATGTATCTTTAAAAATATTTTTCATATTTTGTAATCTATAAAAAAATGCATTTCAACATACAGTGTTTGTGTGTGTGTGTCTGTCTCTCTCTCTCTCTATCTATCTATCTATCTATCTATCTATCTATCTATCTATCTATCTATATATATATATATATATATATATATATATATATATATATATTATTTTGAAATCTTGAATACGGCCAAAATTGTAGTATTTCAAATATATGTCAATTTATATTTGGGAAGAATATTTTAAAAATATATTTAAAATGTGGGTATGTTCCAGTTTAAACTGGTCGCATGACTACTGCCCCATGTTTCCTGTTCAGGGTGTCTCCTTTCTCCTGCAGAGTCCTTTGGAGCCACCCCTTCATTCAGGAACTAGAGTTCTGTCTCCCTACACTGTGTGCATCAATAGAAACACACAACCTCTAGCCTAGCATGGCAAGATACTGCTGCTTCTCCTCCTTCCCTCTTCTTATATAAAGTGGTAGTAAACTCAGACATAAAAAATATATAAATATCCCCTGCAAGGCAAAGTTATAATGTGCTAGTATGCATTACATACTAGCACATTATGAAATACTTACCTTAGAACGAAGCCCTCCAGTGGTGCTGTCACTGCTGACAGGGCTTCCATCTCCCCCTGGTCTTCCTTCCGTGTTCGAGAGCTCTGGCCATCTGACTGGCCAAGCTGCGATGATGTCACTCCTGCGCATGCATGCGGGACTCACGGGCCACGGCACAGTGCTCTGAATGAATGGCATGGGTATGCTGTTCCTTCAGAGCGCCAGCTGCTAGAAACAGTGAATATTTCCTAAACAGTGCACATTTTAGGAGATATTCATTTTACATACAGATCAAGCTTTATTATAAGCCTACTTGTAGGTAAAAATCACAAAGCAGACTTTGCTACCACTTGAAGCTACCAGAGTGGCTGGAGAACTTTTTTCAGGAAATTAAGTCCTGCTAGATCAATGGCCCGTTTTGCAAGTACTATAGAACTATGTAAAACATTAAAAATAAGTGCCTATACTGTTTAAAATCCAGTAATTCACTGTCTCGCCCTGTTTTGCACATGCTCAAGTTGCTTTCTATTTTTCGGCACTGTACCAAAGATGTAGAGGCTGATGTGCTGACAGCCTAAAGATTTACTGCTGCTCAGGGGCTCTGAGCTATAGCAAAATGACACCCTCCAGCAAGAAGAAACAGGAACAATGCGGGAGGCAATTTTTAGCACAATTTTGGTATCATAATTTTTAATGTGGAATGTATGGCCCTTGGTAAAGAACATTGTTTTTTTTAGCAAGTTGGTATGGGTTAAGTTGCACTTAACTCTTTCCTTTTCCTTCAGTAGTTCAGGGAAGCAGCACTGAGAGAGTTTACAACTCTCAATACTGCTGGCTCCTGTTCTAAGTGCTGTGGTAGGAATTTGAACAAATAGTTTACTGGGGAATGTTTATTTTATTGTGTTCAATTTGTTAAGCTGAAAAATGCTGAGGGTTTAATACTACTTTAATATCCAGTACCCCAGGCACCTACTAAGAGGCCCAGGTTTTACTTTCACAATAACTTTGCATTTGCATAGGCTGGTTAGGGGTCCCTCTGTATTCTTGATCCACACTATGGTTAGTTTAGCATACTTAGAATTTTGACAGGAATGCTTTTAATAATGTGCATTTATATCCTGTATAGCATTTGTTGTTCAGTGGTCAGAAAAAAAGGAATGCTTGCTGCTGGTTAATGCACTTAACACATTTCTTCATTAGATTGTACTTTTTGCTAACCAGGGCAAGTGAGTTCACAGCCAGCAATGGAGTGGATTTACTAAAGTCAAATAGACCTTTGCAAATGTGTTTGCTCCAGGGATTAGTAAATGAGGGGAAGCTTCACTTTGCAAAGAATACTCAATCACATGCAAGGAAAAAAAAATAAAAAATAAAAACAGCATTTTTGCTTACACATGATTGGATGATATCAGACAGCAGAACCTCCCTTCACTTACTAAGCTCTGGAGCAACTGCACTTGCAAAGTGCACAGTCTATTTGCCTTTAGTAAATCAACCTCAGTGTTCTTAGGTTGGTTTCCGGGAATAAGGATCACACTTTTTCTACAGTAGGGATCATGGTTCCCTCTAGTGGTGAAATAAAAGTATACATTAGAATGACACATTCCAGCAGACAGCATTAGAATGAACATTCTGTCCATTTAGCAGTTATGTCCATATCACAGCTATAGCATACCTTTTGGTAGTAGGCATATCTAGGCAGCCTAAGATAAGCAATACAGAAACTATAGTGTTTAAAAAAAAAAAGCTTTGTGTTACTATTAGGTTAGCCAATTCTTTCACAGTAACCGCTTCCCCGCCGCTGTATAGCATATATGCTGCTACACAGATGCAGAAAATCACATATGTATACGTGATTTTCACTTCCGGGTAGGGGGCACGCCCTACCCGCGTTGCCATTCACGGCCGCGGATGTCAACCACCAGGTCCCGGCCGTTGATTACCCGGCGGTGCCTGGTGATTACTGACAATCACAGACTGGGAGAAAGACTGTTTTGTTTAAGCCATCCCGATCGGTGTGCTTACAGTGAAGCACCCCCCCCCTCCACCCCCTAGTAAGACACTCCCTGCACACAGTTAACCCTTTGATCGCCCCTCACATTAACTCCTTCCTGCCCAGTGTCATTAGTACAGTGTCAGTGCTGTTTTTTAGCACTGATCACTGTATTGGTGTCACTGGGGATGTCAGTGACACCAAGTCAGTTCCCCCCAGTATCAGAATGCTGATCGCCGCCTATACTAGTAGGGGATAAAAAACAAAATTTCCAGTATCTATACCGCCATTTGTAAATACTATAACTTTCACGTAAACCAATTAATTTACATATATTGGGATTTTTTGGGGGGTTTTTTAGCAAAGACGTAGCAGAATATATTTTGGCCTAAATTTTATGACAAAATTTGATTTTTTTTACTGGAGAAAATATTTTTTTTTCTCAAAATTGTCATTCTTTTTTTGCCTTTAGCGCAAAAAATAAAAAATGCACAGGTGATCAAATACCACCAAAAGAAAGCTCAATTCGTGGAAAAAAAAGGACGTACATTTCATCTGGGTGCAGCGTTGCATGATCGCGCAATTGTCAGTTAAAGTAACGCAGCGCCGTAATGCAAAAAATGGCCTGGCCAGGAAGGGGGTTAATCCTCTGGAGGGCAAGTGGGTAATCATACTGTACACACTAAAACCACAATCCTTTTATATACATTTTCTATTCATACTGAAATTTATTACTTCCTGTGTATCCAATTTGTACATTTCAGAATAAATCTATTTTCCTGATAAACAAGTCAGAAATGCAGAATTTTTGGATTTTCTGACAGATGATTTAACAATTTCTGCTCTCTTCCAGTTTATTGATGAGAAAATCTCTTTTTGAGCACTTGAAAGCCAGAGGAATTCAGGTACGATCTATTTCCTTCACACGCAGTATGGCACTAGACTTACCTCCCTTGGACAGAGTGCTGGCACTTGTAAAGGCTTTATGTTGGGAAATGTTCTAAAATAGTGATCACAACAGCCTGGCAAAGCATTGACATCTGCACATATTTAAAAAGATATCTCATTAGGCAAGGGTCCTGTTGTTATATGGAGGTTGGATGGACGCGATTAGTACATAAGGATGGTCAAGCAGGAGCCAGCATTTGAATATTTCATGGCAAATGTTTTAATTTCAAATTATTTATAATGTGCTTAATTAATGCAATCCATTATTTTACCCAAACTAGACAAAAGAAAAGGTTCACTTTATAGCAGGTGGAGGTAAATTGCAGCTGTACAATTCTGAAATGTGGTGGCTGCATTTTACTGAGAAACCATATAAAGACGTGTTTGTAAAAATTCTTACATTTTTGTTTTGGGTTTAATACCGCTTCAACATATTGTAGATATCTATCTATAATGTGATGGCTGTGTTCGTTTTTTTTCTTTTAGGCTTTTTTTTTTCCTTTATTTTCACCTTGTGATCCAGTCAGTAAGTTTGTTATTTTTCATATTACTTTAACAGATCAAGCTGTCTAGCAAAAGTGGCTGTTAGAGGGTGAAGACAAACCTTTACCCCGTAAATAAATCCGTTATCCCAAAAGGAAAAAGCTGTTGCTGTAACTGTTTATAAAGTGTTATCTAGAGATTGGTTTTAAAGTGGAATGAAATCTTCCCATATTTTATAGCCAGGAAAGCTGCCATCTTGGTTTGATTTGCAGTTGCCATGGTGCTGCACATGTGATTAGTTATGACTCCAGCCTGGTTTGACAGTTTGGTTGAGAGCAGACTCAGCTGTGACAATTATCATTCATAGCATGTCTTAAATATAACTGATTCAGGAAACCGTTACATTGATGGGTTTAGTTCCATTTTAATTTGTTGGTCAAGTCTTTCTAGTGCCTCTAGATCAGGGGTGTCAAACTGGCGGCCCTCCAGCTGTTGCGAAACTACAAGTCCCATCATACCTCTGCCTTTGGGAGTCATGCTTGTAACAGTCAGTCTTGCAATGCCTCATGGGACTTGTAGTTTGACAACAGCTGGAGGGCTGCCAGTTTGACACCTGTGCTGTGGTGCATCTAGTGTTGCCCTCTCTACAGACTGACAGTGCTGTTGTCCAGGGATATCTAATGCTTCTCAATCCTGTGAGAAGACACCCTAAGGCTAGGTTCATACCTATGCAGGTTGCATTTGAGCCGTTTCTGCATTGCGTTTTGCATCTGTGTTTTTGCCACTTTTTGATGCGTTTTGCATTTTTTTCCCCTCATTTTTTAAAATTTTTCTTGTTGCTAGGCAGATTTAAAACGGAAACCGCATCAAAAACACATAAAAAACTCAGCAAAAACACAATACATGCTTTTCTGCAGCATGTCCATTAAAGTCTATAGAACCAAAAATGCAACTTTTTGCGTTCCAAAAAAAGTCTCTGACCCTTTCCAAAAAAACGCACCGGGTGAAAATGCACAGATATGAACATGTCCCATATGAAATCATGTTAAATAGACTGTAGTGCGTTTCTGCAAAACGCTGCAGAAAACGCTTAGGTGTGAACCTAGGGTAAGACAGGAAGTGTGTTACTGCTTGGATCACCAGCTGAAAATAAAGGAAAAAACACCTAAAAAAAATTTTAAATAATGCAGCCACGACATCCAAGAATTGGCAAGATGCGATATATTACATTTTTGTTTTAGGGCTAAACGCCACTTATAAGACATCCTGTACATATCTTTCCATTGCTCATCCATCTCCACGATCTGGAGTCGAGTAAAAAGATCCTATATTTCTGGGCATAGGGTAACATAAGACATCTTTTTTCCTTTTTAAAGCTTTTCTTTTAAGGTATAGCAGTTGGTCTAAGCTGAACCAATATAAGTATGTGTTTGCCCTATCTGTGGGATACTCCTGTGGCTTCCAGATCCAGTGCCAAGGGGCTACCTTGCTGCATGTGACTTGCTCGATACGACCACCATTCAGGAAGCAGTTTGTATTCTCTCAATAATGCAAAGCATTCTCTGATTGGATGAAGTGAGGTGGTGACATCACAATCTTTACTTCATCCAATCAGAAAACATTTTTTGCATTCTTTGTGAAAATGCAAAGAGTTCCCTGGATGGTGCTCATGCCGAGAGAGCATTTGTTCAGCATGGAACCCAAAAGCTAACGGCAATCACTGTAGTAGCAGTGCCTACTATTATTATTTATTATGGTTATACAATATTTATACAGCGCCAACAGTTTGCTCAGCGCTGTACATTATAATGGGACACAGTACAGTAACAATACAATACACGAGGGGTTCGAGGGCCCTGCTCCTTGGAGCTTACAATCTAGGAGGGAGGGGATAGTGGTACAGGAGGAAATAGCTGTGGGGGATGGAGTGGTAGGAAGAGTGGAGGACTACTACAGTGATTACCATCTTCTATGAAGATCCCATAGATATGGCACAAACATACTTAGTTATATTGGTCTAGCTTAAACCAATGTAAATATGCAAAATTATCCATACCTAAACTTCAACTATACAGCACTTTACAGTGCCTGAGCCCCAGTTCACATAAGCATTTTAAACCGCATCCGATTTGCATGCTATGCGAACCTGCAGCCTTTTCAATGAAACTGGTGAACATGTGTGCGGGCCAGCTGTAGCACGTTTTCAAAAAGAGTCCGGTATGATTTTGAGCCTGGTTAAGGTGCAATTTGCAATGTCATACACTTTTGAAAAAATCATGCTGTCAAAACCAGCCTGCACATATGTGAACCCGTGCTGAGAGACCAGTTGACATAATAGACACCAGTGACTTCAATGAGCCTGCCCAGTCCAGGCATACATTTCTGCAAGATTTGGGATCCTCTGCTTTCCCAAGTGGCCGTGGTGAGGCTCAGACAGGCAGGAGGTCTCTGAATTACTGTATGTACAAAGGGAAGTGGAAATCTCTCTGCAAATGGACGGTAGCTTCCTACAAAAAACTTAATATTTTTATCTGGGGGGGGTTTCCAACTTGAAATCCCTTTTTTTTTTTTTAATGTGTAATTTTAGAATGAAACAACTGAAAAGTGTTTGAACTCACTCACAGAAATGTGGTCTGGTTTTTAGGTTTACATCTGGGTGTTGAACAATGAAGAAGAATATAAAAGAGCCTTTGATTTGGGTGCCACCGGTGTAATGACGGACTATCCCACCAGACTGAAAACCTTCTTGGAGACTTACCTTCACTGAGATATGTGAGGGGTTAAGAGCCATTCATCTGACTGAAGTTACTGTACAATTATGTCATCATACCTCATGCATGGCCTAGTAGGAAATACTTAGATTCTTATACATATGTATTTAAACAGACCTTGTATAGTTTACATTTGTACATAGGCTAAACAGACAGAATGGGGACTAAAACGTAACTGTATATTTAAAAGAAACAAAGGTGTCTATTCCTACAGAGTCTGACGTGGAATGTACACAGTGTTTAATTATGGATAATATGATTCTTTTTTTTTTTTATTTATTCTCATCTGCACCGTTTCACTTAAGATAATGATGGAATTCTGAACGTATCATGTTGGAAACATATGCACAGATGGGGTTATCCCACATATTTTTCTTCCATTTATCGGTAGGAAAGCACATCTCAAAGCATCTGTTAGAACAGGAACACTTTGAGCATGATTTTATTTTGTACAGAGAAATTTTATAATGAATATTTTTAATTGAGAGCAGAACAGTAAACATCTTCTCAAAAGGAAGAGAATGGACATCAAGATGTTAAACATGAATATATCAGATACCTTCGAATACAAGTGGTTACTGCTTCAGTACACCTTCAAAGGGAATGCATAGTGGTTTTGTATCTGTTATTTATTATAGTCAGGTTTAAAAAAAAAATATCATTTTTATTTTTTTTTCTCGGAAAATTGCATATGAATATTTTTCCATTTTCATATGCAGCAAGCAGGGGGTGAGCTTATATCACATTTTCCAGGTTCTCCTAATCTAAGCTGCTGAAAGCCTGCTGTTTACAGAGTGCAATAGCTCAAACTGACATTTCTACACATAGGTGGATGAGTCAGATCAGTGACTTCACTCCCTCGCTACTGCACCTTCAAATTATCTATACAGATTTTTAGACAGAGTCTGAAAGTAAACTGCTACTGCTGTGCTCTTTGTTTAGAAAACTCAGAATGCTCTGTAATACCAGTGTCATGGTTGCATCCTGTATTAAATGTTTATTTCTAAAACAAAGATTTTATGTAAATAGTTAATATATAAAGAGCAGTTTTGTTTTGGATGGGGTCAGGAAGGATTAGAAACCCTGTTGGGGTTTTACTACCATCTGGGGCTCTGTTTAAAGAGATGTCGAACAAAAGAAGTTAGATCGGCTGCACTCCAAACAATCCACTTTATTGAACCAAAATAAAATCAATACATAAAGTGTAACTACAGTGGGGGACTGGCAGGTAAACGCATTTCATGCTAAAAACCACGCTTATTCATTACCACAAGAGATGGCTACATACTGTTACTTTGAAAACAATTTCACCAGACCGGAAGTGTCCGCAACAGGGATATAAACGGAACTAAAAACAGCGGTTTTAGCCTTCCCCTATATACTAATGAAAATAATTTTATTTTTGCCCATATTACTGTTTGAGATCTTTTCTCCATTCTTGTCTAGTAAAAACATTGTCACTTGGGACAGTAACAGAGATGAATGGAGCTCCGGCTAGAATTAAAAACCCAACAGGGACTCAAATCCTTCCCACTCTATCCACAGCTTAAAAAGGTTTTTTACTATAGATAAATATTAAAAATGTAAAATATAAATAAACCCAAAACCATTATCGTTTTTCCTTTTAGAAACCTTGGTGTTGTGTCTCTTCCTTTTGAAGACAGTTGACCCTGGATGACAGTAGTTCATATATCTTTTGCGGACAATAGGGTAGAATACACAATACTCCATTTACTGAGGTTAATACAAAATCCTGTGAATAAGCACTCGTGCTGTGTCCATGTTTACATTTTTTGGCATATCGGCTGTGCTTCATAAATGTTCCTTAGCCATTTTGTAAAATGCAGTCCCATTTAGCCTTGTATAGCACTTAATCTGTTTATAGAGGGGTATGAGATACAAGCATGATCTCCTGCTCTCCTACACAATATTAATATAAATTATGTGACTGTCAGCTAAGAAAACTGGGAAAGTGCAAGCAGCTTAGGGGAGGTACCTATTCATCCCTTCTATTTACCCGTCCAATGCCAGATCCTCATCTAGACAACTACAATTATAATAGGATTATGATAAGGCAGGGGTGGGGTTTGGCATTGGAGGAGCTATGCTTTATGGCTTCTTGGAGAAGAGTCGAGGACCTGTATACAGCCTGGGCCTGAGATCCAGAGTTCTGCCTAGGCACTCAGGGACACAGGTATGTACAGACAGTACTTGTACTTAACAAATATTGTTAATTTTCACATATTGAAGGACTTAACAGCTTTACTCTAAGCACTAAAAAGGTGCCCTATCATAAAAGAGGATCACTGATGGTAAATGGTCACTTTTTTATGCTCATATATTTTTGTATGATTATATGAATGCCCATTTGTTTAAAATACCTCTTTGTAGTCTAGTGTAGTGATCATGCATTTTTCAGTAGGGACCTTTGTAGGTTAAATGAGAAAAACATTGTATTGAGTGTGCACACATTTCATATGCTGCTACAACAAAACAGGGAATCTGCAGTGCATCATATACATGCAGATAAATAATTGCTGCCAAGAAAGAAAATCAGGTGAATGTGTAGGAATAAATCTTTACCAGCTGAATGCAAAATTGCCCCCTTCTTTCTGAGTGCTGTGTGTATTAAAACGCAGGGGTCCCGTCCTCCCACACTGCCCTGATAGGAAACAATAGTACCCTGGAGCAGGAGTTTGTTTTCGGTTTAATGTGAAATAATCCTTAACAGCTTCACTTCCCCTTGTTTCATTATTTCAACAATGATTTTCATTTTAACAAGGATTATGCAGATTGTTTTAGGATATCAAATACTATATTTTAGTTTTTACTGCTCTAATCCTGATACAATCCACAGTTTCATTTGTTATTAATAGCTTTTTCAGTGCTTTGGGAATATAAAGTAAATTAGTCCTTTAACTCCTCGTATATCATATACTACAGCTCAATTTAAGTTTAGAGTCGTAGCTATGGTTTATTTCTTAGTAAAGCTGGCCATAGATGATTTTTTTTCCTTTATTTAGCCAGCAAATCGATTGTGTGGATGGAGGAAATCCAACCCCCCTGTTGGGAAATTGTATTCTAATAGCGGGCCTTGGCGTCTGAAAACTTTTGTGGATCAGCAGCTGCAGCTACTGATCAAAGTATTCTAACTTGTTAATTCGACAGAAATTGATCTCACAATCAACTCCTGTCATACAGAGACAGCCACACACTAATCTAAGTTTAATCCTAACCAAGGACTTTAGCTAAACATATGATTAAACCTAGTCTTATAACAAGGTCTTTTTATCATGAACACAGGGATCTGATCTTTCTTAAAGCCCAAGTCTAGGAAAACTAAAAGTCCTTGCTTGCAGTAGGGTTAAGCCCACACTGTAAAGGTTGACTACATGTTTCTGTCTAGGGCAGTGGTTCTCAACCTGTGGATCCATGAGACCCACATTTGTCCTTGGTCATTAAGTTGCGACCCCCTCCCCCCCAAAAAAAAATGAATTTCCCAAAAATTTGCAGTATCCTACAGCGAGTGAGGAGAGGAGAGCCGGTAAGCTTTACGGCTTCCCGGTCTCCAGCACAGAGCCCATCCACCATGTCAACGTCACTCACAAGACACGCGCATAGCGTCCCCGTTGCCTAGCAACCTCGCCGCTCAGGGTATAGAAGGCTGTTGGGCCGAGTCCGTCATTCTGCAAGTGTTCTCCAAGGAGACAAGATGTGGAGTTGTAGTGTCCTGCAGTGCAGTGGAATACGTATAGGACGCGGCCTCAGGGAGGGCCGGCCATGGCTCAACAGCTAGGATATTGTAGCCATTCAGCTCCGGGAGCCGCACAGCCTCACATTTCCTCATTATAACACAGCTCTTCCCTGGGTAGGAGAATGTGCAGCTCATGACATTCTGGATCGCTGCAGCTACAGTGCCGTTCATCCGGAACACACTGGGGAGGGGGATAGATTTAATGGGCGGTGGAGGATCGGGCCGAGCGGGGACAGGGACATGTCATCTCTAGGATGGGGGGCGGATCTGCATGTGGGCAGACCTGCCTGGAGACGGATAGAGGAGCAGTGTCTCGGTTCCTAAGACCATTGGAAATATGTGTTTCCCATGGTCTTAGGCGATCCCTATGAAAGGGTCGTTCGACCCCCAAAGCGGTCGCGACCCTCAGGTTGAGAACCACTGGACTCTAGGGGATGGGGGATGGGAAATCTTACTTACTTGATCCCTGCTCCTCCAGTAGGCGACTATCTTCTATGCTTCAGCAGTGTACTGCCCCTTGACGTCCTCAAGTCCATTGTAGGACTCTCCATCTGTCTTGATGATGTCAGAGTGCGTCTGTCTGCATGGGAGAATAGGCTGCCTGTCCCCGTCTAGCTGTGCTTAGGTGCCTGTTGGAGTTGAGGATCAGGTAAGAAAAACCTGCTTTACCTGGCCACCTAGACATAAAAAAGCAGTTCCCAGAGTTCAGCTTCAAGTTCCTAATATACTGTATTCCTAGACTAGCGCCCACTTTGGAATTTTTCCATAGAAAAAGTCAAGTTCTGCAGTCCTTACCAATCTGGGGGTCGGGCAATGATCTTTTTAATCTGACTCTCCAGCTCCACCTAAAACATTGGATGGAGTTAAACTTTAAAAGTAGTTATTGGGTAATGTTATTTAGATCTAGCTTCTATAGTTCTATAGATGACTGAATTGCATCATTTTAGCTCTTTATGAATTGCATCATTTTAGATCTTTGTGCTTGCATTGGAACAGTTATGAAGCAACAGTTATGTGACAAACGGCTCTGTTTTATAACTGATGTGTCACATAGACCAGGCCAAGATTCACTCAGAACAACATATTAATGGCAGTGAACCAGGAACTGCATGGTACATCACATTTCAGCATGCCATACTCCCTATTCATTCCTGATTACCAATAGCAGGTCTTTCCTTCAGTAAGGACATTGTACAGATTTGCTTTGAATTATTCTCTGCTAATACTAATAAGCCATGTTAAGTGAAAAATAAATGAAGCAGCAGCAATGAGGGCTCTGTGCAGTCACGTGGGCTCTGTGCAGTCACGTGTGCTGCTGAAATGTCCACATGATGTCCTGAAATAAATCTTTTATATATAAAACAATCTGAACTCTGTGTTTTATTGATAAGTGATAGCCTGTGTGAATCTCCAAGCAATCCAGCATAACATTTCTTCCTGCACATTGTCTTGTGGCCAAAAACCATCAGGGTAATCTCGTTCTCTGCAGAAGGGCATTAGTAAATGTAAAATAGGGCGAGACACAAATTTATTTTATCGTGAGCTCACGAAAGCAAACTAGAGTCTTTTTAGTTGTTTAGATACAGTAGATGTGAATGTTAGCAGTTTACAAGGTTAGTTCACCTTTTCCAAAAAAAAATGCCTATGCAGGTAAGGGGCACCGGTTATGGTGGGATGATGCCATCTCTGGGGGAAGCTCTCTGGGAAGCCAGGCTTAGGGAGGCACATAAACGGGCCTACTATATATAAAAACCTGTGCTACCAAGAACAATGAAATCAATGTTTCTACAGGGAAAGCAGCAGCTGCCAGCACTAAATTGTGTTCCTACAGTATGGCCGGGTTCATGACTGCGCTTTTTTATGCATTGTGCGTTTTGCAAGATTTCCTATGGGTCACGTTCACAGCTATGCGGTTTTTGGAAAGGTTCAGGGACTTCTTTTCCTGCAGCAGTTTGCATTTTTAGTCCAATAGGCTTCAATGGATACTCATATAAAACACAAGTGTTGCATTTTTGATGCATTTTTAATTTGCCCAGCAACAAATTGGCCAACAAAAAAAATTAAAAACTGCAAAACACCTAAAAAAAAAAAGTGGCAAAAATGCACTGCAGGAACAGATCAAAAGCAATCTGCAGAGGTGTGAACCTAGCCTACTAGAGTGACCGTAAACTAATACAGAGTGCTGTGCTACTTATATTGCTCCAAACTCAGTTATATGCAAAACATGTGAATCAATCAATATTCCTAAATAAAAAGTTGCATAAATAACATGATCATATACCATGTGGATAAAGGTTCAAATAATCAAACGTGGTCCTGTACAGTACTAATATGCTAAATCTGTAAATATAACCAACTCCTTCATCCCATACATATTTAATGTTAAAGTGCCAAAAAACAAAAACATTGCTATAAAGTGCTACTAGAGTTCATTTACAGTATATGCATGTTATATAACATTCACAGTTCATAAAATAAATGTTGCTTGATGTGCATAATCAATCAGTGTGCATTAATGTGCAGTGAACCCATCTTCTCTTGACACCAATGTGCTCTCACTGCTCCCACCTTGTTGATATGTAATGTCAGGTCAAAAAATGCATGCTTTTAATTCCCAGCGGATATTGCTCAATCCTCAGGATGCTCTCAATGCACTTGTGGTAGAATTCCTGAAGCCTCCTGTCCACTAGGGTGCCCATGTCAACTCAAAGGATCTCTTCCTGGAAATGGGATGCTGGTCACTTTAAGGCAGATGACCCTCATACTGCCATGCTAAGAAGCTCAGATGACATGTTAAAAAAAGGGAAATAACAGCCTTCAATGGTGTAGTATCAATAAAAGTACCCTTTATTTTATAAAACCGCACTCACATCATTTTAAATCAAGCTGGCATTCCATAAAATACTCAGAATCCCTCAATTGCACGTAAGAGATACCATTTCCGGTCTGTAGTGCTAGGTTCCGTCCAACGCGTTGCGTCACAGGTCACGTGACTTCATTAGTTTTTCCACTGTCATCAGTTGTTTATGCAACCTTTTTTTAGGCATATTGATTTACATGATTTGCATATAATTGAGTTTGGAGCAATATATAAGTAGTGCAGCACTCTATACACGTAAATGGTGTACACATATAGCAAGGGTGTTCTTTAACTTTGGTCAAAGCTGCACAGTTTGTTTTTATCTACAGGCACCCCTTACCTGTACAAGCAGTTTTTTAAGGGTGAACAAACTCCTTAATATAGATAGATAGTCTGAATAAGTGTTGATGTTTTCACAAACATGTTTCTGTGTATTATGTGAAAATATAAATGTACATGGGGGCAGCTATATTTGCTATCTATATATATAGTAAAAGCCAAATCCTTTATTCTTAAAAAAAAAAAGAGTGGGGAAAGATCAGAACCACTTTATTTGTTTGGGGGGTTTTCTGCTGTCTGTGGCTCCTTGGCATGCCTCTATCCAGCACTCTGGGTACTTTTCCTCCCCCTAACACCAACAAGGAGGCACCATTTCCTACACTGGCATCAACAGTGGGGAACCATTCCTCTCACTGACACCAACAATGGGGCATTTTTCCTTCCACTGACACCAATGATAGGGCACAATTCCTCCCACCGATATATACAATTAGGCACTATTCCTAAAACTAATACCAATGATAGGGCACTATTCCTCCCTCAGAAATACTGCTACTGGGCGGCATGGGTGCACAAAATCATGCATATATTATATTATATAGGTGATCAAATACCACCAAAAGAAAGCTCAATTTGTGGGGGAAAAAAAAAGGATGTAAATTGCATTTGGGTGCAGCGTTGCATGACCGCGCAATTGTCAGTTAAAATAACACAGCGCCATAATGAAAAAAATGGCCTGGTCAGCAAGGGGGGTAAATCCTCAGGAGGGCAAGTGGTTAATTCCAATTTAAGGCTTAGGCTCCATGCACGCTGGCATAAAAAAAAGCCAGTGCTCTTGGCAGAAAAACAAGTTAATTTTTAGCATCTTTTGTAACTAGTGTTTGGCTTTTCTTTTGCTGCCAGAAAACCACTCTCAAAAACGCAAAACAGTAAGGGTTTTCTTCTGCCTCTAAACACTGAGCTCAAAAAACACCTCTAGACTACTTAATGTGCATGGACACATAGGAAAACATTAGTTGCTTCTACAGCCAAAACACTAAACTCCTCTAGGAGCAATTTTTTTTTTAAGCCAGTGTGCATGGAGTCTAAATATACATACCTCCACAGTCATCCACTTTGAAAGTTTCCTTCTCTTTTTGCCCTCCGCCCCCCCCCCCTCCCAAGCAGCCCATTATTAGCAACCCAAATTGCTATATTTATCTAGATCTCGTGTTGGGGCATTTAAATGGTCAGAAACTGATCCATCTCCCAGCCCCATAGAAGTCTATAGGGCCAAACTGCACACACATGGACATCAGATCATGAGGTGTTGGAACATGTAGGAACACCTTCGTAGGTGTGTCAGGGCAAATGGGTAAAGAAACTTTGTGTAAAAGCTCCTCTACACCCCTTTAAAGGACACCTTTGCCAAGAAAAATACAGCTGTTTGTCTCTCCTTCTGTTAGTTGTCTGGCTGTCTTGTTGATCCAATGGCTTAAATACTTTCTGGGCCAGTGATGTGGTTTGTGTTTGACTTTAGTGGCTGCATGCTTGTTCCAGGTCAGTGAGTCAAACTTTTGATACCACAGACCGATGACCAACATTTTTAGTGAGTGAAGCATTTGTGAGCGTGGGAAGTGCATGTAATTGTACACATAGATTTTACTACATGTTAGAAAACCCTTCCCTCCCTTCCCACACAAGCTTTGCATCTAAATGTTGGCTGAGGAAGGCAAGCAATGTAAATATTAAGCAACCAAGGATGTAACTACAGATCATGGGGCCCCATAGCAAAATTTTAATTATTATTTCTGGCAAAGCTTTCAGGGTAAGGCAAAGCTCTACTAATGTTTTTTGGTAGCGGTTTATGCTCTGGTTGCACACTATTAGCACTCTTCAGATGTCATCTCTTATGTTGTATTAGCTGATACGCAAACATGCGTGAAATACAGATAGCCAGCACATGCAACCAGTTTATGAAATCTGATCATAAAATAGAACAAAATAGCAGCATGTAGGAATGTACAGATCATCAAAAAGTCATCATTCAACAATACGCACGGATTTCCTTTGAATATGTTTATTGGCATGTTGCAATGATATTTGCAATATTGGACAGGTAAGATATCACATTTTGTTCGACTCAACAGCACCTCAGCAATCAAGCAATGCAAGTTTTTACTTTAGATAACCCAGGCATTTAGACTGTATGTACTATGGGTCAGACTATAGGAAGTATAAAGCAATTGTAACTGATATTAAATCATTCAGGTTCTACAGAGCCACATCCCATACCCCTTCCTTCCCTATTCTTCTTCTTCAGAATCTTCGAGCTCTGAAAATTAAAGAGTGAAATTAATTGTTACTATCTGTACAGGTAATGAAATCTCTTGCTAAAATTTATACTGCCCTAACATGTATAAGAATAGAAACTAGACCCTCAAATGTTGCTCTCCTGTATAATTATATAGCATTTAAGAGAAAAAAAAAAAAAGGAAGAGAAAAAGGATTCTGTACAGGTGACATTGGAAAAAAAACTAAATTATAGGTTTTATTGTGTTCAAAATGTAAAATTTGTATTGCACATATACATAATAAAAGTAAAGTGTATATATGTACATAACAGTATACAGTATAAATATTAGATCACAGTGACACTAGTTTACCACCAGCTAGATTGTGTAACACAAATCATTTGGGACAGAACTACTGGCCCCACTGATCATGACCTTAGTTTTGTGTGGCTCACCTCTTGTACTGCAATCTCTAAAAGGCTTGACATACAGTGGATTTAAAAAGCCTACACACCCGTTAAAATGTCAGGTTTCTGTGATGTAAAAAAAATGAGACAAAGATAAATAATTTCAGAATTTTTTCCACCTTTAATGTGACCTATAAACTGTACAATTCAGTTGAGCAACAAACTGAAATCTTTTAGGTGGAGGGAAGTAAAAATAAAAAAAACTAAAATATGGTGAATTTCACAGTCGGATGTCAGTCCAACTTCAGGTGCGACTTGAAGAACATTTTTGTGACTTCATGCACAGATGTCGATACAAGGCGCACCAGAACGTTTAAAAATTACCAATATGACCGCTTCCATTGTGGACAACAGGGTGTGACTTTTGCGATTTGATAATATCAACTCGCACGAGAAGTTGCACCAGAGTGACTGGGCACTAAAACCTTTGTCATTGTGGCAGTAAGGGCCCAGTCTCACTATTGGCTACATGCGCAAGTATAATGCAGTCCAATTCATTAATAGTCTGGCGTGATTTCAGCCCATTCAAAGGAGGGCTTATAGATTATGCATATACTCTTTTAATATGATGTCTTTTTATAGCAACTACAAGTAGTACATAGTACAATAATATTTGAACTTGTGAATGTAAAAAGAACCACAGCACTGTGAAAATCCTCTGGGCCGTCAGCCACTGATTCTTATCAAATCTTATCAAATTTATACAAACAAACCATAAACAAATAAACACACAAAACTACCACAGATTTGATTGTCATAATAACTGATTAAGCAAAAGTCCTTAACATTTTCCCTCCCCTCCCCCCCAACCACCTACCCCCCCCCCCCTCCAACCCCCCAAAACCTCTGCTCTGCATCTTTCCCACTCCCTCTGGAGATCCCAATTCAGAAACTTATCCACATTATTTCTCTATTAAACCCCCATATACTCTAGGATTAATTCTGACTCCTTAAAATCCTCCCACTTTTTCCACTTGGCACAAAAACTCTCAATCTTATCTTCACTCAAGTGGTAAAGTTCTTCCAATCTACATATCTGGTCCACCCTATTTATCCAATCCTTTATTTTTAGTACCTCCTGTTTATTCCAAAACGTAGGTATCAATCCCTTTGCTGCATTAAGATAACACAATAAACCATATTTTTGATATTTCTTAACCGAAAGCTTAGTACCATGGAATAGGCAAGTCTCTGGGTCTTTTGGGATATCAACCTCCGTTATTTTCTGGATCATATCTACTATTTGCCCCCAATACTCTTGAATTTTAGGACACTCCCACCAAATGTGATACATTGTACCTCTATCCCCACATCCACGCCAACATAAAGGTGAGTTATCTCCATTCAATCTGTGTGCTACACTCGGTGTAATATACCATCTTGCCAAACATTTATAATTCATCTGTACCTCCTTCATATTTACATTTTCGTGTATTAAACTATATATTTTCTTCTGCTTTTCCATATCCATCATTAATCCTATATCCCTTTCTCACTTCTCTATAAATGGTGGACTTGTATCTGTGATTATTCCAGTGAGAATCTTATATGTTTTTGATAGCCCGTGTTTCGTGTCTCCCCTTGTATCTAACAAGTGCTCAAAAGGGTTCCAATCCTTTCTTTTTCTCAATGGCCTTGGAAGCTTCCCTATAAAAGTGTTTCAACTGAAAATAACGCCACTTATCAATTCTTGTAAATATTTCCGGCTTTTTTTCCCAAATCCTTAAATGAACCTTTTTCCTCCCCCACCATTACATCTCTCAACCGTATATCTTCCTTCTTTATCCACTTCCCAGCAACACTTTCTTTACCCGGAGGAAAATAATCTGTGAACCATAAGGGCATTAAAAGTGAATTATATTCCCACCCTTTTTGTTTATGTAAAACATCGCATACTCTTAACACATTCAGTGTGAAAAAACTTGTGCTATCTGCTAATCCTTGGAATTGTGGGGGTAACCATACATTTCTACTAAGGTTTGTGTTACTTTGTGTGTTTTCTATTTTTACCCAACTTTTCCCATGTGAATTATGTGTCCAGTCAAAAATTCTTGTCCGTGTTACCGAGTTATAGTACCTTTTTAAATCTGGCATTCCCAGTCCACCGTTCTCTTTATTTCTACTTAAGATTCCGTAACTTATTCTAGGTTTTGTTTCCCTCCAAATAAACCTTGTTAACATTTTTTTAATTATTCTAAAATATGCTTCTGATATTTTGATTGGTATCATTTGAAATCTATATAGAATTTTTGGAACAATCACCATTTTTATCATATTTATACTACCTATCCATGACAGAGTTCTCCCACCTAGTTTTCTTAGTTCATCCTTAATCTCATTTAAAAAAGGGATATAATTTGATCTATATATATTCTTAGACAATATAGTTAATTTTATACCTAAATACTTTAATTCTTTTTCTCTCCATACAAAGGGAAATTCCTCCTGTAATATATTTTTCACGCTGTTTAAAAGATTTATATTTTAAAAATTAACCCAACTAAAACAGAGATTTTAGTTTGACATCTCTCCATATTCCCTCAATGATTTCATTAAGTTTGGTAATGTTATCCTTGGGTTTCCCACATAGAACAACATATCCTCTGCATAAACTGCCACCTTATGCTCTATCTGTCCTATCCTGATCCCTTTTATATCTATGTTATTCCTTATTGTAGCCAACAAAGATTCCAAAGATAGAACATACAACAGTGGCAACAAAGGACATCCCTGTCTAGTTCCATTCCGCATTCCAAAGCTCTCCGATAATTCCCCATTAACCATGACTGCTGCAGAGGGTTGACTATATAATTTCCTTATCCATTCTCTTATTCTGGGTCCCATCCCCAATATTTCCAGCGTATCCAACATATAACCCCAATCCACTCTGTCAAATGCCTTTTCTGCATCTATCGAGAGGACCAATGCCGGGATTTTCTCTTTCCTACTTTTTTGTATGAGAAACAAAGATCTTAATCCATTGTCTCTACCCTCTCTTCCTGGGATGGAACCTACCTGATCCATATGTATCCATTCCGGCATCAAGTCTTTTAACCTATTTGCCAGAATTTTTGCATATAGTTTGGTATCTGTGTTCAGCAAGGAAATCGGTCTATAGCTTGCACATTGTGTGTCATCCTTACCTTCCTTATGTATAAGGACTACATAGGCTAAAGATTCCCTCCTCATTTCCATCTCTCCTCCCAATGCATTCATATATGTCCTCAATTTGGGTACTAATAATTCCTTATATTTTTTATAATATCTCACAGTATACCCATCAGGTCCAGGACTTTTCCCTGCTAAAGTACTTTTTAATGCTAAGTATTTTTCTTCCTGCGTTATTGTTGATTCCAGAGCTTTTAATTGTTCCTCCTCTAATTTCGGTAGTCCTGCTTCTTTTAAATATGTCCGTCTTTTTTCTATTTTTCCTGCATCCTCCTTACTATGGGGAATAATGTTATATAGCTTATTATAATATTCTTTAAACATTTTTGCTATATCTTTAGTTGAATACACTAATTTACCTTTGTTGGCCCTTATTTTCTCTATATAGTTCCTGGATTTCTTTTTCCTCTGAGCCCTCATTAAATATTTTCCTGGTCTATCTCCCCATCTATATCTCTCACATATCATTTTATTAAACACTCTTCTCTTATCTTCTTCCAGAAAATTATTTAATTTCTCTCTTTTATTCATAACCCTCTGCATAATCTCTTTTGTTACTCTATTTTTATGTTTCTGCCCTAACTCCCAGATTTCCTTCAGAAGCTTATTTATTTTTTCTCTCCTTTCTCTCTTCTTTTTTGCTCCAAATCGCTATCAGGACACCTCTGATATAGGCTTTATGAGTCTCCCACAGACACCTCCTCAGAATCATTTTCCTTAAATTGCTCTATATCTTTTTTAATTTTTTGATCCATCTCTTGATCCTGTAGAAGTGTCTCGTTTAACCTCCACAATTTCCTCCTATTCATCTCATTTCCCCAAAGTAATTTCATTGTGACCGGAGCATGATCCGATATTGATATCTCCTCTATTTTTACTTGAACCAGAGACTCAATAAGTTGATGGTCCAACAGTATATAATCCAATCTTGAGTACGTCTCATGTGCGTGAGAATAAAACGTATAGTCTCTGTCCTTCATATGCTTAATTCTCCATATATCCACAAGTTGACATTGATATAACATTTTCTTTAAAAATCTAAGAGACCTACTCTGATCCCTATGCACACGAGACGTTGTATCTATCCGAGGATCCATACAAAGAATAAAATCTCCCACCACAATTAAACCACCTTTCTTGAAATCCATTAGTTTCCTCAGCATATTCTTTAGGAACTCCTCCGGTTTCTTATTTGGGCAATAGATATTTGCTAGAGTACACTCCCAATCCTGTAATTTCCCCTTCAGGAACAAATATCTCCCTTCCGGCTCTTCCACACTGTCTTCCAAATTAAACCTGATACCCGAAACCGTTTGCCACTCCTTTGGCTCGTTTAAATGAGGCAGGGCGGCACCGCTGCGCAGAACGCCGTTGTTAAACGTCATTCTGCAAAACAGGTAGGGGGCGCACGACCGCCCTACCTGCACCGCCGATCGCGGCCCCGGGTGTCAATCACCGGGTCCCAGCCGGTCATTACCCGCCGGGTCCCGGCAATCACTGACAGGGAGCACGGCTGCAGTGTTTTCAGTTCCGAGCACGCTGATCCTGAGAGAAGAGTTTATCTCTCGGGATCAGCGTGTTCCCGTGAAGTACACACCCCCGCCCCCTAGTAAAACACTCCCCTCACACAGTTAACCCTTTCATTACCTAAAAAAATGTTAACCCCTTCCTCCGCAGTGCCATTAGTACAGTGTGGGTTTTTTTTTTTTGGTGCACTGATCACTGTATTGGTGTCACTGGGGATGTCAGTGACCCCAAGTCAGTTCCTCCCCAGTGTCAGAATGTCCGCCGCAGTCCCGCTATAAGTCGCTGATCGCCACCATAAGTCGCTGATCGCAGCCATTATTAGTATAAAAAAAAATTTAAAATACAGTATCTATACCGCCATTTGTAAATGCTATAACTTTCACGTAAACCAATTAATTTACACGTATTGGTATTATTTTTTTTAGCAAAGACATGTCGCTGAATACATTTTGGCTGAAATTTATGACGAAATTTGATTTTTAAATTTTTTTACTGGACATGTTTGATAGCAAAAAGTCCAAAATATTGTTTTTTTTTCTCAAAATTGTCAGCTTTTTTTTTATAGCGCAAAAAATAAAAAAATGCACAGGCAATCAAATACCACGGAAAGAAAGCTCAATTTGTGGGAAAAAAAGGACGTAAATTTAATTTGGGTGCAGTGTTGCATGACCGTGCAATTGTCAGTTAAAGTAATGCAGTGACGTAACACAAACCGCTTCTGTAACCACTTCCTGACTGCCATATAGCAGAAATACTGCTACAGGGGTGGCATGGGTGCACAAAAACCACATATATATACGTGATTCGCGCTCCCGCGGTGTTCACACCCCTCCCAGATAGCGTCAGATTGTCCGTCAGTACACCAGTCTTCACATTTAACCCCTTGATTGCCAGGAACACGCTCATGCACAATAAACCTCCATTGCTAGTATAGTGCCTGAACAGATCAATATCTTTTATCAGATCAGCACTATACCAGCGTTCACATTAGTATAATGTCCCCAAAAATGCAGCATTAGCGGGATCCACCCCGGCACCTGCCAGCACCTGCGTTTAGTCCCTACGCTTACCCCCCCTTCTCCCCCAGCAAGTGCAGTGTCAGTAGGTCACTGTCACTTGATATATTACACACAAAACCGCAGTGTTTGCAGAATCAGGCCTGATCTCTGTTAGCACTTGTCAGTAAATTTTGATGACTCTCATATGCCTAGTACATCACGGTCTTTCACATATCTAATAGATTGTAAGCTCCCAGGATCAGGCCCTCCTAACCCTCTTGTATTGAACTGTATTGTTCTGTATTGTCTCCTGTTATACTGTAAAGCGCTGAGCAAACTGTTGGCGCCATAAATCCTGTATGATAATAATAATAATACCAGCACTGCAGTATGACTTGGTGATGTGGCAAGTCCCATAAGTGCAGTACAAGCTGTATTGTCCCGTAGCCACCAAGAATTCGCACACAGGCCCATAGAGCTCCTAGTATCCTTCCGGATGTGCTTGCAAATCCTGATTGACAGCCCACAAATTCTGCAGCACCCGTACTTCCCCCATTCACTGCCCAACCCGGAATTCAGGTGGAAATAGCAAATTTAACTACTCCCCTTGATTTTTTTAGCTGTTTTTCATGGAATATCTGTATGCATTGATTGTGGATCAAAGCAATTTATATGCACAACAATTTATCGTGTCCAACCCAAATTCAAACCTTGCCAGACCAGTCGCATGGAAACTCATTACGGTTTTCGAATTTACATTTTTTTGGGCCTAACCCTCAACATGGGCATTACTAAAAAAAAATTAATTGCGTTTATATTGGTCCGTAGACCCGATTCATCATATGCCGTGTTCTCTGCTGGCATGGCCAGGCATAGATATGAGAGTATAATGTGTTTTATGCATTTCAACGACAATACACTCTGTCATCCTTGGGGTAACCCTGAATTTGACCGGCTCCACAAAATTCAGCCCCTCACAAATCACCTTAACCAAAAATTTGCAGATGTCTATACTCCCCAGCAAAACATCTGCATTGATGAGTCCTGCATTAATTTTTCTGGCCGCCTTGCATTCAAACAATTTCTCCCCAGCAAGCGTGCCAGATATGGGGTCAAGATGTAGAAGACCTGTGAGAGGGCAACAGGCTATACTTATAAGTTTTGGAGTTACGAGGGAAAAGATAGTCATGAGGAGCCCCCTGGATGCCCAGACTACATGGGGAGCAGTGGCAAGATAGTTTGGGACTTGGTGTCCTCCTTTTTCCATATGGGGTACCATGTATACGTGGACAATTTTTATTCAAGCATGCCACTATTTAGACATTTGTTCAATCTTGGAACTGGTGCATGTGGCAAAGTGTGACCTAATGTGTGCCCACCATTAGAAGTAGGTGGATGCAGGGTGGTATATTCTAATGGTGGGCATACCACACACTTTTTGTGGCAGAGATTTCTTCTTTTTTTCATTCAGTCCACAGACTGCATAAAAAAAAAAAAAAAAAAAAAAAAAAAAAAAAAGAACATAGCATATACACCCAACAAGGACCAGCGACTTACTGGTACATCACTGGACCTTGGATGGTTATACCAGGATGATGCCTACAGCTGCAGGCATCATCCTGGTATCATTTTTTTCAGCCGGCGATCGGCTTTCATGAAAAAGCAATCCTAGTGGCTAATTAGCTGCAGGATTGCTTTTAAAAGCAGCGGGAGATGACGACCCCCTCCCCCGCTGCCTTCCACGGCCTTCTCGGGCCGTCCCGCGCCATCGGGGGAACCTGAGAATGCAGCCGGTGTTTCTGCCAGCTGACCATAGAGCTGGTTGGAGACCAGAGTGGTGCCAATCATCTCTATAGTCTAAGAATTCGGAAGCTACAAGCATTTCATCACTTCAGTTTCGCAGGATATTAACGGCGCCATTTGTAAATTGGGAAAGCATCTGATCACACCGATTTTGGTTTGATTAGATAATGTAAGGTCAGAGGAGATATCTAGAGCCTGATAGACCCCAGATTTCTCAAAAAAGAATATATGACAATACCCATTGAAGTTATAGGGGATATTTGCATTCTTTGTGATAGCATTAAAAGAGATCAAAAAAAAAAATTAAAGGTACAGTTTAACAATAATAAAAAAAACTAAATATCTAAAAAAAAAAAAATTGCCCCTCCCATGCGCGCACACCTGTGTGCACAAGCCTTGACCCTGTTCCGGTATGTTAACAGCGGTTGCACCATGCATGTGAGTTATTGCCGTGAACGTCAGATCAAGGGCAGTAATTCTAACACTAGACCTCCTCTGTAAATTGAAAATGGTAGCTTTTAAAGGCTTTTAAAGCGTTGCCTGTGGATATTAAAAATGTATGCAGTTTGTCGCCATTGCATGGGGCATGCGCAGTTTTAAATCATGTCATGTTTGGTATACCGGCATACCATTATCTTTTATATTTTATCAAATAATTGGCCAATATATTGTGTTTTTCTGCATTAAAAGTAAAAAAAGTGTCTTTTTTTTTTTTTAATTTGCTTTTGAAAAATCACTGCACGAGTACTATGTGCCATAAAAAATTTTAGTACCCGCCATTTTATTCACTAGGGTGTCTGCTTTAAAAATATATATATATCTCACGGCTTCAACTACCACCTCTATGCTGACGACACGCAAATCTATATCTCAACCCCCACCTCACCCCCTCGGTCTCCGCCCGAATCACACACCTGCTGAGCGACATATCAGACTGGATGTCGCTCCACTTCCTTAAACTGAACCTCTCCAAAACCAAGTTTGTCTTCCCCCCAGCCCGGACACCACCCCCCATTGACTTCTCTTTCACATCGAACAACACTACCATCAAACCCGCCCCGCAGGCCAGAGTACTTGGTGTCATTCTGGACTCCAACCTATCCTTCCAGCCCCAAGTCCAATCTTTAACAAACTTGTGCAGACTCCACCTCCGCAACATCGCCAAAATCTGCACGTTCCTAACTTCAGAAACCACTAAACAGCTCATCCACTCCCTCATCATATCACGACTCGACTACTGCAACTCCCTCCTCACTGGCCTGCCTCTCCGCTGGCTATCCCGCTTCAGTCGATCCTGAATACGGCTGCCAGACTCATTCACCTTTCCAACCGCTCCGTCTCCGCCACCCCCCTCTGCCAATCCCTCCACTGGCTTCCGATTGCACAACGGATCAAATTCAAAATCCTAACGCTGACATACAAAGCTGTCCCCCATACTCTCACCACATGTGAGAGACGTTTTGGCAGTCTAGCCAAGTACAGGACCACAAAATCCAATAAGCACCTTCAGGCTTTTAAAGGGCTTTATTTGCTCATTACACTTCCAGACTACCTATCACAGTTTCGGAGGCCCTGAAATGCCAGGATAGTACCTAACCCCCCAAAATGACCCCTTTTTGGAAAGTAGACACCCCAAGGAATTTGATAAGAAGCATGGTAAGTATTTTGCAGATCTCATTTGTTGCCACAAGTTTTTGGAAAATTAAGAAAAAAAAACAAACATATTTTTTCTATTCTTTTTTTATATTTCAAAACCTTGTGAGAAAAAATGAGATCTGCAAAATACGCACCATGCCTCTTTTTGAATTCCTTGGGGTGTCTACTTTCCAGAAAGGGGTCATTTGGGGGGGTTTGGTGCTATCCTGGCATGTCAGGGCCTTCGAAACTGTGATAGGTAGTGAGGAAGTGTAATGAGGAAGTTACGCACCTTCAGGCTTTCAAAGTGGTCATTGGATTTCAGGTTCCTGTATGTGGCTAGGCTCCCAAAAAGTCTCACACACGTGGTATCCCCATACTCGGTAGAAGTAGCAAAACGTATTTTGAGGTGTAATTCCACATATACCCTGGCTTGTGCGAGAAAAAAATCATTTAAATGTCAACTTTGTGTAAAAAAAATAAAATGTTTTTGTCATTTTCCAGAAACTTGTGGGAAAAAAATAAATCTTCCATGGACTCAATATGCCTCTCAGCAGATAGCTTAGGGTGTCTACTTTCCAAAAAGGGGTAATTTGAGGGTGTTTGTACTATCCTGGTATTTTAGCACCTTAAGAAATGTGATGGGCAGTCAGAAAGTAAAAGCTGTGTAAATTTCATTATCTATACCATAGTTTGTAGACGCTATAACTTTCACACAAAGCAATAAATATACACTTACTGGGATTTTTTTTTAACCAAAAACATGTAGCAGAATACATTTTGGCCTTAATTTATGACAAAATTTTATTTTTTTTGGATATTTTTTATGACAGAAATGAGAAAATATTGTTTTTTAAAAAAAAATTTTTTTTCTTCAAAATTTATTCTGGTTATAGCGCCAAAAATAAAAAGCGCACAAGTGATCAAATACCAGCAAAAGAAAGCTCTATTTGTGTGAAAAAAAGAACATACATTTAATTTATGTACCGTATTGCATGACCGCGCAATTGTCCGTTAAACTAGCGCAGTGCTGTATAGCAAAAAAAAACGGCGTAAATTGCAGTATCTATACCATAGTTTGTAGACTCTATAACTTTCACACAAAGCAATCAATATACACTTATTGGGATTTTTTTTTACCAAAAACATGTAGCAGAATACATTTTGGGCTAAATTTATAACTAATTTTGAGTTTACTATATATTTTTTATAGCTGAAAGTAAAAAATATAATTTTTCTTCAAAATTTTTGGTCTTTTTTTGTTTATAGCGTGAAAAATAAAAAGCGCACAGGTGATCAAATACCACCAAAAGAAAGCTCTATTTGTGTGGAAAAAAAGGACATAAATTTCGTTTGGGTGCAGCATTGCATGACTGCGCAATTATCAGTTGAATTAGTGCAGCGCCGAGTAGCAAAAAGAGGCATGGTCAGGAAGGGGGGTAAATCCTCAGGAGGGTAGTTAATTGGGGAATCTGCATAGTACCATACTGGATAATATCTGGAATTTAGTTTCACATTTGCTTCTTGTTCTAAATGTGTCTCCTGTAAAAAACACTGAAGAGAATCTGTGCTGAATTTCCTTAAAAATCCAAAATTTCTTCCCAAAACTACTTAAACCTTTTTAATTTTATGACTTATAATGTTAATCTTCCATTCTTCCTTTCTTCTCCTCCCATTTCCCTCTTCCCCATATCTTCTCTTTCTTTTTCTAGGTTTTCTCCATACATATTTCTTACCATTTCACAGAGTCTAAAACTACCTACCCTTCCCCCATACCCTCCGCCCATCCACCCCCCCCTCTCCCTCCCAACCCCCCTCCCTTTTTAGGCAAATAATTAGCCTATGAATCATTTGTGGTCTGAGTCCCACCTTTGATTCCATTTTAGGGTGAAGCTCTTGAACCTGTCCACCTCAACCCATTTACTCTCCCCCAGCATCCCATCAGTTTAACCAAAGGAGGAATATTTAAAAGAAGAGGGGAGAAGGAAAAAAAAAACCCTCTCCGAACATAAAGAGAAGAAAAGAAAATCAGACAACCTCTTCCTAGGGAAATAGAGAGGAGAGAAGGAGGGCCACAGGGGAGAGAGAAAAACAAACAAAAAAAAGCCCTAGGGGGGAAAACCTCTCTTGGGGCCCTCCTCTCCCCCTCCCCTCCCCACATCCCCCTCTGATTTCAAGTTCTCTTCTGGACCCCCTGCCACCCCTCACTTTCTATATTCCCTATTTCTTCCTCCTTCTCACCCCATCCAGGGATATCTATATATTGCAACTCTAGCCTCTCACAAAAGTCCCTCAGTTCATCAGGAAACCTTAATTTGGCAGAACATCCATTTCTCCAACCGATTAAACATGCTGTGGACCCCCAGCTGTATCGAACGTTCTGCTTCCTCATTTGTTCTACTAATGGTTTCAAAGTTTTTTTTCTTAACAATGTCTCTGCAGCAAGGTCCACAAACAACTGTACATTTAATTCACCATATTTTATAACTGTTCTTCCTTTCATCCTCTTCCAGATCTCTTCTTTATCACAGTAATGATGAAGTTGGACTATAACATCTCTCGGGTTACCTTTTCTACCTTCTTGTTGAAGTCTCCCAATTCTATATACCCCATCTATTTTATACGGTTCTGCTGCAGATCTTTCCATTATTCTATCTAACATTTTCTCTGTTATTTCCCTCAGGTCTTCTCCTTGAGAGATCTCTGGGAGACCTCTTATCCTTAGGTTATTTCTTCTGAGCCTATTTTCCTGATCTTCCAATTTATATAGCAGGTCTCTGTGTTCTTTTTTCATTTCCACCATTTGTTTGCCTATGGACTGAATCACTTGGGCATGTTTATCTATTTTTTTCTCCGTCTCCTCTACTCTAGATAACACCTGCCCCAGATCTATGTAACTTAGCCATTTCCTGTTTTATAGATTTTTCCAAACTTTTAAACATTCCTGCAATTTCTGATTTAGTTGGCAAATGTGTGTCCTGCTCTTCCAAGTTCTCCTGGGGACTTGTTTTCTAAACATCTGCTTCCTCCAAATTTTGGCTAATATTAGTTAGTCCCAAGGACAATCTGGAACTTTCTCCAATACTGTTTTCCAACAAACACTTTTCATTTGTTCCATTTTGCCTCTCAGGAGTCTGTTTTTCCTGCCCGGGAATGTATTTTTTAATTGAGCTTGATTGCAGGGCCTTTGACCCACCTCCTTTTGTTGCCTTGTTTTTGATTCTTAATATATATCTGATAATTTAGATACTTCGAAATCCAGATATTTACTTCTCCAACCGTATAATTTTCCTTCTCCTTCTTCTCTTCTCCTTAACCTCCTCTCCACCTCTATGTCCTCCTCTCCTCCATCCCCCTCTTTCCCCCCACAGGGACTTAGGATCTTTTCAAAACTTTTCTCCCTTATATAACCTTTAAACACTTGAGTCCAATTCCCTCATTAGTTCCCCAGATGACCCCGTAAATGCTACCCCCATAATCAAGTCCATCAAACATTTGCTTCCATCACATAGTCACTAATAAAAATCATTTCAGATATTTCAAAAGTAATCTTCAGCCACTCTCACTCACCCAAGTTGTTCTTCCTTCACTTCAAAGAGGGAGGGGGTGGCGTCTAGATATTCATCCAAGAGGGGGTTGCGTGTGTATATAGCCTTCACATTCCATGTGACTTTGGGGATCTGTTGGTACTGGGGCTCTTCTATCACTGCAGCTCCCCTGAAGCCTTGCCCAGGGGATAGCTTTCACTATCACTTTATGGGGGTAAGGGAGACAGAGAGAACCGTGGCAGTGTGTGTCTCTGTAAGCTGGCCGGCTTCTCTCTCTCTGACACACCTCCTCTGCCTTCGGTCATGTGTCTGCCCGGCTTCCAGGACTCACCGCCTCCTCTCACTCCCCTGGATCCGCTCACTCAACCGCATCCCCCCTTCACCGAGGTCCGCGGGAGACAGACCAGATCAACCCGGAGCCACAGCAGGGGAGTCCCCTCTGCCGACCTCGATCACCGTGCTGCTGGTGGGATGCTGGAGGAGCTAGGTGCCGTGAGATCTCACCTCGATCTCACGATCGACGCCATGCCCAGGCTCCTCCCCCCCTCTAGTTAAAGTATTAAGGATCTCGATTCTTATCAGGTTGATCAGTTTTTAGTGGATACTGACAGTTTCACACATGGTTCTTTACTCCTGATCTCTTACCTGATCCACTCTTTGTTCTTCTCCAGGGGCTCAAGTCAAGTGCTGGTATCTGAGAGCAGGTTACAAAGTCTTGCGGATAGCTGTTTGCTACAAAAACATTTCGTGGGACTTGTGTGATCCCTGTGTTGTCACAGATGATTCGAGACATTGTAACTCTTTCTATTGCCCTTGTTTGAGCTGGGTTGAACTGACTAGGCAGCTCATAATAAAACCTGTATGGAAATAAGTAATCAGTAATGTAGAATCAGAAGAGTGCCCATATTGATACAAAAAGGGCAGGTTATTGCAAAGTTACTCTATACTCACCTGTCTCCGTCACGGGTTCTGCGGAACTGGTTTCCAATTAAACAAGCCAACAGTTCTCCCACTCTGGCATTAGGCAGCAAAGGTTCTGCAACAGCTCCAATCCAGATGTCAATGTTCTCAGGTGTGCCATATAGCTGCATAAATTTTTCTGCCAATTGTTTGTTTCTTAGCACCTGAGCCAGTTCAGTCACATTACGAGGTGCGCGAAGTCCACAAAATCTTCTCCATGTGTTATATCCTAATTTAAATGAAATTGCAAAAAATGGCCATCGTGAAAACATAAAAATCTACATAAGAAGTGAAACACTAAATTAACATAACTTAAAATGGTATAGGTAATTTAGAGATTCAAGGTTTATGGTCTTCTAAATAGGGCTCATAACAGCAAACATGTTATTACCATATCATAAACCAAAGTACAATGGATTTTTCTAAACATTCATTATAAATAAGATCCTAGATGGAGGCAACAACAAATACCAACTATTCTCCTTAACTTTCTGTGCAGAAGCTTTGTAGCTTATTTTTACAATCTACCTGGTAGTCCATGATCTCTGCTTCGTTGCATGTTAATGGCCCCCAGATCAAGGCCAAGACGTTTGAAAAGCTCAAACAGGTGTTCTCGGAGCTCATCTACCAAAATCTGGTTCTGTCGGTTGAGTTTTGCCTTGTTTGCCATTAGACCACGAAGAAGAGGGTCAACACCTCCTGAAAGACCACCACAATATAAAAAGTCATAAGTTTGAAATTAGTAAAAAAATGAGCTGTATTTGGGTCATAAAGGTTAAAAGTAAAGAATAATTACAATATTAGGCAAGGAGACTGGTAATGTAAGAGGGCATAATGTTGATGATATTCTACACAATGGTAAAGAACACTAGAGTAGGTCTAAAATGGGGTTGGGTGTATTCCATGCTTTAGCGTTTCATATTCTGGAAAACCTAAACATACCTTCTCGGACAACTCTCCAGGTGTTGAAGAAGGTAAGGTGCAGAGGAACCGGAGGCAGGTTTCGTGAGGTCTGATAACGATCCACCAATCGATAAATGAATGGCTGGATCATTGTGTGGCCCATACGGAAAACTAGACTGAACACATTCGATGCTCCTGGATCCACAGAATCATTGTAGCGACGGTAAGGTGGAACAACCCTGGACATAGCAGATCCCAGTAGAAGTGGCAGCCATTCTTTATAGTTTATTTTCTGTAAAAGAAAAAAATATTTAGAACTTTTACTGTTAAAAATAGTAGAATTCTTTATAATGGTTCAAAATGTTTAGAAATGCTAGTAAATAAGAAGATGGTAGACACTGGTGCGTGTGTATTGGTTGGATCATCTTCCAATTGCTAGAATGTGTGTGTGGTCTCTGCTGATTATAGTCCAAAAAAAACAAAACTGTAGCCTAATGTTCAAACCATGTATCTGGTGATGGATCCCCTTATGTACGTTGGCTTTTAAAGCAAAACCAACTCCTCACCTGTGTCACAGCCCCTATTATCTTTCTTGTTTCCTGGAAGAGTGTTTCTCCAGCCCATCTTGGATTTAATCTGCGCAACTCAGTGGCAATGCGGTTGTGTTCTCTTATGAAGATTGTGTGAAACGCGGTCAAACCAGGCTGCTCACTGACTCGAGGATCCCCTGAAGGACACACAGAAGGTTAACATCATCTATTTTTCATGACTAACATATGCATTAGGGATCATACGCTTGCAGTTAAAAAAACACATATTAGGAGGGTAATAAGTGGATATTATACAATCTAGCCAGCGTTCTGCACAGTCCTTTTAAATGATATATTCACTAAATGAGATGTGAGATGTCTCTGGTGTCGCAGCCATTGCCGACACTTTAATTAAACAAGCAAGTTCTGCTGTTGTCACCATCAGAAAAAGCATGCCATTCAATTAGTAGTTTATACTATAAGCTATGACATCAGTCTCTTATTTTCCATTGTGCCATTATAGTTATACTATCTGTCATATAGGTTTACCCACCAGCTAAGAAACATGGGAGACCAGAGGTTCTATTTGTCTGGAGACAGAAGTCTTCTTCAATCCCGTTTGTGCTGAATGGTAAGTAGACCCGCCCATTATCAGTAAACATGGCATTAACAGCCATAAGACCAAGCTGATTGTTCCTGTTACGAATTCTGTTGGCCAACTCATTGGTGCTGCCATACACTTGACTAGCATCAATGTAAGAAGTGAGAATATTCATCTGTTCACGTATAGGGGACCGTGGCACACTGGCTGGAGATGAGCGGAAGAGCGGTATGCAGTCAGCGCGATTTTTTATTCGAGGGTCGTTAGGAGGGATCTGTGAAATTAAGTGCAAATGATCAACTATCTTTTTCACCTATTTTTTTTTTACATATTTTCATATTCACACATTTTTGAAGTGTTCAGGTTATCTGGGACAGATAAAGCATTCTCTGTATATATGGCATGTACAAAAGTGGACCGACCCAAATCAACCACTTAAGCCCCAAACACAACCACAAAAGCCCCAACACAATTGCCATTAGAATGATATAGGGCTACAGTCCACTATTCATTAAAAAAACACATGCTAATTTACTGAGGGTGTGAATACATATGCAGCCAATAAAGGTCAGCTTTCATTGTTTAACAAGCTTTATACCACAATAAAACAAATATTTTTGTACCTTCAAAGTGTTAATTAGGATTTAAAAATCCCAATGAAATGTGTTTTAATTCCATATTAAACACTACAAACTGTGGAAATGAATACTTATGCAAAGCAATGTATGTGCTTGTTTGTAAAAAAAAAAATAGATTAGACTAGTTATAAACTGCTAAACTGTTTCTAATTCCTTTATAAATAAAAAATGATTTTAATAGAAAGTTACCTTCAGAGGAAAACATGGTAGCTCCCGGGCACAGCTGTGATCACAATCAATGCCTCTTAGAAAGGTTGATCTTGATGGAGTCTCTGGTGCCAGATCGAGGTCATGATCAATCCATTGACCCCACTGCATGAACATAAGTGATCTCTGCCTGTCTAGGGTCTGCTGGCTCTCTGGGAATTGGATAATCTGATTGGATACAGCCCGCGCCTAAAAAGCATGACAATTTAAGGTGTTAAGTACATTGTGATGCAGTTGGAATCAAGCACATTTAAAGGATTTGTTCAATCAAAATGTTTTTCCTATGTTTTGGATACTTTGGGGGGGGGGTGTTGGGGAGGGGGGGGGGGTTAGAACCCTGGTCAGGTTTTTTACTCCATCCCAGGGCTCCTTTAGAGAGGTTTCCACCTCACTTTCAGTCCTGTTGACACTGTTTACCAAGCGGGAAGTGAGTGGAACTCTCCAACAGTAACACAGATAGCTTATGATGTTGAATCTGAAGGTTTTCAGATCTTCACTACATAAGTTTTATAATGCACTATTTATAGGAGCAGAACAAATAATCACCAGAGGCAAAACAAAACCATTGATTTTTTGACTTTCTGTCCATCCTTGAGGTAAGGATCTTCCATCTTCATACTGGGCTCTTAGCAATCGTGTATAGGGTCTGTTGGAAACACCAAAGTTGGGAAATCTCCTAAAAAGCAAAAGGCCAATATTTTAATTCTGTTTAATAGTTTATAATCCCCAACAATTAGTATCTCTTATGTGCTCCCTTTTGGTCTGGTGAAAGTACCAGTGAAAACATGTTTTTATTTCCCTACCTCTTGATCCCATCAGAACTCTTGAGAGTAAAGATGGGTACACATGGATCGAAATTTGGCCCGTGCAGCAGGGACCGGCCCAAACATTTGAGTGTGGCTCTCCCTCATTGACAAAAGTCCATCAATTAATTGGCTTCTGTGGAACAGCCATGTTGGAAACCTTTAATTGATCAGCACCTGCAGGTCTCCAGTTGCAGACGCTGATCATTGTATTCTGACAGCAGAGTGTCCCTGATGTCAGAATATAATGTCACAGCAGGGAGGATTTTTCTATCCAATTTGCTGGTGTGGAGGGTGAAATCGTTTTTTTTTTTTTTATTATTCAGCTGGGCGGCTGAACAAAAACAATTAAGCCTGTTCACCCAGTACTGCTTGTGAAAACTGTCTGTACTCTTTAACAATACAAGTCCTTAAAGATTTAAGCTGGCAACTGGGATGGCCCTTCATATAAATCCTTTATTGGTACAAAATATCAGATACAGAAGTCACAGAATGCTATCGTGATTCGGCTGAAGCCTTCCTCATAGCTATGAGGAAGGCTGCAGACGAAAAGCATTAGTATCTTGTGGATTCTGTATCTGATATTTTGTACCAATAAAAGATTTATATGAAGAAGCATCTGAGTTGCCATCTTAAATCTTCAAGAACTTGAATTGTGGAAGTGATTCCCCCAGCTTGAGCACCTGTTCTCTGCTCTTATACTCTTTAAGCTTTTACTCTTTTTTTTAGCAGTGGAGCTTACTTGTCTGTACTCTTTATTTGTGCTGCAATCTTATCAGTTACATTGTTCCCAGTTAGCTATGTGGACTACAAACACCCCCCAAGTTATGAATAGAAATAGAAGGGGGAGTTATATAGTCCTGTCCTAGCGTGACAATGCTGCTTATCCAAAGATACAGTACAAAAAGTGAGATCTGTCACTATAGGACAGAAAGTGTGTTACTTGCAGGCAGGGGCGGACTGACAACTCATGGGGCCCCCGGGCAATAGGGGATCATGGGGCCCCTGTGTCCTTGCCCAAACTCAAAAAAGCCTATAAAAAAGGTACCAGGGGCATCTTATGGGGCCCCCTAATGACCCCGGGCCCTCGGGCAGTGCCCGAGCTTCCAAATGGTCAGTCCGCCCCTGCTTGCAGGTTCACCAGGCAAAAATAAAGGGAAAAACATTTTTAAAAATGCAGCCACCATATTTAAAGGACTGGTAAGTCACAATATATTACATTTTTGTTCTTGAGTTTTGATACATGTAAATGCACGATATTCACATTTACTTGACCAACACAGAAAAAGCTTAAATATTATCTGTAGCATGTTACATAGTTAGTCTGGCTGAAAAAAAGACAAAAGTCCATCAAGTTCAACCATTAAAAAAAATTGTTAACAGTGACTATCAATCTTCTGAATGTATATTAGGTTTTTTTGTCTATTGATAGGCAAATCATTTGTAAACCATACCAAAACATGGTTATTGTACAAACCTAGAGGGCATGGCTGTGGCCTTCCTAGCTTCAGGTTGAAAAATAATTGTCACATTTAGAAAATGAGTGTAAAGGAATAAGGCCATAATCAAGTAACTAATCACACATCAGTGATGCTACAATCATTCAATAGCTGGTAGTAGAGTTTATTAAAAAAAACTATATTCTCAAAGCATGGACCTGTAATGATATTTTGTCAGTAGGGTATTGCTGCCATGACATCTTATTTTCTTTCTCCCACCTGTTGTTGCATTCTCCAGTGAAGGTGCGATATCGATCATTTAGACAATTCTTTGGAAGAAGCAGAAAAGCATAGCCAGAAGCCTTGTGCAACATGTCCAGCTGAGTTTCTGTCAGCAAGTCTATTGGATAAAAGAATTCTTTTAGTTATGAAAGCACCTGATGCTTCTGGATTTCAGTAGTTCCTAGCAAACAATTGAAATCCAGTAGCACAACCAAGACATACTGGTTAACTCTCCATGTAACAATGTTATCATTTGTCTACTGTACCTGAAATATTGAAGGGTCTGCTGTAAAGACTCTGTAACTTCTCCGTCAGAAGGTCATAGGTGGTCTCTATGTAGTCAGCAGCTCGGATGTGATTTCTGCTTGAGGCCACGGGCTGCTTAAAGTATGACATGACCTCAGAAGGGGTTATAGATCCCATTCTCAGTCTCTCTTTAAGTCTGAAATGATAAAATTTGTATGCTATTATTGCCAAAGGGTTCTTGGTTCATTTGAAGGAACTTTTACCTAAATTTTCCTGCCCGGACCTTTCCGCAATCCATGTAAAGTCCTGAGCAAAGCTGGTCATACATTATACAATTTTCTTGAGATTTTTGGTTTAGATTTACCAAAAACCATATAATAGGAGGTCAAACCTAACAACACTTTTAATTGTATCCAATTAGGCAGGCATTACATAGTTGAAGGTAAATCTAAAGGAAATTGGTCAGAAATTGGACAGAAAATTGTATAGTGTATGGCCAGCCTAAGGCTGGTCATACACTATACAATTTTCTTACAAATTTCTGTTCAATTTCTGCCCAATTTCCTTTAGATTTACCTTCAACTATGTAGTGCAAGGGCCTGCCTAATTGGATACAATTGAAAGTGTTGTTTAGGTCTGACCTCATATTGTATGGTTTTCAGTAAATCTAAAGCAAAATTCTATAGAAAATTGTAGTGTATGGCCAGCCTAAGTGTACACACAAAAGTATCAAACAAGCCATAGATCAGACAACTGAATTATGAAAAAAAAATGATTACCAGGACTGCTCTTGGGTTTACTAGCTAACATACGTACTTAACCACTTCCTGTCCAGGCCAATTTTCAGTTTTCAGCATTATCATACTTTGAATGACAATTGCGCGGTCATGCAACACTGTACCTATATGAAATTTTTAGCATTTTTTTGAGACAGAAAAAGCTTTATTTTAGTGGTATTTATTCACCCCTGGTTATTTATTTTGCTATTTAAATGAAAAAGTCCAAAAAGTTTGAAAAAAAGTGTTTTTCTTATAAAATTTTGCAAATAAATAATATTTCATCATAAATCTTGGCCAAAATTTATTCCGTTAACTTTTTAGTAAAAAAATAACACAAATTAGTTTATAACCACAAATTATAATTTTTTAAAACATTTTTTTACATTTTTTTTATTGTTTTATATTAATATTTTTTTTTTTACATACTGTCACCCTAGCAGTGCAGTGTCACCATGGTGACATTGTACTACTTGTGGGGTGTGATGAAGATTTTTTTTTTTTTTTTTACACTGATTGCTTTTACACCCATAAAGGCTGTAAAAGCAATCATTTCTCCTTCTCTCTGGCTGCATTCTTACAGCCATTGACAACTACTGAGTGAGCTGTGATTGGTCACAGCTTGTCACATGGTACAAGGCTGTTGTGAATAGCCTTGTACCATGTGACCTCTGTGATCATTCACAGATTTCACACGTAGTAAGCAAGGATGTCACAAGTGACATCTTGCTTACTACTCTGCATATAGTCACTGATTGGCCAATCAGTGATCACATGATCGGGACCTCACACAGAGGTCCCGTCCGACGACCGGTGTTCCACTGTGTCCGGAGGACACAGCGGGCACCGGAACGTGGTGCTGCGCACTCAGAGGGAGCGCGCACAACTAGTAAATGCAGGTGCCGTTTATGAACGGCAACCCGCCCCTAGAGTAACACGGTCCTGCCGTACAGTAGGTGGATGGCAAGTGGTTAATGAATGCTAAGTTTGAAAACAAATCATCTGCCCTTAGGCTGGCCATACACTATACAATTTTCCATTCAATTTCTGCCCAATTTCCTTTAGATTTACCTTCAACTATGTAGTTGGATACAACTTAGCGTTTTTTAGGTTTGAACTCATATTATATGATTTTTAGTAAATCTAAAGCAAAATTCTCAAGACGATTGCATAATGTATGGCCATCCTTAGTGCTGATATTTTCATATAAATATAGTTTTACTTTTATGGTAAATAGAATAAATTTTTTCAGCTGTCTTTCAAATGTGAAGGTAGAGGTGAGATGTCCTTCATGCTTCCTGATGGGTGTGCCCTTAGCAATAGCTCAATGCTAACATCAGTTGCAGTTGTCCCATGACCTCTGAAAAGAAATGTCTAAAACTAATATAGTGTATGAAAATAGTGATCTTTAAAGTGAAACTTCACTGTCTCAATCAGCATTGACTATTTTTAATGTTTACGCTGATAGCATTAGTAAATAGATATAATATACCTTCTCATTTACTTGTTTCAAACATTTTTTTTTTTACATTTCTTTAGTTACTTTCTGGTTCCAGGCCTTAGCAAATTATGTCACACCCTCCTGCCTGCATGCCAGAGCTAAAGGCAGATGGATTCCAGGAAGTAATCGCTACATGAAGCATCTGCCCTTACTCAAGATGGCCACAACCAGAAATGCTAGTGATTTCACATTAAAATAAAGCACGGGGACATAATTGGATGGGGCAGTTTCCTTTAAATATTAAAAATGAATTAAATATCATTTTTGGTTTGTGGTGCTCAGATGAAGTGCAGTTCAGCTTTAAAAAAATGATAGATTAGTTAATTAGTACAATTCCAAAATTTTCAGTGGTGAAAAGGGAACTTACACTTGGCGGGTATGTTTGTAGGCTGCATCCACAAGTTTCTTTGCTTGTTGGAGTGATTCAAGAATAAAGTTGTTGTCCAGTTCTTCCACTCCATCTAGAATGATGAGACAGAGTCAATCTTAGACCGCAGGGTATTATTGGATCAGTGTAAAGGCAACCGGTCAGCAGTTGCCTTTAACTGTTCTTATTGGTCTAAACTGGAGTCAGGTGAAATATCATTACAGTAGATCTTTTTTTTTTGCAGATAGAACAGTAGAGAGTGTTTTAAAAGCATGTCATTTTTCCCCATTGAGAATTCTTCTTACGTCCTGTCTCAAAGACACAACAGGAAGTGAAAGAAAATGTCTCCAAAGTGAAAGAAATACCCATTACAGACAGTACAGATGTCCCATTGGATCATTTTCCCTCACCACTTTCTCCTGACAATCAGAAATGCCGAAAGGATTAACTTCCCTAGCATTAAAACCTGACAGATATTCTAACCCAGCCTCACTATGAGAAAAAAAAATTGGATTCTGATACACTTTATTTTGCTATATTTTATTGCACTTGACTTGTCATTGGTTTGATTGTATTTATTAATATATTGTGGCTGCTTTTCTGAATCTGATTAAGTAAAGTAAACATCAACAATATGCATTTACACAATAAATCTTATCAAAGGAATCATATGAGCAATATACACATTACTTAGTACATACTCACTGTATCAACATCTATTTGCCAATTCTGTGAATTTTATACTCCTATTGTGCCACAGCATGTATTAAAGGAAGTACCTTTGATTTTCTGTTATCTAAGGGTTCATGTATACTGCCTGATAAACTGATTCAGAAGCTTTTCTGTGTTTTTTTTAGCAGCCCCTGAACTGTCCCTAATGTTTTCCTATGTGTCCATGTACACATAGTCGTTTACAGTCATTTACAGGCAGTTGAGTTTACAGATGTTTTTATGTACACAGCAAACTTGCGTTCAGAAGTAGATTTTATCAGCGTTTCAAACGCCAAACGCTTGTAAACGCGGCTAACAGTGTTTATAAACGTTTGCGTTTAGAAGCATTTTTAACTGTTCCATATCCAGATGCTGTCCAGAGCCTTTTTTCATCATCAGAAACGCATGCAAAGCGTTTTCCATGTATTAAAATTGACCTAGCACACCAGCGCAGTCAGTTGCAGGTTTCGTGTGAAGGAAAAAATGGTAAAATGTGCTGCATTATGCTCATGATGGGACCCATAGCGAATACAACCAGAAAAGACAGGTCATCTCAACACATACTGCTCTCTCTGCTTCTGCTCTCTAGTTCTCTCAAAATGTCTGAAATAGGACATTTTTTACTGTTTTTCAGTGTATTCTGGGCATTTTGGAAGGTCCCCTGAGGTTATCTTTAAAAAATGCTTCGAAATGCAAACGCTCATAAATGCGGTATGCAAACGCAGCTAAACAGACTTTTTTAACCTACGTTTTCCAGCAGTCAGATTCTATCGTACAGAAGTGTTTTCCAAACGTCCCATGTACATGGAGCCTAACTGTATCATTACCAGTTCAGTATAAAAAAAATTGCAGAGCACTTAAATGTAAAGAATTATTTGCAATGAATTACCAAATATTTTTTATAAAGTTGCTATCCTATCTAAATTCAAACATGGTATAAATGGTGCTATATTTAAAAGACAATCTACATGTTTAACATTTTCAATATGATTGAAAAAGTATGTAATTTCATTCCTAATTTCATGTTTAATTTAAAATATTGTTCTATAAGGAGTCACCTGATCATTTAAGTTTTGGAGGACATAAAAAAAACTTTTAAATCATCCAGTCATTTTCTGTACCCCTCAAGCGAAATATGCAGGTCTGTACGTCTGCTGCAGCCATGACACTTAAATTCTGATGATCTGTGTTGACAGGTAATTTATTGTACATAACTGAATAAAGTACAGCAAGATGAATGATTATCTCTGGGGGGGGGGGGGGGTGATAAAACTGGGAAGTATGATGAAATGATCCAGCCACTGAGTGCTCCAGACAGACAGTAGATCTAATGGTTAATCCAGCCCTATCATATGCCTAAACCATACATTTGTGTTTAAATATTAATCATTTAAAGATCTGGATATATTAGAAATTTATACAAATCATACCTAAAGCAGAATCAGAAATGCAATCAATTATTAAATTAAAAAGATTGGATAGCATTAAAGAAAACTTGACATGACAGAAATATTTGGCTAGCATAGCTACCCTTCTGAAAATCCTAGTTGCTTGTTTGCCATGCTGATCCTTTGACTGCAATACATTCTGAATCATTAACCTGGATAAAGTGTGCAGCTAGAGTAGTGGACTAGAATGTGACTAATTACTACTAGCTATATCATTGACTGGTGCCATCTGAACCTCCGATCGACATGCTTGTTAAGAGGCTAAAAAAGTATTGAAATACTTGGGTCAGCATTCGTGCCAGGCAACTACCATTTTCAGGAGGGTTGGCTACATAGTTACATGGTTAGTCTGGTTGAAAAAAGACAAAAGTCCATCTAGTTCAACCAATAAAAATGGAAAAAAAAGATAAAATCTCATATACACAATCTTATACCCAATTGATCAAAAGAAAGGCAAAAAAAACAGTAAAGCATGATCTAATTTGCTTCAGCAGGGGAAGAAAATCCTTCCCCAAGTGGCAATCGGATTTTCCCTGGATCATCTTTACCTATAAATGTTGGTTTCCAGTTATATTATGTGCATTTAGGAAAGAATCCAAGCCTTTTTTTTTTTAAAGCAATCTGTTTATTTTAAGAAGACAAAAAATATTAAGTTAAATGGCCCAGATTAGTAAATATACAACTATACCTATACTTTGTTCTACTGTGGCTAGGTTATGCCAATGGCCATTTAAACATTTTTTTTTTTTACTGTATATTCGCCTTGGTATTTCTTATGCTGATTTTAAACTGTTATTCATATCAAAGATGATAAATAAAACATTCAAAATAAATAAGACTGTCAACAAAAATGGATTACCGTAATAAGATGCTGTGCCAATCTGCACCAGTCCGAGGACCAGGAGAAGAGAAATACTGGCATGAAGGGGAGCCATATTTCAGCTCCTGAAAGAAATTAATTTTGGATAAGTGAACTTTTCCTAAGGTTAATAGTGTCTGATCGGACAAAGGCGATCAGCTTGGCATCTAGTGAATTCGAATGGTGGGATGGTGTCTTTCCTTCTTTGTCCTGGATGTGCAGTTCTTGCAGTGGTGTTCAGGATTTATATGGAACAACACTGTGGGGGTGTGAATGGGGATGTCACAAGAGAGGTTGCACTACCACAGCTTATTAGGTAATGCGCTTTGACATACTGATTACAGAATACTCTGCATTAGGAAGTTTGACATAATGAATGTTGTATGCTAAAAAACAAGCTATGTTACTGAAAAACCATATAAAGATGTATTTGTAAAAATCCTTCAAATGGTATTGAACCCGGATACAAAAATATAGTACATTGCAGATGTCAGTCTGTAATGTGGTGGCTGCGTTTGTTGTTGATTTTTTCAGGCTCTTTTTCCTTTATTTCACCTGTCAGTAAAACACTTGCTATATTTGGATGTCTACCCTCCACTGTACAAGCAACACACACAGTTGGGAAGCTGCATTGCCAGTCTGGGGAGAGGGTACAGTTAGACTGGCAGATTTCAAAGGGCTTGACTAGGAAATTGAAGCTGAACTCCAGCTAACACATTTTAAACCGTTACAGCAAACAGTTTTTTTTTCCTTTTGGGATAAAGGTTTTACATAAATTAATAAAAGCTGACTATTGTGAAGACCCTGCCAGTGTTAAAGTGGAGTTCCACTCCCACTGTAAAAAATAAAAGTCAAAAACTGTAGCTGCTGACTTATAAAAAACAGCCACTTACCTGTCCCTCAGTCCCGCGGTGTCCTCCCCACAGCCCGTTTCACCGGCCGTCCTGTGTTCCAGGCACTGGCATCTTCAGTGTGTTCACCCGGCTGTGAAAGCTTGCAGCTTCACAGCCAGGTGCCCACTGCGCATGTGTGAGTAGCGCTGCGCTTCATGTCACAGGTCCCAGAAGACTATGGGGAGGGAGGGGCGAGGACAACTTCCTCTTCCGATCGCCTAGGTGATCGCATTGGAGGTGGGGGCTGGTACCTGTCAAATTCGGGTACCTGCTCCCCAAAGGTGCCAATCCTTAGTGGGGAGCGGTTGACCAGTCTTTAAAGCGGAACTTCCACTTTTGGGTGGAACTCCGCTTTAAATGGTTTGTCTCAACCCTCTAACTGCTACTTTTGCTGGACAGCTTGGTTCTGTTAAAAGACAGACTTACTGGCTGGATCAAGAGGTGAAAAATAAAAAAAAAACTAAAAAAAAAGAAACAAATGCATCTAATTGATTAAACTGCAATATTTATTTTATTTATTTATTACACGGACATACAGTGGGTATAAAAAAAGAATCACCCCCTCTTTAAAATAATCACATTTTGTTGCTTTTGCAGCCTGAAATGAAGACAGACACAGTTTTTGTTTTATCCATCTGTGAAACTTATAACATCCAACTGAAAGATATAACACCAACATGTCAGAAAATATTTAAATAAAAAGAATCAGAGTTGGAAAAATGATCACCCCCCTCCTAAAAATGACTTGTAAACTTGATCAGGTGTAGCTGATCATCTTCACAATGGCACACAAATCCGTTTGATTTTTCAACTATGATTAGCTGTGGTCATTTTGATTAGCTCACCATGAAAAGAGCTTTCCTGGAGCATTTTGGTCCCTGGCAGTGCAACTGAATCAACAATGCGTTGCAAGGCACTGTGAAAAGATCTCTGGGATAAAGTTGTGGACAGGCACAAGTCAGGAGATGGATACAAAAAAAAGACTTTATTAATGCTTAGAAGTACTGTCAAGTACTGAATCAGTTGCAGGAACTTATAACAAAGAGTGGTCATTGTGTGCATGATATACAACAATATCACAAATTCTCCACAAATGTTACTTGTATGGGAGGGTTGCAAGAAAAACGCCACTCAACAAAGGCCACATGCAGTCACTAAGCTTTGCCAAAATGCACCTTGAAGATTCTGAGGCCGCATGGAGAAAGGTGTTATGTTGAGATGAGACTAAAATTGAATTATTTGGCCTCAACACTAAATGATATGTATGGCAGAAATCCAATACACCTCACCATCCAAGTAACACCATTCCTACAGTAAAGCATGGAGGAGGTAATATCCTGGTATGAAAGTATTTCTCTGCAGCAGGGACTGGAGCAATTGTCAGGATAGAAAAGAAAATGGATGGGGCAAAATACCATCAAATTCTTGAGGAAAATCTGCTGCCCTCTCCCAGAAGGTTGGCAATGGGAAGAAGGTTTACCTTCCAACATGACAATGACCCAAAGCACACAGCAAAAATGCACACGTCAAGACACCTATGCATGAAAATGTAGATTGCAATACAAATGTTACATATCGCCGTGCACGCCGGAGTGAGAGCAATAATTCTAGCACCAGAACTCCTCTGTAACTCTAAACTGATGACCTATAGGGGCTTTTGAAGCATCATCTATAGAAAATATTGGGTACTGAAGCTTGACGCAATTTCATAGGCACACACAAATTTTAGGTTTGGCATGTTGGGTATCTAATTGCTTGGCACAACCTCATCTTTTATATTTTACCAAAAATTTGGGTAATTTATTGCGTTTGTTTGCCCTAAAATTTATGCTTTTCTTTTTTTGCTTTCCTAGACCTTTGCAATAATATCGTGTGACATAAAAATTTGAACTACCACTATTTTATTCTCTAGGGTGTCTGCTTTCAGAATATATATAATGTTTGGGGAGTTTAGGCCTAAAATTATTTTTTAAATGTGTGCATGAAATACAAAAATGGCTTTGGCAGCGAAAGGGTTACACTCAGGTGACCAGGCCATTTTTGCAATTTTTCCATAGTTTTTTTTTTTATTTTTCCCTTACAGCTTTCAGAGTTTGTAAAAGACCTCCCAACCACACATTGAGCTCCCCAGTCAATTTTCCATAAACCACAATATAAAAATGTACAAAGTCCAGCTGCAAGAGTGCATTTATTATTTTTTAGCAAAAGGTGAACGTATGCTTTAAGAACCTCCATATTAGTGAAGTAAAGCAGGCCTTTCTAAGCAGAACTTGCTCAGAAATGCCAGCTGTCCTTCACAAATCAGTTCTGAACAGTATTTTGTATGCAGTTGTAAGAGGGGCTCTGTGATTAGCTGGATGTTGATGCCAAAGCACAAGTTCCTGCCCAGCTCCTGTCCTTACTAGAACACTAACCCTCCTACTGAGGCTATACCATCCGCTATATTGTGCCCCACTCCAGGCCAGAGACCTCCTCACAACATTTCTGGCCGTTGACCTCTATATCCCCAAAGAAAGGAATGTCCACAGATGAACATGGTGCTGCACTTTACCTGTGGTACTTGGAAGATGGCACAAAACAGTCACATCCCATTGACTTGCATTCCAGAATCAGTTGACAGTATATTGCCAATCTCATTTAGTGGACAGGAGAGTGTGGTGTCTGGCAGGAGACTACTCATTGAAAAAAGTGCTCTGAGACTTTTCTTTTTCTAAGAGGGTCACCCATTTGTGGTGAGTGATTTCAGACATGGAGTGAGAGCACAGAAGACTCTTGTTGTTGTGCACTTTATATTGTTTACAGAGCACTGCCAACTTTATATTTTGTTTGTGACTGGGTGCACCGTTTTGTTGATGGTTTTGGTAGTTGCTCTTTGGTCAAGTTTATGATAGCCACTGTGGTACAGGTGTCTAATTATTAATCTTCCTAAATACTTACTGGAACCTGATCTTGATCCAGTTCTGTGCCCGAGAGCAGAAGTTCTCTCCTCACTGGCCATGGAGGCAGCAGCGGGAGCCATTGGCAACCTAAGTCTAGGAGTAGATGTGGGAGCCACTGCAAATACTAAAGGTAGAGTGTGGTGTAAAAGCAAATATCTTTATTAATTTTTGCATTGAAGCACACCATAAACACAATGTGCATTGTGGTGCCATTCATACAGAAAGACACTGCGGTGCACTACAACACATGTCACTGGTCTGAATAGGCCCCAAGGGTGCCAGTGTGCACTACTACCAGTCTGGCTCCATTCAGAACACTGAAGCTTTCAGACTACTCAGGCGGTCACACAGGGTAGTGAACTGGCTGGTGACATTGCAAAAACAGGAAACCACTTTTGACTGCATCCTGCTCACTTGCTGGCTTTGGATGAGTCCTGGCATCCTGCTGGCTCTGGCTATGTCTTGGCACACTGCTGTCTTGCTGGGTTTGACTGCATCCTGACATCATGCGGCTTCTGACTGCAGCCTGACATCCTACTGTCCTGTGGGGCCTGACCACAGTCTGGCATCCTGCTGAATGAGGCTCATGCCATCAGATATATGTAGTCAGGTCCATAAATATTGGGACATCGACACAATTCTAACATTTTTGGCTCTATACACCACCACAATGGATTTGAAATGAAACGAACAAGATGTGCTTTAACTGCAGACTGTCAGCTTTAATTTGAGGGAATTTACATCCAAATCAGGTGAATGGTGTAGGAATTACAACAGTTTGCATATGTGCCTCCCACTTGCGTATAGAGCCAAAAATGTTAGAATTGTGTCGATGTCCCAATATTTATGGACTGACTGTATATGTATGTATATATATATATATATATATATATATACACACACACACAGTATAGATTTATATATGTCTGGGGGCAAAGAGGAGAAGGATAAATAAATATTTTTTAAAATGTACACTCTTTACATTTAGAGGAAAATAAATGTAATCTCCAAACACACAAAAGGTTTCTTCACAGTAAGAGCTGTGAAAATATGGAATAGACTCCCTCAAGAGTTGGTTCTGGCCAACTCAGTGGATTGCTTTAAAAAAGGCCTGGATTGTTTCTTAGATACACAGAATATAACTGGATACTAACATATATAGTTAAAGTTGATCCAGGGAATATCCGATTGCCTCTTGGGAGATCAGGAAGGACTTTTTTCCCTTGCAGGAGAAAATTGGATCATGCTTTGCTGGGTTTTTTTGCCTTCCTCTGGATCAACTGTGGGTATAGGATTATAACTTTTTTTTTTTTTTTTAATGGTTGAACTGGATGGACTTTTGTCTTTTTTCAGCCAGACTAACTATGTAACTATACATATTCTACATGCAGCACTGCTCCTTCAGGCTTGTGCTCATGGCAGTAGCCTACAGGTGCCATTATTATATTATTATAGCCAAAAGGGGTTACATTAACTTGCATGCATTTTGGAAATCATTTTTTTTTACTCTGAATTATTAAGGTAAAATTGGAACACCAGTACAGAAAGTGTGATCTATGGGGTTTATGTAATACAGCTGAGGAACCTATTTCTCACCACAAAATGGCAGTTTTCTTCTATAGGATTACTGTACAGGAAGTTAAGTAAATGTTCAAAATATGCCCCCCAACCAACCACATCATTTCCACTTCAAAAATCTTTTCATGTGATAAGGTTTTAAATCTTTACATATACACCAGTGAATGTTATAAAAAAAAAACACTTACGGTAGGCTCCATGCACACTAGCTCAAAAAACACTGGAAACGCTGGATAAAAAATGCTGGTAATAGCGTTTTAGGATCATTTAGGAGCATCAGCATTTTATTGTCATTCTTACAGTACATGTAGGAAAAAAAAAGCTAAAAAAAGCTGTTAGGAGAGTTTTAGTAATTTTAGAAGCGTTTAGCATTTTTATTCTGCTGGAAAAAATTTTTTCTGCTTCTAGAAGCTGAAGCTCAAAAAACGCTAATAGCCTAAAAGTAGTGTGCAGGAACACATAGGATAACACTATTGAGCTTCTTACTTCTAGGAGCAGAAAAAAATGCTAATGACAGCTTCTTGGAGCTTAAAAACACGCTAGTGTGCATGGAGCCTTAATGGAACACTTAGCTAAAATTATGTGCATCTCCCTCTTAGATAGGTTGCTAGGATGGTTAGGTTAATTTAGTTCCTTTGACTCCTCTGTAATCAGTGGAGCAGTTTGTAATGGCTTAGGGCTGTTCTGGACCTCACGTGTCTCAGCAGCCAATACCTGGGGGAGGGTGCCAAGTAGGAGGTTGGGGAAAACACAAATACTAGGGGCCTGGGAAAGTTTGTTTCTTGTCCAATATTAGAAGCTCCCAACTTAAAGGGCTGCTGCCCTTTTGGACAGCTCAGCTGAAATTCTGCATGTGGTCACCAAGGTCCCAGCTGAATTAAAACTTGGGGGACAAATTTTTACAATCTTTGGAGCTAATCAATGATTTCCCTGGAGGATCTGGTCTGGAAAGCTCACTGGTGAATGGCTGACATTGGAAAGAGGTATCCAAGGACAGTGGGCTCAATTCACAAAGTTATTTTCCTTTTTAATATCTGACATAAAAAAAACTCATAGCATTTTCCAAAATAATTTTTTGCAATTCGCAAAAAAAATACTAAAATAAAGTTATTTCAATAAAATTTGAGGTATTTATCTCATGAAACCACTATAAGGGGTCAATTCACTAAGAGATAAATGCTGCATGGATTTTTGAGTTAAAATAACTCATGTGGTATTTATTTCAAAAGTAGTCAATTCACTATAAAGCATGCGTTATTTATTGAATGAGTTAAATATTTATGTTTTGTGATATTTAGCACTTAAATTGTGTTATTTTTGCATTGCAAACATTGCACTAGAATGCACATAGCAATACTGTGCAATTATGAAAACATTGTAGTGTGCTTTCATTCACGAAATGATCTCCCTCTGATGAAATGTTACAATTTATTTTCATTCCTGAAAATTTTACACTGATACTTTGTATACTTTTCACTTTCTGGCCAGTACAGAGTTCCTCTAATTGTTATATTGTACATTTCTAAAATACCGCCAGCAAACACCTGGTTATAAATAACAAATGTGTATATTATTTAATGAATTGACTTTAACCACATCCTGACCACCCTATAGCAGATATACTGCTATACTGCTAGAGGGCGGCAGGGGTGCGCAAAATCACGTATATATTTGTGATTTTGTGTTTCTGGGTAGGGGGCACCTGCGAGCCACGCATGTGCCCTACCCGTGCCAAGATTCACAACCGTGGCTGTCAATCACCAGGTCCCGCCTCCTGATTACCCGCCAGCGCCCGGTGATTGCTGAGGATCTCCAATGGGAAGGAGGGCTGCTTTGTTTACTAACATTCCTCCTCCCTGTCGGCTCGGGCACACTGCTCTGGATGGCTGTGCAGTGCTTACAGTGAAGCACCAACACACCGCCCCCCAGTAAAACACTTCCAGCACACAGTTAACCCTTTGATCGCCCCTTGTGTTAACCCCTTCCTGCCCAGTGCCATTAGTACTGTGTCAGTGCTTTTTGTTAGCACTGATCACTGTATTGGTGTCACTGGGGATGTCAGTGACACCAAGTCAGTTCCCCCCAGTGTCACAATGCCCTCTGCAGTGCCGCTATAAGTCGCTGATCACCAACATTACTAGTAAAACAAAAAATTCCAGTATATATATCGCTATTTGTAAATGCTATAACTTTCACGTAAACCAATTAATTTACACATATTGGGATTTTTTTTTTTTTAGCAAAGACATGTAGCAGAATACATTTTGGTGTAAATTTATGTCAAAATTAGATTTTTAAATTTTTTTTACTGGACATGTTTAATAGCAAAAAGTCAAAAATGTTTCTTTTTCCTCAAAATTGTCGGTCTTTTTATTATTATAGTGCAAAAAATAAAAAATGCACAGCCGATCAAATACCGCAGAAAGAAAGCTCAATTTGTGGGAAAAAAGGACATCAATTTCATTTGGGTGCAGAGATGCATGACCGTGAAATTGTCAGTTAAAGTAACGCAACTCCAGAATGCAAAAAATAGCCTGGTCAGGAAGGGGGGTAAATCCTCAGGAGAGCAAGTGGTTAATGATTTATCACGGGTTTTTTTTGCGGTATTTATCTCACTATTTTAACAAATGAGCGGTATTTACCTCACATTTGGTATTTTACTTTGATAAATTGACGTTTTATCTCATGCAATATTTCTGAAAAATTAGTCACGTGACCTTCATATCGCATGTGGTAACCTTTAGTGAATTGACCCCTAAGTCAGTATGGTCCCTGCAGCACACACAGCCAGTAACATAAGTATTGAACACATCACCATTTTTCTCAGTAAATATATTTCTAAAAGTGCTATTGACATGAAATTTTCACCACGTCAGTAACAACCCATGCAATCCATACATACAAAGAAACCGAAACAAATAAGTTCAGAAATTAAGTTATATGTAATAAAATGGAATGACACAGGGAAAAAGTATTGAACACGCTAGCTGAAATTTATTTAATATTAACAAAATTCTTTGTTGGTAAAGAGAGCTCCAAGACGACTCCAGTATGGAAAAACTAGTCGCATGCATTGCTCAGATGTGATTTTGGCTCATTGTTCCACACTTCAACTCTTGAAAGTTCTGTGGGCCTCTTCTATGAACTCTGATCTTTAGTTCTTTCCATAGATTTTCTATTGGAATCAAGTCAGGTGATTGGCTGAGCCATTCTAGCAGCTTTATTTTCTTTCTTTCTTTGAAACAAATTGGTAGTTTTCTTGGCTTTGTGTTTGGAATCATTGTCTTGTGGAAATGTCCACCCTCATTTTATGTGAAAGGATGGACGCTGCTAAACTGACCCCAGGAGTCCAATGTTGAGGAATGGCCTCAGGTGCTTCTCTGGCCACTCCCTCACATGTTTCACCCCACCCACTGGGGATTGGTCATAAAAGGCTTTGAGTGGCACCATAAGGTATACTTTTCACATTCATTTTATCTTCCTCATCCTGGTAGATGGCAGCAGATTTTTATCACGAATGTCTTTCATCCTTCCTTCAAGGAAGTTTGCCAGTACCGTATGCTAAAAAACAGCCCCACGCCGTGATGTTTCCACCTCCAAACTTGACTGTTGGTATGGTGCTTTTGGGGTGATGTGCAGTGCCATTTGAACTCCAAACATGGTGTGTATTATGGCATCCAAAGAGTTCAATTTCAGTCACCAGACTATATTCTCCCAGTTTCAGACTAGTCTAAGTGTTGCGCAGCAAACTTTAAAGGAGCTTCAACATGCTTTTTCTTCAGCACTGGAATTTTGCATGGTGAGCGTGCATACAGGCCATGGCGATTAAGTGCATTACTTATTGTTTTCTTTGAAACAATTGTACCTGCTAATTCCAGGTCCTTCTGAAACTCTCCACAAGTGGTCCTTGGCTCTTGGACAACTCTTCTGATAATTTTTTTTAATCCTTACATATAGTTACATAGTTAGTCTGGCTGAAAAAAGACAAAAGTCCATCCGATTCAACCATAGGAAAAAAAACAAAGTTATAATCCTATACCCACAGTTGATCCAGAGGAAGGCAAAAAAAACCCAGCAAAGCATGATCCAATTTGCTCCTGCTCGGAAAAAAAATTCCTTCCTGATCCCCCGAGAGGCAATCAGATATTCCCTGGATCAACTTTACCTATAAATGTTAGTATCCGGTTATATTCTGTGTATCTAAGAAACAATCCAGGCCTTTTTTGAAGCAATCCACTGAGCTGGCCAGAACCAACTCTTGAGGGAGTCTATTCCACATTTTCACAGCTCTCACTGTGAAGAAACCTTTCAGTGTTTGGAGATTAAATTTCTTTTCCTCCAGACGTAAAGAATACCCCCTTGTCCATTGTGATGACCTCAGGGTGAATAGATCTACATCGAGTTCACTATATGAACCACTGATGTATTTATACATGTTGATCATATCCCTCCTTAATCTCCTCTTCTCAAGAGAGAATAAATTCAGTTCCTCTAATCTTTCCTCATAGCTGATCTCCTCCATGCCTCGTATCAGTTTAGTTGCCCTTCTCTGTACATTCTCCAGTTCCCCAATGTTCAAGAGAGGATTTTGCTCACTTTAGAAACCACAGCTTGGCATTGCATGTCATTATTAAGCTTGTGATCTACCAGAACCCCCAGATCCTTCTCCACCATTGATTCCTCCAGTTGTACTCCCCCCTAGTATGTATGATGCATGCATATTCTTAGCCCCCAAGTGCATAACCTTACATTTATCAACATTAAACCTCATTTGCCACATAGTTGCCCAATTAAACAGTGCATTGAGGTCGGCTTGTAAGTTGAAGACAACCTGTAAGGACGTTATTCCACTGCACAGCTTGGTGTCATCTGCAAAGACTGAAATTGGATTTTTAATATCAGACCCTATATCATTTATAAATATATTAAAAAGTAAGGATCAACACTGAACCCTGGGGTACACCACTGATGACCCCAGCCCATTCAGAGTATGAATCATTAACCACTACTCCCCTGTCAGAAATCTTGCAAGGAGCACCTGGTCATGGCCGGTTTATGGAGAAATTATGTTCTTTCCAAAAGTGCTCACTGGAACATTTAGTAGTTTAGAAATCCTTCTGTAACCAAGGTCATCAGTATGTTTTGCAACAATAAGGCTGCGTAGGTCTTAAGAGAGCTCTTTGCTTTTACCCATCATGAGATGTTTCTTGTGTGGCACCTTGGTAATGAGACATCTTTTTATAGGCCATCAGTTGAGACTGAACAAGTTGATATTCATTTGCACTGACAAGAGGCAAGATTGCTTTCTAATTACTGATAGATTTCAGCTGGTGTCTTGCTTTTCCTTGCCTTTTTGCACCTCCCTTTCTTCATGTGTTCAATATTTTTTTACTGTATCATTCCATAACACATAACTTTTTTTTCTTATTTGTTTTGGTTTCTTTGTATGTATGGATTGCATGGGCTGTTACCGACATGTGGTGAAATTTTCATGTCAATAGCACCTTTATAAATATACACTTTATTGCCAAAAGTATTGGGACGCCTGCCCTTACACGCTCATGAACTTTAATGGCATCCCAGTCTTCGTCCGTAGGGTTCAATACTGAGTTGGCCCATCCTTTGCAGCTATAACAGCTTCAACTCTTCTGGGAGGGCTGTCCACAAGGTTTAGGAGTGTGTCTATGGGAATGTTTGACCATTCTTCCAGAAGCACATTTGTGAGGTCAGGCACTGATGCCGGATGAGAAGGCCTGGCTTCCAGTCTCCGCTCTAATTCCTCTCAAAGGTGTTCTATCGGGTTGAGGTCAGGACTCTGTGCAGGCCAGTCAAGTTCCTCCACCCCAAACTCGCTTATCCATGTCTTTATGGACCTTGCTTTGTGCACTGTTGTGCAGTCATGTTGGAACAGGAAGGAGTTATCCCCAAACTGTTCCTACAAAGGTGAAAGCATGAAATTGTCCAAAATGTCTTGGTATGCTGACGCCTTAAGAGTTCCCTTCACTGGAACTAAGGGGCCAAGCCAAACCCCTGAAAAACAACCCCACACCATAATCCCCCATCACCAAAATTTACACTTGGCACAATGCAGTCAGGCAAGTACCGTTCTTCTAGCAACCACCAAACCTGTACATGTCCATCGGATTGCCAGACAGAGAAGAGTCATTAGTCACTCCAGAGAACATGTCTCCACTGCTCTAGAGTCCAGTGGCAGCATGCTTTACACCACTGTATCCGACGCTTTGCATTGCATTTGGTGATGTAAGGCTTGAATGCAGCTGTTCAGCCATGGAAACCCATTCCGTGAAGCTCTCTATGCGTTGTTCTGCCAATCTGAAGGCCACACAAAGTTTGGAGGTCTTTAGCTATTGACTCTGCAGACATTTGGCGAGTTCTGCGCACTGTGCGCTTTAGCACGCGCTGACTACGCTCTGTCAATTTATGTGGCCTACCACTTCGTGGCTGAGTTGCTGTCATTCCCAGTTGCTTCCATTTTGTTATAATCTCACTAACAGTTGACCGTGGAATATTTAGTAGCAAGGAAATTTCATGGATGGACTTATTGCACAGGTGGAAACTTATCATGGTACCATGCTTCAATTCACTGAGCTCCTGAGAGCAATCCATTCTTTCACAAATGTTTGTAGAAGCAGTCTGCATGCCTAGGTGCTTGATTTCATACACCTGTGGCCATGGAGGCGATAGGAACACTTGAATCCAATGATTTAGAGGGGGTATCCCAATACTTTTAGCAATATAGTGTATTTACCTAGAAAAATGATGACATGTTCAATACTTATTTTACCCACTGTATATCTATACAAAAGATAAAAGGTGACTGGAATACCAGTCAAATTGAAGCTGCTTTCACAGAGCACACATGGTATATCAAAAACAACTAAGTTAAATTAAGTAAATACAAAATGTAATATGTAAAATATTGAATGGAAATAGTACAAAAAAATCAAACACATATATAAATACCCTTCTTCCACCAATAAAAAAAACAACATTGTCATTGGAGAGATTTCCCTTCACTTCCTGTCCCATAGCCAAAACAGGAAGCAAGAGGTAATCTATCTAAATTAAAAGAGTCCCTTGGGGACCCCAGGTCACCAGAACCAGTATCCCCATTGGAAAATTTCCCCTCTATTACTTTTCTGGGGACAACCCAAAATTTGGGATTTTCTTGTACTTTTATTTTCAATGATAACCATAAACAGTACAAATAGAGAGGGTAAATCTCCCTAATGGAGGCACATACAGCAATAATACCTGAAAGGGGTTTTAATCCATCTCCACTCTATACAAAACTAAAAAAATGTTTTGACTTTAGTTATACTTTATGTAAATCAACCCCAATAACCCTGTGTTTTTTCCATCTTTAGGTTTCTATACTGTTGAGAAACTGATCCCAAAAGGTAGAGACTGCTCTAAATTAGTAAATTATATTTTTACATTCCCTACCCACTTAAAGTCTGGACACTTTCACCCCCTTCCAGTTCAGGACAATTTTCAGATTTCAGCACCATCACAATTTGAGTGAGAACTACTCAGTCATGCAACACTGTACCCATATGAAATTTTTATCCTTTTTTTGATACAGATAGAGCTTTCTTTTGGTGGTATTTGATCACCACTGGGTTTTTTTATTTTTTGCTATATAAATTAAAAAATATCAAAAATTTTGAAAAAAAAGAATTTTTTGCTAAGTTTTTGTTATAAGATTTTGCAAATAGACAATTTTGCTTCATAAATTTAGGCCAATTGTATTCTGCTACAATTTTAGGGTAAAAATACCTTACAACAGTTTATAATATTTAGTTTGTGGGAAAGCTATAGAGTCTACAAACTATGGGATATATATTTGAAAAATGATCAGCTGAGATCCTAAAATGCAAGACGCTGGTATGGCAATGGCAGTGACCAGGACACTGGTATGGGGTATGGCGGTGATCAGGACATTAGCATGAGGTATGGCAGTGATCAGGACACTGGTATGGCAGTAGGCAGGTATAGGGTATGGTGGTGATCAAAATGCTGGTATGGGGTATGGCAGTGATCAGAACGCTGGTATGGGGTATGGTGATCAGGACACTGGTATGGGGTATGGCGGCGATCAGGGTGCTGGTATGGGGCATGACTGTGATCAGGATGCTGGTATGGGGAATGAATGTAATCAGGATGCTGGTATAGAGTATGGTGGTGATCAAAATGCTGGTATGGGGTATGGCAGTGATCAGAACGCTGGTATGGGGTATGGCAGTGATCAGAACGCTGGTATGGGGTATGGCAGTGATCAGAACGCTGGTATGGGGTATGGCAGTGATCAGAACGCTGGTATGGGGTATGGCAGTGATCAGGATGCTGGTATGGCAGTGATCAGGACGCTGGTATGGGGTATGGTGGTGATCAGGATACTGGTATGGGATATGAGGGTGATCAGGACGCTGGTATGGCATATGGGATGATCAGGATGCTGGTATGGGGTATGGCAGTGATCAGAATGCTGGTAAAGGGTATGGCAGTGATCAGGATGCTGGTATGGAGCATATGGGATGCTCAGGATGCTGGTGTGAGGCATGGCGGTGATCAGGATACTGGTATGAGGCTTGGCAGTGATTAGGGCACTGGTATGGGGTATGGCGGTGATCAGGGTGCTGGTATGGGGTATAGCAGTGATCAGGGTGTTGGTATGGTGTATGGTGGTGATCAGGACACTTGGTATGGTATATGGGGGTGTTTTGTGCACACTGGGACAGGTGACAGGGGCTCCCTGCATTATTTATTATGGCTATTGTGGGGCAGTGATTAGGGACACTGGGGTGGCTGGCACTGCATGTGTGAGTGTACAAGCAGCCTGACACTCTGCTGTACACTCACACACCGCAGGATTGCTTGTCCCTGCGAGCAGAGAGAACCGACCTTTACTTTCAGTTTCTAGTGTTTACTATGTGAGTGCTGTGATTGGTCACAGCAGTCACATGGTAAAACACAACATGATCACCTGAGCACAGCAGTAATGTGATTTGGGCAACACACCGATCACTGGGCTCCCGGATTCGCACTCTGTGAGTCACGCAGGAGCCATCGATGCGGCTGAAGTACAGGGACATTAGCCAGCATTGGCACTGCTCAGGTGATCATGTTGTGTTTTACCATGTGACTGCTGTGACCAATCACAGCACTCACATAGACAAGAAGAGGTTAAATATGAGGTATTTAACCTCTTCTTGTCTTGCCATTCTACATAGACTGCAAGACAAGAAGAGGTTAAATACCTCATAGACCACTACTTATGTAACTAATGCATTTATTTATTTCCTTTAATGAATTGACTTTTAACACAATTTTTGTAAATACAGTTGTGACCAAAATTATTCAACCCCCAATGCTGTAAAGGGGTTTAGGGACTATAGTGTACATTTGGAATTGTATTCAGAATCAAATCCTACAAGGACGTTGTAACTACCCAAATGCAACTAAAATGACATCAATTGTTTATGTAATACAGTAGTAAATGGTTCTTATGTGGTTTCTTCATTGCCACAATTATTCAACCCCTTAAAGACTACCACTCTGAAGAACAGAGGTTCATACAGGTGCTTTCCATCAGGTATTGAAAACACCTGTGGATGTCACCGAGCAGCAATCAAGCATAATAAGCACCAATTAGGCAGCTTTAAAATGACTGTGATACTCAGCTCCTTCTAGACATTTACTGGTGTGGTTACAAACATGGTGAAGGCAAGAGAATGGTCCAGGAAGACAAGAGAAGAGGTGATTTCTCTTCACAGGAAGGGCAATGGCTATAAGAAGATTGCAAAGATGTTAAACATACCAAGAGACACCTTAGGAAGCATCATTCGCAAATTCAAGGCAAAGGGCACTGTTGAAACGCTACCTGGTCGTGGCAGAAAGAAGATGCTGACTTCGACTGCTGTGCGCTACCTGAAGCGTAGAGTGGAGAGAAGTCCCCGTGTGACTGCTGAGGAACTGAGAAAAGATTTGTCAGATGTGGGTACAGAAGTTTCAGCCCAGACAATAAGACGCACACTGCGTAATGAAGGCCTCCGTGCCAGAACTCCCAGGCGTACCCCCTTGCTGTCTCCAAAGAATAAGAAGAGTCGACTGCAGTATGCCAAAAGCCATGTGGACAAACCACAAAAGTTGTGGGATAGTGTTCTGTGGACTGATGAAACAAAATTAGAACTGTTTGGGCCCATGGATCAACGCTATGTTTGGAGGAGGAAGAACAAGGCCTATGATGAAAAGAACACCTTGCCTACTGTGAAGCATGGTGGAGGGTCAATCATGCTTTGGGGCTGTTTTGCTTCTGCAGGTACAGGGAAGCTTCAGCGTGTGCAAGGTACCATGAATTCTCTTCAGTACCAGGAGATATTGGATGGAAACGTGATGCAGTCCGTCACACACCTGAGGCTTGGGAGACGTTGGACCTTTCAACAGGACAATGATCCCAAGCATACCTCCAAGTCCACTAGAGCATGGTTGCAGAGGAAAGGCTGGAACATTTTGGAGTGGCCATCGCAGTCACCAGACTTAAATCCGATTGAGAACCTCTGGTGGGACTTAAAGAAAGCAGTTGCAGTGCGCAAGCCTAAGAATGTGACTGAACTGGAGGCCTTTGCCCATGAAGAATGGGCGAAGATACCCGTAGATCGCTGCAAGACACTTGTGTCAAGCTATGCTTCACGTTTAAAAGCTGTTATAACTGTAAAAGGATGCTGTACTAAGTACTAAGATTGAATGTCACTTGGGGGTTGAATAAAACTGATAATGCTGTGAGCACAGAAAAGACATTTGTGGTTATTTCATTATAACTGTTATGTTATATTTGTCTGACCTACAAGTGCCTCTTTAATGTAAATGTAAGCAAGATGACTGAATGATCAAAAGCAATGTCAAACTGGCCAAAACACTCAATTTCAGTGGGGGTTGAATAATTTTGGTCACAACTGTACCTCATAAATGGATAGTGAATTGGCATTTTCAGCATCTCCTGGGATAATTGGAAAAAATGTGTCACATGATTCAATGATCTCATGAGATATTCTTTAATGAATTGAGCCCATTGTGAGAACAGATCTGAGTCTAGGATCCTAGTGACTTTTGACAGTTTCTCTTGTGCACGTGTGCCAGAGGGTGCAAATGTCATATACAGCACATCCTAGGATATCTCATACTTGCAATACCTCCAAAACAAAGCAAAGTCAACTTTGAATAAATGTTGATCAAATACTGCAGGTACGCTTAGCGAGTGTTGTGATAGACGTCTAAGGAGGCTTTGGAGGTGCTTTGAAGCATCAAGAAAGCAACATGAGATATAATTTTTGTAGCAAAGCAAACACAACAGTGTAAACATGACTGTAAGTTAATAATTTTATTTAGTGAGAGCTGCTTTGATTGACATTCAGAATGGTTTAAAAAAGCATTTCCAATGCCACATTTTGAAGCATTAAATGCAAGTGAGGCCTTAAGTTGCATTAGGGATGAGGACACCCAATATTCAGTATACACTATGATACATATTAAGTTCTTCACCAAAGTAAGAATACTTATGATTAACAGACATGGTGTGTAGAGATGAGCGAATCGAAGTAGGCGAAGTGGAATTCGAGTCGAATATTGGAAAAATTTCGATTCGCGCCAAATCCGAAAAATAGCCTACTTCGGACGCGCGAATCGAAATTTTTCCTAAAATGGCGGCGGACATGTGCGGCGACGGAGCGGGGATGTCTGGGAAGGCGCGCAGACAAGGCGCGCTGACCCATAAAGCATTCCTTAATGACATGTGATCGCATCAGCCAATCAGCAGCCAGCCAGCCAGCACTGTGTAATGGTCGAGCTATAAATAGCGGCCATTTTGGAATTCTTCATTTGCCTCCAGTCATTCAACAGAGGCAGACCGCTCTGTATTAGGGACAGAGTTAGGGCCACAGAAACGTTACTTGGGGACAGAGAAACTTTACTTAGGGACAGAGAAGCATTACTCAGGGACACAGAATTGTTAATGAGGGCCACAGAATCGTTACTTAGGGACAAAGAAACGCTAGTTAGGGCCACAGAATTGTTACTCAGGGACAGACAGAATTGTTACTGAGTGCCAGAGAATTGTTACTTAGGGCCACAGAAACGTTAGTTAGGGCCACAGAATTGTTACTCAGGGACAGACACAGAATTGTTACTGAGGGCCACAGAACTGTTACTTAGGGCCACAGAAACGTTATTAGGGCCACAGAATTGTTACTCAGGGACAGACAGAATTGTTACTGAGTGCCAGAGAATTGTTACTTAGGGCCACAGAATTGTTACTCAGGGACAGACACAGAATTGTTACTGAGGGCCACAGAACTGTTACTTAGGGCCACAGAAACGTTATTAGGGCCACAGAATTGTTACTCAGGGACAGACAGAATTGTTACTGAGTGCCAGAGAATTGTTACTTAGGGCCACAGAAACGTTACTCAGGGACAGACACAGAATTGTTACTGAGGGCCACAGAACTGTTACTTAGGGCCACAGAAACGTTATTAGGGCCACAGAATTGTTACTCAGGGACAGACAGAACTGTTACTGAGTGCCAGAGAATTGTTACTTAGGGCCACAGAATTGTTACTCAGGGACAGACACAGAATTGTTACTGAGGGCCACAGAACTGTTACTTAGGGCCACAGAAACGTTATTAGGGCCACAGAATTGTTACTCAGGGACAGACAGAATTGTTACTGAGTGCCAGAGAATTGTTACTTAGGGCCACAGAATTGTTACTCAGGGACAGACACAGAATTGTTACTGAGGGCCACAGAACTGTTACTTAGGGCCACAGAAACGTTATTAGGGCCACAGAATTGTTACTCAGGGACAGACAGAATTGTTACTGAGGGCCACAGAACTGTTACTTAGGGCCACAGAATTGTTACTCGGACAGACACAGAATTGTTACTCAGGGACACAGAATTGTTACTGAGGGCCACAGAACCATTACTTAGGGCCACATAAACGTTAATCAGGGACACAGAATTGTTACTGAGGGCCACAGAACCGTTACTTAGGGCCACAGAATTGTTACTCAGGGACAGACACAGAATTGTTACTGAGGGACACAGATTTCTTACTGAGAGCCACAGAACCGTTACTTAGGGCCACATAAACGTTAATCAGGGACACAGAATTGTTACTGAGGGCCACAGAACCGTTACTTAGGGCCACAGAAACGTTAATCAGGGACACAGAATTGTTACTGAGGGCCACAGAACCGTTACTTAGGGCCACAGAATTGTTACTCAGGGACACAGAATTGTTACTGAGGGCCACAGAACTGTTACTTAGGGCCACAGAATTGTTACTCGGACAGACACAGAATTGTTACTCAGGGACACAGAATTGTTACTGAGGGCCACAGAACCGTTACTTAGGGCCACAGAAACGTTACTCAGGGACACAGAATTGTTACTGAGGGCCACAGAACCGTTACTTAGGGCCACAGAATTGTTACTCAGGGACACAGAATTGTTACTGAGGACCACAGAACTGTTACTTAGGGCCACAGAATTGTTACTCGGACAGACACAGAATTGTTACTCAGGGACACAGAATTGTTACTGAGGGCCACAGAACCGTTACATAGGGCCACATAAACGTTACTTAGGGCCACATAAACGTTAATCAGGGACACAGAATTGTTACTGAGGGCCACAGAACCGTTACTTAGGGCCACAGAATTGTTACTCAGGGACAGACACAGAATTGTTTCTTGAGGGACACAGAATTGTTACTGAGGGCCACAGAACCGTTACTTAGGGCCACAGAATTGTTACTCAGGGACACAGAATTGTTACTGAGGGCCACAGAACTGTTACTTAGGGCCACAGAATTGTTACTCGGACAGACACAGAATTGTTACTCAGGGACACAGAATTGTTACTGAGGGCCACAGAACCGTTACATAGGGCCACATAAACGTTACTTAGGGCCACATAAACGTTAATCAGGGACACAGAATTGTTACTGAGGGCCACAGAACCGTTACTTAGGGCCACAGAATTGTTACTCAGGGACAGACACAGAATTGTTTCTTGAGGGACACAGAATTGTTACTGAGGGCCACAGAACCGTTACTTAGGGCCACAGAAACGTTAATCAGGGACACAGAATTGTTACTGAGGGCCACAGAACCGTTACTTAGGGACACAGAATTGTTACTCATTGACACAGAATTGTTACTGAGGGCCACAGAACTGTTACTTAGGGCCACAGAATTGTTACTCGGACAGACACAGAATTGTTACTCAGGGACACAGAATTGTTACTGAGGGCCACAGAACCGTTACTTAGGGCCACAGAATTGTTACTCAGGGACACAGAATTGTTACTGAGGGCCACAGAACTGTTACTTAAGGCCACAGAATTGTTACTCGGACAGACACAGAATTGTTACTCAGGGACACAGAATTGTTACTGAGGGCCACAGAACCGTTACTTAGGGCCACAGAATTGTTACTCAGGGACAGACACAGAATTGTTACTCAGGGACACAGAATTGTTACTCAGGGACACAGAATCGTTGAATTAAAGAGTATGTCAGACAACACGCAGAGGAGTGGCAGAGGAGGCAATGTTTTAGGAGCGAGCAGACGTGGCAGCAGAGGAAGGGGTCGAGGCAGCACTATTCGCAGCCAGAGGCCAGTGCTCCCGGTGTCATCCAGCGGTCGTGTCTCCACCAACAACCCTGCCGTCATCGATTGGTTGGCTCGGTCGTCTTCCTCTTCCCAGGTCACCTCTGACACCTACAGCCAACGGTCGGTGGGTACGTCAGACACAACCGTTAGTTGGCATGGCCCGGGAGCAAGCCCACTGAAATCACGTGTCCTCTACCTGCCCCTGTCCTTTGGTGTTCCCTCACCAAGCGAAGTATCGCATGCTGTGGGCTCAGCCCCACTGTACAGTGAGGAAGAGCTAACAGAGGGCGGTCAGGAATGGGGGGAGACATCCGCCTTTTCAGCAGCCAGGCGAAGAAGTACTGGCGAGGAGAGTGGCTCGGTAGCCGGTCTAGAGACAGGTCTGTCTCCTGACCCAGACGCAGCCGAGGGGGCTAGTAGTGAGGCGGAGACCCTACTTGATGATGAGGAGGTTGATCGCACTTGGCTGCCTCGTCGTCATCAGGCAATTTCTTCCGCATCATCAGGAGAAGAGGGTGCCAGCTTGGCAGCGAGCGAAACAGTCGGTGGGTTGCCCAGGAGGCAGCAGGGTCGCATCAGTGTCAGTGGAGCCAAACGGCCACGGAGTAGAGCACCAGCTCCACTGCAGCCTACCACCACGGCCAGTAGTGGTGCCGGTGCGCACGGAGGAAGTAGCAGTCAGCCAGTGAGGAGTAGCGGGGGCAAAGTTTCCTACTCGGTGGTGTGGCAATTTTTCGTCAAGCCGCCCGAGGAAGTAAACGTAGCCGTATGTCGACTATGTGGCCAGAAATGCAAGCGTGGTCAGGGGGCCCATGTTGGGACTACAGCGTTGCGTCAGCATATGCAGAGTCACCATTCGGTGGCCTGGGAAAACCGTGATAAAGATACGGCGGTTCTGCCTGCCCCAGCCCCCGCTCCATCACCCGCTCCGTTACTTGCTCCGTCACCCGACGTCGTCAATCGCCCTCTATCAGCCAGTCAAGGCTCCAACACCTCTGCTGAGGGGAGTTGTCGCTCGTTGTCATCTTCCGCTCGTTCAGATGCTCCTTCTCCTGCTACTCCTCTTCTCAGATTCCGTCAACAGTCTTTCTTGGAATCCGTTTCCAAGAGACAACAGTTTGCGAGCACGCACCCGACGGTGCAAAAGCTGAACGTCCTCCTGTCCAAGTTGCTGGTGCTGCAGTCCCTCCCTTTCCAACTGGTGGACTCAGCACCTTTCCGAGAAATGATGGCTTGTGCCGCGCCGCGGTGGAGAGTGCCAAGCCGTCATTTCTTCGCCCAAAAGGCAGTGCCAGCCCTGCATTCACATGTAGAAGAGATGGTGGGCCAGTCTTTGAGCATGTCGGTCTCTGCCAAAGTGCACGGCAGCGCCGACGTGTGGAGCTGTAACTACGGTCAGGGACAGTACATGTCATTTACGGCCCACTGGGTGAACGTGGTGCCGGCACAGCCGCACCAGCAACTTGGACAGGTCACGACGCTTTTGCCTCCACGTTTGCACGTCCTTGGTCCAGCAAACATGTCCGCCTCTACCACCTCTTTTTCCGCCGTGTCCTCAGCCGCCACCCCCGTGCCAAGTCCCATTACCCGACCGGCATATCACATGTGCAGGGCGCAACGGTGTCACGCTGTGCTGCACCTGGTATGCCTTGGCGAACGTAGTCACACAGGGGAGGAACTTCTGAGTGTAATGAACAGAGAAATCGACAGATGGCTGTCTCCGCGCAAACTGAAAATCGGAACCATGTTGACCGACAACGGAAAGAACATGGTGTCTGCTCTGCGTCAAGGAAGGTTGTGCCATGCGCCATGCATGGCTCACGTGTTCAATCTGGTTGTCAAGCGGTTCCTAAAATCCACCATCCCACTGCAAGACATCCTTAAAATGTCACGTAAACTGTGCATGCATTTCAGCCATTCCTACACCGCAAAGAACACCCTCATTGAGCTGCAGCGGCAGAACGGAATTCCACAGCATCGCCTGATCTGCGACGTTGCAACAAGGTGGAATTCAACCCTACACATGTTAGACCGCCTTTACGAGCAGCGAAAGGCCATCACCGATTTCCTGATGTTACAAGCGGATAAAGGTACTCCCCTGTGTAACTTCGATGTCAGCCATTGGCAGCTCATGCGTGACACCTGCCGCTTGCTCAGGCCCTTTGAGGAGGCCACGCTATTCGTGAGTCGGCAGGACTATGGGATGAACGACGTCATTCCTCTGTTGCACGTCCTTGAACAAATGCTGTTAACAATGGCTGGTCAGGGTGCGGTAGACGTGGCGCACAGATCTCAACGCCACATGACCCCTGTGGGGCCAGGACAGGAAGAAGAGGAGGAGGTAGAGGAGGACATTTGTGCTCAGGAATTATTGAGTGAAATGGGTGGTTTTTCCACTCAGCGGACAGGAGTGGAGGAGCAGGAGCATCTGGGAGAGGAGGAGGAGACAGAGGACCCAGACGCACCGTGGCAGTATGCTGTGGAGATGGAGGCAGGGAGTCCCTCGCATTCCTTGGCGCAAATGGCCCATAGCATGCTCGGTTGCTTGCGTAGCGACAGCCGAATAATAACCATCAGACAGAGGGATGACTTTTGGCTGTCCACCTTGTTGGACCCTCGCTATCATCCCAAAATGGTGGCCTTTTTCACACCTGCTGAGAGGGAGGCCAAAATTACGTACTATAAAAACCACCTATGTAGTCAGTTGGTCTCTGCCTTTGTGCGCCAACGTCCATCCTCAGACACTGTGGGCCCTGTGCGTTCGCGTTCCGCTGCCATGGCAGCAGGGGAGGGGTGGGGTGGTAGGAGCAGTGGCAGCTCCACCAGCAGCGGCTGCCTCAGTCTGCAGTCGATGATGAGTAGCTTTCTTCACCAGCGCAGTGAGGAAACTACTAACCAGCTGCAGCAGCAGCAGCATGAGGTGGACCTGGAGCAGGAGCTCAAACAACAGGCTTGGGCCTACTTGGACAGCACCCTGCCAACCGAGGTAGACAATCCCCTTGACTACTGGGCAACGAAACTTGACCTTTGGCCCCAACTAGCTGAATTTGCCCTTGAAAGGCTGTCATGCCCGGCCAGTAGCGTGGCATCGGAGCGCGTGTTTAGTGCGGCAGGAGGTATTGTAACTCCGCGGAGGACACGAATGTCCACCCAAAGTGTGGAGAGACTCACGTTTGTGAAAATGAATCAGGCGTGGATTAGTCTGGATTTCAAACCACCAGTTCCTGACACAACTGACTAAATCCGCCATGAATCATGCCCCAAACATGTGCCACTTTCAGGTCTCCTCACACACTGCTGGTGTGTTCCATTTTTTGTCATAGGGTGCTGACAGATTACGGGCCTCCCATTGCTGCTGTCTCCATCGCCACACTCTGCCATGTGCCACATTCAGGTCTCTTCACACTGCTGGTGTGTTGAATTTTTTGACATAGGGTGCTGGCAGATTACGGGCCTCCCATAGCTGCTGCCAGGCCCCTAATCTGCCATGGGCCACTATATACCGCCTCCTCATGCTGCTGCCAAGTCCAGAGTCTCTCATGGGTCCCTGTACGGCCTCCCATTGCTGCTCTCTCCATCGCCACACTCTGCCATGTGCCACTTTCAGGTCTCCTCACACACTGCTGTTGTGTTAAATTTTTTGACATAGGGTGCTGGAAGATTACGGGCCTCCCATAGCTGCTGCCAGGCCCCTAATCTGCCATGGGCCACTATATACCGCCTCCTCATGCTGCTGCCAAGTCCAGAGTCTCTCATGGGTCCCTGTACGGCCTCCCATTGCTGCTGTCTCCATCGCCACACTCTGCCATGTGCCACTTTCAGGTCTCCTCACACACTGCTGTTGTGTTCAATTTTTTGACATAGGGTGCTGGCAGATTACGGGCCTCCCATAGCTGCTGCCAGGCCCCTAATCTGCCATGGGCCCCTATATACCGCCTCCTCATGCTGCTGCCAAGTCCAGAGTCTCTCATGGGTCCCTGTACGGCCTCCCATTGCTGCTGTCTCCATCGCCACACTCTGCCATGTGCCACTTTCAGGTCTCCTCACACACTGCTGTTGTGTTCAATTTTTTGACATAGGGTGCTGGCAGATTACGGGCCTCCCATAGCTGCTGCCAGGCCCCTAATCTGCCATGGGCCCCTATATACCGCCTCCTCATGCTGCTGCCAAGTCCAGAGTCTCTCATGGGTCCCTGTACGGCCTCCCATTGCTGCTGTCTCCATCGCCACACTCTGCCATGTGCCACTTTCAGGTCTCTTCACACTGCTGTTGTGTTCAATTTTTTGACATAGGGTGCTGGCAGATTACGGGCCTCCCATAGCTGCTGCCAGGCCCCTAATCTGCCATGGGCCACTATATACCGCCTCCTCATGCTGCTGCCAAGTCCAGAGTCTCTCATGGGTCCCTGTACGGCCTCCCATTGCTGCTGTCTCCATCGCCACACTCTGCCATGTGCCACTTTCAGGTCTCCTCACACACTGCTGTTGTGTTCAATTTTTTGACATAGGGTGCTGGCAGATTACGGGCCTCCCATAGCTGCTGCCAGGCCCCTAATCTGCCATGGGCCACTATATACCGCCTCCTCATGCTGCTGCCAAGTCCAGAGTCTCTCATGGGTCCCTGTACGGCCTCCCATTGCTGCTGTCTCCATCGCCACACTCTGCCATGTGCCACATTCAGGTCTCTTCACACTGCTGGTGTGTTGAATTTTTTGACATAGGGTGCTGGCAGATTACGGGCCTCCCATAGCTGCTGCCAGGCCCCTAATCTGCCATGGGCCCCTATACCGCCTCCTCATGCTGCTGCCAAGTCCAGAGTCTCTCATGGGTCCCTGTACGGCCTCCCATTGCTGCTGTCTCCATCGCCACACTCTGCCATGTGCCACATTCAGGTCTCTTCACACTGCTGGTGTGTTGAATTTTTTGACATAGGGTGCTGGCAGATTACGGGCCTCCCATTGCTGCTGCCAGGCCCGTAATCTGCCATGGGCCCCTGTACCGCCTCTTCATGCTGCTGCCAGGTCCAGAGTGTCTCATGGGTCCCTGTACGGCCTCCCATTGCTGCCGCCAGGAGGCAGCAGGGTCGCAGCAGTGTCAGTGGAGGCAAACGGCCACGGAGTAGAGCACCAGCTCCACTGCAGCCTACCACCACGGCCAGTAGTGGTGCCGGTGTGCACGGAGGAAGTAGCAGTCAGCCAGTGAGGAGTAGCGGGTGCAAAGTTTCCTACTCGGCGGTGTGGCAAGTTTTCGTCAAGCCGCCCGAGGAAGTAAACGTAGCTGTATGTCGACTATGTGGCCAGAAAGTCAAGCGTGGTCAGGGGGCCCATGTTGGGACTACAGCGTTGCGTCAGCATATGCAGCGTCGCCATTTGGTGGCCTGGGAAAACCGTGATAAAGATACGGCGGTTCTGCCTGCCCCAGCCCAGGGTTCCATTTTGTCATAGGGTGCTGGCAGATTACGGGCCTCCCATAGGTGCCGCCAGGCCCCAAATCGGCCATGGGCCCCCGTACCGCCTGGTCACGCTGCTGCTGGGCCCACAGTGTGACCTGGGTCCCTGTACGGCCTCCCATTGCTTCCACTCTGCCATGTGCCACTTTGAGGTCTCCTCACACTCCTGCGGTTTTCCATTTTGTCATAGGTTGCTGGCAGATTACAGGCCTCCCATAGGTGCCGCCAGGCCCCAAATCGGCCATGGGCCCCTGTACCGCCTGGTCACGCTGCTGCTGGGCCCACAGTGTGACCTGGGTCCCTGTACGGCCTCCCATTGCTCCCACTCTACCATGTGCCACTTTGAGGTCTCCTCACACTCCTGCGGTTTTCCATTTTGTCATAGGTTGCTGGCAGATTACAGGCCTCCCATAGGTGCCGCCAGGCCCCAAATCGGCCATGGGCCCCCGTACCGCCTGGTCACGCTGCTGCTGGTCCCACAGTGTGACCTGGGTCCCTGTACCGCCTCCCATTGCTCCCACTCTGCCATGTGCCACTTTGAGGTCTCCTCACACTGCTGGTGTGTTCAATTTTTTGACATAGGGTGCTGGCAGATTACGGGCCTCCCATTGCTGCTGCCAGGCACGTAATCTTCCATGGGCCCCCGTACCGACTCCTCATGCTGTGACGTTGCAACAAGGTGGAATTCAACACTACATATGTTAGACCGCCTTTACGAACAGCGAAAGGCCATCACAGATTTCCTGATGTTAAAAGCGGATAAAGGTACTCCCTGTGTAACTTCGATGTCAGCCATTGGCAGCTCATGCGTGACACCTGCGCTTGCTCAGGCCCTTTGAGGAGGCCACGCTATTCGTGAGTCGGCAGGACTATGGGATGAACGAGGTCAAATCAGCCATGGGCCCCCGTACCGCCTGGTCACGCTGATGCTGGTCCCACAGTGTGACCTGGGTCCCTGTACCGCCTCCCATTGCTCCCACTCTGCCATGTGCCACTTTGAGGTCTCCTCACACTCCTGCGGTTTTCCATTTTGTCATAGGTTGCTGGCAGGTTACAGGCCTCCCATAGGTGCTGCCAGGCCCCAAATCTGCCATGGGCCCCCGTACCGCCTGGTCACGCTGCTGCTGGGCCCACAGTGTGACCTGGGTCCCTGTACCGCCTCCCATTGCTCCCACTCTGCCATGTGCCACTTTCAGGTCTCCTCACACTCCTGCTGGTTTCCATTTTGTCATAGGTTGCTGTTTGGCCTCCCATTGCTGCTGCCTCCACCGCCACACTGTGGCTCCAAACACTGGTTTTGGCCCCTGACTGGCCAAATGAGTGAAATGTGCGGTGATTCTAAGATCGACGGCACTCATCTGCATGTCATACTGACTGACAGTATTATTTCTCTTCCCCAGCAGACTCCAAGGGCATTTAAATTAAAGGTACAGTGTTCTGCACTAATATTAAGTCTCTCTGAAGCCTAGAAACACCCTTTTTTAAGTTAAATTCACAGCGAATATATTCGAATCGAATATTGTCCACGAATTCGCCGAATCAGTCGAATCGAATTTTTGAATACTTCGCTCATCTCTAATGGTGTGAAGTCCTCGTATTACTTGAACCAGTTGATGATGGGAGAATTTAGTCCAGGCCCTAAACATTGTTGTACAGTGTTCAGTGGGAATGCTGGGCTGCCAAAGAAGAGAGTCATGGGTCCAACACAATATAGGAAGAGAAGAGTAGATTAGAGATGGTATGGTCCCAAATGGCAAGCAATTGTTTTGTAACAGATGCAAATAAGGACCAAACTTGCGAGAATGGAGATCCAGGGTAGGGCTTGTAAATCATAAACACTAAGATGTTGTTCAATAGCTATCCTAAAAAATAGAGTTGAACACTCTGGTTAACAAGAGCACTAGTATGTCTCCAAAGACCTTACAGAATTGGGGTGTGTGAAGGCTCTCCTGACTAACTCTCCCATCCCTCCCTTTTATTCTTTCCCCTTATATTTTTTCTCTTCTCACATCCTCTAACCTGCTACTCTTCCACTTCCTTAATCTACAGCCTTCGGTCTAATTTGAATAGAATGTTTCACTTTCAATGACAGTGCTAATGCAACACACACCAGCTGACCTTTGGTTAAAATATGCAGTTCGTCAATAATGGCTGTTTTGTGACCAAGCATTTCAAGTACTGAATTGTGCAGGTCAACTCTTCTCTTTATATTAAAAACATGGAACAAGAATGTAGGTGTGAACCCATCTGGGCCAGGACTTTCACCAGTGGGTATAAAACCTATCATGGATAGAAGCTCCTCTTCCCTGAGCACCGTGAGGGTAGGGGTAACCAGGCAGTGGTTAGATCAGATCATTGCATAAATGGAACAGACAGGATTCCACTCAAGGAGATGATGGTTTACAAAGATAAAAGCTGTAGGAATGATGGGTGGAGGCATTTTTGGGATAAAGAAGCCCTCTTACGTGAATTAACTAATGTTGATATAGGTGATTTAAAGCTCCAAGCTTTTTAAAGGGCAAGGTAGATTTACCTAGGGAGGACTTTAAATGAAGCTGTAAGGTAAGATTTAAATCCCCGTCAACATTATTATTTTCTGAAAAATCAACCAGTTATGTAAGGCATTATATAGAAGCCATGGCCAGATGTAGATTTGGGATGCAACGTTAATTACAATGAAGAATTTACCCCAAAGGAATTTTTTTTTAAATACTTCCTAATAGTTCTATCTTCTGGTAAAAGAAAGAGACTTGCAAAGATTTATGGATGGTGACTGAAGCCTCTATTTTTCTGAGCTGAACTGGTGCTATGAAACCACCTTGAGTAATAGCAGGTTTGACATGTAGGGATGTAGCTTGTTTGGAAATAGGTTTCCTGAAATAGGATCAAACCTGCCTTAGGCTTTTGCAGGGAGCAAAGAAATTGGGCCTAATTGGATGGAATATTCAGGGCCTTAACACTGGCAGAGTAGAGTTTTAGCTCCAAGGAGAGGTGAAGGTATTGGCAATGGCAGAGAGTGAGGAGGGAGGTGGTTAAGGGATAATAAAGGTCACAACAGAGGAGTTGTATAGAGATATACGATAAGGTAGGTCTAGACAAGGGGGAGTGAAGTTGGGGCAAACTGAGGAATGGGAGAAGGGTAAATTATTCAAGGAAAGGAGCAACAAAAGGGGGAAGAAATTTGGCAAAGGTGTAGGGGTAAAAGAAAGAAAGAAGAGGTAAGAGGGGGAGACCCTCAAAAATAGAAGACAACCAGTGTATTAAAGGGAAAAATTGACAGGTAGCAGATCCCAGAATTGGGACTGCATAGCCTATTGGATGGAAGTGGTCACTCATGGGAAGACGAGCTCAGTGTAGCCCAGAGAAGATTAATGTTTCGTGTGCTGCAAGAGCATACAAAAAAAAAAAGGGGGGGGTTATAGTCGAATAGGACAACATGCCAAAAAAGAGCAAATACAAACAAGGACAAACAATCTGGAAGAAACAACATTAGTAACATTTAGAAACAGTGAGGAAAAATTGTACCAGTCATTCATGCCCAAGAAAGGAGGGTCATATAAGCCAGGTGTATCTGAGAGGGTGCACAGGCCTAGTGCATTACCATAAAAAATGTTTAATAAGAAGTAAAGTAGGTGTTGTACTCACAAATGACAATAACGTCAAGGCACGTCATAAAGGAACAGCTGGGTCAACACCGCGCTGAGTAACAGTACGCAGTGGCTCTGAGGAAGAGGCAAGTCCTCGAAACGTGTCAGCCTATTAGATGTCTACACTCCCTATTGCGGACTGTTACTCAGCGCAGGAGCATTTGTGTTTACTGCATCTGATAAAATAGCAGGGATGGGCTCAATACAAACAAAAAGTTTTCATTAGAGTAGAATTAAGGCTCTTTTTTAGGTCAGTTGAGATCAACTGCTGGATATGTAAAAGAGGGATGCTTTGTATTCAATACACCCTGTCAACAACATTAGCAGTAGTGAAGCAAGACCCCTACTCTGATCAGTGTGGCTAAAGTGGTGTCAGGTGGGAAGAATCTCAGGCGGACAACTGGCATTTCCTACTGGGGAATAGGTGCAGGGCACATAGGGGAAATTTAAGGGAGATTCAACTGTTGCAACAGGTCAGGGATAGACTTCCAGACTTGAAGAGGGAAAGCAAAACCCCCATCTATATGTAGTGTTATATTCTTGTAATAATGGAAGAAGGTTTTTGAGTACGCATCTCTAATCTAGGGTATGTTTCAAGAGAAACTGGACTTTGGCTCCATCAGATTCTACTGGTCCTGAGGTTTGGGCCTTCTGCATAATAGTGTCCTTCAAGCTGTGAGAAAGAAGCCCAAAGGCTGGTACAGGTTAGTTTCTAGACTGTTGGCTTTTGGAGTGCATTCATAGAACGCTTGCATAATAAGACAGGAATTTCAACTTATAGATGGTTTTCAGCATCTGTACAAGTTCTCCATTTCAAATCTGCTAGGAAGGATCCTAATGTGGGCTCCACTTTGCTGACCACTAATTTTTCTCTGCTGTCTGTTGGCTCTGTCTGCCCAACATGTTGCTTCAGTGAAGCCACAATTTTTCTACACAGGCATGGCGAGAGTGGTGCGAAAGTGGGAACAGCCTGTCATGCTGCTCCTCCACAGCATCACTACCCCCTACACGGTCTTGTACATTACATACTCCTGACCCCTGCACTGTGTGCTAAGCTGGCCATACATGGATCGAAATTGTGCTGGTTTGACTTCAGCTCAACCACCCTGCTAGAAAATTTCCACTTGATTAGCACTGCAGGCTATAAACCGGAGCACTGATCAGTGTATTTATAGTCTCCCTGCTGTCAGATTGCAACTACTAAAAGACCTTCAGAAATAAAATTTGATTTAAAAAAGAATATAAAAGACACAGCAGGGAGGATTCCCTCATCCACCTCAAAAGTGTGGATGGGTGAATTTGGTCCGTTTTTTTTTTTCATTTAACCTGCTGGTTAAATGAAAAAAAAACTGACTCATCTATGGCCAGCTTTAGTCACCCGTATCCTCTACACTCTGCATATTACATACGCCTGATGTCTGCACTCTGTAAATTACACCAACCCTTACAACCTGTTCATTTGGATTGAGTTCATGCCTACAATTTTCAACAGTGCCACATCATTCTTCTCTTCTGGTCCTCAATGGTGACTCCAAATCCTATAGTTTAGGAGAGCTGAACTCCCCGCAGGAGAAAAAAATATCTATGCCCCTAAAGCATACTGTAAGTGTTCGTTCACACCTGCTGCACTGCCTTGTATTGCTCTGCATTTATCAACACAAGGGCACATAGAAAACCATTGCTAAGTGCCCTATTTTCACCATGCATGTGTGCTGCCAAAAATTACAGAATGTCTGCATTTTATGCAGCACAATGCATGTCATGTTACACATGCATTGTTGTTCATTTGACTTTAAATAATGTTGTTCATATCGGACTCTGTAGCTATGGAATTCTTTATATGGTTAGTCCCACCCTTCTTCATGCCTTAAGCCTAGAGCACGTGTTAAGTTATTATTTTTTGCTCAACCCAGCGGGCTGAAAGAAAAAAATGGCGAGGTTTCTGTACAAAATATGCAATGCTAGTGCGGTGATCTCCCCCACTGAGCTGTTGTGTTCCGACAGGGGGACCGCCCCCGCACCAGAACACACTGGTCAACGCTCACAGCCATAGGTGGCCAGTACAGATTGGCTGCTGGTTTTCCGGCATGTCCCTCTAACAAAAGCCAGTTGAGGGACCGGCTTCTGTCTGACAGGCAGTTGTACAAACTGTCCAAATGTCGGCTAGTTCCTGCTACATCAGCATATATTCATATTGTGTGTACCCAGCATTAGCCTCCATTCATCACGTGCATTATTCTCCTATAACTTGACACACTATGATTTTTGACCTTATGACCTGATGTTCATCAATTATGATCTGCAGAAGTTTTTGGATTAATGCTTTCTACGATCTGCAGGAAGTCATTTGGATCGAGGCACAGTCTGCCAAGCTAATAAACTGTAGGTTAAAGCTATTTCACCATAACTGGATCAATTATAGAGATCACACTTTTAATGCTTTTATTGCTGAAGCAGAACAATGCATATTTCAGCATGTCAATGCAATGCACTGCTGTGCATAAAGTTGAATGAACTGATTATCAACTTTAATAAAAACAAAAAAAACTTAAACACTGTGATGCATTGTAAAACAATTTATTACACCACCCTTACACAAATGCACCAGTGGTTGTGCATTTCATGGACAATATCAAGCACCAGATGGTGTAAATAGGCCCTAAATGTATCCCTGCTCTTTTTTTTTTGCTTTAATATATGAAGCCCAATATCAAACTCTAAAGCCAGCATAGGGCCAGTAAAACAAAAATGTTCTTAATCAAAAAACCTAATTCTAGCACAAGTGTTGCTTTCTGAGCCAAAAGTTGTATGTATAACTGTGTATGCATGCTTCTTCTAGTGCAGGGCTCTCCAAACTTTTGAAACAAAGAGCTATTGCTCTTTGAATGTTAAGAGGGCCGGATTGTGGCCAGTGGGAGAAGAAATTGCCTTGCATCAGTGGGTGTAAACAATACCTTAGGCCTGAGGTCAATGGGAGTGAAAAAAAAATAACATCATTGGTGTCAGCAGGAAAAATAGCACCCCAACATTGGTGTCAGTGAGGGGAAAGGGCTCATCATTGGTGTCAGTGGGAGAAAAACAGACCCATAATTGGTGTCAGTAGGAGAATTAGTTCCCCATCGCTGGTGTCAGTGGGAGGAATAGTACTCCATTGTTGGTGTCCGTGGGAGGAATAGTGCTCCATAACTGGTGTCAGTGGGAGAATTAATTCCCCATCTCTGGTGTCAGTGGGTGGAATAGTACTCCATAATTGGGAGAATTAGTTCCCCATCTCTGGTGTCAGTGGGTGGAATAGTGCCACATTGTTGGTGTCAGTGGTAGGAATAGTGCTCCATAATTGGTGTCAGTGGGAGAATTAGTCCCCCATCTCTGGTGTCAGTGGGTGGAATAGTGCCCTATTGTTGGTTTCAGTGGGAAGAAAAGTGCCATATCATTGATGTCAATGGAAGGAATAGTGTCCCAAGGGCAGGCTAAAGACAAGCAAAGGGCCACATCAGGCCCACAGGGTTGCAGTTTGGAGACCCCTGTTCTAGAGTAATGGTTTAGAAAGAACTTTTGCATCAGCCAACTGATAGACTTGCATTGTGAGAAGAAGCAGTGACAAGCCTTTGTATAGCACCTCAGAGCATGTGTATGTAAAGTAGTGTGTAGTGTATCTGCTTCCATGTATTTTTCACTGACACATATAAACTGAGTTTTGGGGGAGCAAAGGGGAAGGGAGAACAAGAGAGATGGAGAGAGGAAGGCATAATCTCCCTTTCACATCAAAGCACCACCAATTACATCAGAGTCACCCCCACGTACATCAGTGTTCCCTCATTACCATCAGATGCGCCCCCCCACCCTTTACATTACAGTTCCCTCTTACATCAGGCACACCATCGACAAAAACATCTAAAAATTATCATTTTCTATAGGGGCTAATTTCAATTTAATATTTCGAAAAAGGACACTTTTTGCAATACCAAGGCCATTTTTTGCAATGCTCAACTAATCTTATGGGTCAATCTTATGTAATTTACTTTTTTTCAAGATGCAAAACGGCAGACAAGGAACTTAGCTAATCAGTTGAGGTTACATTGCTTGAACTTTTGAGGTTTAATCTAACTGACATAAGTTAGTAAAGAGGAAGAGTTTTAAAAAATGCCTTAGAGCTAAAGCAGAACTTTGGGCTGCAGCAAAATCATCAAATGTGCCACATCCCCATCTGACAATGTATCTTTTGCTTGTATTTTGCTAGGGAATAACATCAAATCTAAGGCCTCATGTACACTGCTGCTTTTAAACGCAAGTTTAGGAGCTTTTGGCATTTGTTTTGCCAAAGCCCTTGGACTCTACTCAGTAAATGCCTATGTGCCCATGCCTAGAATTTAGGAGCAGCAGTGTTTAGGGGCAGTTAAACGTTCCTCTTCTGAACGCAGAAAAATCGTGCTCAGGAGAGGAACATCTTGGCCAAAAAAATGTGGCAAAAACGTGTAAACGCTAGCAGTGTTTTGGACATTTATCCATGTCAATGGAAAATACTCTGGCCAATCAAATGAATAAACGTCCAAGCGCTAAATGTGGTACCACGTTTACACGTGTTTTTGCCACTTTTAGCGTTTTTCTGCTGCCAGGAGAGTTTAACGACTAGGTGAATTCATGTGTACATGAGGCCTAAAAATGACTTCAAGCAACCTAGGAGCCAGCATGTAAAGTCAGAACTGTCATTCAGCATTCTTGTTCTGGGTTAGTGACTCAAAACATTAAAGATATCGGATCAGCATGATAGCCAGATAATTCTTTTTTTTCAGAAGGGAAGGTCCACAATGGCAGCTTAGATATTCCTCCTGCGCAGGTTTTCTTTATCTTTCAATCCAAATCAGGGACCTGTAGTCCCAGCAATAGAATACTTTTACACCAGAAATTTCATGCTCCCCTATACGTTTACAAGGCCTCATGTACACATGAACTCATCTAACCGTTAAACTCTCCTGGCAGCAGAAAACCGCTAAACACTGCAAAAATGTGTGTAAATGCGATACTGCGTTTAGCACTTGGACATTTATTCATTTGATTGACCAGAGTATTTTCCATTGACATAGATAAACACCCAAGTGCTAAATGCGGCTAGCGTTTAGATGCATGTTTGCAGCATTTAGCGTTTTTTGACCAAAATGTTCCTCTTCTAAACGTGATTATTCTGTGTTCAGAAGAGGAACGTTTAACTGCCCCTAAACTCTGCTGCTAGCCTATGTGTACATGTACACATAGGCTTTTATTGAGTTAAGTTCAGGGGCTTTGGCAAAAAAATGCCAAAAGCTCCTAAACTCCCATTTAGGAGCAGCAGTGTACATGAGGCCTTATGCTTTATTTTTAGGGTCCCAAAGTCTTCCTTCACACTGCTTCCTGTTGTAAGGGCCTGTGCCCTTCTTCTTGCCAGTCTCTGACATAGTCTTGTCTCTGCCCCTCTCTCCAATGTCATTATGTACAGTAGATCACGCACTACTCACGAGATTGCAAATCATTTCAAAAACAAGATTGACGCAATTCGTAGGGGCATCACCACTGCACAGACATCCATCCAACTTAGCATGCCTTATACTAAACCTCCCTCAACACTTTCCTCTTTTGACCTTGCTACTACTGAAGAGGTCACTAAGGTTTTCTCAGAAGCCTGTCTCACCACCTGCCCCCTGGATCCTGTCCCCTCACAACTACTACGGTCACCCTCTTCTTCCATCCTATGCTCCCTCACATCTTCAATCTTTCCCTCTCTACTGGTGCGTTCCCCTCCACTCTAAAGCATGCGCACATCACTCCCATACTTAAAAAGCCCTCCCTGGACCCCACCAACCTGAACAACTTAAGACCCATCTCCCTGCTGCCATTTACCTCTAAACTCCTAGAACGCTTAGTCTACAATCGCCTGAGCTCCCACCTCACCGACAACCACCTTCTTGATCCTTTACAGTCTGGCTTTCGCTCACTACACTCCACTGAAACTGCCCTACTAAAACTCACTAATGATCTAACTGCTAAAACCAATGGCCACTACTCCGTAGTCTTACTACTTGAACTCGCTGGGGCTTTTAATACGGTTGACCATCCCCTCCTCCTCAAAAAACTCCACTCTCTTGGCCTCAGAGACTCTGCTCTCTCCTGGTTCTCCTCCTACCTATCACAGCGCTCCTTCAGCATTACCTATAACGCTGCCTCCTCCTCTTCACTCCCTCTTTCTGTAGGGGTCCCTCAAGGTTTTGTCCTTGGACCCCTTCTCCATCTACACCTCCTCCCTTGGTCACTTGATAAATTCCCATGGCTTTAAGTACCATCTCTATGTTGATGACACACAAATCTATCTTTCTACCCCTCACCTCACCCCTTCAGTCTCCTCTCGCATTACTAACCTACTAAGTGACATATCGGTATGGATGTCACTCCACTTCCACAAACTCAATCTTTCCAAAATTGAGCTCTTAGTATTCCCTCCAGCCCATGCCCCCTCCCCTGACTTCTCCATCAAGATCAAAAACACAATCATCAGTCCCTCCCCTCATGCCAGGGTACTAGGTGTAATCCTAGACTCCCATCTGTCCTTTCAGCCCCAAATCCAATCACTGTCCAAATCTTGTAGACTTCATCTCTGCAACATCTCCAAGATACGCCCGTTCCTAACCTCGGAAACCACTAAGCAACTTATTCACTCCCTTGTTATATCTCGCCTTGACTATTGTAACTCCCTCCTCATTGGCCTACCTCATCGCAGGCTATCCCCTCTTCAGTATATCATGAATGCTGCTGCCAGACTCATCCACCTTACTTACCGTTCTCTCTCTGCCACCCCTCTCTGCCAATCCCTCCACTGGCTCCCCGTTGCCCAACGGATAAAATTCAAAAAATAATAAAATAATGTATAAAGCCATTTATAACTCTACCTCAAATTACATCACCGATTTTGTCTCTAAATATCACCCAAACCATACTCTCCGCTCCTCGCAAGACCTCCTACTCTCTAGCTCCCTTGTCTCCCCCATGCATGTCTCCAGGACTTCTCCAGAGCTTCCCCCATCTTCTGGAACTCTTTACCCCAATTTATCAAACTATCGCCTACTCTGCTCACTTTTAGGCGATCTCTGAAAACCTATCTCTTCAGGGAAGCCTATCCTGCCCTCAGCTAATACTGTAATCTTCTACTCTTCCAACCACTCCATCCCCCACAGTTATTACCTTTTGTACCAATAGCCCCTCCCTCCTAGATTGTAAGCTCCAAGAAGCAGGGCCCTCAAATCCCTCTTCCATTGGACTGCATTGTTGCTGTATTGCCTCCCGTTATATTGTAAAGCGCTGAGCAAACTGTTGGCGCTCTATAAATCCTGTATAATAATAATAATAATGACATTGGAGAGAGGGGCAGAGACAAGACCATGTCAGAGACTGGAAAGAAGAGGGGGACTGGCCCTTACAACAGGAAGCAGTGTGAAGGAAGACTTTAGGACTCTAAAAAACAAAGCATCAAAAGATTTTTTTTTATCAGCTGGGGGTAAGGTATATTTAATGATTTATGACATCCCAGTGTTAGACTTTAAATGCTCAGTTCAGGTTCTGAACTTGTTAAATTATTATTCACTTTCCACATTTATATGACTAGGTGGATTCTAGTAGTCTGCCAAAATGGAGGTTACATAATTTTGTATTGTTGTCAAAGGGTCTCAGCACAGGGTAAGGATTCAGCGTGGGACACTTTTGGTACAGAAAAGCTACTGTTGGGTTAAAGTCTAAATACAGAGATAAAATAATTTTGTCTGCCCCCAATGACAAATATACTGCTTGTTTTTAGGGGGATGATCTAAAGCTGACCATATGTTAAAAAATCTGATTGTGTGATCTTCTTTAGATCTACCATAAAGTATGCAGTCCTAATTGAATGGATTGTTAAGAAAAAAGAATCAAGTATCTGTCTGCTTTTCCCCAGCATGAATACAAAATAATAAAAAATGGTTTGATGGGTGAGTTTTGAGTGGGGCATCCGACACAGGGTGTAGGTGACATTTTGGGTCCCATACCCATTTTGGCTGTTCTAGATCCTCAGTGGTGCCGACAGAGCATTGCTCTCTGCCCTAGAGCCTCTAGAGGGCAACCTCCTGTGCCAGCACCGTCCTCTGACTTTTTGAGCACTGCAAATGCGCCCGATGTGATTTTTGATGGGGACAGAGGTAGACGCCGAGGGAGATTCTCTCCTTCATGGATACCAGGGTGGCCACATGGTGGAATATCAGGCGTCTTTTGGCGCTGTACACCACAACATCTCTTACTGGCAGCACAGATGGATCTGATCTTAATGAGATAATTGACCACATTTAGACTGTTAAATATTTGGAGGCCTTATTGTAGTCTGTTGCTGGCTTTTTTTCGATAGAGGTGGTTCCTCACTAGACAGATTGGTAAGCACAGATAGTTCTCTCTTCACCTATGATGGGTATTTGATGCTAGTAAATGGGAAAAATTGGCCGATTCATCTCCCCCTGTGCATATATTTTTATACTGTTAGGTGGAAGTGTGGAGAAAAGTACTTTTGGACAGTTGCCTAGGGGTTTGGACTGTATTTTCCCCTTCTCTTCAGATGGTGGTACGTATTTATGGATACAATAACCAGCCTCTGTATAGAGAGAGAGAGATATATACTTTTGTATTTGGTTTGGGCTGTATTTTTATAGTCCTATTTGGTATTTATCATAGATGAGGTGATTGGGGATAGTTTTTGGTTCACTGGAATTTTTTACATCTTTCCTACAGAAAGAGGAATACTCTAGCACCTTGTGCCTATTGGTTCCTTCCCACATATAGTCAGCATTTCATTTATTGACTGGTTTACAATTTCTTACCACTTGCAAATGTCTTGTCTCTAATATCTATGTTCTCTCATATTATGATTATAGAAGGATATGGGGGGGGGTGATCTTTTCCCTCTCTGCCGTCAGTATCATGAGATATGCATGTGACCACTCTTGTCCTCCTGATTGGCGTTTAAAGTAGGATTGCATGATCCAACATTCGATGGTGTGAGCAGTGCTGTTAAGATCACTATGATAAATATTTCCTGCTCAAGTGATGTTTTGTAAGTATGAAAATGGGGATTATATGATTGTCATTGATCTTACATACGATCTGCTACTAACTTCAAATATGTTCATTTAGAGATCCCTTTGGCTTTTATGCCCCCTGAAGATGATCTTAAATTGAAATGACTGAAACGTGTCTGGGCTTCCTGGGAACAATACATTGTTGTAACCTTTAAGGGATTATACTTGGGGCTTCTTGGAAACACTGTATTGCTGTAACCCTATAAGTGATTATTCTCCTAGATTGTAAACTCCAAGGAGTAGGGCCCTCGAACCCCTTGTTTATTGTATTGTATTGTTACTGTACTGTCTCCCATTATAATGTACAGAGCTGAGCAAACTAATGGCGCTATATAAATACTGTATAACAATAATACTTTTGTAATAGCTATCATAGTATAAAATTGTTAAAAAGTATGTTACAACTTTGAAAAACACACTAGCTCTAACAAAAACCTTTCATGAACATATGTTTGATGGTATGTCAGCTGTATTAAAGTCCCAAAGGGTTTTTTTTGTCCTTTTGGACTTGGATTGTTTAGATTTATTTTCATATTGCATATTTGGTAAATGTAAAGGCACTTGTACAGGTATTGTACATCAGATGTTATAGTGTATGCCATTGTAAGCATTAACAGAAATTAGTATTTATTGTACATTAATCCAGGATCCTCCGTTTTCCATTCCCACAGATTTAGGTTGTGATGACCAGTCCCTTGAATCCACCCTCCTTGCCTAATCTTGTCACAGCCCCTCTCAGTTATCTCATCACATCACACACAAGGCAAGACCAGTAGCCAGATCTTATCCTGATGACATGAATACTGGATCTGTATTGTTTGTGATTTTGTAGGAATCCCCATATTCCAGAGCTTGAACATATCGATGGCTTCCATAGGACCATGGTGTAAGGTATAATCAATGAACGCGGGGTGATTACTGTATAATGAAATAATGGTAATCTTTGTTACAGATTCCTTTCTAGACTCATTTCTAACTAGCTTAGTAGATCTCAGTGTTTTAATGAGTAAAGCTGTAGTGTAAGCATCGCTTTAGTAGACAGATAATTTGCAGTCAGCGACTCAATCACAAATGCAGAAAATGGCATTTCTAAGTGTATTCTTGAAACTGACCGTGTACAAAACACTTCCAGGTTGTTATATTGTATTGAAATTTTTGACAGTTTTAGAAAATCACAGTGGCTGAAGTGGCATTGTGTCTGGTCTGTTGGATGAGCTTGAAGTTCTATATGACTATAGCATGAAAAAACCCTGCATCTTAGCATGGCTAACAAGTTCTACAGCACAATAAAAAACAAAAAATCAACATATCCTTGTTAAATCATAGCCAAGTACAGCCAAAATGTGTAAAGCTGGCCATACACTATGCAAATTTCAGCCAATTTCCTATGAACTGGCCAAATATCTTACATAGGTGGCCCTGTCGATCCCCTCCCTTTTGACATCCTTTGATTGGGGGAAAGGAGCTGGACAGAAATATTTTGGCCAAACAGTGGCTGCATCCAATCAGCTGCAGTTCATTGTCCTGCAACAGCTGTCAGAAGACAAAAAGTACGCTGTATATAGTGGATCTGTAGGATCTATAGGTTATGTATTCCCATTCACCCAGCATACCAAAAACAAGATAAAAAAAAAAGGTCTTACCCTTTTAGAGGTTTCTCTTGAAAAGGTCTCATGGCTGACATCAAAGATTTTTGAACAATATCAGAGTGAGTCTGTTCTAAGGACAGCCTGATGTTTTTCTTCATCATTACCATATAATGCAAGAAGCCTAGCTTCTAAACCTTTAACCCGTTGTTAGAACAAACAATGTTCAAATCTAGTTTACAACCGATAATTAAGATGATTGCACAGTACAGACAGGGTTAATTATAGCAAACAGCTGCCAGGATGCATCAGTGCAATTCTGATTTGTCAAAGTGGTCAGCACTTGACCAATCAGCATTACTCTGATCTGTCCCAGAGACAGCCCCAAAGATAGAAGGGGATGAAAAGGGGTTTTTAAAATCCCTGGATTGCTGGATTGACTGTGTGGGCAGTAACAGCTAATCATCCACGGAGGTAAGTGCAATGGGGATCAAGAGGAGGGGTGATTAGGGAAAAGGGTGTTCCCATTTTCTTTTTTTTTGTGAAAAAGGAAAACTTACACTTCAAAGCAGTATTAAACTCAAAAACAAAATTTTCTATATTGCAGCTTGCCAATTCTTAAATGTGGGGGCTGCATTAGTTTTCCCTTTCTAGGCTTTTTTCCCCTCTTTATTTTCACCTAGTGATATAGCCAGTAACATTCCTTGTCTTAAGGTTTCTCCACTTTGGATGGAGGAGAAATAGACCCCTTCAGACAGCAGCACTGTCAGTCTGGGGAAAGTGTAGTGTTAGGCGCACTAACAGCTTTCTGTGGACTTGAGTAACTAATTAACCACTTGCCTACTGGGCACTTATACCCTCTTCCTGCCCAGGCCAATTTTCAGCTTTCAGCGCTGTTGCACTTTGAATGACAATTGTGCAGTCATGCAACACTACCCATATGAAATTTTTATACTTTTTTTCATACAAATAGAGCTTTCCCTTGGTGTTATTTAATTGCCACTAGGTGTTTTATTTTTTTACGCTATAAACAAAAAAAACAAAAAATTAAAAAAAAGTTTTTCTTTTTTTCTATTATAAAATTTTGCAAACAGGTAATTTTTCTCCTTCACTGATGTGCGTTGATGAGGCTGCACTGATGGGCACTGATAGGTGGCACTGCTGGGTGGCACTGATGGGTACAGGTGGGTGGCACTGATGGGTACAGGTGGGTGGCACTGATGGGCACAGGTGGGCGGCACTGATCATCAGGTCACTGATGATCAGCGCCGATCACTTCTTTGACAAATGCCAGTTATCGGGAGTACTTTCCTCACGCTGTTACAGTGTGAGGAAAGTGCAGCTGATAACTGGCAACTGTATTTACCCGGTGATCTACTGTGTCATTGGACACAGCTGATCACGTGTTAAAAGGCTGCCGTTATCCTTATCCCGCGATCAGCCAGGTGCGCACCGCTGGGGGCGCGCAAGAGGCGTGTTCTGGAATGACATCCCAGAACCAGACAACTGCGCTGTAGCTGTCCATCGGCTAGAGCATGGTAGGGAACTGGTTAAAGTGGTATTAAACTTCAATATAAAAACAGCACCCCCCCCCCAGGTGGTTTATGCCATAGCGTGTTCGTATAAACTGCATATTAGCACTTTATGACAGACTTTCCTGTCAAAGGAAGCTCCCCAGCGCTGTGCTGTCAGTGCTTGGGCACTGGCACCTTTAGCTTGTCTTCCTTTGAAATTCTCCTGTCTATATGGCTGGACCTTGATGATTTCATACCCACACAAGTCACATCGGCACAAAGTGGGTGCCATAAATGTATACGGAGCTGTACAAGTGTGGCTCAATGTACATTACAGTTGAGAGGCAGGGGAAGGCATTTATGACAGAAGGGACGGATAGAGCCTGTTCTGTCATAAAAACCCTACCTGCCCTGAAAGCAATTTTTTTAAAATGGAGTTGATTACTGCTTTGAAGCCAAACTGCAGCTACCACTTTCTAAGAAGTTACAGCAACAGTTTTGTTTTTATCTTTTGGGAAAATGTTTTACATAAATTAAGAGAAGCTGATTTTAAGCACTCTGTTAGTGGTAGTTTGTCTCAACCCTCTAAATGCAAATTTTGCTGGACAGTTTGGTCTGTTGAAAAACAACATACTTACATCAGCAGGTGAAAATTAAAGAAAAAAATTGTATGCAGCCACCACATCTATGAACTGGTAAGCTGCAATATAATACATTTTTATTTTTCCGGTTTATTATCACATTAACCATTTTACAGCTTACCGAAAGAGAATGGGATTGGTAACAGTCTAATCAGAAAGGTAAATATTGTAATATATATGTATGTTAGTCTGTTTGTATACATATCTCATATATTTGTCTTTTTAGCTATAAAACAATGGACACAGGTAAACAGAAAAAAATTACCTCAATTATTTGGAAATACAAAAGATACTAAGGAGTATTTATTGTAAATAAAGCACCTTAGCTTTTCCAAATAGTCTTACATTGTATAGTGAGAGGTGTACTCATTAAATATTTAAATGACAGCAAACATTGAGTGTAGTGAAAATAGACTTTATTATAATAAAATGTATTTGCATTTGTAAACAATGAACTTTGCAACACCAGTGGGTGTCACTTAATGCTTCTAAACATATCACAGGTGTGAATTAATTTTTTTCAAACATGCAAAATAAATAACAGACACTGAAAGCATCAAAATGCTGGCCGTGTGGTACAAAATGCTGGTCACAATTCCACAGAATAATGGCTCTGATGCTGGGAGAGGATGTTAGCGACAGGGACAATGGAAATAGGATGCTCTTTGAGTCACTATACATACACATCACCCTGGCTTATAACCAATTACTCCCATGTCTGCTCATAGCAGATAGAACATTTGTAAACAGTTAAAATATCAAACCAGATAAAATAAGGCAAATGAACATTCAGTTTTTTCCAACATGCACACAACATAACAAAGCTATTTTCCTTAGGGGAGAAGCGCTATCAAGTCACGCCGAGGTTGCTATTTTGGCGTTGATTCTCTCCTGTATAGGGTTGAGTAGGTGCTGCAGAAATGTGGCTTCCTGTAGAGCACTTTCCGCAACATGGCATACAAAGTCAGGGAGAAAACATAGTGCAAACATTCCACTTTGTCCTAAAAGGCATGGTCACTTAAGTGCCCTATTGACAAACAGTGGGAACCAGATAACATATCTGAGAAGAGCTTGACAAATCCAGGCTTCTGGTTCCTCAATGTAGCTCTTCATTTATTAGTGCTTAAGGTCTACTTCCTGTCCTTACTATGTTTTCAGACACCAGTCAAGTACATTCATAAAGGCCTCTTGCTGTCACAGACAACAAGAAACTGCTCAGACCATTTAACAATAAAATGACAAAGCTGACCAATCGCAGATGGGCCAGCAAATGGATGGTAACAGACAAAGGCTCATATTGCCCTCCACATCAAGTGTATTATTGCTGTATAACAGCTTGGACAGGCCAGGCCTTTTTATTTTTTACAAGTTCTTCCCAGAGGAACCTAACTTTTTAAACAGCTTTCTCCCTTTAGAGAAGAAACTTTTCTTTTTCTTGGTAGAGGAGATCCCTTGACATTGGTCCGATCTTTCAGAAGTCTGCTTAGGTTCACTAGGTTGGTCAGAGGATAATGAATCATTTGGAGGGGACTGTGGCTGGTCAGCAGTAACATCACAGCTAAACTACAGAAAAGCAAAGAAACCATTAGCTTATAGGTAAAAAAAATTCAACTGTATTTCACAAATACAATGCAGCTTTTACTAATACTTTGCATTAAAAAGGTATTTGTCACCTGCTAAGTTTCCACGCCCAAACTATTAGGAACAAATCGAAAGCAAGATGAAGATTTGTATATCAGTTACAAATTTATAGCAATTAAACTATTTTTGTAAGGCATCATAAACAGATGCATTCAGCACTGTATAGGGGCATAAGCCAGGCACTGGTCTCTATTTTTTCTCTTCAGGAAGTCTTACTTGTAGAATAGGGTTTCATTTCACTTCACGTAAACATTCAATACATACAGTCATGGCCAAAAATACTGGCACCCCTGCCAGGGCGTCCCTAGGTTTGGTGTCACCCTGTGCGGTAACACATGGTGTTACCCCTCCACACGTGGGTGGTCCCTGTCGGTCGTTCACACACAGCCTGGCTCTTCCCCTCCCTGTGTCCCCGTGGAACCCCCCAGACCGGTGTTGCAAGCTCAGTTAACCCCGTATAGGTTGCAAGCCGCCAATCCCTGCAAGATGGATTAGAACTACGGATTGGGGAGCATAATGGATCGGACTCCTATCCATTATGCTCCCCAATCCGCAGATCCGATCCATCTTGAGGGGATCGGCGGCTTGCTTTAAAACCTTCTGGTGTCACCCCATGAGATAGGTGTCACCTGTTGTGGCGTGCACCCCCCCACTTAGGGACGCCACTGCACCCTTGCATTTCTGTCAGAGAATGCACCACTTTGCCCAGAAAATTGTTGCAATTACAAACGTTTAGGCATTCTCATATATATTTATTTTGTTTGTATTGGTATGGCATAAAAAAGTGGACAAACAAAAAGCCAAATCTGACACATTCTACGCAAAACTGGACTGGACAAAATTATTGGCACCCCCCAATTAAATATTTGGTAGCACACTGCTTGGAAAAAATAATTTAAATCATTTGCTTACTGTAACCATCACTGAGTTTCTTACACCTCTCCAGTGGAATTTTGGACCACTCTTTTACCAACTGCTCCAGGTCATTCAGATTGGAGGGTTCCTTTTCACAACTGCTGTTGTGAGATCTCTCCACCGGTGCTCTGTGGGATTGAGATCTGGACTCGTTGCTGGCCAGTTCAGTACTCTCCAGAAGTTTGTATGAAACCATTTCTAGGTGCTTTTTGACGTGTGCCTTGCATTGTCCTGCTGTAAGACCTCTGACCTCTGATGGAGACCCAACTTTCTGACACTGGGACCTATATTGCACCCCAGAATTGTTTGGTAGTCTTCAGATTTCATAATGCCATGCACTCGGTGAAGACATCCAGTGCCTGAAGCAGTAAAGCAACCCCAAAATATCATTGAACTTCCACCATGTTTGACTGTAGGGACTGTATTCTTTTCTTTAAAGGCATCATTGCTTTTTCTGAAAACAGTAGACTGATGGGTTTTATCAAAAAGTGGTAATTTTGTTTCGTCTGTCCACATCACATGAGCTTTTTTATGTTTCTGTGTCAGCAATGGGGTCTTCCTGGATCTCCTATCATAGCATCCCTTTTAATTCAGGTGGATGACGTACAGTGCAAGCTAACACAGTTGTACCCTGTGCCTGAAGGTCAACTTGAATTTGTCTGGAAGTTGATCAAGGTTCTTTAGCCACCATTTTGTTCAATTTTTCGCTTTCGTCCACTTCCAGGAATATGAGCTACAGTGCCATGAGCGGTTATCTTCTTGACAATGTTGTGCACAGTGGATACAGGAACATTAAGATCTCTGGAGATAGACTTGTAACCTAGAGATTGTCCATGCTTTTGCACAATTATTGTTCTCAAATTCTCAGACAATTTTTTGCTACTCTTTCTCTTCTCTATGTTCCACGCAGCACACAGACATACAACAGAAAGGTTGAGTCAATGTTTCACCATTTTAACTGGTTGCTGGTGTGATTTCTATATTGTCATCACCTGTTAATTGATACAGGTAAGTTTAATTACAAATAACAGGAGCACCACAAACTTGGAATGCAGTTATTTCTTACAATTTTGAGAAGGTGCCAATAATTTTGTTCAGTCCATTTTTGGAGTTCTGAGTGGAACGTGTCAGATTTGGCTTTTCCTTTCTCCACTTTTTTGCGTCATACCAATACAAACAAAAGGAATAAACATGAGAATGCCTTAACATATGTAATTGCAACAATTTTCTGGATGAAGTGGTGCATTATCTGACAAACACAAGGGTGTCAATATTTTTGGCTATGACTGTAAATTAGTGCATGTCAATTTTCCTAGTTACTATTGATTACATTAGGTGACAAATGGAGTACTAAGGAGGAATACCTCAGGCATGGAACTACAAATAGTCTTGAACTAATGGACATCAACGTAAATTTCATTTTTACATAGGTGAAGTGCAAGAAGATGCATCACCTACTGGCTCCTTCAGAACCAGAACATGTACATGAATCTAGTGGACATGGGCAGCAGGTGTAGCATAAGGTCATTGTGATGCTTTAAGACACCCTATGAACGGGGCAGATCTATTAGGTAAAATGGTATCTTCCAGAAGTTTCTTCTTTTGATCACATTCAGAAAATTCAACTTTGTATACGTAATACATCTCTATTAGTGCAAAGGCTATAACAATCACTTAGACAGTAAGGAAGACAACAGGGTTTTCAGAACGTGACTATTTCATCTACAACAAGGAAAGGGAAAGGAGTGTAGACATCTATACTTGTTCTTCCAGTGCTGGGAAAGGAGATCTCACTTACATGTCTGTCTGTCCCTTTCTCTGTCTAAATCTATCACTTGGTTCTTCTTCGCATGCTCTGGCGATCCCAAAAATGAAACACACAGGCACAGACAAAAAGAGGATACAAAAATTATACTAAAAGCAGCATAATTACACAGATCCACTGCTGCACCAATACTGATAGGATTGGACACTAAATACTGTATACTTTATTGGAGAAATAGCAAAGAAAAGAAAAAAATCATTTTAGATAACAAAATGTGACTATTTAATACACTCCCTATGCGTATATATGGTCATTACTTTAAATATTATATTGAGTATTAAAATTAGACCTGGGCTCAAAAAGTGAAGATTTGCTATGTTATAGGGAACATGTAGAAGTGTTGGTTGTGCCTAGATCGTAAAATATAACTCTTCCTAAATTTTGTTTGCAAAATAGCAGTGCTCTTCCTGGTATGGAAGGGTGACCATAGACTCCAGTGCTATCAATCTTATAGCTCTATATCTGCTTGTGTGATTTAAAGCTTAGTTCCACTTTTGCTGTCAAATTTGGATAACACCTACTTTATATTTGTAAACCATTTATATATTTTCAAATTTATATTTGTGCTGCCCTCAATCACATAGCAGAACTTAAATGTACAAAATGCTGCTACCATTTTAGATGCTATTTTCTGATAACTCCAGAATTGAAAAATCCTTAGTACACTTTATTGATGAGGAGGCTGGGTAGCTGCTTTTGCTATAAATAAAGATGCTTGTACTGTGCTAGCAAATCTCATCAGTTTTAAACTAGATATGAATACTGTCTGTAAAAGTTAAAGATTTAAAACCTGGCTGACTGCATTATATGTTAACTGAAAGGAATTCATTCTGTCCTAATGCCTATTACACACGATGAGAATATCGGACGAATTACCCTACTTTTTTTTTTTTGCATGCTAGTCTCATATCAAAAATTAATAGGTTACTAAAGTTACAAAAATTCTAGTAAAACAGAATACAACTTCGGAAGTGAGGTACTGTAAAGTATTCTTTTGTTTACAAGGATGTGCAGTCTTAGTCACTCAATTTTCTTTTCTAAAAATACTATATAATTGCATGAAAATTGTTCAGTCTGATGTCTTATGAGAAATGTTTGTTCTTATCCCTTCTGACATTTTTCGCATGAACGGTTGTGATCGCCTCTCAAAACCCGTGATCAGCTTATCAGACGATTGCTCTGAAATCTTTTTTTTTTTTTCAGTTTTTCTCATTGTGTATACTAGGCATTTGCCTTTCTACTGAAACAGGCTAACTTTGGAATTGATCAGGAACAGTTACAGACTGCCCAAAGATCTTCTGAAAACACCTAAAAGGTCAGAAATATTGTTTGCAAAATCTTTTCTTAAACATACTGTTTGAAGGGGAACACAAACATATAGTTTTTCTCAAGATTGACTGCAAAAGTGGAAATATGCTTTAAAGCACTACTGCCTCTGACAGCTTGTTTTAAGAGATTTGGTGTTCTCCTAACCATGCTTGAGACTGTCATGAGGAAACAAAACCCTGCCTCTAACGTGATGGCTGCCTCCTCATAGCTCATAGAGACACAGTGAAGGTCACGGCATGGCAAGTCAGTAATGAGGGTAAGAGCAGCTGCACAGGCAATACTGGTAAAAAAGTCTTTTTTTTTTTTTAGCCAGAAAAATTACCAAATCTGTCAAACGTGTAACTAACTGCCAAAAAAAATATTTTGGCTTTTTTGTTTTATGTCACATAATATAGATACTAGGGATTTTCTAGAAGGGGTGAAACTGCTTCAAGGTCCAATCATAAATGCTGCCCTATGTCACCATCTTTTTTGCGCACACTACATTTTATACAGGATAAATCAGTCTCTGTCCTTCACATTTCTTTTTATGCAGTATTAGCTGCTGTTTTACCCTCTGTAAAGATTAGGATTAAAAAGTGACCTTTTTATTATTACTAACAATTTGTGTCTCAGGAGATGAAGACAGACAGTGAAATCTGTGTAACATATTAGGGGGCCCAGTTTAAATTTCAATAACACCTCTGGGTGGATAGCTACTTTTTCTGGTGAATTGTTAATAGCTTAAGAATGCTTATAAAATCCAGCACCAGGGTGACATAATATGGGACGCTTCACCACAGTGCAAATACTCTTTTCATGGCATTACATAATCAAAGTAAGGGTGCTCCTAAAACGGTTTCAGAAATCAGCTTTTGAGGAAGGCTAGTTAAGGTCATTTCAGATGTCCTCACCTTTTCTGCTCTTTCATGAACACTTTCTTGTGACCTCAGTTCTTTAGTTTGTGTCTGGGAAACTTCTAAGTAATTGGAGGGAACAAATCCTCTCTGCCCATTGAGCTCCCCCTGTATGTGTGAATAAAGGGAGAAGTCACAATAAGCATGCATTCTAAAAAAAATAATAAAACAAATCTATAAAAAGAAAAACAAAATCCCTGTTAGGATCTAGTTAGATTTATAAGTGCATTATTCAACTCAGACAAATGTGTGTTCAATTCTTTGTGCTTTTTTTTTTATATTTAAAACACATTGGGACTGTGTTAATAAAACTGGAGAGTGCAAAATCTGGTGCTCTGCACAGAAACCAATCAGCTCTCAGGGTTTTTTTTTTTGTCAAAGCCTAACTGAACAAGCTGAAATTAGAAGCCGATTGGCTACCATGCACAGCTGCATCAGATTTGGCACTCTCCAGTTTTAGTAAATCAACTCCACTAAGTCAAGCACCCACATATGTTGGAATGCCATGCCTTGTGAACCCTGCTCTCAACACAAGTTTGCCTGGAAACACACAGGCATGTGTGATATGACATACAGCAATTCATAACAGTCAAAGTCCTTAACGGTCTCTATCAGCAAACAGCAGACATGGTGGAGCCACAAGGTTGGCGCATATAAAAACATTGGTTAACATTGACCAAAATGTTCCTAAAGTCAGGATACAAAATGGCCCAATGCTTTTTATTGATCAGTCAAGGCTGGTACACAAGGCTTCTCTGCCTCAACATACACAGGGGGACTTGGTACTACTTGCTTTAATACTGTACTGCACCAATATGCAACAGGACTATATGTTAACTGTATGTCATAACAATATCAGATGTATTAAAGCAGGATTCTGTTTCTGAATGTTACTGATATAACAAAACAATACTGTGAACAGTCCATATAGAGTTACTCTTAGGCACCAAAAATAAGTTAAAACATGATACAGGAATCAACACGTACATAAAAGAACCCATCTTCATCCATTGGTCCAAACACAGTTATGATGTCCCCAGCAGTGAAGCTTAATTCTGCCTATTGGACAGAAAAAGAAGCAAATAGATTAAGTACTTGTTTACCTCTTCTGGGCAGAAATAATCCTTCCTTAATAAATACAGTTCATAAATAAGTGCCATATAAAAATATATATACATAAACAAAACACAAGCATTTAAGATAGTAAAGAATTTAAATTTTGCTTCTTTAAAAAAAAAAAAAAAAAAAAAAGTACACTTCTGCCTGTGTATAAAAAGCGTACGCTGATCTTAATTCTGAGTGCTTTACTCCGGATCCCCCCCACAATGGTGTTCAACTGATTTATAAGAAAAGCACAGCACCAGTACTTCAAGGTGAGGCCCTAAAGAAAAATACAAGAAATGAAAATGAGAAAAAAAACAGCCGAGTGCTGTCAGGCACCAGAATCTTAGATATGGGGGTATTAATGGGAAATTGAGGGGCAGTTGATATTTCTGCCAGACATCAGCTAATCGGTCATGCAGACCCCTTATCCATTTACTCACTGCTGGCAAAAGTGTGATTATTAGGGAAGGATTAGAACCCTTTTAGGTTTTACTGCTCTCTAGGTCTCCATTATATTGATTTTCCCTTGTTTTGAGCCAATTCATGCCAGAGTGGTGCAGCACAGTGCAATGCAAGCCTGCGCATTGTGGTGTGCTGCCAAAAATGCTGCATGCAAAATTTATGATCTGTTACGGTGCATGCGGCAGTCTGTTTGATTAAATGGCTTGCCTTAATGTAGCATGCATTAAAGCATGTGCACCACAAAGGATTGGGGCTGGTGTGAAAAGAGCAAGTCAACAAGGAATCAGACAGTAAAAAGCTGACCGGGGTTCTAATCATTTCCCCGCTCTATCCGAAACTAATAAAAAATGTTTTGACTGGTCATACATCTAAACACGCTCACACAGCCCATCCTATCAATGTTAAATGCAGTGGCCCCTGTTAATGGAATTAGCCAATCTGAACATGTGAACTGGACTGTGGGAATTTCCAGTTACTCACATCGAGCCTGCTGAATTTGTAATCTAACCACTTTCACTTTTCTTTCTTCCCCATTTCAGCTCAGTAAAGAGCTCATTAACTTCAGTCATTTCTTTAAGTCATAAGTTTATAGCATCCTGATTATTTTTGCAATAAAAACCCCTCCTTATCTTATTTTTGTATTTTGCCATTCCAGCACACCGTATCGCCTATTCCACTCCTGCTTCCCCGTTCCTCTGCTATCAACATGAGTTGCTACTGACATGTTTTCCGGACACGAAGAGAAAAACAGTTGACAGGAGAGGGACCTACAGCACTCAGCCTGTTATTGACAGTCTCAGCTCTGTTCTTGTGTTCCTGTGTGTTCTGGGAAGGGGGATGTGTCCAGTCCCTCCAATCAGCTCAGAGCTCTTTTTACTGAGCTCTGCAGTGTGAAAATTTAGCTCTGTGCCCCTTTTTTTTTTTTGACAGCCCATAAAAGCTGTATAAATTCTGGACGTTGAATGGATTTAAAGAGAAGACAGCAAATAAACAGGTACAGCTTATGTAGGAGGATTTGTTTCATCCCTGTGTATCACCTGAGGCTACTCACTTCACTGGCTATATGTGAGAGTTTACAACCAATTTAATGGAACTAGCTGAAGATAGAAGTGGATTGGTCTGCAGGACAGGTAGATAAAGGGAAATTTCCAAAAGCAGCAAAACATAACCTGATAGGTATTTTAACATTTCCTTTCTCTGTCTAAAACAAAGGAAAATGTTTTACCTATAGAATGTAAATGTCTAACACATCAAAAATGTCACAGTAACTATGAGCAAAATGAAAAAAAAATATGATGCAGGAAGGTATACCATGTTTGTTATTTTAAGGAAAAAAAAGGACCTTTACAACTGCTTTAAGAACAAAAACCTGTGTTAATGCAGGTTACACACTGCATAGTATACAATATGTCTTTTCTGATCTTACCCAGTAGTTGCACATTAAGTTTTAGGGATGTGCCAGATTATCAGTGCTACAAATCCTGGTCAACAAAAAGTGTCAAGTTGACATCAGGTAATACATTGTATAGCAAAGCTTGCTGTAACGGTGTTTTGTAGCTTCCTTCTTGAAGTCACTGTGTATTATGCTGATAGAAGATTACATTTACAATAAGACTGCAGAAAATCATATATTACATTATAGCAGATAATCCATACCTCCACATCCATATTTGGAGAACTTTCTCTAGGGTTATAATCAAACATAGCCACCATTTTTCTGGAGATGCTCGAGTCAGATTTGCTAGTTTTTAAATGCTTATCTAAAAAAGGTAAGAAGCACATATATATCAGTGATACCAATTTGCTAACATGAGCTCACATAATTACAAAAATATGGTCCATAACTGTTTATAAATTTTTAGACATACATTTGAACAAGCAGACATTTACTACAAGACAAATTTTATCATGTCTACTCACCGGCTACATTATTTTCTGCTGATGCAGAAGTCAGACGTACTGTAAAAAAAACAAAACAAAACAAAAACAGAAACAAAACAAAAAACCCCTCAAATAAACCAAATATTTTAAAGTTCTGAATCCACTATTTATAAATTTACCATTAGGTGGCAACAGCAACTTCCTGTTATGGATTTGTATATAAAGCAGCAAAATGAATATAACATTCCCCTTAGATCAGGCATGTCCAAAGTCCGGCCCACGGGCCATTTACAGCCCGGGGGTCGGTTTAATACGGCCCTCCAACAGCCCTCCCTGCTCTGTGTAATGTGGCCCTCCCACGGCCCTCCCTTCTATGGCAGACAATTCTTCTGCTTGAGAGCAGAGGGCAGTGCGCATGCCTGACTACGGCGCGTTCTCCCTGGTCTGTGTAAATGCGGCTGTCGCACGGCCCTCCCTTCTGTGGCAGACAGTCTTCTGCTTGAGAGCAGTGCGCATGCGTGACTGCGCCGCGCTGGGAGCGACAGAGGGCGGTGACGTCAGGGCCGGGCTTCCAGCGTGAAGTGTGTTTCTCTTCCCCTCCCGGCTGCCGAGCAGAGACTTCAGCTCCAGCTACCTTTTTCACCCTTCACATTAGTGCAGGTAAGTTTTTTTTTTTTAAATTTATTTTCAATACATTGTGAAAACTCAGCTGTCAGTTGATCTTAATGTTATGAAATGAAAAGTATGTCGTTTGCAATTAACTTGGCATAAAATAATTTATTTGCATTTTATTGTAATGGTTCAAAGAATGTTCGGAAAAATGTTCGGCCCTCCACCATGTTCACTTCATCCAATCTGGCCCTCTTTGAAAAAAGTTTGGACACCCCTGCCTTAGATGTAAAGAAATTATGTTTTACAAAAATTCATATGCAGGCTAGGTTATTTAGATTACTTTTTCAGCAATCCTGGTTATGCCCTGGGGCAAACCTGGCATACAAAATTGGGCAAGAAAGTGGCTTTTCAAATCGCAAAAGGCCTATTCACCAGACTACTCTGCAATCTCCCACATTTTCCTCTGTCTTTTCCTTGATGGTGAGACCAAAAGCGAAGTAGTTCAATACACTATAACGCTAATGGAAGCATTTGCTTGGTGGAGCAAAGCAGAATGCAGGATGCTATTGGCACCAATTTTGCAGCCTACTTACTAGAACTCCTGCCACCTGGCAGAAATGCTGACAGGGTCAATCACAAAATGTAAACATAAGTGCCAGCTATACAGTACAAGTGGTACTTTTCTGCATGAGTAAGGGCCTCGCACACAAAATAGTATGAAAAACTGCAACTGTCTAATGTGGATATTTTTCTGGCAAACCACAGCACCTGGGTCAGGAAGTGAAGGGATATCTCCCCTATGGGCCTCACACATACTCTATATTGCAGTAAATTGAATATATATCAACAGCTATGCAAAGCATACAATGAACAATGTGCAGCACAAAGGAAGACAGACTTTTTTTGGAGATGGCAAAAAGGGGTGCTATTCTTTACTCTATCCAAAATTAAAAAAAAAAAAAAAAAAAAAAAAAGAAGTTTCAGCTTTAGTTTTACTTTAGGTTCATTTAAAGCCTCAAATTTGTTCCTCTCTGAATGACAGGCATTTTCAAGTTGGCATGTTAAAGGTCTTTCACCTCTCTTTTTTTTAAATAGTAAATATAGTAGGGAAGCTGAACAGGGATTTTACATTATAGTCCCAAAACTCCTACAGATAAGATCAATGTACTGTCAATCTAAAGGGCTGTAGGCAGAGCCCCATGTGGGTACTTACTGATAGGGCTATCAATAGTGCCTACATCTAAGCAGCTACAACAGCAGAAAGAGTATCGTCTCTGCAGTGAAGTTACTGCAGAAAGACGTGTACTGTCACCCTATTAAAGGAAGTACCTGGTACTATTGGTATGATCAAAAGGCATTTACAAAATGTTTCAGCAGATACCTCATAAATCATGCAATGACTGGTATATGCAGCCTACATTCCGTGTAATTCTACATTCTGACCACAATTCAAATTGAAAGAGATGCTTATCTTGTGTACTAGAACAACAGCCCAATGTTGCATTAAAGAGCATATCAACAGCTATGCAAAGCATACAATGAACAACATGCAGCACAAGGGAAGACAGACCTTTTTTGGAGCGCCGGGGTTTTGGAGGAGGAATGGCAGAGCGGCCAGGAGGAGCAATAGGAAGAGGAGGAGGAGGAGGAAGAGGAGGAGAAAAAGCTCTGGTTTCTTTAAGAGAAAAGAAAGAAGCAGCAAAAACAAAGGCAGAGGAGAGTAAGCAAATTTCTATAGCAGAAGCAACATTCAGAAGACAAGCTACAGACATGACACTATTATAAAAAGCAGTCAGCCACAGACATGTATGTGATGGCGTTCATTTTGCTATACTGTAGCTTACTGCTCGGTTAAAGCAAATTATGCACATCATAAAACACACAGAACAGAAAAAGGCAATGCTGTGATAAAGGAATATTCATTGTTTATAGCAGTGTAAAAAACAATCATTGAAGAAAAAAAAAAAAGAATTAACTGGGCTAACACAGCAAACAACAGGGCTCCCTCTCTCAACCCCAAAATACTTCATATTTCATTTCATATCCTGTAAGGTAAGACACCATTTCTTACTGGTTGTCATGAGCAAATAGACAAATTTGTATTCAGCCCCCTTTACTCTGATACCCTAATTAAAATATAGTGGAATCAATTGGCATCAGAAGTCACTTAATTAGTAAATAGAGTCCACCTGTGTATAATTTAATCTCAGTATAAATACAGCTGTTCCATGAAGCCCTCAGAGGTTTGTTAGAGAACATTAGTGAACAAACAGCATCATGAAGGCCAAGGAACACACCACACAGGTCAGGGATAAAGTTGTGGAGAAGCTTACAGCAGGGTTAGGTTATAAAAAAATATCCCAAGCTTTGAACATCTCATGGAGCACTGTTCAATCCATCATCCGAAAATGGAAAGAGTATGGCACAACTGCAAACCTACCAAGAAATGGCCATCCACCTAAACTGACAGGCTGGGCAAGGAGAGCATTAATCAGAAAGAAGCCAAGAGGCTCATGGTAACTCTGGAGGAGCTGCAGAGATCCACAACTCAGGTGAGAGAAGCTTTCCACAGGACAACTATTAGTTGTTCACTCCAAAAATCTGGCCTTTATGGAAGAGTGGCAAGAAGAAAGCCATTGTTGAAAGAAAGCCATAGAAAGTTTGCAAGACGCTATGTGGGGGACACAGCAAACATGGAAGAAGGTGCTCTGGTCAGATGAGACCAATATTGAACTTTTTGGCCTTATAGCAAAATGCTGTGTGTGGTGGAAAACGAACACTGCACATCATCCTGAATACACCATCCCCAGTGTAAAACATGCATCATGTTGTGGGGATGCTTTTCTTCAGCAGGGACAGGGATGCTGCTCAGAGTTGATGGGAAGATGAATGGAGCCAGATACAGGGCAATCTTAAAAGAAAACCTGTTAGAGTCTGCAAAAGACTTGAGACTGGGGCGGAGGTTCACCTTCCAGCAGGACAATGACCCTAAACATACAGCCAGAGCTACAATGGGTTGGTTTAGATCAAAGCATATTCATGTATTAGAATGGCCCAGTGAAAGTCCAGACCTAAATCCAATTGAGAATCTGTAGCAAGACGTGAAAACTGCTGTTCACAGACACTCCCCATCCAATCTGACAGAGCTTGAGCTATTTTACAAAGAAGAATGGGAAAAAAGTCCCTCTCTAGATGTGTAAAGCTGGTAGAGACATGACCATAAAGACTTGCAGCTGTAATTGCAGAGAAAGGTGGTTCTACAAAGTATTGACTCAGGGGGGCTGAATACAAATGCATGTCACACTTTTCAGACATTTATGTGTAAAAAAATTTGAAAAACCATTCATCATTTTCCTTCCACTTCACAATTATGTGCCACTTTGTGTTGGTCTATCACATAAAATCCCAATAAAACACATTTACGTTTTTAATGGTAACATGACAAAAATGGGTATGAATACTTTTTCAATGCACTGTATCTTGTGTCTAGTAATTAAAGCAAACATGTACTTCATATACAAAACTACAAAGCATATGCCTTTACTTGCCCCAAGAAAGTCTCAAGGAGAAGACAGATTGCAGTTGGTGGGGCTTAGCTAAGAGGATAAGGAAAGTCATGTCCAAGTGACAAACCAAATCAAAGAGTTGAACAGAAGATGCTTTTATAGTGTAATAAAGCTCCCTGCAATGTCTGATCTTAAGGATTTTTACTTTCAAATGTATAAAATTAAGCACAGGTTAACTTTAAATTGATTACTTGATTCAAATAAAGTAATAAGATTCAACTAAAAAAAACAAACAAAAAGGATTTGAAAGCATGTGGAAGCATAAAACAGCACCTATGGCAAAAAAAATATACAGTTGTGTTCAAAATAATAGCAGTGTGTTGAAAAAAGTGAATAAAGCTCAAAATCCTTCTAATAGCTTTTATTTCCATACACACAAATGCATTGGGAACACTACACATTCTATTCCAAATCAAAACATGAAGAAAAATATATCAAACTTGTGTTGTTCCTCTAAAAAAATTTAAGAAAAGTAAATATTAGACTGTTCAAAAAAATAGCAGTGTTTGTATTCTTCTTTACAAAGACTCAAATATTCACTATATAAACTGAAAAATGTTTGAAGATTTTTCTTTCCTTTGAATCAATTAATATTTAGTTGTATAAGCACTGTTTCTGAGAACTGCTGTACATCTGTGTTGCATGGAGTCAACCAACTTCTGGCACCTGTGAACAGGTATTCCAGCCCAAGATGATTGGACTATATTCCACAGTTCTTCCCTATTTCTTGGTTTTGCCTCAGAAACAGCATTTTTGATGTCACCCCACAAGTTTTCTATTGGATTAAGATCCGGGGATTGGGCTGGCCACTCCATAACATCAATCTTGTTGGTCTGGAACCAAGATGTTGCACGTTTACTGGTGTGTTTGGGGTCGTTGTCTTGTTGGAACACCCATTTCAAGGGCATTTCCTCTTCAGCATAAGGCAGCATGACCTCTTCAAGTATTCTGATGTATTCAAACTGATCCATGATCCCTGGTATGTGATAAAAAGGCCCAACACCGTAGTATGAGAAACATCCCCATATCATGATGCTTGCACAACCATGCTTCACTGTCTTCACAGTGTACTGTGGCTTGAATTCTGTGTTTGGGGGTCGTCTGACAAACTGTCTCCGGCCACTAGACCCAAAAAGAACAATCTTACTTTCATCAGTCCACAAAATGTTGTGCCATTTCTCTTTAGGCCAGTCAATGTGCTCTTTGGCAAATTGTAACCTCTTCAGCACATGTCTTTTTTTCAACAGTGGGACTTTGCGGGGGCTTCTTGCAGATAGCTTGGCTTCACATAGGCATCTTCTAATTGTAACAGTACTCACAGGTAACTTTAGACCACCTTTGATCTTCCTGGAGCTGATTGTTGGCTGAGTCCTTGCCATTTTGGCTATTCTTCTAACCATTCGAATGGTAGTTTTTCGCTTTCTTCTACGTCTTTCAGGTTTTGGTTGCCATTTTAAAGCATTTGCGATTATTTTAGCTGAGCAGCCTATCATTTTCTGCACTTCTTTATATGTTTTCCCCTCTCCAATCAACTTTTTAATCAAGGTACGCTGTTCTTCTGAACAATGTCTGGAACGACCCATTTTCCTCAGAATTTCAGAGAGAAATGCACTGTAACCAGCATGTACAACATTTGCTGCCCTCATTCCTTAAATAAGGGCAATAATTGCTGCCTGTTTTTCAAAGAATGAATGACCTCACTAATAGAACTCCACACTGCTATTATTTTGAACATGCCCCTTTCAATTAGTGATTCAGTTACACAGAATCAGCAGCATGCATGTCATGACTGTTGGGTCTGTTGGATTTCTATTACTCTACTACACCTGCTAGTAAATTATTTGCCATGTAGAAATATGATTTCTACCAAAAACAGTGATTGATCAGGTTAGTGATGTCTGACTGCTATTATTTTGAACACAACTATACATACTGCATGTTACCAGACATTTATGACCTGCAAAACATCTACAGATCACCAAACTATGCCTTAAATCTACTAGAGAATAATCCTGTGTGGCAATAATACATTTTACTGAATGGGGGTGCCTATCCCACCTCACCTCAAGGCAACCTGACTAAAATGTAACTTTTACTGTTTATTTAAAAAAAACAAAAACAAATCAAATATAACACATGTATGTACCAATATGGCGAGGAAAAAACTACTGTGACAATTTTACATACCTAGAGAGCAATCCATAACCATGAGGATAAATCCTATATCTTGAAGGTGTGGTATTTTTCTGTCAAAAGGTAGTGTACTATTAACTCTCACTACAACAATACACTAATTCACTGAGAATACACCCATCCATGTGGATATAACACACCACTAATGGACAGGCCCCATTTCCACATAACCACAAAAATACCTCTCTAGCGATGATCAAATATATTTCCCAATATAATTGGGTATTTTTCTACCCCAAAAAAATCAAGATAAGGCAAGAAAAATTGCATGGAATCCAAAAAGAAAGAAAAGAAAGTGCTCCCAAATCAAAAGTAACCTAGCATGTTTCACTCCTTGAATGGGGCTTTGTCAAATAAATAAAATAGTGAGCAAAGCAACAGGTGAAGTCACATGGCTGATGGAAATGACGTCTGTTTGTTCATCTCCTATTTATAGACTAGTCAGTCAAAAAGGCTGCCGTGCAAGTGACGTCGTGACATCATCACGTGCGTCATGACACACATTATGTCACCATGCATGCACGTTCTACATCATCTTATACCAGCTATGGATGGCCATCTTGTGGGCTGACAATAGAAATACTGGCATAATAGCCTAAAAAGCATATAACAATAGTATTTATTAGCGAATTTGATTGAATCAAGGTATGCCATCAGCTATTGAGTCCAATAACAATTACATTTGTTGAAATTCACATATATTTTTTACTAAAGATCAGAGAAAATTAATTTACGAAGAAGCAAATAGACAATGTTAGGGTTCTTCGTCACATACGTATTGAAGAAAAGTGAAGCCTTCATTTAACCCATGGGGTGAGCATGAGTTCAGGTGCAAAAAGGGCTATATATAATGTTCAGTATACAGTGACTTGAAAATATTCATACCCCTTGAAATTTTCCACATTTTGCCACGTTACAACCAAAAAGGTAAATGTATTTTTTTGGGATTTTATGCGATAGACCAGTGATGGCGAACCCGTAGCACGCGTGCCACAGCCGGCACGCCGAGCCTTATCTGTGGGCACGCCAGGAGAATCCAGCGGCGCGCTGTCTTCCCGGCTGTAGTGTGCGTGACAGCCGGGTCCCAAGTGCGCATGCACAAGAAGCAGTGCTCTTTGTGAATGGTAAGGCGGTACCTGGGACACATGACAGATCCCAGAAGCCGCCGGACCAATCACAAAGCGCAGCGCTTCTCGCGCATGCGCACTGGGCATCCGGCTGTCCGACGAGCGCCCACACTACAGAAGCCGGGAAGACAGCGCGCGGCTGGATAAAGGAACAGGTAAGATAAAAAAAAAAACTCTGCGGAAGTAAGAGCGGGGACCTGTCAAATTCAGGTACCCGCTCCCCCTCCCTCCCCAAAGGTCAGCAGTCATCTCTGTACTGTCCGCAGTCTCTGGTCATCCCTGTGCTGTCCGCAGTCTCTGGTCATCCCTGTACTGTGTCCGCAGTCTCTGGTCATCCCTGTGCTGTCCGCAGTCTCTGGTCATCCCTGTGCTGTCCGCAGTCTCTGGTCATCCCTGTACTGTGTCCGCAGTCTCTGGTCATCCCTGTACTGTGTCCGCAGTCTCTGGTCATCTCCTGTACTGTCCGCAGTCTCTGGTCATCCCTGTACTGTGTCCGCAGTCTCTGGTCATCCCTGTACTGTGTCCGCAGTCTCTGGTCATCCCTGTACTGTGTCCGCAGTCTCTGGTCATCTCCTGTACTGTGTCCGCAGTCTCTGGTCATCTCCTGTACTGTGTCCGCAGTCTCTGGTCATCCCTGTACTGTCCGCAGTCTCTGGTCATCTCCTGTACTGTGTCCGCAGTCTCTGGTCATCCCTATACTGTGTCCGCAGTCTCTGGTCATCCCTGTACTGTGTCTGCAGTCTCTGGTCATCCCTGTACTGTGTCTGCAGTCTCTGGTCATCCCTGTACTGTGTCCGCAGTCTCTGGTCATCCCTGTACTGTGTCCGCAGTCTCTGGTCATCCCTGTACTGTCCGCAGTCTCTGGTCATCCCTGTACTGTCCGCAGTCTCTGGTCATCTCCTGTACTGTTCGCAGTCTCTGGTCATCTCCTGTACTGTGTCCGCAGTCTCTGGTCATCCCTGTACTGTGTCCGCAGTCTCTGGTCATCTCCTGTACTGTGTCCGCAGTCTCTGGTCATCCCTGTACTGTCCGCAGTCTCTGGTCATCTCCTGTACTGTTCGCAGTCTCTGGTCATCTCCTGTACTGTGTCCGCAGTCTCTGGTCATCCCTGTACTGTGTCCGCAGTCTCTGGTCATCTCCTGTACTGTGTCCGCAGTCTCTGGTCATCCCTGTACTGTCCGCAGTCTCTGGTCATCTCCTGTACTGTGTCCGCAGTCTCTGGTCATCCCTGTACTGTGTCTGCAGTCTCTGGTCATCCCTGTACTGTGTCCGCAGTCTCTGGTCATCCCTGTACTGTCCGCAGTCTCTGGTCATCCCTGTACTGTGTCCGCAGTCTCTGGTCATCCCTGTACTGTGTCCGCAGTCTCTGGTCATCCCTGTACTGTGTCCGCAGTCTCGGGTCATCCCTGTACTGTGTCCGCAGTCTCTGGTCATCCCTGTACTGTGTCCGCAGTCTCTGGTCATCCCTGTACTGTCCGCAGTCTCTGGTCATCCCTGTACTGTCCGCAGTCTCTGGTCATCCCTGTACTGTGTCCGCATTCTCTGGTCATCCCTGTACTGTCCGCAGTCTCTGGTCATCCCTGTACTGTGTCCGCAGTCTCTGGTCATCCCTGTACTGTGTCCGCAGTCTCTGGTCATCCCTGTACTGTCCGCAGTCTCTGGTCATCCCTGTACTGTCCGCAGTCTCTGGTCATCCCTGTACTGTTAATTAGTTTGCACTACTGTACGAGTTGTTTTTTCTAAACCAAAAGCTCGATATTCAGGTTTCATTGCAGTGTTGGCACTTTGAAAGAAATAAGTTGGTTTTGGGTTGCAGTTTGGGCACTCGGGCTCAAAAAGGTTCGCCATCACTGCGATAGACCAACATAAAGTGGCACATAATTGTGAAGTGGAAGGAAAATGATAAATGTTTTTCAAATTTATACAAGTAAATATCTGAAAAGTGTGGCATGCATTTGTATTCAGCCCCCTTTACTCTGGATACCCCTAGCTAAAATCTAGTAGAACCAATTGCCTTCAGAAGTCACCTAATTAGAGAGAGACTATGGATATGTTAAATAAGGCTAGTAGAGATTACTTCTATTACCCCTTTACAAACTAATGATCACATTGCCACTATTAATTAACAGCTGCGGTCCAAGGGGCACAGATCAGGATCCTGGGAATTACACCACAGTAGCAAAATTACTGTCACCAGTATGAAAACTGGAGCAATGCAGTTAATATCACCACTGAAATCTGATCACCAGTGCAATTAATAATCTCTGCTGACCACCAGTAATTGTTAATCTTTGCTTATCACCGGGGTGCAGTAATTAGGAATCTGACTGCAAAATGTAGAATTTGGACTTGCCTGCAAATTTTGTATCTTGGAGTACAGTACAGGACACAGGCAAAGTATGGAAAACCTCTGCAATATAGGTGATTGGACACTAGTAAATATTTCAAAGACATGCCACCTTCCCTGTAACTCTACCCACTTAATGAATTTTCAGTTTTGTAGCAAGAAATGCAGAGTAACCAAGGAATGGAAGGGAGTGTGTCCCGTACTGTACTCCAAGATATAGAATTTACAAGCAAGTTAAAATTCCTCTTATCTTAATCCATACAAAACAGGAGAAATGCAAAGTATACATAGATCCGGGGACGCTCCCAAGCAATGAATGAGAAGGGTGGGCAACAACTAAGCAAACAGGAATGTGTCAAGGGTCAAAAAGGAACAAAAAATGTGTTCTGGACCCACCCAGTCTAAAAGACTGGCATTGGGTTGAGGGATAGAATTTTATTTTCTGGAAGGAAAACCTTTGCTTCGGATGTGTCCAGAATCAGACCCAAGTGTTTCAGACAAAGAGAAGGGCTGGCAGAACAAATTTTTACACAATTATCATCCAACTGAAGACCTGAAGCACACAGCTCCATACAGCTTTCATATTGGCGGATAGCTAGAAGGGAGAAGAGTCCTCCAGGAGAAGATCATCTGGAAAACCTGTGACTTTGAAGCCCTGAGAACAGTAAGAATAGGTCCTAGGAACCTCCTGGTGCATAACCTGGGAGCATATGATAAATCAAAAAGCAGTGCAATAAACGGGTAGAAAACACGGATGAGGTGGATAAATGGGAACATGGAGATATGCATGTTGGATGGATCTACATGGATCTATGGATGCCATATATTCCCCTCATCTCTGAGAACGAAATACTGACTTTGAAGTTTCCATACAAAATTTTGGAATCTGAAGATATTTGCGGGGGGATAGTTCAGAAAAGGACGAATACTGCCATTGGGCTTTGGTACCGTGAACAGGTTTAAATAAAATCCTTTGAACATGTCCTGTGGGAGTACTGGCACAACTACTCCCTGGGACAAGAGATAATTCAGGTCATTTTGCAAATCTGACTGTCCTTTAACAGTGTTAGATTGATTTGAAAGACAAAAGGACTGAGGGGGTAGATCTCCAGGGTCTCTATTCTGTACACGCTTGAAACCACCAATTTAACCCATAGGTCTGGGACATATGTGTCCCAAAGAGGCAAACTGACAGAAGTTCCCCTGCTCTTAGCAGTTAGGGCATTAAAGCCAAAAGCAAACATATTGCAGCTTTCCAATTCTTAGATGTGATGGCTGTATTTCTTTTTTTTTTTGGCTCTTTCTTCTTCTATTTTCATCTTGTGATTCAGCCAGCAGCCCTGCTGTTTTTTTTTTAGAAGTTCAATAACTCCAGCAGAATGTATCAGTTTACATGGATGAGACAATCCACTTACCCCTAACAGTGGTAATTTATTCATGTAAAACCCTTATCCCAAAAGGAAAAAAAATGTTTGTTCTAACTGATTATAAAGTATTGGCTGGAGTTTGACTTCAATTTGTTATTGTATTCAAATCTGCTAATAAATTTAATACTTTCCTCCCCCACAGACTACTGCCTGCTGTGTCCTGTGCTAATTTCTACAAAGTGATGTCTTACTTATACAGGAGCTGTGTTACTGGCCAGATCACCAGGTGAAAACAGAGGAGAAAAAGCCTAAGAAAGGAAAATGGATGCAGCCATCAGAAGTAATGATTGGTAACCTGCAGTATAATACAATTTTGGCTTTAAATACCGCTTTCAGGGTCCATAAAAAATGCTATTTATACAGGCTTTTCGTGTTTTTTCTTCAACCTGTATAAGCAGTTCGATATTAGCCTATATGTTCATGCACATTAGGGCATTTACAGGCATATTTGCAGAGGAGCATTTTCAGGCAGAAAAAAAAATCAGAATCTCATTTGTGAAAGAAGCATTTGTTTGAAAAAATGCTTGAAGCGAATAAACACTCATAAATAAGGCATCTAGGAGCGTTCAGTGTTTTCAAGTGTAAATTATTTACAGTGCAAAATGATCAGAGGAGAATGTTTTGGAAAAAAAAAACTCAAAGGCAAATGCTCATAAAACGCACATAAACTGCAATACGAGTCACTATGAAATTTCTTTATACTGTTTTTTTTTCTGTCAGGTGCTGGCATTTTTTCAGTGGCCTAGTGTGTATGGACCCTCATTGATAAAGGGGGCTTTGGGGTACACTTGCTGTGCTGTATGGTCCAAGTCTTGTGTGGAAAGACAGGGCTGAACTTTGGTTTGGAAGTTGAAGTCTGGGTAAAGAGATTTGTGCTCTACGATTTCCAGAGCTAGAGGCTTCTGAGAAGAGATTTGGTATCTTCTGTCAGATGTGGTCACCTGATCAAGAAATCAATTGTACAGTGGGGATCGAAAGTTTGGGCACCCCAGTTAAAAATTTGTATTAATGTGCATAAAGAAGCCAAGGAAAGATGGAAAAATCTCCAAAAGGCATCAAATTACAGATTCGACATTCTTATAATATGTCAACAAAAGTTAGATTTTATTTCCATCATTTACACTTTCAAAATAACAGAAAACAAAAAAATGGCGTCTGCAAAAGTTTGGGCACCCTGCAGAATTTCTAGCATGCACTGTCCCCTTTGCCAAGCTGAGACCTGCCAGTGTCATGGATTGTTCTCAATCATCGTCTGGGAAGACCAGGTGATGTCAATCTCAAAGGTTTTAAATGCCCAGACTCATCTGACCTTGCCCCAACAATCAGCACCATGGGTTCTTCTAAGCAGTTGTCTAGAAAATTGAAACTGAAAATAGTTGACGCTCACAAAGCTGGAGAAGGCTATAAGAAGATAGCAAAGCGTTTTCAGATGTCAATATCCTCTGTTCGGAATGTAATTAAGAAATGGCAGTCATCAGGAACAGTGGAAGTTAAAGCAAGATCTGGAAGACCAAGAAAAATATCAGACAGAACAGCTCGCAGGATTGTGAGAAAAACCATTCAAAACCCACATTTGACTGCACGATCCCTCCAGAAAGATGTGGCAGACACTGGAGTTGTGGTACACTATTCCACTATAAAGAGATACTTGTACAAATATGGTCTTCATGGAAGAGTCATCAGAAGAAAACCTCTTCTACGTCCTCACCACAAAAATCATCGTTTGAACTTTGCAAATGAACATATAGACAAGCCTGATGCATTTTGGAAACAAGTTCTGTGGACCGATGAGGTTAAAATTGAACTTTTTGGCCGGAATGAGCAAAGGTACGTTTGGAGAAGAAGGGGCACAGAATTTAATGAAAAGAACCTCTGTCCAACTGTTAAGCATGGGGTTGGATCAATCATGCTTTGGGGTTGTGTTGCAGCCAGTGGCACAGGGAACATCTCACGAGTAGAAGCAAAAATGGATTCAATAAAATTTCAGCAAATTTTGGATGGTAACTTGATGCCATCTGTGAAAAAGCTGAAGTTAAAGAGAGGATGGCTTCTACAAATGGATAATGAACCTAAACACACCTCGAAATCCACGGGAGATTACATCAAGAGGCGTAAACTGAAGGTTTTGCCATGGCCTTCACAATCTCCTGACCTCAACATAATTGAAAATCTATGGCTAGACCTTAAAAGAGCAGTGCGTGACAGACAGCCCAGAAATCTCAAAGAACTGGAAGACTTTTGTAAGGAAGAATGGGCAAAGATACCTCAAACAAGAATTGAGACTCTTGGCTGGCTACAAAAAGCGTTTACAAGCTGTGATACTTGCCAAAGGGGGCAGTACAAGATATTAACTCTGCAGGGTGCCCAAACTTTTGCAGACGCCATTTTTTTGTTTTCTGTTATTTTGAAAGTGTAAATGATGGAAATAAAATCTAACTTTTGTTGACATATTATAAGAATGTCGAATCTGTAATTTGATGCCTTTTGGAGATTTTTCCATCTTTCCTTGGCTTCTTTATGCACATTAATACAAATTTTTAGCTGGGGTGCCCAAACTTTCGATCCCCACTGTATAAGCCATTGTTTAGTACAGACATCTCACGCATGGATCGTTTTGGATAATCTTGTTGATTGACTGACATACTATGGCAGATTTAAATGGCTTATACAATTGAATTCTTGATCAGGTAGCCACATGAGATGTCTGCATGATCTTCCAGCACAGAAGAAACACCAAGAGAGGTCTTGTTTTTTCTTGGTAACAGTATTTGAGTATGTTTTATTCACACTAGTTTCTGGCGAGTGTATTGTGGTGGTGGATTACATTGAAGATTTTCACTTTTGGGAATAGTACAGCCAAGTTTGAAGTGAATTTGATTGGACTGTCCCTATGCCCATCATTTAAAAATATTGTTTATGAACTGATTTTTATTTGCTATTATTTATTCAATCACTTTATGAATTATGCAGATTTGGTTACTTATTTAGCACTTTAGTTCACTATATTGGGTGTATTACTCATATAACTTAAAACTGTTGCCAGTGAATCGAAATGACAAAATATGCATAAGTTTTATGTCACAGTTACATATTCATATCTATATTCGGATTTTATTTCTTTTAGCGCTGCACTATTAAACTAGGTACAGGGAGAAGTTTGATTAAAGTGTTACTAAACCCACAACAGTAAAATCTGTCTGTATATGCAGTAAAGCATGCTTGTTGTACTCACTGTGGAACCTATGAGGTTAATCCTCTGCATTATCTAAAAATGATGTTTGATCCCAACTTTTCTGATCCTCCCTTTCTTCCAGTGTCTCCCTCTTATTTCCTGATTAGACATATCGTGTGGAGACATTGCACGTGCTCAGTTTGGTGCGTGTTGCTAGATAGGGTTTTTTTTCTTGAGAGAGTGCATGTGATCAGCACAGGGCCAATCAGCACTGCCCAGACAGAGGTCAGGGGCTCTACAGCCTCCTAGAGAAAACTCATCCTACAAGCTTTAACCAGTGCTCTGCTGAACACTGATAGAAGTCACAAGACTGCTCTAACTGCTGATGAGAAAAGGTATTTAGCGGTTTATATTTACTAAAATAATTGCATTTCCATGTTCTGCATACTGAGGGAGACCAGATATAGTGAACACAGGGTCCTGGGTAACTAAGACTGAGATGGCAGGATAAATTACAGAAATCTACCACTGTTTAATGAACTCTCTTTCCACTCAAAGTTCGGCAAAAATGTTGGGAGCAGAGAAAATGCTTTCCATCTAGAGTGATCCAATCATCATTGATTGAAAAACAAAACAAAAGGCATAGCGCATCTAAGAGTATTGGTAGGTAAACAGGAAAACTGAAATCAATGTATGCAGCTCACCTTGGCAAGTGGCCGAGAAAACATTAATTTGTATCCCGGCTGAAAAGCTTACATAGCAGGAAACCACAGTCTATTCCAAGAGGCCTTCAACAACACATCCCAATGCTGTTGTTGGATAATGGGAGTCCACACATTGAAGAGTAAGGACGTAGATAAATGAAAGTCCCAAATTTATTAAAATCCATAATACTTGACATATTTCAGAGCAAATATTGTTCCCTCTTCAGAGCAATGCTCCAAAACATGTTGAATGATCTAATGATTAGTAAGCTGCAGTATTTTACATTTTTGGTTTTGGGTTTAATGCGGCTTTAGGTAGGTATACTTACTGCTAAATTTTACTGCTAAATTATGAAGTCTGTGTGCTACCCAGAGTTCTCTTTAAAAGGTACTTACCTCACTTTCCTCTGATATCCTGACCACACATTTTCTAAAAATACCACAGTGTTATGCAACAGCATTTTAAAATGCTTTTGTTCCCTTTTTGTTTTGGCTTCCGAAGAAAAAACAAATATATAATAATGTCCTGAGTACTGAAAAACTTCATAAAAGGATATGGTTCTTAAAGCTGAAAACAAACAACTAGTACACTATACACTGCCACTTCTATGAAAAAGACATGCACCAATTTAGGGACATTTTGGGAGGTGGATTCAGCTCTCTTTTTCGGCCTCAGAAAAGAATGAGGTGGTGCGAATTGTGGGTTTTGCAAAATTGCAACAATGGGAGGGAGTTAAAATTTCAGCCTATGTACAGAGTGCAGGGGTCAGAATTGGGTAATGCACACAGTTCAGGGTGTAAGAAATGGTTAATGTACATAGTGCAGGGGTCAGAATTATATACTACACAGAGTGCAGGGGGCAGACATATAATGTACAGAGGGCAGGTGTCAGGAGTGGGTAATGTACATAGTGCAGAGGTCAGGTGTATGTAACATTCACAGTGCAGGGCTCAGAAGTATACGCAGCCCAGCGTAGAACACACTCTTTTCACCACCACCCTTTAATGCATAGCACCGCAGTACCACCTAAGCACACACTGTATACAAACACTGTATACACATGCATAAACATACCCACACAATCACTTATCCCTCTGTTGACATGGCTGGCTGTGCCTTCAGCTGCTCTGAAACCCCAGAAAAGTGGGGTTGTAATACTGAGGAGGAATGGCAAGACAGGCTATGCCATATTTATGGCTCACATCCTCATGCCTGTATAGAAAAAATGTGACTGCCCAATATGTTGCAGCAAGCAGCAGACAAACAAGAGTGGCAGTGGCTCCATTACTCAAGGAACCAGGCAAGAGTAGTGGTGGCACATACCATGGGTATCCAGGCTGATGCCTGGATCCATCCATGCGTGGATTCTCTGGGCATCTGGAGTTGTTTCTATGTCCCAGCATTCATTGTAAGCGGAAGGTAAGAACAGTTCATGATATAAATTACAAATCTTCAACCAAACAGAAGCCCAAGGAAGCAGCTTACCTAGGTCATTCAGTAATGAGGGTGATGTTAGGCGGCCCTGTCTCAAAAGTTCTTTTCTAACTTCTTCAGTCTCTATGTGTAGCTCAGACACCATGTTACAGGGGATGTATCCTGTTCTCCCTCCATGCTTTCCCTGATAAAATCCATCCGTATCCTTATCACCAAAAACCTAGAAAACATTTTCACATTATAATGAGCAGAGTCGAATTTCACTCTAGAAAAGACTAAATCAAAAGTGAAACATTATTGGTAGATAACAATGATGCTGTATTGATTGGTCTGGACAAAAAACATATAAGCACAGCTTGTATTAGAAATATACCTGTAATATTTGTCCTTCTTTAAATGGAAGCTCTTCCATATATGCATCAGGGTTTGGTGACATGGTTTCTGGGTCATAATCAAAAAGGGCTACAAACATTCTTATAGAATCGACTTCTTGTCTTTGTGAGATGCTCTCTTTCTCTTGAAAACCCTTATCCTGATGACACTCTGCAAGTGTGGCAGCAACATCTACAATATTTATCAAATAAAAATTCTTCATGAGACACAATATATAAATAGGTTATGTAAAAACATACAATTAAAAAATGCAATTATTTAAATTAAAGTGTTACTAAACTCAAGACCATGTATGCACTATATCTGGTCTCCCACAGTACAGAACATGGAAATGCAAATAGTTTAGTATATATAAACTATTAAATATGTTTTCTCATCAGCAGTATATAGCAGTCTTGTGACTTAGATCAATGCCTGACTGAGCACTGGTTAAAGCTTGTAGGAGGAGTTTTCATTTTCCTCTGACTGTCCTATGAGGCTGCAGGACCCAGACCCTCTGTCTGGACAGTGCTGATTGGCCCTTTACTGATCACATGCACCCTCCTCAAATAGAAAAAAAAAATATCTAGCAATACACACCAAACTAAGCATGTGCACAGTGCCTCCTAGGGCTCTGTACTATCAGCAAATGGATTTGGAACAGAAGAAGGAGAGGATCAGAGAAGTCAGGATCGAACACTTTTTTACACAATGTGGAGGATTAACCCCTTAGGGTCCACAATGAGTATAACAAGCATGCTTTACTGCATATACAGTGGATATAAAAACTCTACACACCCCTGTTAAAATGTCAGGTTTCTGTGTTGTAAAAGAATGAGACAAAGATAAATAATTTCAGAACTTTTTCCACCTTTAATGTGACCTTTAAACTGTGTAACTCAATTGAAAAACAAACTGAAATCTTTTAGGAGGAGAAGTAAACATAAACAACTAAAATAATGTGGCTGCATAAGTGTGCACACCCTTAAACTAATACTTTGTTGAAGCACCTTTTGATTTTATTACAGCACTCTTTTTGGGTATGAGTATATCAGCATGGCACATCTTTACTTTGCAATATTTGCCCACTCTTCCTTGCATAAACACTCCAAATCTGTCAGGTCTGGGCTCTGGCTGGGCCATTCCAAAACGTTAATCTTCTTCTGGTGAAGCCATTCCTTGTTGATTAGTAGATGTTTGAGGCTGATTTCTCACTGGTGACTCTGCTGCTACCAACAGATCAGCAGAGTCACATGGACAACCTCTACAGAATTGCTCCCTCACTGGCCCCGAATCCTGCCAAATTCTCAATCGCTATCAGCAAAAGGGTCAGCTAATGAGAGAGCGATCCCACAGGGACTAGCAGACAGACTTTTGGCATTCTCAATGCTTGAGATTTGTTAACATCCATATCGCCTGTGTGACATCAGCCTAGTGTATTTACACCTAAGAACAAAAATGTAATATATTGCAGCTAAAATTAATTCTTCCTGTCTAGGGTTACAATGCTGACTCGCTATATGGTATCTTTTCTGGAGTAGCATTGCCATCCTAGGCTACTCACTCCTGATTTAGTCCAAAGGACTCCTCCCTCTCTCCTCATGGCCATAACAGATAAACGGTGTTCTATAGTCCACAGATGTGAACTGGCAGAGCTGTTAATACTGATCGAGACTTCAGTGCAGCAGACACACATGAAGTTACAGGTTTATTGGATTTTTAGCAAGATCAAGATATTTTTGTGCACTTGCAGTGTTTCCAAAGACAATGCATAGGAAGGTGACTATATATTGAAGAGATGTACTTTTTTTGCCAGATACACAATTTAAATGTTAAACCCCGAGGATCACCATTACTATTGGTGGTGCCACTTGACTATGTTAAAAGTAAATCGAATCATGGTTAAATGACAAACTTACCTACATTATTCAAAATAATTTGATGAAATATGATCAAATGTGGGATCTGTGGATTCAATACTTATCTGTCCCCTAGCGGGGCCTTCATTGACCCTCCTCTACTTCAACTCCTCTTTTATTCTCTTTTTCTTCTCGTTTCTTCTTTTCATTTCTTAACCTTGTTATTATTTCTTAATGTACTCAAATTTAGGACCTGGTTGCTTTTGTGTCATTCTCAGGTACTTAAATATTATATTTTCCCAATAGTGAAATATGTCCTGGATCAATGAGAATGGTTGCTGTTTATCCCTTTTATTAATGGGTCATGCCAGAGGGACTTCTGGTTCCCATATTTGTGTGCCATGTTCATTTGCCTATTTGTTCCATTTTGAATTGCATTGTGAGCTTAGGTCTCTCCTTTCTTTGTACTTTTTCATTTTTGTACATCCATTATCTCCAATAAAAAGACTGGAATATAAAGCTTAAACCCCTTACAAACCTGGTTCAGAGCCTGAGGCCAGATGATTTAATCTCGACTTCTTTTCTAATACTGCATTTCCAGTATTATCTGGATGTAATGGCACCTTTGGTTCTTCATTCCACTCATCCTAAAGATAAATCAACAAATTGATCAATATTTATCTTCATAATCATTCAGCTATGAGTAATAACATAGACCAGGCCGAGCGAAGGCTAGCATACAATAACAATGGCGATTCACAGCACAGACATTACAAATACTCCTCAAAATAATTTACAATAATCCTTATCTAGTAAGGCCTTTAAAAAGGTGTATGTCAGGGGTGTCCAACCTTTTGACTTTCCAGAACCACATTGGAAGAAGAGGAATTGTCTTGGGCCACATATAAAATATCCTAACAATCAGGATAGCTGATGAGCAGAAAAGGTTGGGAAGATCACAAGTTAACGATCACAGATATAGATAATGTAAAACTTAATTTTTTGCAATTTTTTAATTATAAAAGTAAAAGAGGGCAACATAAAACTAGTGCAATATTTGACACTGTTTTTAATAAACTGACGCACCATGTGGTTCCATGGATGTAGCAGAAATTCTCAAGGTGCTCATAGGATATTTTGGTTCCAATGTTGTCTTTCGTGTTTTTCTTCCTTGAAAATACTTGCTCACAAATATAGGTGCTTCCAAAAACGGATGACATGACTAAGAGACTAAGGCGTGCTTGTGAAGAGTGGGATATTTTTCTTTCGGAAGATAAAGCTTATAAAAGTCCAGTAGAGACACTGTCCAATTTTTCCTCAGCCACAGTGTAAATGCATTTTTGCAAAAAAAAAAAATTCAAGATTTTTAAATAAGTTTACAGTTTTGTGTTGGCCCGCATTCATAGCTATCTTGGGCAGCATGTGGCCAGTGGACCGCAGGTTGGACACCCCTGGTGTATGTAAACGGTGATAAACTGGTTTCCAAAATGTGCAAGGTGGCATTATCGAATTCACCATGCCTTATTAGCATGTACTGTAGGTAAAGGTCTAGTTATATATTTATATGTGTTTATGGAACAAAAAGGAAAACCTCCTTAAATGAATCCACGGGAAAAGTGTAATAAGGCTATCCAGCAGATTTAGCAGGCAGCTGTCAACATAAAATGGTCTGTTGTACTCTTCAAAAGCATACTGCAAATAAGCCCTTTATTGCCATTGTGGCAGTGGCTTGGCCTGCTGATAGGTTACTCAGTACCAGGCACTGCATTGTGGGCGTTGGGGGAGGGGGCTATTCTCCTCTATAAAGTGGAAAATGCTTAAAGTGTTTCCAAAACCAAAAACATAAAATGTATATACTGCAGCTTACCAGTATGTAGATGTGCTGGATAAGTTTGTTTGCTTTCTCAGACTTTCTCTGCCCTGTATTTTCACCTAGGCATTCTGCCAGTAACACACTTCGTGTCCTAGGGTGACAACACTCACTGCACTGTATCTCTGCAGAGTCATCACATAAAAGAGGAAGTGTAAGGACTACAGAACATCTCCCCCTCTACTCCATTACATAAGGGTGGTGTTCTATCATCCACAGAGAAATTGGAAAAATGCTGATAACAGTCAGCAGAGGCCCAGGAAGTTATCAGCTAACAAGATTCTTGGCAGAATCAAAATATAATTCTTTGCACTAATTGAACCGATATAACAATTATTTCAATGGCAGTATGACTAAATAAGAGCATAAAGGAGAGGTTACTTGTTAGGATTTACGTACATTTTAAAAAGGGTCCCGAGTGGTCCCCGAGAGGCATGTAAAGCAGAAGACAGGGTCCATCAGCTGTGTGCTTTAGTTGCCTGTTCTGCTTGATCACCCTTTCCCACAGATCCATTTAAGTTTAACATTTATGATATATAAAACATATGACATAAAAACAGCCTTGTAAATTATTCCAGAGGAATACGGTGTTTAAAGACAATTGCTGTGCGAAGCATTTAAGCAGTAGCAGTGAAAGCTCTTGAATGCTGCATTTTCTCAGCTACGTAATTTCTCAAATCATGTATGAAGCAAAAGCAGACAAGATGGCGCTAACAAAGCCACAGCAACTACTGCATCAATAACCAGGAAAAGGAGCTGGGGACACTGTACACCACTGTAAGCACTGGAAAACCAAGTATCACCTTTCTGTCAGCTTCCCATCGGACTGTCCTCATAGTTTTATTACTTGCTGTTCTGCTGCCTTGATCCTCTTTATCACTGCCTTGCTGGTCTCCATGAATTTGATCAATGTGTAGTAGGGATGTGTGTCGTTTTAGACAGTCTGTGGTTCCTGTCTGCACTTTAGATTGCCTTTTAATATCCTTTATTCTAGTAAACCTAATAGGCTCAGAGTAGTCAGAGCTTTCACTCCATCCTTCCCTGTCGGTCTGGGAACTGTCTTCCCAAATATCATCTTTAGTCTGTGTGGCATAGTAAGTTGGGACGGACAGATCATCTTCATCCTCTGTATCATATTCAATATCAATTTCCAAGTTTCTACTGCTAAAAGTACTAGTAGATTTTGTTGTCACATTTGTGGGAACAAATGACTTACGCTTCTGATATGATCTTGAAACCTTTATACTTCTGTGGCCAGCTTGGGAAACTTCCCTGTTTGTATCAGAGAAAACTGGCTCTTTCACATCATGGCCTCTAGAATTATAAAGTAGAACTTGCTTCGCATTTGAAGACAAGCGACTGCAGTGCTCTTTCCCTTCACTCTGCTTCATCCTAGTTGTTTCGGCCATGCAATGGGCTCTCTCATTCACACTGCTGTTCTTTTTGACATTCCACATTGTGCTTTCAGAAACAGTTGACTTTACCGAGTAAAGGGGAGACTGGGAAACACAACTTCCTGCTTTCTGCTGCCAGTCCTGAAAGACACAGTCATCCACAGAACATTCAGGTTTACTGCTGTTTCCACTTAAGTCCTTACAGCATTGTTCTGTATAAAGGTTTGCACAGGTTGGACCCACTGGTTTCTGTGGAAAGGCTTTGTAAGTTTTCGCATAATGGCATTTTGAGATTTCCACATTACAAAGTGGAGCTTTGCAAGATGATGGGGCAGGATTTTCTTCTTCATCTTCTTCTTCTGTCACTTCTGGGATACTAAACAGCTTTTTACTGCAATGCTTTTGTAGAGGCAGATCCAAGATTCTCTCAAGAATTTCCTCATCACTGTCTGTTTCACAACAGTCCAGCTATATGCATTTGTAACAGATTGAGGAAAAAGTAAAATGTTGTAATATGAAAGTAATAGACACATTAAGAACAAAAGTTGATCACCTGCTGACAGTATTAGTTATTCAGAAACCCCATAGAAAAACCTCTTACATATTAGCATGTGACACTATTGTATTAGCCATACTGCACATTTTACACAACAGTGGTTTGCTATTCAAAGTGCATTGCGCTCCACTGGCTTCATAAGTCCAAAGCCAATGGAGCACAATAAAAATGACTGACGTTATTAACAGTAAAAAGCCAGACACTGGAGCTTTCAAAGACATACGAACGGCTCTCTACCAATCACAGGATGCTCTCTGCTCTGCTAAGCATCGACTCCACACTGCGTCCCATTGTGGGCCACAGTCTACATAGTCCAGATGAGTGGATAGCATGTGGACAGTAGAGAACATTATCGGTTTTCTTAAAACTTAGTCCCAAAGTGTGCTACATTACTCACTGCTGATTCTGTGTTTGAACAAACACAAATAAATAAACACAAATAAATTTAACATTGAGATGGCTTGCTAAAATCCTGCCAGTACACCTGACAGCCAAGTATTTCAATTAAAATTAAGTTTGCATTGGACTGTAGCTCTGTACTAGTTTAACTTCTTGCAGACAGTAGTCTGCTCCCCTATTGTTCTGGGAGGATATACTGATACGTCATCCAGGAACAGTGGTCCTGTGCATGCCCAGTCTTGTGATTGCACTGTGAGTGGATTCAGCAAATAGCACACAAAAGGTACAGAGCCAAAGATAGTGGCTCTGTGCCACTTAAAGGGTTACTAAATTCAGGACCTTGTATTCACTATATTCACTGGCTAAAGCTTGTAGGAGGAGTTTGCATTCTCCCCAGATTGTCCTAAGAGGCTTCAGGACCTCCGACCCTCTGTCTTAACAGTGCTCATTGGCTCTGTACTGATCACATGCACCCTCTCAAAGGAAAAAAAAAACTCACTAGCAATGCACACTAAATTGAGCACGTGCAGCTTGCCCCGAAGGCTCTGTTATATCAGCAGATGGATTGAAGACAGTAGAAGGGGAGCATCAGAGAATACAGGATCAAACATCCTTTTTACACAATGTGGAGGATTAACTCCTTAAGGTCAACAATGAGTATATCAAGCATGCTTTACTTCATATACAGAAAAGTTTCAGACGCTTCAACACCTATAGGTCACATACTAAAGTACCATTGAGGAGTACATCTCCTTCAGAGCTGATGAAGAGGGTTGTGCCCTTAAAACACATAAGCCTCACTTACACATGCCTGAATATACTTACCTTTGTGAGTATATTGCAAATTCTTTATTATTCTAATAAATTCTTTATATGATAATCCACAAGGCTGGTGTACCCTCTCTTTTGTTTTTGTTTTAGCAATTGTGTTTAAAGATCCCCCTAATCTGAAGAGAGCAGCAAGGCCTATACATTACCTGTGGAATTCATGGAGGAACTGCTTCTGGGATGATACTGACACATGGTAGTGCCCATAGTCCTTTAGCACCGGTGGTTATTTTGTTTCCGACTGGCAGACCTGACTGAGGCTGGTAATAATGGATGTGCTTGCTGGCTAGATGTCTTTCCAGTGTATGATTGCTTGAATATTATCTTTGGGTTTTAGGTATTGGGTCTTATTGCTACTAATCTTTGCCTGTGATTTTTATGCGATTTAGAATTGGTCATTGATTCTATATAATTTAAGTAACATTTATCAGTAACAAAGCTGTTTTTTTTTTTTGTTTTTTTTTTTGATTCTTTAAATAACAATCTTTCTCACCTACAGTTTATGTTGTGTGTTTCATTGCTGACCTACCCCTAATGAACAGTGAGAAGTGGGAGTGGAATAATAATATTGATACATCCGTATTATGTTTTTAATCACCCATATTTTCTTACACTACCCATTAAACTTTTGCTAACTTTGGCAATCACCATTGAGACCATGGCAGCTTTACACAATATCGGCCATAAATGTACCCAATTTTGAATGCCAATGTCTACTGCACAAGCAAACGTCTGGAGATTTCTGTAGCAATCAATTTATAGCTTTTCTGTTTTGTTAGTTCAGGTAAGAAAAATAAAGACCAGCACAGAGTTACTCAGTATATGTTACGTCAGGAGTCTCTATATAGAGTTTCGAGTTTCAAAACTGTATTTAAAATTGACAGCATTTGAAGTTCCAACAACTGGAAAGTATTTCTTGAACTAGGTGTATAGGTCAACAAAGTAAGCATTACCTACCTTTGCTGAGCTATCTGCTGCTGGGTTCCTGGATGTCTGAGCCCACTTTTGGGCACTGGGAATAACACTAGAATCTTCATCTTCCTCATACTCCTCTTCTTCCAGAATGTCAGACAGGTTAGAGCTACGACTGTGATCTATGTGCGCAATACTTGAATGTGTGTCTAAAGGCAATTCACCAGCATCCTGAGTTTGACAAATACAGTAAATGTAAACACACAATAATATACGTTAACCTACAAATCTCAACGTCATATCATTAAATTAAAAGTTATCTGAACCTGGAAAAATACCCTCTGAATGGCAAATAATGTATAAGAACAAAACCCTATCTACATGTTATTTATCAGTCACTGTGCAGCAGGTTCAACACATCCCCTGTGAGCCAAAGCTAGAGAGTTCTCCCATCAGCAGGGAACATGAGCTTTGGTTCAATGAGGGGGGTGTCACAACACTACAGAGAGGCTGATGCTTACATACTAAGAGCAACAGTCCTTCTCTGTAGCATTGCAGCAAGGGAATGGGTATTTTACTATGAGCCGTTTTATCTGCTAAATGAATGGTAGGCAAAGATCAACTAAGCTGGCCACAATAACAATTACAAGAAAGGTTGGTTATTATCAGTACCCTGTTGCATACACATTTATTTAGAAGAACTTCCTGATAAAATATACCTCCTTTAGTAGTCGTCTTTCTAAACTAGGATTCCTCCAGAGGTTGTTAGGGGGTTTGTTGAGTAATTTCTGTAACCTTTGACACCAATGATGTTTTAACCATTTGTAAGTGGAGCATTTTTTGCCAATGACCACCACTATAAGAAGCTTTCCTCCCACTGACCATAACACTAATGTACCATAAGCTGTAGAAAAAAGTAGTTATTAGCAGGGGCTCCCTCATACTGGACAATAATTTCAAGGGTCCCTCCATGTTTAAAAAAGGTTGAGAAAAGCTGTGCTAGAGTATGTTTGTTAAAGCTCCTACTTGCAAATACAACTAGGTTGTAATTCAGAAAATATTTTAACGGAATTATTTTGTGTTTCCTTCAAAAATATCTCCAATGTGTAAAGGTTTGACTGACAGAGTATGAAATCATTCTTGATCACGGACCTCATTTTCAATAGTAACTTTAGATCCACTTGGCTCCTTTCCCTTTTTCTTGTCAACCTCAAGAAAGTCGTCAATGGACACCCCTCGATAGCTTAGGCTGCTTGTCGTGTTTTCTGCATCTTCGGATAATCCGGTCTCTGGGCTCGAACAGTCCTCTTTGGTGTTTGTTTGATTTAATTCTATTGCATTTTCCTTCTTCCATGTTACACCCAGTGGCAGGCCACACAGCGCTTGGTCACTGGTTTCAGATTCTTTGGTCTCCATAAACTGCTTCTACAATACAAAGGAAGAAATTCATTTTTGTGAGAAGATTTACCAAGTGGAATACGTGCACACATGACTAACATTTGTTTTCCACTATAATATATATACTTCAGGTTTTATGAAAACCCCTTGTCTTTTTATGCAAACCTGATGTATGTTAAGTTATACTAAAATAAACACATGATAGAAAAAAGAAAAAAAATATTTTTCAAGATCTGGGAAGTGACAACAGGCTGGAATCAGTATACATTTACATTAACCAGACAACCTTCTGTATATTCAATTAATATCATGCCCTACTATTGCAAACACTTTAGTTAGGACTCCGGGGATTGCGTTGACGGCATTATTTTGGCATCAATTTGAGATGCTTTGGAGATCAGTCAGGTTTCATTGGCAGGTGCATCTGACTTGCAGTTGACCTCTGTCTGACTTGAATTTGACCCGTTTCAAGTGGGCTTTGCAATCCCATAGAGTTGTATGGGAATGCCAAACCTATTTGAGACAGACAGGCCCTAAAACGAGCACGTGCTTTGCCCTTGCAGGGGGTAGGTTCCCTTTAATGCCTCCCTCCCCAGCTGCAAATATGCATCTTTCCTGCCACTGGGAGCAAAGTCACAGCAATTGAAGCTTAACAGGGCTGGAATCTCCCGTACCTACACGCAAAACTGGGCAAATCAACAAAAACTAGCAATGTCACAGATTGAATCATGTGCTCTCATAAATACCAGGTATTTTCTGTGCTCTCTTCCTGCTCTGTTTATGGGCTGGGAGATCAGGATAAATAAGTATGTGCTGCTGGAAAGAGGACGACATTTAGGGCTGGTTCACACCACAAAAACGCACTCCTTACCGGATGTGTTTCTGCATACGCGTGTTTAACGCATTTTGATGCATTCTAGTGTGTTTCCGGATGCATTCCGGATGCTTTTTTTCCTGTACTGGGTCCAGTGCATTTTTGATGCATTCTGGTGTGTTTTGGAGGAGTTTTACTGTGTTTCAGTACAGTCCTGTGCAGGAAAAATGCATGTTCTTTTTTCTTTTTTAAAACTGGAATGCCTTTTCTGCGTTTTTGACACAGAAAAAAAAATCACTGGCCTGCATGTGGTGCGAACTGGCCCTTAAGCAAGTCTGTTGATTTTTTCCCTGCACAGGTGAAAACACAATGAAAGGCAAGAGGGTATACTGGGCACCAAACAGGGCATAAACGGGCAGATCTCCAATTCTAAATACTGGCTATCCTATTAATAGCTTACATGCAAGATTTTCATTTCATGGTTTTATTTATACTTTATTTGTAAACAAAATTAAGGAAGACTATCATAACAGCCACCTGAGTTTGTAGTTAGTAGGTTTACATAACATCTTTAAACTTACCTGATTATTTTGTAATGCTGTTCCTTCAGACTGCAATGGGATCTTAGATATTTCCAAGCAGTTACTGACTGTTTTCTCTGGAAACGGATGTGTGGCAGAATCTGGTAGAGAAGAGGATAGTTTTTCTTGTGTACCTTGGCATGACACCTGAACCTCAGAAGGTTCTAAACTGGAAGATCCTTGGCAGTAACCAGAGGAAGCACTGAGTGGTGAAAGATGTGGTGCAATCTGGGCAGGCAAATAGTCTATGGAGTCCGCTCTGCTACAACTTGTGTGGGTGGAGAGATTAGCCTTGAGAGTGGATGTAGCTTCATTGTGAAGTGAGCAGGGAGAAGATAAAATGAGAGGCATGGATGGAAGAGAGACCAGAGGCTGCTCACAGGTAAGGCTGGAGTTAGAAAAGGTCTGCGACAAGGAAGGGCTTTCTGGGACCTTTTTAAAGGCAGAGGGTATTTGAGCTGGCACTGAATCCACAGATTCACCACTGGGTGACATAGTCCTAACTGATATTTCCCGAGACACCTGTAGCAGGTGCAAGTGAGATGGGCCCACCAACACACTGCCAGCTGTAGGAGATGTAACTTCCAGTACCTGAAAAAGTAGACATTACATTAAATTATACGATCTTCCCTTAACAACAACAAAGAGCATTCTACTTGTATTGGGTTGTGCATACATACGTTCCAACACCCTAATGAAGCAGTATAGCATACAGGTTACATATTTCACTACTATTATATGGAAACCAAGATCACTTTAAAAAAAAAAATCTATTCATTTAGCCCCATGGTGGCCAGATGCAGCCCTTTACTTGCTTTTATCTGACCCTTGGGCACTATTTTATTCATTGATACCAACAATGGGGCATAATTCCCCCCACTGACACCAATAAAGGGGCACAATTCATCCCAATGACACCAACGTTGTTACACAATTTCTCCCAATTACACCAACAATGGGTCACTATTCCTCCCACTGAAACCAAACATTTTGTCAGTGTTTTTTTTTTTTTTTACATCAGGACCTTTTCTACTCCTTCTGGCCACAGTTCAGCCCTCACCTAAATTGTAAAGGACAGCAAACTGGCCCTTTGTTTAGAAAGTTTGGAGACCTAAACTCCAAACTAGCCAATCACAATCATCTATCTCTATAAAAAGTGAATACTGAACAGTACTCATGAACGCCATCAAGATATCTGTGCCAAAAACTACTGGTTCACAAAGACCTGCCCATGAAGAAACAAAATCCCCAAAATAACCCACCAGGGAGTTGCTCTGATAAATCATTATTTATAATACAGCTGGTAGGTGGACGCTTGAAACTGAACGCAAGTATATTTATTAAATGTATTTTTACATATAACCAACATAACCACCTGAATATCTGATATTAGACTTCTGCGATCTCCTAAACAGCAGTACTCAGACTAACAAAACTGGGGACAGCACAGAGTCAAATAGGCCATGTTAAATTGCACAGCTCTGTCCAAACACTCAAAGTTTCCTAACAGAAGAAAATGCAGAGTAATGTTCTCATACATATGCTCCTCTTTGTCAGGCGTTCAGCTTTAAGAATGAAAAAGTTCAGCAAAGATTATGGTCAGATACATTATTATAGTATGACAGCAACATGTTTAATCACCTTTTGTCCATCAGCATACACTGCATAGCCAGTTACTCTGACCCCATTTGAGGTTCCAGCAGCATCAATTGTCACTGGAAGCCAAGTGATGAGCAGAACGCCCGGTTTTGGACCAAGCTCAACCTGAACATCAAGTGGAGCATCAGGAGGACCTGTGAATAAAAATTAATTACTGCACAGAAATTTGATTGCTAATATATATACTTTTCCCTCAGTATTCTTGCATGTTAAACGGTCATACAATGTAAACCAAAAAAAGCTGTTCTGCAAGTACACTCTATCTATATTATTTTTTTTATTACAAAAAATGTGTATTTTGGGTCTTACATTGAACTCCATAGCACTCTACATCCCATATCAACACAAAAGGATACCTTTTTCACCATATTCTCATATGTCAATGTAATAATTTGTAGTCAGCATATAATTTAAATTAGTTGTAATGGTGTACTACTAATAAAGCAAGAATGCCTTTAAAATGAGCCTTATGTTTAGGCTATACATATTTACATTTTCACAAAGTAGTAAACGAGCTGTAGATGCCCTTAAGCAAATTTATCCTTTATAGCACTAATGAAGCCCTTCAAAGTGGGTCTCATTATAGTATACATTGTAGATTAGTGTCTACTGGGTCACTCTTATGAAAGGGGGCAGAGTGAAGTGAACTGGCTTAGACTAGGCTTTCAGTATTTGTGCTGGGAAGTTTGAGGATGAATTGTTCCACAGTGCCTACTGCCACAATGGTCACCGTGGGCTTGTTTAAGGTTTCTTTTAGGGATTGTAAGAATATGTTAGTATCTGATAATCCATAGTTACAATTTCAACGAAATGATAGAACGCTTAAGAAAACCGATATATGAAACTGGTAAAAACAAAATACTATAGTAAAATCACACTTACCTGCAGCAGGAGTTGTCAGCTGCATAACTGTTGCTTTTGGCTCCCTTCTCTCCATAGGCAACTCCAACGGAATCCGTTGAGGTCGTGCCTCCACTTTAACATTATACATGGTGCTTGGTCTCAAACTGCCAAAAGTGTACCAGTAGGTCCCTGCCTTGGCCAATCCACAGCTTTCTTCATTTAGATACAAGGCATGTGAATAGTTGCTGTTACATGGCTGCCATGTGATCTCTGCAGAGGTGGCTGACAAGCTGCGAACACGAAGCTGTGTAGGAGCTAGAGTGTAACCATGGCCAACCAACAAAGTGCAACGCATCCGGTCTGAGCAACCAGTCTCTGTCATGCTTTGTACAGAAATACGATACGTCCTAGTTTTCAGCTCTAACTTCTCAATCAAGGCTTTAGTTTGTCCTCCGCATCGAACATTTTGTCGGAGTTCATTATCCACATAAATATTGTAACTGAGAATATTTCCACTGCCTGCTGCTACAAGAGGAGGATCCCATCCAACGACTACACTTCGGGCTAGTTGTTTAATAAGGGTCAACTTTCTAGGGTAAGGCACAGCTGAGACCTCAGTAGCTCCCTCACTATTTCCTTGCAATGGCAATGGGCTGAGGCTGCTTGGATCATCATCCTCCTCGCTTCTCTCAATGCTGCTTCCACTCAGAAAGCTAATGTCCTGTGCAGAACTATGTGACAGCTCATTGGCTTCACCTGGGTGAAAGGCTATCAGATCATCATCAGAGACGCGCTCCACAAAATTAGAAGGAACAAGACCACGCCTTCCATCCATTAACTCCCCTATAAAGACAACATTACATGTCACAAAATGTTAGTAGTATTTTGATTTTGCACCTGATATTAAACTAAACCAAATTTTCATTGTAAAAATATCAGATTAGCGAAAACTGACAATGTCATGAAAGAAAAATTAAAACATACAAATTACAAAAATACCGTTATCTAGTAAATAAATTAAGATATTTAATAAACAGTTATATAGAACGTCAAACGGCCACGTTGACTTTGAAATTCTATTTCCAGGTTAAAGCAACACTTTACACCGGCCTCTACATCACTGCTATGGCCTGCAGTGATGTAGTGGCTGGAGGAGGAAACCACAAAGCTCAGCAGAGGACTAGGAGACTGGTATGCTTTGTTGGCCCTACAAGAGAATAATATCACCAGCACACCATGGGCCTGGACCTATTTCATCCCAATAATTCCCAGGCTTGCCGGCTATCCATGTCCTTACTGGACTACCCGCCGCTGGTAACTGTTCGCCTTCCCTGGCACTTTCAAGCAAACCTTGAATTTATTCATCCCTGGATGTACGAGACCAATCTGTAGACTTGTTCATGTTCGTTGTGTTCCGTTTTGCTCCACAAGCATACCTCCCAACTTTTTGAGATGGGAAGGAGGGACACCTATTTGCAAAAGTATGTAGGCATAGGACACACCCCTTTAATCACTTGCCCTCCAGGTGGTTTACCCCCCTTCATGACCAGGCCATTTTTTTGCTATACGGCGCTGCGCTACTTTAACTGACAATTGCACGGTCATGCACACTGTACACAAATGAAATTTATATCAGTCATGCACACTGTACACAAATGAAATGTATATAATTTTTTCACACAATTAGAGCTTGTTTTGGTGGTATTGGTCACAACGTTTTTTTTTTATTTTTTGCGCTAAAGTACTGAAAATATTGAAAAAAATTTTTTTTTTTTAATTTAAATAAAAACATAAAATTTCAAAAATGTAGGTCAAAATGTATTCTCTGCTACATGTCTTTGGTAAAAATAAAAATCCCAATAAGTATATATTAATTGGTCTGTGTGAAAATGATAGCGGAATTTTTTATTTATTTTTTTATTATTCTAGTAATGGCAGCAAGAAGCAACTTATAGTGGGAATATGATAGTATGGCAGGCATTCTGACACTAACATGATCAGTGACACGAATACAGTGATCAGTGCTAATAAAATGCACTGACACTGTACTAATGACACTGGGCAGGAAGGAGTTAACATCTGGGGCAATCAAAGGGTTAACTGTGTGCCTAACTGTGTAATGTGCTGGCTGTGTGCTGTTTTACTTGGAGATGTCACAGTTTTTTGTTTCCCTGGAAAGCACGAAGACAAAAACTAACATCCCTGCTGTCAGCAGAGAGAACGGTGTTGTTTACCAACAGATCTCTCTGCAGGTAGGCAGCGCACGCACCCCCTACTCGGAAATGCATATACATACACACACTATATTGCCAAAAGTATTGGGACACCCCTCCAAATCATCAGATTCAGGTGTTCAAATCACCTCCATAGCCACAGGTGTATAAAATCAAGCACCTAGGCATGCAGACTGCTTCTACAAACATTTGTGAAAGAATGGGTTGCTCTCAGGAGCTCAGAATTCAAGTGTGGTACCGTGTTAAGTTGCCACCTGTGCAATAAGTCCGTCCGTGAAGTTTCCTTGCTACTAAATATTCCACATTCAAAGGTTAGTGGTATTACAACAAAGTGGAAGAAACTGGGAACAACAGAAACTCAGCCACAAAGTGGTAGGCCACTTAAAATAACAGAGCAGTGTCAACACATGCTGAAGTGCATAGTGCGCAGAAGTCACCAAATGTGTGTAGAGTCAAAAGCTACAGACTTCCAAACTTCGTGTGGCCTTTAGATTAGCACAACAGTACGTAGAGAGCTTCATGGAATGGGTTTCCATGGCCGAGCAGCTGCATCCAAGCCTTACATCAACAAGTGCAATGCAAAGCGTATGCAGTGGTGTAAAGCACGCCGCCAGTGGACTCTGAAAAGCAGTGGAGATGTGTTCTCTGGAGTGACAAATCACGCTTCTCTGTCTGGCAATCTGATGGACGTGTCTGGGTTTGGCGGTTGCCAGGAGAACGGTACTTGCCTGACTGCACTCTCCAAGTGTAAAGTTTTGTGGAGGGGAGATTATGGTGTGGGGGTGTTTCTCAGGGGTTGGACTTGGTCCCTTCGTTCCGGTGAAGGTAACTCTTAAGGCATCAGCATACCAAGACATTTTGGACAATTTCATGCTCCCAACTTAGTGGGAACAGTTTGGGGATGGTCCATTCCTGTTCCAACATGACTGTGCACCAGTGCACAAAGCAAGGTCCATACAGACATGGATGAGCGAGTTTGGGGTGGAGGAACTTGACTGGTCTGAACAGAGTCCCGACCTCAAACCGATAGAACACCTTTGGGATGAATTAGAGCAGAGACTGCAAGCCAGGGCTTCTCATCTGATATCAGTGCCTGACCTCACAAATGCGCTTCTGGAAGAATGGTCAAACACTCCCATAGACACACTCCTAAACCTTGTGGACAGCCTTCCCAGAAGAGTCGAAGCTATTATAGCTGCAAAGGGTGGGCCAACTGGATATGGAACCCTTTGGACTTAGACTGGGATGCCATTAAAGTTCACGTGTGTGTAAAGCTAGGCGTCCCAATACTTTTGTCAATTTAGTGTGTGTATACATATATACACAGTGTGTGTGTGATTTTGCACAGCTGGCCCACACTGTAGGAGTAAAGTTACAGTATGTGGTTGGCAGGTAGTTAAAGGAGAAATATACAAAATTACACAGATGCTTTTTTTCCACCACTACAATTTCTTTATATATTGCTTTTGAAATCTACAAATTCAGCAATTTAGAAACTGGATAAAATGTTTAGCACTGGGAAGCACTTTTTGAAAGATCAAAAGTGCATTTTATATACATCTATGTAGATCAGACCACACAGACACAAATGTTCCAAATCAGGGAGAGTCCCTCCAAATCAGGGACTGTTCGGAGCTATGCTCATGTTGCACCCCCACTCCCTATGTGATCTATCATTGTTGCAGATATGTACTAAAAGGATTCCTAGAGTATCTTGCCCCTTACAATCTCTACAAGCAGTTGATCATGCAGTGCTACATGTCTGCACAAAGTACACATTCATATCCTCCAACGAACCCCACGTGAAGGGACATACAGAGCCTTTTATGTTAGCTAAGTGTTCCTAAGAGCTACACCCTCAACACCACATCACTGTTGGACAAGAGAAGGTTCAGTACCGATAAACTTTAATTTCAGTAAACTATATACAATGCAACAAGGATGTAAACTACCAGCTTCTAGACCCACACATCCACTCTCTCATTTCTGATCTAGTGTACCCTCGAAAGTGTGAGTGGATGGACATACCATGCAAGGAACCCTCAAGTAAGGTACAACAAATCATCCTCTCTGATATGTCTCACTTACCAACTATTATATTCTACTTGTTATGTTCATGGTATGAGTTATTGCTGGAGTTACGTTTGTTAACGGTTTAACTTTTGCCACATTTTGTTATGTTACAGCCTTATTCCAAAATGGATTAAATTCATTTTATTCCTCAACATTCTACAAACAATACCCCATAATGACAACGTGAAAGAAGTTTGTTTTGAAATCTTTGCAATTTATTAAAAATAAACAAAAAAAAACCCCACATGTACATAAGTATTTGCAGCCTTTGCCATGACACTCAAAATTGAGCTCTGGTGGATCCTGTTCCCACTGATCATCCTTGAGATGTTTCTACAACTTGATTGGAAACAACCTGTGGGAAATTCATTTGATTGGACATGATTAGGAAAGGCATAAACCTGTCTATATAAAGGTCCCACAGTTAACAGTGCATGTCAGAGACAAACCAAGCCATGAAGTCCAAGGAATTGTCCGTAGACCTCCGAGACAGGATTGTATCAAGGCATTGATCCGGGGGAAGGGTACAGAAAAATGTATGCAGCATTTAAGGTCCCAATGAGCACAGTGGCCTCCATCATCCATAAATGGAAGAAGTTTGTAACCACCAGGAGTCTTCCTAGAGCAGGCCGCCTGGCCAAAATGAGCAATCGAGGGAGAAGAGCCTTAGCCAGGGAGGTAACCAAGCACCCGATAGTCATTCTGAAAGAGATCCAGCGTTTCTTTGTGGAGAGAGGAGAACCTACCAGAAGAACAACCATCTCTGCAGCACTCCACCAATCAGGCCTGTATGGTAGAGTGGCCAGACAGAAGCCACTCCTCAGTAAAAGACAAATGGAAGCCCGCCTGGAGTTTGCCAAAAGGCACCTGAGGGACTCTCAGACCATGAGAAACAAAACTCTCTGGTCTGATGAAACAAAGATTGAACTCTTTGGCCTGAGTGCCAAGCGTCATGTCTGGAGGAAACCAAGAACCGCTCACCACCTGGCCAATACCATCCCTACAGTGAAGCATGGTGGTGGCAGCATCATGCTGTGGGGATATTTTCAGTGGCAGGAACTGGGAGACTAGTCAGGATCAAAGGAAAGATGAATGCAGCAATGTACAGAGACATCCTTGAAGAAAACCTGTTCCAGAGTGCTCTGGGCCTTAGACTTGGGCAACGGTTCATCTTTCAACAGGACAGCCCACATAAGAAAGGAGTGGCTATGGGCCAACTCTGTGAATGTTCTGGAGTGGCCCAGCCAGAGCCCAGACTCGAACCCGATTGAATATCTCTGGAGAGATCTGAAAATGGCTGTGCACCGATGCTCCCCATCCAACCTGATGGAGCTTGAGAGGTACTGCAAAGAAGAATGGGAGAAATATCCCAAACATAGGTGTGCCAAGCTTGTAGCATCATACTCAAAACAACTTGTGGCTGTAATTGGTGCTAAAGGTGCTTCAACAAAGTATTGAGCAAAAGCTGTGAATACTTTGTTTTTTTATTTTGAATAAATTGCAAAGATTTCAAAATGAAATTCTTTCACGTTGTCATTAAGGGGTATTGTTTCTAGAATGCTGAGGGAAAAAATGAATTTAATCCATATTGGAATAAGGCTGTACATGTCAAAATGTGGCAAAAGGTGCTTCAACAAAGTATTGAGTAAAGGCTGTGAATACTTTTTTTGTTTTTTTATTTTGAATAAATTGCAAAGATTTCAAAACAAACTTCTTTCACATTGTCATTATAGGGTATTGTTTGTACACCCTGTTTCAAATTATTATGCAAATTCTATTTAAGTGTTACAAAGATTAAATATTTTGTTTTTCAGTTTAACTCATGGATGGCATTGTGTCTCAGGGCTCTTTTGATCACTGAAAACAATCTCGGACACCTGTGATAATTAGATTGGCAGGTGAGCCCAATTTAAGGAAAAACTACTAAAGGACGGTGTTCCACATTATTAAGCAGAGCACCATTTTCAAGCAATATGGGGAAGAAAAAGGATCTCTCTGCTGCCGAAAAGAATGAAATAGTTTAATGCCTTGGATGAGGTATGAAAACATTAGATATTTCACGAAAACTTAAGCATGCCCATTGCACTATTAAGAGATTTGTGGCTGATTCAGAGCACAGACGGGTTCGCGCAGATAAAGGCACATTGAGGAAGATTTCTGCCAGATCCATGCATCGGATCAAGAGAGCAGCTGCTAAAATACCATTACATAGAAGCAAACAGATATTTGAAGCTGCTGGTGCCTCTAAAGTCCAACGGACATCAAGGTGTAGAGTCCTCCAGAGTCTTGCAACTGTGCATAAACCTTCTATTCGGCCACCACAAACCAATGCTCACAAGCAGAAATGGCTGCATTGGGCAGAAAAATACATGAAGACTAATTTGCAAAGAATACCTCTGCATCAATGGCTGCTATGGGGATAAAAGGAGAGAAAGTCATGGTGTGGCCTCCATCCTCCCCTGACCTCAATCCTATTGAGAACCCTTGGAGCATCCTCAAGCAAAAGATCTATGAGGGTGGGAGGCAGTTTACATCCAAACAGCAGCTCTGGGAGGCTATTCTGACATCTTGCAAACAAATTCAAGCAGAAACTGTCCAAAAACTCACAAGTTCAATGGATGCAAGACTTGTGAAGCTGCTATCAAATAAGGGGTCCTATGTTACAATGTAACGTGACCTGTTAAAATGTTTAAAAAGTTAAAATGTTGTTAAAAGTTTGATTGAAATAGCTTTTGATTCTGTAAATATGCTGCAAACACAACAAATGACAATTTTCAGTTCTTTACAACCTATAAAGTGTTTTGAAACTTACTGTGCGTAATAATTTGGAACAGTGCATTGGAAGTTTGTTATGTTTAAAAAAATACTGTTATCATTAGGAGGATTGTTCAATAAAATTTGAATTGTACTCTTAATAGTTGATAACATGAGACTTATGCTGACATTTACATCAATTATTTAGGTAAATGAGAAAAATATCATTTGCATAATAAATTTGGAACACGGTGTAGAATGCTGAGAGAAAAAATGAATTTAATCCATTTTGGAATAAGGCTGTAAATGTCAAAATGTGGCAAAAGTTAAGTGCTGTGAATACTTTCTGGATGCACTACTTGTCTCATGATTATGAAAACAAATGGCATTGCTCTCACAGCTGACCTTGTACTAGTATAAAGCCAACACTCTCTTGCCATCATCAACAGATATTGCTCAAGCTAGCTTCATTTTTACAACCTGCTGGCTAAACATACTCTAAAATATATGTAAATATAACTGTCCCCTCAACTGACAGACTGTAGTCGTGGAAACAAATACCAAAAAATATTGCATATACAAATGCTACACAATATATATTGTAATTAAATGTTATTAATCACTATTACTTTCTAAACTGCAGCACTATAACTTTCTGTGCAATTCAATGCAATATGGCAACTTTGAGGCATTCTGTGTAATGTGGTGTACAGAATGCCACCAAAAATGTAATTTTCTGTTTGTGTGAAGTACTCTGCACTAAGATACAATCAGCCACTCCCATTCAGAATTAATATGCAAAGACACAAAACAGAACAAATCACTTTTACTTTAAAGCAGAGAAAGGTAGGAATCTGCAACAAAGTTTATTAACTGCTTTCCCGCTGCCCTATAGCAGAAATACTGCTACAGGGCAGCAGGGGTGCGCAAAATCACGTATATATAAGCGATATTGCATCTCCGGGTAAGGGGCACGCATGGGGGTAGGGGGCATAGCAGAGCCATACAAAGCAGTGTGCTTACAGTTGCAAGCACACACACAGCTTACTGTGAAACAGCACACAGTTAACCCTTTGATTGCCCCACGTTAACCTCTTCCTGCCCAGTGCCATTAGTACAGTGTCAGTGCTTTTTATTAGCACTGATCACTGTATTGGTGTCACTGGGGATGTCAATGACACCTAGTATTGCACGTATTGGGTTTTTTTTTTTTTTTTAGCAAAGACATGTAGCAGAATACATTTTGGTCTAAATTTATCATGAAATTTGATTTTTTAATTTTTTTTACTGGACATACTTTTTTACTGGCAAAAAGTCGAAAATATGTTTTTTTCCTCAAAATGGTTGGTCTTTTTTTTTATAGCTCTATTCATGGGAAAAAAAGGACATAAATTTAATTTGGGTGCAGCATTGCATGACTGCGCAATTGTCAGTTGCTGTGCTAATGCAGTGCTGTAATGCAAAAAATGGCCTGGTCAGGAAAGGGGGAAATCCTCTGTAGGGCAAGTGGTTAAAATCCTGCAATGTACATGAATCACCCAGAGGTGATTGTTTTTTGTTTTCTCAACAGAATCATTGTTACTCCTTAAGGCTGAAGTCACATGATACACTTATGCTCTAGGATATTGTCAAACAGTTCTGCTATATACAGTAGATATCAGTCTCAGGACATGCAAACAAGGACTGTCCACAAGTTGTTCCCCTGTCACTCCAGTGGAGAGATGTGGCTGTCTATACCTTTACGATTCTTGTCTGATCACTTCTATCAGATCCAGCTCTATCCAAGACCCTATCTATAAACAAACCAAGAAAAAACAAAGAAACCTAGGGGTTGGGTAGCACTCCCCTCGCCACTTAAACAAACACCACCACCATCCCTTTCACCCCAGGCAACATTATAGTTTCCCCACATTGCAGATGAGCTTTAGTTAATCCCATCCATTTCTGCTCCCACCCCAATATCTTGTCTAACCAGGTGATGATATCCCTTCACCACAAGGCATCCCACAATTTCAAAGTCTTGGTTACTAGGAAGCTGCAAGCCTGACCTAGCAAACTACCCCCCTCCACCACCATCATAGCTGTGACACTTGATTCATCTGGAACGACCTACTGGACACAGAACTATGGTTCAATTGTTAGTCCATCTCTTCCTGTCAAACCCCTACCTGAATATCCCAGAAAAGTTATCCACCTCCACCCTTGAAGACCAAACAAAAATTATAAAACTTTTCTTTTTTTACCCAAACAATAAATATATCCACCAATCCCACCTTACAAAAAGTGTCCAAAATATCAAAAGAGTGTCCCAAATGTCTCAATTATCAAAATCTCCACACATTTAAGCCATTAAATTCTTTCTTCTTCAAACTTGCAAATCCTTCTGACCTTCTGAAAAAGTCATAGGAAGTGACGAAACGCGTCAGAGACACGTGACGTCAGACGTATCAACGCTGACCGGAAGTGCGATCGCGGCCATCTTGGAAGTGGGAACATGCGGTTAATGTTTCCCTAAACTTGTCTGTATCTGTATCCCTGTGAGGAGGAGCTGCTTCACTCATATTTTAATGTAAGTTGCCAAATAAAGGAAGACTGTGTTTTATCTACTATCGGTAATTGTGAATTTTCTCATGAGGGAAATGGAGGAATAATCCTAGGATTGGAGGAAGCCTGAAATCTGAATGATGAGATAGTAACCCAGAGTGGTGTGATGCCCTATCTTTTCCTACATAGGGTAATTATCCATCAGCACATGAGGTGGAGATTGCTGGTTTGGGTATAAGGTGTACACTTATGTATATAGAGTGTGGTGATACACATCGTTTGGAGTGACATTTTTAGTTTCACTTATGTTTGCAGCTGACACTTTATGTGAGTGTCTTTCATTGATATATTTCTACATGTATATAGATACTCACTTATAGAGTATACACGTGAATATAGATTTTGCATGTTGCACAGAGAGTGGTACGTGTGTTTTATTATTTAAAAGGTATGACACTATGTTAAGTTTTTTTTCCTTTGAGGTTTATTGTCATCAGGATTTGCAAGTTTGAAGAAGAAAGAATTTAATGGCTTACATGTGTGGAGATTTTGATAATTGAGACATTTGGGACACTCTTTTGATATTTTGGACACTTTTTGTAAGGTGGGATTGGTGGATATATTTATTGTTTGGGTAAAAAAAGAAAAGTTTTATAATTTTTGTTTGGTCCTTTCCCTTATTCGCTTATCTTTTCTACTATTTATCATACTGGCTCCCTAGATAAAAAAATTCAGAGGGGTTAGTATACTCACTGACAACTCCAGTAAGTATTGGACTGGACCCTAGATGATAGCTTCATGCATGAAGAAGTACAATGAATATTGCTCAAGGGCAGCATCGGTTCTCAAACAGCCACCCTACCGAATGTTTTTTTTCCAAACCAAAACCAACCTAAAATTTTAGACCATACCCTCAGATCTCTAAGAGACTTTAAGGAGGGGTTACTAATCCTAGGCGGTGATTCCACCTTCTTCTGGACCCTATCCTAGACTCCTCCACACAAAACCTCCTCTAAACCTTCCTACACTGCTCCTAAATGACTCAAAAATAGGCCTACATTTAGACCATTTTGGAAATGTGACATGTTCACCATCCTAGCCCTAAGGATTATTCCTTTTTCTCTCAAGTGCATAATAATTACACTTGGATAGACTTCTTCCTGGTTCTCCTTAGTCTACTCCCCGTGGTAAAGAACACTAATATAGGTAACATTACACTCTCTAGCCACGCCCCAGTCTTTACTGATCTAGAGGTAGGAAATTAATCCCTTCTCCATAAGACTAAGGTTGCAGCTGACATTAAGAGGTAAATGAAAATTTTCTGTAAAACCAACTTTACCCCAGATGTTAATCCTTTCGCAATATGGGAAACTCAAAAGCTTTACGTCTGAGGGTTGCCGATTAAACACAGAGCCAGACTTCAAAAATGAAAAATCCCACCAGATCTCTAACCTCCTTCAGATTAAAGACCTACAACTCATAGACAAATGCTTCCAAACCCCTGATCTAGCAATTAAAGTAACTCAACTCTGTGAATCCCTCAGATCCATATGTATATCTAAGGTCAAGGCAACCCTAGTGAAATCCAACATCAACAAGCTAAAACTTTTTTTACCATACATCTATTCCAAATGTGGGGATGAAAATATTTACAACATAGGAATTTAGATCTTACTATAAGAATCTTTACAACCTCTCACCCTATGACCAAGGGCACCCTACCTCTAACCTTCCATCTATAGCCAATCAGGGTAAATTCCTACTAGAGTCACCAATATTTGCACAGGAACTTAAACATGCTATCAAACTTAAACAAAAACAGGAAAGCCTCTGGACCAGGCAGGTTCACCATCCTTTACTAAAGGCAATTCCTCCCTATTTTTTCACCTCACTTTTTAAAGGTGATCAAATCAATATGGCATGGTCGCCCCCCTCATAATATGGTAATTTCAAACAAGGGCAAGGATCTGACAATTTTTCCTAATTATTGACCCATTCACCCCAAATGAGGATATCAAACTATTTGCAAAAATTCTATACCTATGGGCTACCTTATGCATCCCCCTTTCCACTGACTGGAGAAAGTCTTCAGCCGAGTCAATTGGTCCATCCTTCAACTCACTTTAGAATCCTACAGATTGGGCCCACGTATACCACAGTGGATCAAATCACTCTATTATATCCCTTTGGCAAAGGTTAGAGTTAATGGTAAATTTTCAAACACCTTCCCAATAACAAATGGGACCAGACAGGGCTTCCCCCTCTCCCCCTAATCTTCATATTGACTTTGAAACCTCTCCACAGGAGGGTCATAACGAATCTGGATATAAAAGGAATTAAGGGGGGGGTATAACAAACACAAAACAGCATTTGCAGACAACCTACTGCTTTTTTATACATTTCTATTTCTTCACTTATGTGCAAACCTACAAAAACATGCCAAACTTTCAGATTAACCTTAAAAAACTGGAAACATTAAACATTTCCTTACGCCACTCTCAATACACTAGATGACACTAGATATCTAAGGATTTAACTACCTAGAGCAATATTTCAGATCTCCTTTCTATTCCTCCAGAAAATTAGGCAACATATTTGCATCTGGTCCCAGAGGACCTTCTCGTGGCTTGGTAGATGTAATTTAATTAAACAAAAGGTTCTGCCATAGATCTTCTACATATTGCAGGCCCTACCCATAACAATACTAAACACCTTTTTTATGATATACCAGTCAGTCATCACCCACTTTGAGTCAACAAACTGCCCAGACTAAAACGTATGGTTTTACAGCACCTTAAGACCAAAAGGTATCACTAACAGACATTAAGCTATACTATGTCTCCATCGACCTAAACAAAAATCAGAGTGGTGTAAACCCTGACACACTAAACTGTGGGTCAACACTGAGCAATCTTATAGGAGAACCCCTACCATGGTGCATTACCAATCAATATTTGAGTTGCAATGCCATGCAACTACCAAGAGACCTCAAATCTCATCCTACCCGATATGCCCACCTAGACTGTAACCAAACCTATTTTCAATAGAAAAAAAAACATATCTACAAACCTTCTGCACTGTTGCTCATAATTGGAAACACCGCTTTCTCACCAGGTATGCAAGACCCCTTTTTCACAGCATTATGAGAGGTGGGTTTCATCCAAAACCATTTGTGGTTTACCTCTATGGGAACTTGGAGACAGAAGCAGTTACTACATTTTTCTCTCCACATTTCCTCCAGCTTCTACAAATAAATGCACCCTGACCCCTTTTGAACAAATGCACCAAATCAGGCCGGTCAGACACACTTCATCATTTACCTACAAACCTCTCACAGACATTCCTACAATGGTGAAAAAGGGACCTTGACTTAACCTTCACCCTAACAGATAAATTGCAGATTCTATGGTTATCCATTACATACTCTATCAGTAAAAAAATACCTAGAATCCAGCTATGACTAACTCTCTGGTAATAGACACCAGGAGTAAACCACCTTATCGTTCCAAACATCCCCCCTTTTTTTTGGGCATGCGGGAATCCTATTAGGCACCTCTATCACTTTTTTGGTCTTACCCTTCCACTTAGCTTAAAAAAGCTCGGTCTTGATCTACTTGATGAATGCCAGCCCTGCATGCATTCCAACCCTCTGGAAATAACCCATTTTGCCCACAGTAAAGCACTGATTTGACAGAATAAATATCATGCTCATGGGAGACCTAACCAGTTCCCTGAAACACACCACCATGAAATTCGGCAATATCTTTCTATCACCCCTGTATTTTTTTTCTTCTTCTTTCCCACTCCAGGACTGGCCTGTCAGGGGAAAGGTAGGGCACATATGATTCCCACCACCCCTTGCCTTTTAAAGTTCATATTTTGTTATACCCCAAAATTACTTTTAACCTAACCCGGTAAGCTGACCCTGGGACACTCCTTTACCAATTCCCCTTCATTTTCCCTTAGTTTACACTGTAAAACCTTCCACATCGTTATTAGTTCCATTATACAAGTCTTGAAATGTATTTTTTTGCCATTGTTTCTTATAAGCACTATTGTCATAACTATGGATATGTTATCTTACACATGGCAGAATGCATATGTTTAAAATTGATCTTCTTTGTACTTACTATAACTTGCTGTAAGAATTATAAAAATAAATAAATACCTTCTTTAGGAGGGGAATTTGTTCTACAATTTAATTTGGCAACAGTGTCACTTAAATGCATTAATATGTAATAGTGCATCTAAGTTCACCTACCTTCATAAAATCCATCATCGTCCATGTCTCCATAGATGTATATGTATTCACCAGCTGTAAGAGGCAGCTCTGCTTCAGGATTTTCATTGGGCCCATCAAATGGATTGTAGCTTGAAAAACATATATATCATACATTATAAACTTCCTAATAGTAATGTCAAGGTACAAATATGCTATACTGGTTAACTGGCAAGTTGCAATATGATAGTGCAAGCTACAAATATAACTGTTAAAGGTGAGAATTATACTCAAGTTTGTTAAGCCCTGACTTGGGCCCAGAGACAGGATGCATTCAGGTAGCTGAAAGGACAGAGCAAAGTGCTGTTACAAACATCCTTTAATATGACAGGTATTACTTAAGTATACTCACCTGTATCGTGCAAGAAAGACTTGTAACTTGGCAGTGGGACGGGTTTCAGGTTCTGGATTCATTGACACACTATCTGGTTCCAGCTCCTCCATTTCACTGGCGGTGTCCACCTGGTGAAATAGATTTAACAACATTCTGGAAACACATTGCCACTAAAATGTTCCAACTCCAACAATCTGAAAAAATCATCATAACACTCATTATCACTCAGCATTCACACATTATGGCTGTTTAGAGAAGGTAGAAGGGTGACCTGATTTTACCTCTGGTGTGGGACAGGATTTGGAACTCTCATGTGTGGATTCTGATTTCGATGAGGTGTGTGGTGCTTCAGGCTTCTGTCTTTTTTTGGCAGCTGCATGTTTTGGGGTCTCAACATTGCTGGTCTTGGGGCTTGGCTCTGGTGTCTCAGGCAACCTTCTTTCCTGATCAGCCTTACTCTTTTCATCTGCAGTCCGAAAGACTGAATCATTCACATCTGCAATTAAAAAAGTATCAGTCTGAATCTATCTTTTACCAAAAAAAAAAATTATTACAGATACAAGTGTGATTTAGCAATGTTTAAACAGCAAATCCCATCACCCAAAGTGTTAACAGAGAAAAGGCAAATATGACTATATTTTTGACAAAAATGAGATGAGACAAAATGGAGCGTGTAAGTGAGAATGCTATGTAGAACCACCTGCATATCAGAAATTTAAAATACCCTACCGTCATCAAAATTTAAAAAAATGTAAACAACTGAAGCCATGATAAGAGTACAATATCCTGCATTAAAAGGGAACTGCAGCTGCTGTTACAATTCAGACTTGTTGGTTTTCCTTTCCTTAATCTGTTTGCTCCATTTTCTCAAAAATGTAGACGACTACATATCCCAGAGTAAAGGCTCCACAGATTAGTTCTTCCAACTGAAAAATACATTGAACTATCTAAACATCTGTAGCATTCACTGAGTTTGTATGCTTTTTACTTTTTCATTTGTTTATATGAAATAGCCACCCATCTGGCAGCCAAATATTTACAAACAACATTGTGAGTAGCCCATGTACTGGTATGCACATGCTCACTGCAGTTCAGAAATATTCTGGAAAAACATTTATCTAGTTTGCACTGTAATCTCCTAACTAGCTTTGACTGATCACAGACTGCTGTCACAGTCCAGTGAAAGCACTAGATTAAACTGCTGCTAGGATTTGTGAATTGCTGATGGATTATGTGACAATGGGATTGAGAAATTATTTTCACCTAATTTAAAGAGACACCCACTGTAACTCTGGCACTTTCCACTCAAAATTAAATGGACAGAGGTGTGTAGAATTGGAATTGTAAAGAATTTAGACCAAAGGAGTATGAGGAGTGTAGCCTGTAGGGTAGTTTAGTCTTTTTTTGTTCTATAATTCATTTGAAGAGTAACTGAAAGGATATCAATATTTTATTTGATCTGGTATTTCATTTAAAGCTAAATATACACATTTTTGCTATTTTTAATGGCAAAAATGCATTCGCATACCAGACTTGAATACAAAGGCCTACACGTCAAAGCTGAGCACAACAGTCCAAGTCAAATACTACAAGAACATGCAGGAAGACCTTCACAGTGGTGACACATGCCATGCAAAATGCTTGTTTTACTGGGTGAATTACCCCACACCAACACCAGGTTTTATTTACACAAACAGGTCCTAAATTGAATACCATCAATTGAGAGATAAATAAAGCTCGGACTGCTGCCATCCAGACTAATGTCTACCCAACTGATCACATCCCAGGAGGAGAACTCGTCTAAAAAAAAGGAGTGGGCATTAGACGTCATAAAACATAAAATTGCAATGTATTCATTAGTCATTGTTTTGCATTTTTACTAAGCTGATCAAAGAAAATCCATTTATGACATTTAGCAGCCCTAGTTCTAAAAGGCTTTATACACCAGTAAAGCACTTTAATAAATGGGCAATGTGCTATCAGTTCAGTGCTAGTGTATGCGCTAGGTGTGCACAGGAGCACTTAAAAAGAAAAACAAAATATGGTCCCACCCTCAGGATTACATCAGTTATGGCAAGCAGTTAAAGTGCATTGAAGAAAATTAGGTAATAAACATCTATAAAGTGGTCCATAGTGCAGAAAATAGCTTAACATAAGCTCCAGAATGAAAAGAATGTCCATGAGCAATAATTACTGCGTATAGTTCCAAAAGACATCTTTGTTTTCCCTAATGAGAATGTAAGATAATAAAGCAGAAGTTTGGGGATGGAATATCTCTTGGATTTAACTGGTATATTCTAAGTAGAACTCCATTCTTCAGATAATCTATATTTTCATACTCCTCACAAAAAACTAACAACAAAGGTTACATGCACACAGCTATATAAAAATATGACAACTAGTAAGCAGGATCTTGCTGGCATAAGATGGATAGCAATATCAAATGTAAAAAGTGCTATATGCATGTAACATTTGAGAAAGAAAAGTGTATGGTATTTACAGTGCAAATGGCCTTCGGTTGCTAAGACACAGGCACCTTCTTCCAACTAGCATCCCTCTGTTGGCAGGATGCAGATGGCTTTTCCAGCTAGCGTCCTTCTGTATCTAGGAAGCAGGCAGCACAAACAAATCATTTTCACTGCACGCATGTAAATGTTATAACATTTACATGCATGCAGTGTAAAATACAGTCTATACACAGAGCTTGCAGATTTTTTTTTTTATTCTTCCTTTACAAACCTGAATACAGCACAAGTGTACCAATCCTAATGCAGCCCATGTGCATGAGCCATAAAGTGGCGTTTAGGTGGTTCTAACAGCTCAGAGTCACTTGCTGTGTGTTTAAGATGGATCTAAAGTATATTTTTTTAATTACTTAGAGTTACCTGCTTTGTGCAATGGTATTGTACAGAGCGGTTCCTTACTTCCTCTTCTTGGGTCCCCCGTGGTCACTCTCCACTCCTATTTCCCTGCATGTGCACCCATAACAAGCTGTGTGTTAAGGGGGCACACATACAGGTGCGTTCCCAAGCCGAGCTGTGTGCATCCATAGGTACACAGTGTAGTTTGGCCCTACCCACTGTTTGCTACTTGTAGGATACTGTAATTTATATATATATATATATATATATATATGGTGTATATTCATGTTATTGACCAAAATGATAGCAAAGGACTCCTTACTATGTTAATTTACGCACAAGGTAATTACCTTACCTTTATTACGTTGGGTTAACCTGTTTTTGGATAAATATGTGGAGAGTCAGGGGGAGTTTCGGAGCAGGTTATTTGCAAATCTACCAGTACTGTAAAATGCAAGTTTGTTTGATTAGATGTGGAAAGGTCTTAAATACCGTATTTTTCACTCCATAAGACACACTTTATCCCCCCCAAAAATAGGGGAAAATGTCTGTGCATCTTATGGAGCGGCCGGCCTAGTGTTCCCGCCGCTGCCATGTCAGAATACGGGGCCGGCCACTCGGCTCTTCTCTGCAACAGAATCTTACCTGTTCCCTGGTCCAGCGGTGGCCTCACGGTCTTCTTTCCCGGCACAGGCATCTTTAGTGTGGGCACCTGGCTTTGGCAGCTTGCAGCTTCACAGCCGGGTGCCCACTGCGCATGCGCGAGAAGCGCTTCGCTTTGTGAATGGTCCGGCAGTCTTCTGGGATCTGTCACATGTCCCAAAAGACGGGGAGGGAGGAAGTGAAGCAGATACCTGTCAAATTCGGGTACCCGCTCCCCCCCTCCCCAAAGGTCCGCAGTCTCTGGTCATCTGTAGTATTTTCAAAGTCTCTGGTCTTCTCCTGTAGTGTGTCTGAAAATACTACAGATGACCAGAGACTGCAGACACAGTACAGGAGAAGACCAGAGACTGCAAAGTCTCTGGTCTTCTCCCGTACTGTGTCCGCAGTCTCTGGTCTTCTCCCGTACTGTGTCCGCAGTCTCTGGTCTTCTCCCGTACTGTGTCCGCAGTCTCTGGTCTTCTCCCGTACTGTGTCCGCAGTCTCTGGTCTTCTCCCGTACTGTGTCCGCAGTCTCTGGTCTTCTCCCGTACTGTGTCCGCAGTCTCTGGTCTTCTCCCGTACTGTGTCCGCAGTCTCTGGTCTTCTCCCGTACTGTGTCCGCAGTCTCTGGTCTTCTCCCGTACTGTGTCCGCAGTCTCTGGTCTTCTCCCGTACTGTGTCCGCAGTCTCTGGTCTTCTCCCGTACTGTGTCCGCAGTCTCTGGTCTTCTCCCGTACTGTGCCCGCAGTCTCTGGTCTTCTCCCGTACTGTGCCCGCAGTCTCTGGTCTTCCCCCGTACTGTGTCCGCAGTCTCTGGTCTTCTCCCGTACTGTGCCCGCAGTCTCTGGTCTTCCCCCGTACTGTGCCCGCAGTCTCTGGTCTTTTCCCGTACTGTGTCCGCAGTCTCTGGTCTTCTCCTGTACTGTGTCCGCAGTCTCTGGTCATCCCCTGTACTGTGTCCGCAGTCTCAGGTCATCCCCTGTACTGTGTCCGCAGTCTCAGGTCATCCCCTGTACTGTGTCCGCAGTCTCAGGTCATCCCCTGTACTGTGTCCGCAGTCTCAGGTCATCCCCTGTACTGTGTCCGCAGTCTCAGGTCATCCCCTGTACTGTGTCCGCAGTCTCTGGTCATCCCCTGTACTGTGTCCGCAGTCTCAGGTCATCCCCTGTACTGTGTCCGCAGTCTCAGGTCATCTCCTGTACTGTGTCCGCAGTCTCTGGTCATCTCCTGTACTGTGTCCGCAGTCTCTGGTCATCTCCTGTACTGTGTCCGCAGTCTCTGGTCATCTCCTGTACTGTGTCCGCAGTCTCTGGTCATCTCCTGTACTGTGTCCGCAGTCTCTGGTCATCTCCTGTACTGTGTCCGCAGTCCATTGGTTCAGAATATTTTTTTTCTTGTTTTCCTCTAAAACCTAGGTGCGTCTTATGGTCAGGTGCGTCTTATGTAGTGAAAAATATGGTATTCATAGTGTACTTGTTTATGGTGAAGAGAATTTCAACGCGAGTGTCGTGTCCACCTTTGTACAAGGATGTGAAGATTGCAGTTTTGTCATAAACAAGACAAAGAGTATCTATTTAACTTTTTAATTAAAATCTATGCATACAGCTGTTCTAGGTCTAGACACATTGTTTGTTACACTTAAGAACAAATATGCTCATAAAACCAACCAGATCGCTTGACACTTTGGTCAATGGGAAAGGTGTACATTAGGGAAGGTTTTTTGGTTGAGTTGAATGAGGAGAAAGTGGGGTGAGGAGAAAGTGGGTCCTCTGAGGGTTTCTGATGATTGCATGAATATTCTGGGTTCCCTGTCATCTGCCTTTTCTGTACCTCTGTTTTATGGATTGTCGCTGAGCTGATTAAGTGCATCTCTCTAGAAAAGAACTGTTGGACTAATTTCTGCGGGAAAATACATTTAGAAATACACTGGTCATCCATTCTAGTGTTATGGATTGTCGCTGAGCCCATTAAAACTACACATTGTTGCATGAGATAAGACAACACTACTCACAGGATTTTTACATTTTTTAAAATTTAAAACTTTGTTTTAGGTCATTTTTTTCTGTTTAGCACTTTGCAGACATTTTTCCATACTTTAAAAGTATATTGAAAACAACACTTTTGTTATTTGAATTGAGTAGGGTTATTTACTGCCATTGGTGACCAATGAGGGAGATTTTTCTTTACTTCTTGTTCTATGGACACAGTGGGAAGTGAGCGAGAATCTCTCCAAAGTGAAGAAAAGGCACTCAAACAGTTATCACCAGAACAAGGGTCCTAACTAGAAATTGCTGCTAATAAACCCATAGGTTTGCAAACTGGCAATGGGCAACCACATTATTTATCACATGATCACGTACTTGCTACAGGAGAATGATCTTGTTCATGTGCAAGTTTTTCTCATTTTAGATATTGAGAATGAGGAAGATGGAACAAGGACTATAGGGGGAGGGGGGATTATTAGGCAGGGAGCAGCAAGAAGCAGAGATGTTCTAACAGCTATAAGCTTACTGCCAAGTGGGTTGCAGTGATTAGGAGGGGTGGAGAATGATGTGGCAAACTGTCCCTAGGTGCCACCAACTGGAAAGAAGGAAAGTGCTCAGAAACACAATAGCAAAGAGGAAGTATTTTGTCCAGGGACAGCCAGAACACAGTGGGAGCAGAACCTTAATGAAACAAGTCAGCAGAAAAGAAGGCCTATAATTTCTGTTCTTCACATCTATCTCCAAAGATTCTTCTGTTGCATCTGCCCCAACATCTGTGGCCTAAAAATGGGTTTAAGAGTTGGAGATGGGGGTCATGAAGCCATGCTGAGGAGGGTGAAGTGATGCAAAATTCTCATTCTTATACACCCACCCTGCCATCTCCAGCAGTAGATTTCCCAAGACAAGCATCTCTTTTGCATCTGCTGGAGCAGAAGAAAAAATGTCCCAAAATCTCCTCAAAAACCCATGCCCAGCTTCTTAATGCCAGTGTCTTGCTGCCAGCCTGGTAAAATTGCTGGCTTTGCAGTTGCACCCATTTAGCTAATGAAATCAGCTAGTTTCTGCAAGCTGTTGACCTGTGGCCTACACCACAGGAAAATGAGCCTGTCCCCACACAGTGTGGATTAGCTAATGTTCATTAAAACAAACTAGTCTTGGATTAGCAATAAATACAAAACCCCTGCCTGCTGCTGATGCTACAGTCTTTGAAGAACAGCGCTTCAGCCTTGTGAAGCTGCCACACAAGGTTCCCGCAGCTGCACATCTATTTAATCTCAGGGTTAACCCCCATCTTCAGTGGGGCTTGATGAGGCTTGAGGTTTGGTGTAAATGGTGGGGCTTGAGGTTTGGTGTAAATGGATTTCAACCCCTCCTATGAATCGAATCCAGGCAGATTTGCTCATCTCTACTGGTGAACGGTTCACTTTAAACTGCAGCCCAGGAAGCAAAGTTTCTTATGATCAAAATGTCAAGGCTATTCAGTTTTCATTCAAATACAGGTGTTTCTGAGATTTACCTATTGGCAATATACATAATTTCATAATAACAGTAACTTGGTTTCATGAAACCCATGTAGAGAATTACCCGTTGTGTCTTGCTGTACTGAAGAAAGACTAGGAGTGGAGCAACACTGGGGTGGAGGCAGTTCTGAATTTACCAGCGTAGATGTGAGGAGATCAATGTTTCCTGTTTGCAGACGAAATTTTTCCAACTCTTGAGAGAGCAGACTGAATTGCTCTGTCTGACTACGACATTTTTCCTCTAAAACTTTCACCTTAGCCTAAAAATTAAAAATAAATATAGAACACTTAGAAGGTTAAGATCTTTAAACTGTAATAAGGTAATGTAGAAAACAGTCAAGAGCCACGGCGTGCGAAGCAGGTCAGCTGCATAATCAAATTCAACCAGTGCAGAGAATGTACACAGATTTGTTTGAGGTTATATTTCAGTTCTTTTTTAGTAACCATAGTATTCTCTTTATATTAATACTGAAATAACTCCAAGTAGGAAAAAAAATATTTGCAGTCAGACCATAAACATGGGAGTTGTCATTTCTACTCTTGGGCTGCCATTCTGAACCTAGATTAATTACCGAGTAAGTCAGTGACCTGGAACAATTATATAGGACAGTTTTTTTAACGCCTTCAGTGGCTCCATGTTTGTCCCAGGTCAGCATAACCTACTAGATAGTGAAGTGAGGTTCAGAATGACAGTGCAGTCAATAAAAAAAATAAGACGTTTTAATAATATTGTCACAGATACGGTTATAGGTGGAATTTGGAATCCATAGCCAACATAACTACAGGCTTATTGTGCGTTTCAACAGAATATAGCCAGGTGACAATGTACTTAAGCAAAGCCAAGATGAGACAAAAAATAGGAGGGCTGCATTCCTATATTTATTGCTTTTATTATGATTTTGTTTCTTTTTTGCTAATCTCTTAGCACGTGTGAGCAGACAGCCCACCTACCTACAACTCTCCAATGGCCTATAACCTTTTTCCACTTTGTGCCTTAACATGAAAAAACAATCAATCAATGCAGTTTAGGTATTTCATACCTTGACAGGATGCAGTCTGTACGCTCTTGTGGTGAAGAAAGTCATCATGTATTAATTTAAAATACATATTTCTTTCTCTAACACTAGTCAGGCAAAGACAAAATATAGGGAAATCGAATACAAAATTGAAGTCTTGAGAAAAGGGGTGTGAATAATTTCTTTGTAAAAGAGCAGGGTTGCACATAATAAGATCACAGAAACTTTTATGGGTGGAACTTCGCCAAATATGGCCTCACCACATAGGAATTCTGCACCTCACTGAAGCTCAGGACAGAAATATCTTATGCTACCTTGACAGGTGATCTCATTTGGAGTGATGTAGACATGCAAATCACAGCCCGGTTGCCAGGTGTGGGCAAATTAATGTATTTATGTAATTAAGGAACAGGGTAAGAATAAGGAAGTGGAAGAAATTGCATTTAGAATAGAAAAGACTAAAAAAAAAGCCCTTCTTATACTTAACAGAAGCACCAATGAACCTGACTAAAGCTGGGTATATACTCCCCCCCTCCCCCCCATCAGAACTCACAGATCAGCACTTGCAGCAGTTGGCTACAATAACCATTCCACAGAAGCCAGTCGTTAGACCATCTTCTGTTGAACAGAGAACAGCACACATGGACCCACATCAGCCAGTTCCAGCTAAACCGGCTGATTTTTGGTTCATGTGTAATCTCCTTAAGTCCTAAAGCTACATAATTAAATATGGGAAATTTACATATTTGCAACATACAAATAGTAAAGCAAGTAAAACAATCCTATTATTTTTCTTTTTAAGTTTTGTATGGAGAGAGACAGTGGACACAATCATTTACTCTATATTTATATAAAAGTTTCATGCTGGCAATTTCAGCCATAGTACCCTGTAATGGGCATTAGTCTCAGGTAATAGTGGCAATAATGTTGCTTACATAAGTTTGGCTCATCCACACAGTTTTGATCTTTAACGGGACTCTGACTTTGCCCACTCGTGCACTTCCACCCCCCTGCTCTGTTGTTCCACTGAAGCCAGGAGACCAATCCATCTGTAAGCTTATACCAGCTCATGACCTACTCCCCTCCCTGATCTGACTGCTTGTACTTGGTAAGGGCTGCTCAGGATTGAGCACTGCATATTGGAAATCACATTCTACCCCATACCCGAAAGGATCGGATATTGTCCTAGGATTCCAATGAAGCAATGGAGAGTCAAGGGAGCGTGGAAAAGGTAGCTCCATTTGGGGGGGGGGGTTCTCAAGAGAACAGGCAATAAAAAAAAAAAAAAAAAAAAAAAAGGAGAACCTTTTTTTTTTTTTTTTTTTAAAGACTACAAAAACAAAAAGACTCCTTTTGAAGATGTGTTCAAAAGCACAAAGTAGTGAAGGCATTTTCCTTTTTCTCCCACTTAATAAAATATAAAGAAGTCTCATAATACAATACCTGCAAAGTGTCCAGAGTATTCTGTATTAAAATTTAAGAAAAATCAATATTAGTATCATATTTAGACTATAATTTTATATATATAAAATGACATGTACATATATAAACACATACATACACAAACTTTTTTTTTAGCCATAGTACCTCTAAAAGATGGACCGCTCCTTCATGTTCTTTCTTGGCTTCAACCTGGGCCTGATATTTAAATAATAAAAGAAGTGTATTTACATAGACCCAGTATCATACATTTTTAATAACTGTATAATGACCTAACCCACACAGGAAGGGGGGGGGGGGTCACCAGTAATACCACACACAGAAAAACTAACAAATTCCGAATGTGATGGTTCTCAGACCAGTCCACAAACCACAACACCATATAAGGATCTCAAAGCATCTTCCCATAAGTGGTACAGTGAAAAAAAAAGGAAGAGGGGCGGGGCGGGGCGGGGGGGGGGGGGGCGGCGAGTCATCCCCTGTAGAGGGTTCCTCCATCCATCTGCACCAGACCTTTGGAGTGCTTCTGTATCAAAATAATATGATCTTCCTTCATAGACAAGGGGAGTGCATTATTTGCTAGGCAGGTGCAATAAGCTGTGGCAAATATGGGAGCCAAAAGCTTCACATGAGTTTTATAAAACTCTATTAGGATACTGTCAGGACCAGGAGCCTTCCCACTGGGGAATGAACGGATAGTCATTTCTACCTCTTCCACCACAATGGAACACGGGCGGGACTCTTGTTCCAAATCCAAGAGCCAGCCCAGAGCAACAGGATCTAAAAGGGTGGCGACCGCGTATAAAGCAAAATCCAGGGGGGGGGGGGGGGGGTTGGCGAGAAGATCTACAGTGCCTTGAAAGTATTCCTACCCCTTGAAATTTTCCACATTTTGTCATGTCACAACCAAAAACGTAAATGTATTTTATGTGCTACTTTTCACATAAAAATGTGACAAAGTAGCACATAATCGTGAAGTAGAAGGAAAACGATAAATGGTTTTCCAAATGTGTTACAAATAAATATCTGAAAAGTGTGGCGTGCATTTTTAGAACCACCTCTCACTACCCATTTTTGCCCATACTTCTTTGCAAAATAGCTCATGCTCTGTCAGATTGCATGGAGAGCCTCTGTGAACAGCAAATTGCAAGTCTTGCCACAGATTATCAACTGGATTTAGGTCTGGACTTTCACTGGGCCATTCTAACACATGAATATGCTTTGATCCAAACCATTCCATTGTACCTCTGGCTGTATGTTTAGGCTCGTTGTCCTGACGGAAGGTGAACCTCCGCCCCAGTCTCAAGTCTTTTGCAGACTCACAGGTTTTCTTTGAAGATGGAAAAAAATAAAAAATATATGTACACTGTGGGTATTGAGCACTGTGCATCATTACTTTTTATGCATTGCAATTTTTTTGCTATGAACAATAAATCTTTTATATTATAATTCCTGATACAAGCCTTGTTTGCTGTTGAATTAACCACTTGTCTCATATAGGGGGCTTTACCCTCAGTGCGTGACTGTTTTTTACTGGATTAATTACGGTTTAGACGACAACACTTACAACCCTCACCTTTTTGAATAGTTTCTTCTAAAATTGCCCTGTATTTGGCTCCATCCATCTTCCCATCAACTCTGACCAGCTTCCCTGTTCCTGCTGAAGAAAAGCATCCCTACAACATGATGCTGCCACCACCATGTTTCACGGTGGGGATGGTGTGTTTAGGGTAATGTGCCGTGTTAGTTTTCTGCCACACATAGCGTTTTGCTTTCAGGCCAAAAGGTTCAATTTTGGTCTCATCTGACCAGAGCACCTTCTTCCACATGTTTGCTGTGTCCCCCACATGGCTTCTTGCAAACTGCAAACAGGACTTCTTATGGCTTTCTTTCAACAATGGCTTTCTTCTTGACAATCTTCCATAAAGGCCAAATTTGTGGAGTGTACGACCAATAGTTGTCCTGTGGACAGATTCTCCCACCAGAGCTGTGGATCTCTGCAGCTCCTCCAGAGTTACCATGGGCCTCTTAGCTGCTTCTCTGATTAATGCTCTCTTTGTCTGGCCTGTCAGTTTAGGTGGATGGCCAGCTCTTCACAGGTTTGCAGTTATGCCATACTCTTTTCCACTTTCGAACTTCTCCACATTTTTATCCCTAACCTGTCTGATGTGTTCCTTGACCTTCATGATGCTGTTTGTTCATTAATGTTCTCTAACAAACCTCTCAGGGCTTCACAGAACAGCTGTATTTATACGGAGATTAAATTACACACAGGTGGACTCTAATTAGGTGACTTCTTAAGGCAATTGGTTCCACTATATTTTAGTTCGGGGTATCAGAGTAAAGAGGGCTGAATACAAATGCACGCCACACTTTTCAGATATTTCTTTGTAAAAAATTTTGAAAACCATTTATCATTTTCCTTCCACTTCACAATTATGTGCCACTTTGTGTTGACCTATCACATAAAATCCCAATAAAATACATTTCCGTTTTTGGTTGTAACATGACAAAATGTGGAACATTTCAAGGGGTATGAATACTTTTTCAAGGCACTGTATTTGTTGCAATAGATTTCTCATGATGTATCCACTGAATAGCTAATCTTCATAGGGATCTGTTGCAGACCTGAGAGGTGCACAGAGTTAAGACATAGGGCAGTGTTCTGAGAGGCCCCCAGGGAGATCCCAAACTTCATGGACATCAGCAAGGTCCTGTGTGTGGTAGAGAAACAGGAATAGGCATGGCCAGATGCACTGCGCCATATTCAAATCTCAATCACACCAGCGGCCAGCTCGAAAGGTCCTCTGTGTGGGAACTAGGCAGAGTAGGCCAGTCCAAATCTGGAGAGAGAATGGAATCAAAGTCTACCATAATAAGTATTTTATCAGGGCAGTTAACACTTATTTTATCCAGTATGACATATGGAAAATCAGGACAAACCAGGGGCAGGAGATACACATTAACCAATACATATTGCTAATTCCAAGTAGTGAGCACGAGCACATTATATTTATCATTAGGATCAGTACTGTACACCCCGTACATTGCACAGAAAGGATTTACTCAATAAGACAGGCACCCCCCTAGAGTAGGAAGAATACATGGCGTGGAATGCCTTCTGAACCCAGGAACTCTTTAGGGACAAGACCTTGCTACCCACCAAGTGAGTCTCCTGTAAGAAGAGAACATGGGGGGTATACGTTTTGACATATTGGAACAAGAGAGACCTCTTAAATTTAGAATTGAGGCCTCTGATATTCCAGGACATCACCTGGAGGCAATCAAACATTCAGTTACCCATATTGCATACATCTGAAGACATGTACAGGAGAAGAGGCTGGTAAAACAGAAAAACCTCCATATAAACAATATATAAAATTAACCGCGCTCTAATATTACCGTGCCAATGCTATATATTATATAATACCATAGCAATACCACTATTCATATATGCTGTGATAATATCATCTTATCAACTTTTCAACTGGATTACCTAAATTAGTCTTATTATATTATCCTAGTGCTTAATAAAACTTAAAAATAAAAGGTGTGTGATTAAATCCAATGATGTTATTTATGCAATGTGATTATCTCGTTAAAAATAAATATATAAATTCATAAAATTCACTGTGCAAGTGTGAAAATCTACTGAATATAAATAAATAAAAAATGAAAAAAAATGTATAAATTCATATGATCCAATGAACAAATAGTGCAAAGCAAACAATAAATTATATATATATTAGTGAAAAATAAATAAAATAATAAAAATAATAAAAAAAAAAAAAATCAATTCATAAAGTTCAGCAGCAAAAATGTGCAAAAAATAAAAATGTGCAAAAAAGTTTTTAGGGTTCAACAAGAAGAAGATGTTGGTGATATACTCTCCTTTCAAGTTGCTTATGATGATGTGGATGGAAACCTACGAACTATCTTCTTAGTCTATGTAGACGTGAGGTTTTCTCCCTCTTAGAGCCTCTCCTCACTTCAATGCATCCTCATATGACCCATAGAAGAAAGAAAATGAAGAAATATGGTGCCTTATCCAAGGTATAACAAACACTGCTTAATGTGCTCCCATAATGCACTCACATTGTTTAAAAAATCAACACGCATATAGAAATAAAACCGTGAGCTGCGGTGATGCTCAGCCTCTTAGGAGTGTTAACACTCCGTCAGTACTCGCCGTAATGCCAATCCGATACGTAGTGACGTCACTGGCCCTCCCCAACGCGTTGCGCCACAGGGAAAAATGTAGCTTCGTCTGGGGGATGTAGTAGCTATTTTATGAATTTATATATTTATTTTTAACGAGATAATCACATTGCATAAATAACATCATTGGATTTAAGCACACACCTTTTATTTTTAAGTTTTATTAAGCACTAGGATAATATAATAAGACTAATTTAGGTAATCCAGTTGAAAAGTTGATAAGATGATATTATCACAGCATATATGAATATTGGTATTGCTATGGTATTATATAATATATAGCATTGGCACGGTAATATTAGAGCGCGGTTAATTATATATTGATTTCATAGAATTCACATCTTATGAGAGTGAGAAAAAATCCAGCGATCTAATATATTGATTTCTGACTCCAGTGGCTCACAAGTTCATCTTAATAATATTCATCTATATAAACAAATTGCGGTTAGGACAAGAGCCAACAAAAACACAGTAAATGCAAAGATTGATCCAATTTACATGGTTGGAAAATCCCTGCTCTCCCGCCACAAAGAAAAACAAAAAACAGGCAGCGGGTAGCTTGTACCCTACACAAAACAGATGCAGCATTTAAAAAAAAAAAAACAAAAAACAGAGAGACTATGTTTCAAAAACAGAAAAAAAGGGGGGGTCCTCAATGGGGGAATATTCCAGGAAAAAACTAAAGGCAAAATTGAAGGCAAGTGACAAGCAAACAGTCAGCAACAGTTAGTCAGTTGCACCCCATATCAGAGCTGTACCAGAGGAAGTAGAGGAATAAAATAGCACTGTAGGCACACAGTGGTAAGGCAAGTCAGGGTAAACTGAGATAAACAGGCAAAAGGTAAAAAAGTGAAAACAAAGGATACTTGCATCCACCCAAATGAAATACAAGAGAAGAGTACGGCTGCATGAGGAAAGCCCTCCAAATCAACAAGAATCCAGCCAGGAGGCCACAGCAGCAGGAGTATTAAAAAATCTAGCTGTTTCGCCATCCAGGATGCACAGGCGACTAGAGTAGAGGAAACTGCAGATAAGACCCTTATCTCGGATGCGTTTCCTAACCTCCGGGAAAAGACCACGTTGCTGTTACCAGGAAAAAGCAAAATCTTGGCATTTTCATAGGTGAGGTTCTTTTGGGTTTTTGTGGCAGACAGGATCATATCTCGATCATGGTAGTTCAACAGATGATCAGGAAGGGCCACAGGGAGCACCAGGGAAAGGAGTTGTTGGAGGCACCCTGTGTGCTTGTTCAACTACAAAAACCGGGGGAACAACCTTCAGACCCAGCAGGAAAGTGAGGAAGCATTCAGACAGAGCAGCCGGCTTGGAGTCCTCTGCTCTGGAATCCCCAGAACCCACACACTGTTACAGAGCAGTCGGTTCTCTGTATCAACCGCCTTCCAGGCTTGCAGGCTTGAGCTTGCACTGAACTTATCAAGGTCATTACGAATTAAGCTAATTTCAGTGGAGAGAGACTGTATTATTTCTATAATGGTCTTCCTGCTTGAGGTGATGTCAGCCAGGATGCCAGCCCCTGAAGGGTACCCCCTACCCGCACCAGAGGCATTTGTGTGGCAGCCAGCATCCTCCTTACTGGTGCAGAAGAATCCAAGATTGGAAGAAGCCGCCAATGTGCGGGCCGGCTTGAGCTTACTGAGGGACATGAGGATGACAGCAGCCGACTCAGCAGAGGTGTGGAGGCTAATAGCAGTGCCAGCAGCAGCCCGATGAGAGCCTGGAACAGCACAGGAGTATGACAGGATCGGTGGTGAAGCACTCACAGCTTCACATCCTGGCCATGCCCCCAAGCTGGGCATATTTGGTTTACTTTGAACTGTAGTGTTTGGATTAAGATAGTGATGTGGAATCCTCAGATGCGAATACGGAAAGTAACAAACTAAAGCCCTATACACAGGGGCCGAATATTGGCCAAAATCAGCCGGTACAGTAGATACCGGTCGATATTCAGCCCATGTGTACAGGTCCTTGTTTGACAGAAGCTGATCTCGTGGCTGGCTTCTGTCGAATGAGCTTGCTGGAAGATCAGCAGCTAATCAGCATCCGATCAGCGCTCTCAGCAAATGGCTGCAAGTGCTGACCGATGTTCTCTGGCAGGGGAGCAGCCCCCCTGTCAGAACACAATAGCTTAGTGGGGAGATTGCTGTACTAACATTGCAAAGTTAGTACAGAGTCATCCTCCTGAGCTCCTCAATTTTTTTTTTGTTCAGCCCAGGCCTGGTGCCGTGCGTACCAGGATTTACTCTCTATCCAATGAAAAAAGAAAGTTTGAGATAGAAGCCAACTATAAACTTTATAGGAAATCTGCAGATCATGTGCTCTGAGTAATTTTAAGTGTAGTAGTAATGTAAAGGATCTGAAAACCAGTTTTGTTCTTTCATTGGCTGAAGTCTGGAAAAAATTCTAATGCATTCTAGAGGTCTACCATGCCCCCTTCTTTACAGCTTTGAAGTTTGAGATCTGTCCAGAGCAGCTCAGCGGAAATAGCTTGCTCACATCTAACTGGACAGTTGGTAATGTGATCAGGCTCAGAACATCAGGCTTGTGGTTGGCATATACTGTGCTTACCTGCTGAAGACGTTTAACTTCCTCCTGCCTTTTCTGTAGTGCTATTATGGCATCTTCATGATCTTTTTCCAGCTGTTGCCTTCTCTCTGCCACATCTCGCATGTGCTAGAAAATAGAGCAGGTGGTTGTGCTTTTTTTTTTTTAGAAATACTTGTATTAGATATTACAGTTATAAAAAAATACCACACCTTCCAGGCATACCTTCCCTTATTTGTGTATTGTTTTAAGTCGGTCTGGATCTGGACCATGGTCCACCATTTGATGCCTGAGTTACTGTCCCATCCGAACTGCAACAGTTGCCTCGCTTAGGAGCTGGTACTGTCTCAGCCTCCTCCACTGTCAGTCTCACAGCAAAGCAGAGAGCAGCACTGGATGGAGAGCAGGGGTGGGAGCTGCCCAAATTGACTTTGCAAGTTAACTGGCAGGTGATTGGTTGCTAGAACACACAGCAGTCCTAGCAATCAATCTGGTCGACAGGAATCCAGGATCACCTGTCAGGATCACAATGGGTGAAGATCAGCACTACAGAGGTTGCAGAATTGAGTGCACACATGTATTCCGCGCTTGGTGAGTGCAGAACCCCATTCCATGCTGGGGAGTGAGGTAGTGGAGATACGCTGGACAGGTGGAGTGGGCAAAGGCTCTGCATGTGTCTCCTAAATGCAACAAGTGAAGTAGTGGTGTATTTCAGTAGATCAGCTTCCAGAGAGTTTATTAGCATTCAGTCGTCCATTTAAGTAAATGTACCCCATGTGTAAGGCAATGGCCAGTCTTATGTGCCTAGCGTAGCCTAGAAGAACCCAACTCGGGGGTAGGTCTCCCATGGGACACAGACTTGACGCCTAATGAGAAAGGAAAGCATGGTGGAAGTGTTATCCACCTGCCCCACGCAGCACAAGTATATAGCAGTGTGTTCGGCAGTGGGATGGAACTCCCTGTCTCGCTCCTGGAACAAACTTGAATGAGTGGGGTGAGCGATGCTCAGCCATTGAGAGGGAGCTTTGCATCGTATAAATAGGATCAACGTGATGGTCAGGTGTCTGCAAACTTTGGCATATATTAATATACATTTAATCTCCTTTACCAATTGATATTCCTGGGGTTGAACCCAGAAATAATCCCGAGTGACATCTTACAAAAATGATTACTATTACTGCTTTTATTTAAAGCTGAACTCAAGGAAACTTGAAAATTCTCTCTTGCAGTGGGGCTGGTGCCTGCAATGCAAAGAACTGCTCATTTAGGTCTAGAGGGCATGCAAAAGTAGATTTACTTAATCCTCCGTGTTTTAGACTGGTCCCTGTAACATCTTCTCCCTCTTTCTCCAGCAGTGTAAAGTCCTGACTTAAGACCAGGGTCCATAGCCCTGCATTGTGTGTGAAAATGCAGGGCAGTCCACCGCTGGAGAGTAGGGAAATGTTAGAGTGGAGGATTGGGTGTGTAAAATGCTGTTACTCTCTCTAGACTAAGAGAACAGCTAACACTTGCAGTGCAGGCAAGGGAGAACTTTCAGATTTCCAAAAGCTGGGCTTTAAGAAATAAATCGCACAGAAACGAAATCTGCCAACTTCACATCTTCTAATTTTATTTTTAGCACAAGACAGCTACAGTGCTCAGCACAAATAAGTATACCTCTTTTGAAAAGTAAGATTTTAATCAATATCTCAATGAACACAAGAACAATTTCCAAAATTTTGACAAAACTGAGTTGTATAGAACATTGGTTTAGCTCATTACATGAAAGTAAGGTTAATAATATAACTTATATCAGTGTTTCTCAACCTTTTTCCAGTCGGGGCGCCCTTGAAAAGTATTTTCAGTCACGAGACACCCCTGTCCAAAGCTTGGTTCATGTTACTGTGTGTCGCGAAATGCACGCGAAAACGCGCTCATTCCTGACATGCAGACAAATGCTCTGCTCTTTAGGGGTAGCCCCATACATTGGCAAATGCGGGGTCTTTTTGGTGTGGTGCAATTTTAAAACTAAGGTCAGGGATGACTTTCCCTGGATATCTGTAAGGCAGCCCATTGAAATAAATGGGCTGCCCTACACACAGCCACACAGATGTGAACCAAGGGCCTGTTCACCTGTGAGGTTGGAGGGCAGTAAAACCACGCAATTGAGCTGCTTTTACCACCCCCAAGTGCTCCCCCTGTAGCTGCAGAAACAGCAGCTGGGGGTATACACATGCTGTTGCCGCAGCTGGAAGTACAACCACCACGCAACTGTGTGTGCATTGCACGCAGTTGTGGTGTGGTGATTGATGCTTTTTAAGGGGTTAAACTAGGTGGTGTGGAGGCAACATATTGCCTCTTTACCACCTGGCAAATGTCTCTGAAAAGTGATCTGAGCATAGATTGCTTTTCAGAAGAGCAGCAGTCCTTGCTACTATTATGAACAAGTCCTAAAAAGCAGTTTTGAAAGGACAGGAATAGGGGGTCGAGATTAAAAGTAAAATACATGTACGTACGTACGTACGTACGCACGCACGCACGCACGCACGCACACACACCCAATATGTAGCAGCTGGCACAATTAGGTAGTATACAGAACCAATACAATTAAAATAAACAATAAGTGCAGCACTTGATATCTAATTAAAGTGAAAAAACAATATGAATATAATAATGAATGTCCTAGGGGATGAGTTACAGTGCTGACATCACGCCGCTGCACGATTCCGGGTTGGCAGTGGCCGCAAATGTAAGCTGGCATATTTGTGTTCTATATTTTTTCTGTACACATATTGTTTTATCAATACTACACTATGGGAACTATTCTTTGCTCCTGGTGAGCCTTATTTTGTTACAGTCTGCATAAGAGAGGATGCTCTTCATACACTGATTGCTGTGAAAAGCTGCATACGTGCTGGTGGAGTTATACAGACGTTTGTGCTGCTGCAGTGGCAGCAGATACTTCTGGTGAGTTTGCAATTCACTGGGACACAGTGGGGGTAATATATGCAACTGCATTGAGTTGTCGAATATCAAGTATACCTTTTGAGGGTGGTGGATGGACATTCATTGAGCACTATGTATCTAAAGATACATTGTATTACATATATGAACATTCATTATTAGTCATATTTTTTTTTTACTTTAATTAGATATCAAGTGCTGCACTTATTAAGTGTTCTTGCATGGCAAGACCACTTACTGTCATCTCACATATATATTCTTATTATAGCCAAATTTACCACCCTAACTCCTCCCACAGTTTTTACACTACATAGACAGTAATATACTGAAACGTGTGGATTTTTCCGATTGGTGTGCTATTACTTTGTGGAACGTTTCGCCAAATGGTTCACGAAATATCGGCGTTTTTGTGGTGAAATTGGTCCCATAGGAATGAATGGCAGAATGTTCAAAACTAGAGTGGGAGCTGACAAAATCTAGAGTGTGAGCAGAAAAATCAGGACATGATTTCTAAACTGCCATCACTCCCTCATTTTCAAGCCCACCTACACAAATCTTATATCAAAACGTTCAGCTATCCCTGCTGCCACTAAAAATGTCCACGGATAAGCCATAGTCCTGATAGTTTTCACAATATGACCATTTGTTTGCAACTCACGCTGCCCATTGACATTCATTGAAACTCCACTCTAGCCACCTCACATTTGAAGGGCAATTTCTAAACTGCGACTGTGCCTTCACTTTTAATATTTCAGAGACATACTATGAATCACAATGTAGGTCTGGGTCTTGTGATTCTCACAATATAAAGCTCTTCGGTGTATGATTTATCATTTTTAAACTACAACCGTTTGAAGATGGCAATCGCCAGTGAAGTGAGCAAGTTGGAGCAGTTTGTTTTTAACTGCTCTTCTCTGCCCTTGCTGTAGAGTGAGTTGCCATAGGATCCCAGGTGTGTGAGCAGGCAGCAGAGTGACAAGCCACTCCACCCACTCCAGTTTAGACTACTGGCGGAGGCAAGAACACTTCACACAATTTCCCCCGAAATTGTAGCTTTTCTAGTTGTTTATAGTATTTTATATGACCTCCACGATTTGTAAGGACAGCCACAAGTCTTCTAGGCATGGAATGAACAAGTTGACGACATATTGCAACAACTATCTTATTCCATTCTTTAAGATCGACGTCTTTTAGAGCCTGGATGCTAGATGGAGAGTGAAGCTCACCTCATCTCCCCATAGGTGTTTGGCTAGGTTCAGATCAGGAGAAATACTTGGCCACTGAAACACTTTCACCCTGTTCTTCAGAAATGCAACAGTGGCTTTAGATGTGTATATTGGATCATTGTCATGTTGGAAAAGTGCATGATGAGCAAGGGTACAGAGTGATGGTAGCATCTTCTCTTTCAATACAGAGCAGTATATCTGTGGATTCATGATACCGTCAATGAAATGTAGCTCTCCAACACCAGCAGCACTCATACAGCACCACGGGAGGACACTGCCACCACCAGGTTTCACTGCAGGCACCATGTATTTTTCTTTGTACTTCTTACCTTTGCAACACCATACAGTTTTGAAGCCATCAGTTCCAAAAACATTTACTTTGGTCTCATCACTGCAGAGTACAGAGGCCCAGTAGTCTTTTTCAGCATGGGCCCTGGCAAATTCTAAGTGGGCTTTTTGTGCATGGGCTTTAGGAGAGGCTTCCTTCGTGGATGAGACCCATGCATGCCATTCTTCTGCAGTGTATGCTGTATTGTGTCTCGGGAAACAATCACCCCAATTTGACTTTCTATTTCTTTAGCTAACTGCAGTGAACTTGCATGGCGATTTTCTTCAATCTTTCTCATCAGAAAATGATCCTGTCGAGGTGTTAACTTCCATGGACAGCCTGGACATCTCTGTGAGATGGCTGCAGTTCCATCTTTGTAAAAAAGTTTTTATCATTTTTGCTACATTCTTGTTAATTAGGATTTTGTTGTCTGAAATTTAGATTTGCTCCTAACATTTTCATTGGAGTGTATTCATTTTTGCAACATGGTCTTGAATAAATTTGTTAAGATTTAGTCATTTGCACACACAAAGTATTTTTTTTGTTTGCAATAACTGACATGCATTTGTGGAAGTATTTTATAGTATAGTGTCCCATAGAAAATGTTGATTCTGAAAGGAAAGTAAAGGTTTTCTGACAAATCTATTGGGGTGCACTCATTTATGCAGAGCACTGTACCTTTTAGTGACAGAGTGATCTTAAAACAGCTGCTGTTAGCGACAACACTAGAATGCTAAATAGACCTAGGATGATAACATAACATAACAATGCACACAGGGTACCATTTTGCTTTAGTACTAACCCTCAGCACTTGCTCTAAGTTCTCCAGCTTGCTGTGCAGTCGATGATTCTCCTTAAGGGCAGAATCTCGTTTTTCAGTCACCACAGATAAATGTCTCTTCAAGTCAGCATTTTCAGCTTCAACCTGCAAAAGCAGATTTAGCATCACCCACACCAACACATTAACACAATCTGTTATACCAGCATGTATAAAGAATAATGCCTACCTTGGCTGCCCACTTTACTGTGCTGCAGAGTCGTGAATTTTCTTCCACAAGGCGTTCATTCTCGCTTTGCACCTCTTGAAGTCTGATTTCCTGTTTCCAATTAAAGACCGCAAAACAACTGATCAAATAGTGTAGTTTCACTACCAGAAATCATGTACAGTACATTTACTTTTGGCAAATATGTAGAAAACCAGGCTTCTCATGGTGGCTTTAACAATTTTTCTTAACTGAATTTTAAAAAGATTTCCCTTACTTCAATATGAAAAAGGGACAGAAAATGTGCAACAGGGACACAGATAGCAATCAAATGCTGAAAGTGGATGTTCCTCAAGAATTTGACAGTATTTTGTTCCATCCATTTTTCCTTCCATCCTGACAAGTGCTCCAGTTCCTGCTGCAGAGAAACACCCCCATAACAGGATATTACCACCTCCGAGCTTTACTGTAGGAATGGCGTTATTTGTATGGTGAGGTGTATTGGCTTTCCGCCAGACATATCATTTAGTGTTGAGGCCAAATAATACAATTTTAGTCTCATCTGACCACAACACATTTTTCCGTGTGGCCTCCATTTTGGCAAAGCTCAGTCATGACTGAATGTAGCCTTTGAGGAGTGGCTTTTTTCTTGCAACCCTCCCATGCAAACCATATTTATTGAGAATTTGTGATATTGTTGTTACATGCAAACAACGACCACTCTGTCATAAATTCCTGCAACTGCTTCAGAGTTGCTGTAGGCCTCTTGGTAACCTCTCTGACCAGTTTCCTCCTGGCTCTTTCATCCAGTTTGGAGCGATGTCCTAATCCAGGGAAGGTCTGTGTTGTACGAAATACCTTCCACATCTTAATAATGGACTTCACTGTGCTTCTAGGTATTGATAAAGTCTTTGAAATTTTTTAGTTTCCATCTTCTGACTTGTACCTGTCCACATATTTATCCTGGAGATTTTTTGAGAGTGTCTTGCCACCCATAGTTGATTGTTTGCTTCAGTTGCACTGAAATGCTCCAGGAAAGCTATTTTCATGCTGAGCTAATCAGAATTACCACAGCTGAAAGTCAAATGGCTTTGTGCCATTAAGAAAGTGATTAGCTACACCTGATTGAGTTTACAAGTAATTTTTAGGAGGGAGGGATGATCCTTTTTCCAGCTCAGTGATTCTGTTATTGAATCTTTTTTTTTTCTGACATGTTGGTGTTATAATTTTGGTTGTTGTAAACTTGGTTGTTGTAAGCTGCACTGAGAAAAAATACAGCTAGATTTAAAAAAAACCCAAAAAACTGTCCGTCTTCATTTCAGCAAAACGTGATTATTTTAAATTGGGGGGGGGGGGTTCATTTCTATACCCACTGTATCTCAAATTAGGAGAGTCCCATGTACTGGTGGCTGTTATGTTAGGTTGAGATCTGAAGCCCATGAGCCCTGAGATACCCCCCCAGCAGTGATCTTCCAATGCTGCGGGGGTTGAAATGAGCGGCTGCACCTATGACAGGCACTCATCAAGTGCTGACTATGCCCACCCTTTCCGCCCCTGCAATCCATTCACAGAACCTGTACTGTCAGATGCCACAATGAAAAGCGCTCTATGAATAGCACGCTTTCCATTGTGGGACCCTATAGTACAGCTTCTGTGATACCTTTGTCAAATATCTGCCATTTTCATAACATCTTCCGTTTATATGGATGAGCACCAGGCAAACCAAATGCCTTTAAAATTCATATTAGCAACTGCTTCAACTGCTAAAAGATTTGTATTTATGTCCATCCAGTCTTGAGAAAAATATAGATCTGCCAGACAGCAGGGCCAGGCTGGTGAGATGAATTTTCCCTGCTTCAATTAAGAAATAAAGCTAGGTCACCTCTCTGCCAACAGACTGTGAAGGTGCAGGGTAGTGAAGGTGCAGAAACAATTCACCACTTTGCTCATACCACTCTCTCCTGCTATCACTGTTTCTGGTCTACACATTTGCATGCAGTACACCTGATTGGCTCCTAGTGCTGTCCCTCCTTATTCCACGCTGACTGCTGCTGTACAGGGGTTTAAACAAGTTAGATAGTGGGTCAGATGCAGGTACTTACACTGATTACATTTAAAAGCAGGCTTCATTATTTTATTTTTTGCACAACATTCATTGCATTTTTATTTTTGTCTGGAGTCTAATTTTAAACACCTGGGCTTCATAATGTTTCCATTTGTTTGTCAGGATACCACCGCACTTTACAAAAACAGGCCTTCCAGTTTAGCATAGAATTATGCAGCAAGGTGATGATATAAAAGATTTCTGGTGCTTAAAGTGTTACTAAACCCAGGACCCCGCATTCACTCTACCTGGTCTCCTACAGTACACAGAACATGGAAATGCAATTATTTTAGTAGATGTAAACTGCTAAATACCTTTTCTCATCAGCAGTTAGAGCAGTCTTCTGACTTCTATCAGAGCACATGTTAAAGCTTGTAGGAGGAGTTTTCATTTTGCTCTAGGACAGTGGTTCTCAACCTTTCTAATGCCGCAACCCCTTAATACAGTTCCTCATGTTGTGGTGACCCCCAACCATAAAATTATTTTCGTTGCTACTTCATAACTGTAATTTTGCAGTGGGAGGAATAGTGCCACATCATTGGTGTCAGTGGAAGGAGTAGTGCCCCATCACTGATGTCAGTGGGATGAATAGTGTCCCATCGTTGGTATCAGTGGGATGAATAGTGTCCCATCGTTGGTATCAGTGGGATGAATAGTGTCCCATCGTTGGTATCAGTGGGATGAATAGTGTCCCATCGTTGGTATCAGTGGGATGAATAGTGTCCCATCGTTGGTATCAGTGGGATGAATAGTGCCCCATCGTTGGTATCAGTGGGAGGAATAGTGCCCCATCATCGGTGTCAGTGAGAGGAATAGTGCCCCATCATCGGTGTCAGTGAGAGGAATAGTGCCCCATCATCGGTGTCAGTGAGAGGAATAGTGCCCCATCACTGATGTCAGTGGGATGAATAGTGTCCCATCGTCGGTATCAGTGGGATGAATAGTGTCCCATCGTCGGTGTCAGTGGGAGGAATAGTGCCCCATCGTTGGTGTCAGTGGGGGGGGGGGGAAATAGTGCCCCATCGTTGGTGTCAGTGGGGGGGGGGGAATAGTGCCCCATCGTTGGTGTCAGTGGGGGGGGGGAAATAGTGCCCCATCGTTGGTGTCAGTGGGGGGGGGGGGAAATAGTGCCCCATCGTTGGTGTCAGTGGGGGGGGGGGAAATAGTGCCCCATCGTTGGTGTCAGTGGGGGGGGGGGGGAATAGTGCCCCATCGTTGGTGTCAGTGGGGGGGGGGGGGAATAGTGCCCCATCGTTGGTGTCAGTGGGGGGGGGGAAATAGTGCCCCATCGTTGGTGTCAGTGGGGGGGGGGAATAGTGCCCCATCGTTGGTGTCAGTGGGGGGGAATAGTGCCCCATCGTTGGTGTCAGTGGGGGGGAATAGTGCCCCATCGTTGGTGTCAGTGGGGGGGAATAGTGCCCCATCGTTGGTGTCAGTGGGGGGGGGGGGAATAGTGCCCCATCGTTGGTGTCAGTGGGGGGGGGGGGAATAGTGCCCCATCGTTGGTGTCAGTGGGGGGGGGGGGAATAGTGCCCCATCGTTGGTGTCAGTGGGGGGAGGAATAGTGCCCCATCGTTGGTGTCAGTGGGGGGAGGAATAGTGCCCCATCGTTGGTGTCAGTGGGGGGAGGAATAGTGCCCCATCGTTGGTATTAGTGACACAAATGATGGGGCACTATTCCTCCCACTGACACCAATGATACTTACCTTGCTGACCCCTGCTCCAGCCTGGGCTCGCTCGCTCCCTCCCTCTCCCATGGTACAGACACTTACCGGTCAGCTGTCTTCCTTCTCCGGCCGCTTTCCTCCTCTTCACTCGCTCGATCTTCGCGGTGCCGCTCGGCTCCTCCTCTCCAAGCTCCACCTCCTCGCCGGTGATTGGCCACCTGTGTGCCTCTCCTGAGCTACAGTTCCGGCGGCCAATCACCGGCGAGGATTGATCCCGGGGGTGTGTCCAGATGACAGGGGCGGCATGTCATCCCGCCCACACCTGGAGACTGATAGAGGAGCGGTGTCTCGGTTCCTAAGACCATCGGAAATATGTGTTTTCCGATGGTCTTAGGCGACCCCTGTGAAAGGGTCGTTCGACCCCCAAAGGGGTCGCGACCCCCAGGTTGAGAACCGATGCTCTAGGAGGATGCAGAACCCCTGACCTCTGCCTGGACAGTGCTGATTGGCCCTGTGCTGATGATATGCACTCTCCCAAGAGTGCAGGGGGACACCAGAAGAAGGGGAGGATCAGAGAAGTCAGAATCTCCCATGGTTCCTTGCAATACCCCCAGTCACTGTACTGCTGTTCTGTCTGAACCAAAAGTGAAAACACATCCCCAGGCACCCTTTAGACATGAATGATCCATTGAGAAATCTGGACACTGGATGATAGACTTTAGCTATGCAGTGTGCCCACAATCAAGTAATCAAGCACAGCTTAAGTTGGCACCCTTCAGTTGCTAGCAGGGAGGAACATGTCTCTGATACAGTGCAATAATGGAGATATGGGGAGATTGAGCTGTGGTATTTATGGAGACTAAATGCATATAGAATATTTAAGATACAGGGTAAAATATATTACAATGGGATGCTGAAGTCCATATGTAATTTTTGGTTTTTAACTTTAGTGACACTTTTACCTAGTGATACCCAAGAGATGACCACCCATACTGTATTGGAAGCTTCATCATGGCTACACACATATACACACACATTATATATACACACACATGCGTACACACGGAGTATACCATGAAAAGATCTAAAACTTGCAAAAAAACAAGCTGAAAACAAAACTGACCCTGAACCATTAGGTTTTAAACCATTTGTTTTTTTGTTAAGTTTCGATCTCTTCCTTCTGATGAGCTTCAATTGTGACTGGTGTTAAGCTGACCATACATGGATCAAAATTTGGTTAGGCTAGCAGGGACTGGACAAATTTCAAATCATGTACAGCCACAGTGGTTGAAGAGAAGTCAATCTACCAACTTCTGTTCAACTGCCCTGTCAGATTTTAGCCATTCGAACAGCGCTGCAGGCTTATCTCTGAATTTCCACAGCGGGGAAGTCTTCCCTCTGTTAGAATACAATGACACAGTGAGGAGGATTCCCCCAACCACCTTGAATGTATGGATGGGGAAACTGGGTCAGTTTTTTTTCATTCAACCTCCTGGTTGAACGAAAAGTACTGACTACTGTATGGGCAGCTTAACGCTCTGCTAATACAATTTGTCCATGTTAATATATGTTGTCCTACTTGGGACTCTTTCCTTTTACAGATTAAACTGTTTTGATTTATTTTTGGTGACATACATATAATTTGGACAATTCCTTTTTGTAACTCATTTTGTTTGAAAAATGTGTGTTTTGAAGTGCCAATTAATTACTTTTATAATTAGTTTTATTAGTGCTTACATTATTGCTAATTGGCAGCCAGTCTAATATGACTTGCCTTTTCAGCTGCATTTTTAATTTTTATTTTAAGGCTAGACTGATTTTCCATGTGATAGTTCCACGTTTTGTTCTTCCCCTGAATATTGAATATATTAGTACAAAACATGGCTCTGACCTAGAAAATGGAGTCTGCATATAAGAGTTAAAGTTTTAATGGCAAGAACTCTTCTTTCAAGACATCTGTCATACTAATTACATTTTTGCTTTCAAGTGCAGATTTGCTTTGGAATGACAGTGGTATGGATATCAAGATCTGAGCAGTGGGAAAAAGTTTTTTGCACAGAAAAGGAATTCTGTCACACAAACATTTATTATTAAAAAAATAGGATCACTGTCACATAGGTCTTTTAATGAACTGTGTGCATGCAGAACTTCAGGCTGTCCTCTAAAACGTAGCATGCAGTTACTGTTACATCCCTTCAGCGTAAATTAATATGGAAGCAATCCTCAGGCCTGGCAGATTGTGTGTGGCCAACCTAGCCATGCTAAACTAAGTGGCCCAGCAAAATCTACAACACCGAAACTGTAAATCAAATAGAAATGTTCAGTCCACATGTAGTTTTAGATAGATCGTTTTAGTAACTTAGTTACCAATGTTTTGGGAAAGTAAAAGAATATAATACTTTTTGCAAACAAATTGACATTTTTTTTATCTTTACTCCTTTTGCCAGGAGCATAAATAGTAACTTGTAAATCTTCTGGATGAGCATACATGCACAAACTAAACAAAAGGTGAACTTTTGTGTACAAACCAAATGAAAACCATTGTTAAGTTATACCATAAGTCCTCAAAATACATAGAAATGAAGAAAAAACTTTCACCCATGACATATCAAGAATATCTGAGGTGGAGTCAGTCCCAAACAAATTGACAATTAACATGATTTTGTCAGCATTTCTAATTTCATAAAATGTAAAACCTGCCTAAAAGCAGGTTAAAAAGGTATTTAAAAAAGGAAGACAATGTCAGGAAAATAGTGGAATGCTACACCAAAAAACTTTCAATACCAGCAGGGTTTTAATTTGCAGACAAATTTAGCCCAGGCAGTGTACAAAATTGCTGGTAACAGGAGCAAACATGCCATTTGACCTGACTGTGCAGCTGCACAAGGTACTTTTAGCTCATAGGGAATCTTTTATACTAGATGTGGAACAGGTGGGTGCTGGAATGCCACCCACTATCATGTAGACCTGGACATGACTCAATGCTATCTAGCAGTTAATCCAGCTGCAGTTACACAGGATTTCTGACTTCTCATAAAACAGTTTTCTTGGACCTTGTTAAAGGGACAGAAGTTCAGAAGAAGTTTTGAAACAACTAGGGGTTATACTGCCTACGGGAGAATAGGACACAGGAAAACAAAAAGCTGCTATTCAGACAGGTATAAACCCTTTCACTCTTGTTGTGCTTCATATATTTCCAAAAGCAATAATAGGAGTTACAGTGAAGGAAATAAGTATTTGATCCCCTGCTGATTTTGAATGTTTGCCCACTCACAAAGAAATGATCAGTCTAAAAAAAGAATGGTAGGTGTATTGTAACACAGAGACAGAATAGCAACAAAAAATTCAACAGAAATGCGTGTCTAACAAATTATGCTCTGATTTGCATGTTCATGAGGGAAATAAGTATTTGATCCCCTTTACAAAACATGACTTAGTACTTGGTGGCAAATCCCTTGTTGGCAATCACAGAGGTCAGACGTTTCCTGTAGTTGGCCCCCAGGTTTGCACACATCTCAGGAGGGATTTTGGCCCACTCCTCTTGGCAGATCCTCTCCAAGTCATTAAGGTTTGATGGCTGACGTTTGGCAACTTGAACTTGCAGCTCCCTCCACAGATTTTCAATCGGATTAAGGTTTGGGGACTGGCTTCTTCTTGAGCCACTCCTTTGTTGCCTTGGCCGTGTGTTTTGGGTCATTGTCATGCTGGAACACCCATCCACGACCCATTTTCAATGCCCTGGCTGAGGGAAGAAGGTTCTCACCCAAGATTTGATGGTACATTGCCCCGTCCATCGTCCCTTTGATGCGGTGCAGTTGTCCTGTCCCCTTAGCAGAAAAACACCCCCAAAGCATGTTTCCACCAAAATCTTTGACAGTTGGTATTGTGTTCTTGGGGTCAGGGGCAGCATTCCTCTTCCCCCAAACACGGCGAGTTGAGTTGATGCCAAAGAGCTCGATTTTAGTCTCATCTGACCACAATACTTTCAACCAGTCCTCCTCTGCATTATTCAGATGTTCAATGGCAAACTTCAGACGGGCCTGGACATGTGCTTTCTTGAGCAGAGGGACCTTGCGGGCACTGCAGGATTTCAATCCTTGTCGGCGTAGTGTGTTACCAATTGTTTTCTTGGTGACTGTGGTCCCAGCTGCCTGGAGATCATTCACAAGATCCTCACGTGTAGTTCTGGGATGATTCCTCACTGTTCTCATGATCATTGACACTCCACGAGGTGAGATCCTGCATGATGCACCAGACCTAGGGAGAATGACAGTTGTTTTGTGTTTCTTCCATTTGCGAATGATTGCACCAACTGTTGTCACCTTCTCACCAAGCTGCTTGGCGATAGTTTGGTAGCCCAGTCCAGCCTTGTGTAGGTCTACAATCTTGTCCCTGACATCCTTGGACAGCTCTTTGGTCTTTGTCATGGTGGAGAGTTTGGAATCTGATTGTTTGATTGCTCCTTTGGACAGGCGTCTTTTATACAGGTAACAAAATTAGATTAGCAGCACTCCCTTTAAGAGACTGCTTCTAATCTCAGCTTGTTACCTGTATGAAAGACACCCGGTAGCCAGAACTCCTGCTGAATGATAGGGGATCAAATACTTATTTCCCTCATGAACATACAAATCAGTGCATAATTTGTTAGACATGCATTTCCTTTGCATTTTTTGTTGCTATTCTGTCTCTCAGTGTTACAATACACCTACCATTCAATTTTTAGACTGACCATTTCTTTGTGAGTGGGCAAACATTCAAAATCAGCAGGGGATCAAACACTTATTTCCTTCACTGTATAAGAAAGAGGGGTGGGACATGTGTCTCTTATTGCGCTAAAAAAAATCCTGTTTTCTTTAAAGTTCATTGGGGGGGAGAGTTGCAGCTCAAACAGAAGCCTGCTAGATCTTGTGCCTGAAACCAACATCAGATGAGACCTGAACATCTCCCAGGTAAAACTTAAGTGAATGTGTGAACAGGAGGCAGACATTCAAACATGGGAAACAGATGTAGGATGCTGACAAGCCCAAGAGGCACTTACTGACCTAGAGGAGTTTGCCTTGATAGGAAAAGCTAGACCTTTGAAAACCCAAAAACAAAAATGAAATATATTCCAGTTTACCAATCCTTAGATGTGGTAGCTGCATTCTTTTTAGGCTTGTGTCCCTTTATCTTGGTAATCCAGCCAGGAACACACTTCCTGTCTTAGGGTGTCTGCATTCTGGATGTAGTAGTAAAGCAAACATGCTGGAAAGTCATTGAATGATAAAGAAAACAGTGTTTGGGGAGAGGGTACTGTTAGACTAGCAAACTTTGATAGACATTCCTAACAAATTGAACCTGAACTCCAGCTAACACTTTTTCAGCAGGTTTTACATAAATGAATAAAAGCTGACTACTTTAAGCTCCCCTGTCTGTATTAAATGGTTTGTCTCAAACCCTTTAATTACTGATTTTTCTGGACAGCTTGGTCTGTTATAGTTGAAAAAAAAGAAAGAAAAAAAACAAAAAACAAAAACCTTATTGAGCAGATCACAGGTGAAAAAAAGGAAACTTATGCAACTTATCCAAGTATTGTGAGCTGTAATTTAAAAAAATAAAGTTTGTTTTTGGGTTTAACACTGCTTTAAAGTGGTTGTAAATGTTCTTTTTTTTTATTAAAATAACAAACATGTCACACTTGCCGGCTTTGTTTAATGGTTTTGTACCCTGATCCTTCTCTCCTCGGGTCCCCCTGCTAGTGCTCCTGGCCCCCTCCCCCCTACCGACCCTGGGGGGCAGTTGTGCATGCTCACTCCAGAGCCAGCCCTATATGTCCAGAAGACATGCAAGAGCATGCCTTGGCCGTGCCACCCCCCCCCTCCTCACTGGCTGTGATTGACAGCAGTAGAAGCCAATGGCTCCTGTTGCGGTGTCTCAGCGAATGAGGAGAGAGAGACCCGGTAGAGCTGAGGCTCTCGTTCACCGTACTGCATTGTGACCGAGCTCAGGCAAGTATTAGGGGGGGCTGAGAGGGGAGCTGCACACTGAAGGTTTTTTTACCTTCATGAATATAATGCATGAAGGTAAAAAACCATCAGCCCTTAAAACCAATTTAAGTCTATAGACTTGAGCAGCTTCCTAAGCCACCTAGAAATAGTGCAGGGAAATGAAGAAGAGAGTTAGCCAATCTGAAAAAAGATGTGGCTGAGAGAGAGGTTTAAATAGATGTTACCACATCCAAGCAATGAAGGGCAATCTCCTTAGGATGAACTGCAGCAAGGCAGAGAGATGGAAATACAATGTCCTAGATACGGTGAACAGAGGAAACAACCTCATGAAGACAAACTTGACTATGTAGAACAAGAAAAGGTTCTCTATTACAGAAGGCTATTGACACAAACACACCTAAGAGTCGTCAACACAATGAGGGCAACCTTCTGGTTAAGTTTTGACAGAGGAATATATCTCTGAGAGGTGGTTTGGTTTCTGAAGTATTGACAGAACCAGGATCCCACAGAGTCACAGGTGGCTATATAAGTGGAACTACAGTATATGAGCATTACCCTTTACAAAGTTTTTCCTAAAGAATGAGAGACAAGTGGTCTTTGAAAGAGAACCACTAGAGCTGAGATCTGTCCTTTTATAGTTCTCAAGGACAAATGTTGATCCAACCTGGAATGGGGAAGGGTTAGAATGGCTCCCATGGAGTATTTTCTGGGGTGAAACTTTCTCGCCTTGCTCCATGTAAAATGCGACCGTACATCATTCAACTGGTGGATTTCCTAGCTTTGAGGAAAGTAGTAACAACAGAATTGGATAGTCCCCTAGCCTTTAAGACCTGGATTTTAACAGCCATGTTGTCAAAGCCAGTGAAGAAGCAGGGTGGTAAACGTGTCCTTGGGACAAAAAAAGATGAGCCCAGGGAAAGTCTGCCAGGAGTCTGATAAGGTTGGAGTACCACATTTGCCTGGGCCAGTTCAGTGTCATGAGACACCTGAATGCTCTTCATCTTGATTTTGAGTAGCAAATGAGGAAAGAGCTTTAGAGGTGGAAAGGGGTAGTTCAGCCCAAATTTACCTCACTGAGTCGCTAGAGCATCCACTGCAATGGCTGTTTCCTCCCTAACAGCTGACATATGCCACTACTGTGACATTGACTAACTGAATTTGGATCAGACAACATTGCATTCAAGGTCCAGTGTTGGAGACTATCAAATCGCTTGTAGCTCTGGTATATTGATTGGGAGACAAGTTTTCATCCGGTGACCAAGTCTGATGCACCAAAAGGGTGTTCAGGGCTCCTCCCCCGCATGTCAGGCTGGCATTTAGTCATGCGTATCTTCCAAACCAATGGAAGGAGGGACTTTCTCAACTCTAGGGCTGGATTTGTGAGCTACCTGGCCAGAGAACCTGATCCTGGGTGTAAGGCAAATTAGCGAATCCAGAGACTGTAAGTCTTGTCCTATGCAGTCAGGATGTTTTGTTGCAGAGGTCTTAGGTGGAATTGGGATTGCCTTGAAGGAGGCCACTATCAAGCCCAAAACACTCATGCAAAAGCAGAGAGTTGGATAGCTCCTAGACTGCAGAGTTCAAACATAGGTGTGGAAAGTCAGGTGTCTGGCCTGAGGAAGACAAACTAGCAGCTGACTTTTTAATATTCAGGATCCAACCAAACCTTTGTATTGTCTGGACAGCCTTTTGAACATTGACCAACAGGGTCTGAGCCGACTGTTTTTCTCAGCAGGGAGTCATCCAGATATCCCACAATGTGGATGTCCTGTGAACGCAGTAGAGCACAGGGTCTGGCTCCTTTGTGAATACTATGTGTTGGACAGACCAAAGTGAAGGCCAACAAACGGATAGCGTGCTCACAGCAAAACACAGGTAGCGTTGATGAACAGGAAAGATAGGAACAAGCAAGTAAACATCCACAGAAGTCAGATAGTCTCCAAATGGAGGTAAGCAATGAATGAATGAATAGCTGTACTCAGGAGAAGACACTGGGGGAGATTTACTTAAACTTGAGCGCAAAATCTGGTGCAGCTCTGCATAGATACCAATCAGCGTCCAGGCTTTACTGTCAAAGCTTAGCTAAACAAGCTGAAGATGGAAGTGGATTGGCTACCATGCACAGCTGTACGAGATTCTGAGAAGTTTTACAATTTACAGTTTTGGTAAATCTCCATATGGAGTACCTTCAGATTCAGAATGAGGCGTATGCTCCCTTTGGCCTTGGGAATCATGCAGAGGTTTGTGTAGAAACCCTTCTTTTTCTGAAACAATGGCAAATACTCCTTTAGAGAGGAGTTGTGCCAAATCCTCATAAAAGTTTGTTTGTCTTTGCAGATATGTTAGACAACCCTTGCAGAGCAAGTAGGACAATGTGGAGATTGAAACTCTAGCTTGTAGCCCCTGGACACCACAACCTTCATTCATGCATCTGAGATGCTGTAGTTCCATGGGTTAACAACAGCCAACAGATGACCCCTATGCTCATAAGTGGGAGCATCCCATTATTGAGAGGGGGACTTGTTTGCAGGTTTGGAGTTTTTAGGAGCCCAGGGTAATGACAGAACCACGACTTGGGCCTTGGAGGTCTGGGAGAAAAAGGAACTCTTCCTAGTTTCACAAATAGGTTTCTTTTGCTGGGTAATGGAGTATTCTTTCCTCTCCCCTGACATCCTTGAATAAGTTGTACAGGGGGACACCAAGACATTCTCCAAACGGCATACACATTAGGGGTTTTTTGCAAGTTTTTTCAGCAAACCAACACATCATATACATGGACAGGCAACTCATTCTGGATATGAGATGTATGATATCCACAAGCCCAACAACACAGCAGTGTAGAGCAACAGGCATAATTGTTTTAAAACTAAAGGATCAGTTTGTGTATCCTTGGTCTATATCACCAAGGTTTGGCAAATGAACATGACAGCAATGACAGGCTGCAAGACAGGGCCTGTCAAGAGAGAACAAGGACTTGAATGGGTTTCTAGTCTCTTATCCACCAGGTCCTTACACACTGGGATGTCCTCAACATGAATTTATTTTTATTTTATCGGTTTCACCAAAACATACGGGATATACTGTAATAATAAACAAAAGATTTAAATGATGACATTGGAAGGGTACATAAGAAAATTAGGAGATGTCAAGTACCATTTTGCCAAGTTTTTCCTAACAATTTTTCGTCTCCTGTACCCTTCATCGCGCTTCCAAACATTTTAGGGTCCTGACAGGACTATGGATTGTCAAAATCAATCTCACAAAATGAACAGCCCCTAAGAAATTGATTCCATCATCTAATATGCAGACCCTCCATACCCAATTCCCCTTTTGGCAGGGTCACAGCCATCTGAGATATTTGGGCACCAATATTGACAAAGCCAACTTTTGAGCCTCTCCTCTGCAAACTTAAAGCAGAACTACAATGTATCTGAAACCAAATGTGCTATAGAATTAATCTTTAACCACTTGCCTACCGGGTACTTCTACCCCCTTCCTGCCCAGGCCAATTTTCAGTTTTCAGCGCTGTCGCACTTTGAATGACAATTGCGCGGTCATACAACACTGTACCCATATGAGATTTTTATCATTTCTACCATTTTTTTTTTCACACAAATAGAGCTTTCTTTTGGTGGTATTTAATCACCACTGGGCATTTTATTTTTGAGCTATAAAAAAAGAAAAAAAAAAAAAAGTTTTTCTTTGTTTCTATTATAAAATTTAGCAAACAGGTAATTTTTCTCCTTCACTGATGTGCGTTGATGAGGCTGTGCTGATAGGCATCACTGATGAGGTGGCACTGATGATGCTGCACTGATGACACTGCTGGGCAGCACTGCAAGGCACAGGTGGGTGGCACCGATGGGCACAGGTGGGTGGCACCGAAGGGCACAGGTGGGTGGCACAGGTAGGCAGCACTGCTGGGCACGGATTATCAGTGCCCTTATGATCAGTGCCTATCACTTCTCTGACAATTGCCGGTTATCGGCAGTACTTTCCTCACGCTGTGACAGCGTAAGGAAAGTGCAGCCGATAAATGGCAACTGTATTTACCCGGTGATCTGCTGTGTCAGCTTAATATCGAAATGACTACCAAGCAGAGAGAAAATCCTAACTCTTACTCACAACTCTTCAATTGCCAATCGGCTCCAGGGAATGGGGTACAAGATACTCACAAAATGGTACAAGGTTCCTGCACTGTTGCATAAAATCTACCATCAAATCCCAAATACTTGTTGGAGATGTAGAGCTGTGACAGGCACTATGCTGCATATTTTATGGCAATGCCCAAAGATTCAACCATTCTAGAATGAGGTTCTCACCACAACAACTTACATCTGTTTACTTAGGCCACGTATGATCCACCCACCAAACGTTGTGAAAGCTTTTATTTCACTACTATGGAAGAAGACCCATTCAGCCTCTAATTCTCTGTTTTGCTAAGGTGGATGACATCATGACTATGGAAGACCTCAGTTTCACATTGAACAAACTCAGAGAAGAAATTGAGGTTATGGAGACAATGGCGCTACTTCACCACTGCAGAAGCATACTTAAGCACCATGTCACAAAATGTCGACGCTTAACCTTAACTATGTCTGCCTCTAGCCTACTTAATTTCTAGTACTTTAACTAGTACTAGTAACTAGTTTTTCTAGTACTTTCCCCCTATATCCCCCTTCCCTTCTTCTGCCAGGGAAAAGTAGCTACCTTCTCTTCTGCATTGAAGATCATCTCAATTTAAGACATCTCAGTAGTCTTATTTCTTTTCACTACTTATTCTGGTCTTTTATATCTTTTCAGTAATCCCTATTTGGCTTACAGTTCAGCCTCCAGTGTAAATGCCAACCCGCATGCCCCTCAGCATGTACATGTCTGATCCCCAACCAGCCTAATCTATTTTCCCAAGGTATACGAGGATTGGAATGCTAATATGGTTATCTATACTTATTCCCCCTTTTTATCTTTATTAAAACCTTCAAAGTATTTGGAAAACCATGTAATAATGGATAATTACTGAACTGTCACTTTGTCTATGGTTTCAGTTGGAACTTCCAGAACAGTATTAGTATGTGTATTTGATTACGATGGCATAGATAATGATTTTATAACATGGCGATATAAAGAATGTTTTAAAAAAGTTTTTCCTAACAGAGTTGTGCTCCAACTTTCCTATCTCAAGTTTCTTCAGAGCATCATTTCAATTCTGAGACTGTTCTGCCATCTTTAGATCTATCAGGCAAACCCTTGGAAGTTCTGCCTTTAAAAAGATTGGACTTAGTCCAACCTTTTTCAACTTCTTTGAAGAAGTAGTAATCTGTTAGAAAGATGGATCTTTAATGATCCCAGGGGTCTAAAGAATGGTATGGTGACCCCTTAGAGTCATCTCCGCTGGATTATCAGGACTATCCATCTGGCATACCGTTTAGCGTTCCTTCCCCCTCCAGAAGAAGTTACTAAGTCATGGGCAGCATTTGTAAAGCTTTGAGTGTAAACAGTCTGTACAGCACCAGGTGGAACACACCAACATGTTTATGCGTCAGCACAAGGTCCACGTGGCTGTTTCCTCAGCGTTCCCTCATCATCAATTTTTTTTGCAGCATTTGTTGCGGTGTTATCTTTTCCCACCCTTTGTGCAATATTACTTTAGTCCCAAAGGTATGCTGACACGAGGTGAGCCAAGAACACGGAAAACTATCATTTACCTAGCATAACTTTCCTTTTCTGGCTCTCCCTCATACAAGTGTTCCTTTCCTGGTATCCATCACAAGTCTAAATATGCAACATTTAGGGAGAGGGGGAAGTGAGGACATATTGCTACTGAGAGTTTGATCTGAGGGGTCAGAAAGCAAAGTGGACACGAGGGAGATCCATGAAACAAAAAAAAAAAAAATCACAGAAAGTAAAAAAAATTTTTTTTAAATGTCTGTTCTATACACACACACAGTTTATCACCTGTAGAAATGGCAGCCTGGACAAGTGTACTCAGCCTCATTATTAGGAAATGTATGTATACACATGTAATAACCTTCTCAAAAGTCTACACTTGCCACAGTTTAATAACTCATAACTACCTAAAAGGACTAGCACGTTAACTAGAGAAAATGTCAAGTATAAATAACATTTCTTTTCTTACCAATTCTTCACATCTCTTCTGCTTCTTCTTTACCTCTTGTTCTAAGATTTCACATTCTTTACGCTTTCTTCTAAGTTCAACTTCCTTAAAAAACAAGGAAAAAAAAAAAACCTATGTATGCAAATAAAGCAGATCAGGTTTGGACTAATGTTTGTATTTTACAGAGATTAAGATGAGCAAACAAGTTTCAATATGTAGCCAAAATAGCAGACATGTGATGACATTATGCCATACAAAACTTTCAGGTACAAAGCAACTATTGTGTGTGTGTGTGTAATCTTTCTACCTACTAGACTCACCTGTGCTTCCCATGACATTCCCCCCCTTCCTGCTGCCAACCACTGTTAATACATTTCCATATATGTTATGCAATGAAAATATGTAAAGCTCTTACGTGTCACAAGGACCATCTCACTATAATCCATTCTGGACATGCTTTTGAAGTTACCCCATAAATAGCAATTAAATATGGAGTAACTAGTGCTACTTAAAAGCTTGTCGGACCAAGTGAATAAAAAGTAAAAAAAGTAATTAAACACACAGCATTAAAAACTGTCAGTATATGTTGTATTACATGTTGTTCATATTTACAGTCACTATGGGATTCCTTTTCTGTATTCCGCAAAAATCCTGCTTGATCCTGATATTCACTGTCCCTCCCTTCTTTGTCTGTATCCCCCCTGCAGCCTAACATTATGTTGACCATTCATTGCCACCTCTACTGAGCATGATCCAGTTTCATGTCCATTCTAAGATGTTCATTTCCTCCTTTTTCTTATCTGTGCAGCCCATGTTACTCTAGAGTCACACATGTGGGTGTATATACTCTGGATAAATGACAGCTCACTCCCTTGCTTCTCCTCCATGCCCACTAAGCAGCTAAGTACAATGGGGACAGGATATTACAGGTTGATTGATGGAGGCATCACCTCCCTCTAATTCTAAGTGCAAACAGTAGACAAAGGTTGGAGGGGCATAAAACAGGCTGTGATTGGCAGAACCTAGATAGCCCAGACCTAGTTTTTGCACAAAAAAATATTTGAGCTCAAATACATATTTGTATAATTATTTACAACATATACTTGATGTTATAGGTTTTGAAGGCTGTCTTTTTTTTGGGAACATGTGACTGGCAGCAGAGGCTCCTCTTGTCGATGTTACAGATTGGCTGGGAAAGAGCTGGGTCACATGACAGCTGTATATCACTTATGAGATTGAACTTCCCAAATTCATATATCAATTTGGGAGGAATACTCAAAACTATGTATGGCGCAAAAAAGGACATAGGTTACCAACATGATCCCAATGGTAAAGTATGGTGAAAGGAACATTATGATTTGGACTTGCTTCGCTGTCTCGGGGCCTGGAACACTTGCCATCATCAAAAGCAAAATGAATACCCAAGTTTATATGAGAAATAGAGAAAAAAAAAGCGCCACAAACTAAATAGAACAAAAGCTGCACTCCTAACCAAAGAAAAAGGTAAAAATGTGAATAAATCAAAGAGTGCGCTAAATATAAATAAATACAAAAATTATTAGTTTAAAATAATGATGTCCGTGATAGAAAAAATGTTATATAAAAGTCCATCCACCATAAAATAATTAAACAGTTCTGAAATCTTGTATAAATCAAACACCGTGCAAAAAAAAATCCACCACCGAATGAAATGGGTACACTCACCAGAGCTCCATGCTGACCAGATTATAAATCAGCAAAGATAGCGTTTGCTCTGGGAGCGATGATCAGCAGAAGTAATCCAAACTGGGAGCAATATACTGCAAGCAGCCAGTCAGCACAATATGGAATAGCCTTTAACAGCAGGTAGTCATCATGTCTCTATACCATAGATCATGTTCGGGGAATCAAAAAAGGAAATCATGGTGCAGTACGTTTAAAACCAAAATGTTTTATTAAAACGTCAGAAATGCACTCACAAACAGGGTGTCTAGCCGACACCAGCAATGACAGCCTCAAGAAAACAGGGACGAGCCTCGCTCACCGCGATATCACAGCCAACAGTCTACGAGGAGCGTCCAGACGTCACATCCAAAAGAAGCCCCGACCTACTAGTTTTGTCATCCAACGTCCTCACGGGGCTGCAGGCATCATTCTGGTATAACCACTTGAAGAACGTCGTGAGGACGTCGGATGACGAAACTAGTAAGTCGGGGCTTCTTTTGTGCTGACTGGCTGCTTGCAGTATATTGCTCCCAGTTTGGATTACTTCTGCTGATCATCTCCCCCAGACCATACGCTATCTTTGCTGATTTATAATTTGGTCAGCATGGAGCTCTGGTGAGTGTACCCATTTCATTCGGTGGTGGATTTTTTTTGCACGGTATTTGATTTATACAAGATTTCAGAACTGTTTAATTACTTTGTTATGGTGGATGGACTTTTATATAAAATTTTTTCTATCACGGACATCATTATTTTAAACTAATAATTTTTGTATTTACTTATATTTAGCGCACTCTTTGAATACCCAAGTTTACCCCAATATTCTACAGGATTATGTCAGGGTGGCTGTCCACCAGCTGAAGCTTCTTAGAAGTTGGGTGATGCAGCAGGACAAGGCACCTAAGAATCTAAGTAAATCCGCCACAGACTGGCTTCAGAAAAAGAAAATGTGCCTTTTGGAGTGACTCAGTCACAGCTCAGACTTTAACCCCCATAGAGAAGATGTGAAATGACCTCAAGAGAGCCGGTTACACCAGACATTCTATATAGTAAATGTTTCTGAGCTGAAGCACTTTTGTAAAGAGGAATGGTCAAAAATTCCTCCTAAACAGTGTGCAGGTCTGATCCAGAGGTACCAAAAGCCCCTGCGTGAAGCCACTGCTGCCAAAAGAGGTTCAACCAGCTATTACTTCCAAGGGTTTACTTTTTCCTCTGGCACAGTAAATGTTTAATGGATGTCTTCGATAAAGATATGAGAAATTAAAATTTTGTGTGTGTTATCAGGTTAATCACATTGGGGAAGATTTGCTAAAACCCGAGCACTTAGAATCTGGTGCGGCTGTGCATGGTAGTTAGTTGGCTTCTAACTTCAACTTGTTCAATTAAGCTTTACCAATGAAACCTGGAAGCTGACTGATTTCCATGCAAAGCTGCACCAGGATATTGCACGCTCCAATTTCAGTAAATCTCCCCCATTGTGTTTATCTATTGTTGTGACTTACGGTAGATGAGGATTAGATCAGATTTAATAGCAAATTACTGCAGAAAACCAGTTAATTTCAAGGGGTTCACATCCCTTTTCTTGCCACTTTATGTGGTTCTCTCTCACATATGTTCTTAATCAAACTGGTCATTGTGGTCACCATGTAAAAAAAAAAAAAAAATGTGTAACCTTGCAACAAGCTTTGACAAATCATTACAGAAAAGATAATAGTGCAAAAACAAATACAGATTGCCAATAAAGAGTGAGAAAGGGGTCCCTCTAGGAATAAATAGGGAAATAGGAGACCCTCTATGAACTAATTATTTGGAGTACTATCCCCTTATATTACATATGTATCAACAGGAATGTCTTGTGAGTGATGTTTGATTATTTTATGTGATTTAGCAAAAATATACACTGCTCAAAAAAATTAAAGGAACACTTTTTAAACAGAGTACAGCATCAAGCCAATTAAACTCCTGGGATATTGATCTGGTCAGTTAAGTAGCAGAGGGGGTTGTTAATCAGTTTCAGTTGCTTTGGTGTTAATGAAATTAACAACAGGTGCACTAGATGGGCACCAGTTAGACTACCCCCAAAACAGGAACGATTTTACAGGTGGAGGCCACAGACATCTCTTTCTTTCTACTCATCTTTTCTGACCGTTTTTCACTAGTTTTGCATTTGGCTAGGGTAAGCGTCACTATTGGTAGCATGAGGCGATACCTGGACCCTACAGAGGTTGTACAGGCAGTCCAACTCCTCCGAGATGGCACATCAATATGTGCCATTGCCATAAGCTTTGTGGTGTCTCCCAGCACAGTCTCAAGAGCATGGAAGAGATTCCAGGAGACAAGCAGTTACTCTAGGAGAGCTGGACAGGGCCGAAGAAGGTCCTTAACCCATCAGCATGACCAGTATCTGCTCCTTTGTGCAAGAAGGAACAGGATGAGCACTGCCAGAGCCCTACAAAATGATCTCCAGCAGGCCACTGGTGTGGATGTCTCCGACCAATCAAACAGACTTCATGAGGGTGGCCTGAGGGCCCGACGAGCTCTAGTGGACTCTGTGCTCAATGCTTAGCACCATAGAGCTTGATTGGCATGTCCGCCACTGGTGCCCTGTGTTTTTCACAGATGAGAGCAGTTTCACCCTGAGCACATGTAACAGACGTGAAAGGGTCTGGAGAAGCCATGGAGAATGTTATGCTGCCTGTAACATCATTCAGCATGACAGTTTTGGTGGTAGGTCAGTGATGGTCTGGGAAGGCATATCCATGGAGGGACACAAAGGCTAGGCAATGGCACCCTGACTGCCATTAGGTATCGGGATGAAATCCATGGACCCATTGTCAGACCCTACGCTTGTGAGTTTGTCTTGGTGCACGACAATGCTTGACTTCATGTGGCAAGAGTATGCAGACAGTTCCTGGAGGATGAAGGAATTGATACCATTGAATGGCCCCCGCCTGACCTAAATCCAGTAGAACACCTGGGATATCATTCTTCAGTCCATTTGATGCTGCCAGGTTACACCTCAGACTGTCCAGGAGCTAAGTGATGCCCTGGTCCAGATCTGGGAGGAAATACCCCAGGACACCATCCGTTGTCTCATTAGGAGCATGGCTTGACATTCTCAGGCATGCATACAAGCACGTGGGGGCCATACAATCTACTTTGTATAATTTTAAGATGTTGCAATGAAATTTCAGCAACATGGAGTAGCCTGCTGCATCATTTTTTCACTTTGATTTTCAAGGTGTCTTTAAATTCAGTCCTCTGTAGGTTGATAATCCTACACATTACCCAATCCACATCAGTATAGATATCCAGCATGATATTATTCCCTATTGAGATCTATGTTTTGAAAGTGTTCCCTTAATTTTTTTGGAGCAGTGTAGTTAACATCTGCAATCACATTTTCAAGAGCTGTGGTATTATCCCATCAATACTTACAAACCACAAGGAAACTCAAGGGAAGCTTTAACAGCAAAAAAAAAAAAAAAAAAAAAAAAATCAATAAAGCTCATTGCGAATTTAAACAGTAGGTATACTGTTTAGCTTGTGACCGAATCATATGATTATGAATGGATATTGTTTGCCTTTATATTTCTATGTTTAACACTGTCCTATATGTCAAGCAAAAGCTGACTTTCTCAGATCAATGTAGTACTGTCAGAACACCAGACACCCATTGAGGAGGCACAGTTGAAGATGATCATAAAGTTTTTCTATAGCAACAATTTTTATTTCCAACATAATAGTTGTGTTTTAAGCAACAAAAAACAAGACTTAGTATACTCTATTATTCTACATGATTTATATAAAGCCAACAGTTTGTACAGCACTCCACAATAAAAGAGACAGTACACCTACAACCCAACACAAGAGGGCCCTGCCTCTGATAGCTTACAATCTAACAGGAAGGAACAAGTGGTACAAAAAAGGTAGCAACTGTGAGGGATGAGCTGACGAAATAGTTAAAAGTTCAGTAGTTAGGTGATGGCGGGATAGGCTTCTCTGAAGAGATGAGTTTTCAGAGATCGCCTAAAGGTGAACAGAATAGGAGATACCGTAGCTGGACTGATTGAGGTAGGGAATTCTAGAGAACATAAGAGGATCTGGAGATGTCCTTGAGGTGAGCAAGAAAAAAAGGAGACAAGAAAGCTAGAGAGCAGGAGGTCTTGGGAGGAGTGGAGAAGAAAGTTTTGGGTAATATTTGGAGACAACTGACAATGTAGCTTTGAACAGAGTTGTGGATTGCTTTGTATGTTGTTGAATTTTGAATTTTACTCGTTTGATGCTCAGAGGCCAGTGGGGGGATTGGCAGATAAAGAACAGTTTGTAAGGTAGATAACCTGGCAGCAGAATTCATCATCGACTGAAGAAGATAGCCTGTGTAGAGTTAGGCCAATGAGAAGAGTTGCAATAGTCGAGGCAAGAGATAACCTGAGAGTGAATGGGAAGCTGGGGTTTCATTGATTAAGATGGGGTTCTAAAATTTATGTTAACAGCTAGAACTTTTCCTGCTGGAAACTTCATCTATACATGGGTATTTTTTTCCTACCAACCACAATTTTGGACAAATCTGAAAATAAACACATCTTTTTCATCAGGTATGATGAAATTAAATTTTTTGTCAAACAATCTTGCAGCAATATATAAAACACATTCATTCAGAGAATGAATTTTCTCTCGCCTAGCTTGTGGGCTGAACAAAACAAATCAAAAAGTGTATGACTAGCTTTACTTGCAGTGTTTTTCCCTTCTACAAATTTTGTATTCAATTGCAATGTGCCTTTGAACTTGCTAGAAAACAGGACTACTGCACAGTCAATTCACTAGCACATTTACAGTTCTCCCTGTAAAGATATACACTATATTGCCAAAAGTATTGCAGTCTCTGCTCTAATTCATCTCAAAAGTGTTCTATCGGGTTGAGGTCAGGACTCTCTGCAGGACAGTCAACTTCTTCCTCCCCAAACTCGCGCAACCATGTCTTTATGGACCTTGCTTTGTGCACTGGTGCGCAGTCATGTTGGAACAGGAAGAGGCCAAACTGTTCCCACAAAGTTGAGAGCATGAAATTGTCCAAAATGTCTTGGTATGCTAATGCCTTAAGAATTCCCTTCACTGGAACTAAGGGGCCAAGCCCAACCCCTGAAAAACAACCCCACACCATAATCCCCCCTCCACTAAACTTTACACTTGGCACAATGCAGTCAGGCAAGTACTGTTCTCCTGGCAAACGCCAAACCTAGACACGTCTATCCGATTGCCAGACAGAGAAGCATGATTAGTCACTCCAGAGAACATGTCTCCCCTGCTTTAGAGTCCAGTGGGGGGGGTGTTTTACACCATTGAATCCAACGCCTTGCATTGCACTTGGTAATGTAAGGCTTGAATGCAGCTGCTTGGCCATGGAAACCCATTCCATGAAGCTCTCTACGCACAGTTGTTGTGCTAATCTGAAGGCCACATGAACTTTGGAGGTCTGCAGACAGTTGCCAACATCTGCGCATTGGGCGCTTCAGCATGCGCTGATCCCACTCTGTCATTTTACGTTGCTTACCACTTTATGGATGAGTTTCTGTTGTTCCCAGTTGCTTTCACTTTGTTATAATACTACTAATGCAGGCCATAGATGGGTCGAAAATCGGCCGATTTTTCGGCCGAAAATAAAATCGTCTGATTTTCGGATCGTTAGTGGGCTATTTGTTCGGCCGTTTTTCGGTATTTTGGCTGTTTTTTTTAATCGGGAAAGTTGGAAAAAATCGGCCGATCGGCCGATTTTCGCGGCAATAATGGGCTAATCGGCCGATTTTTTACCGATAAAAATCTGCGCATGAGCAGTGACCTGCAAGAGGAAGACAAAAAGAAGAAGAAGAGGATGAAGAAGAAGAAGAGGATGATGATGAAAAAGAAGAAGAAGAGGATGATGATGAAAAAGAAGAAGTAGAAGAAGATGATGATGAAAAAGAAGAAGTAGAAGTAGAAGAAGATGATGACGAAGAAGTAGAAGAAGATGATGACGAAGAAGTAGAAGAAGATGATGACGAAGAAGTAGAAGAAGATGATGACGAAGAAGTAGAAGTAGAGGAAGAAGAGGATGATGACGAAGAAGAGGATGATGAAGAAAAAGAAGAAGAAGAGGATGATGACGAAGAAGTAGAAGAAGAAGAGGATGATGAAGAAGAAGAAGAAGAAGAAGAAGAAGGATGATGAAGTAGAAGAAGTGGATGATGAAGAAGAAGAAGTAGAAGAGGAAGAAGAGGAAGAAGAGGAAGAAGAAGAAAAGGAAGAAGAGGATGATGATGATGAAGAAAAGGAAGAAGAGGATGATGATGATGAAGAAAAGGAAGAAGAGGATGATGAAGAAGAAGTAGAAGTAGAAGTAGAGGTAGAGGTAGAGGAAGAGGAAGATGATGAAGAAAAAGAAGAAGAGGATGATGATGATGAAGAAGAAGAAGAGGGTGATGATGAAGAGGAAGAAGAGGATGATGATGATGAAGTAGAAGAAGAAGAGGATGATGAAGTAGAAGAAAAGGAAGAAGAAGAAGAAGAAGAAGAAGAAGAGGATGATGAAGAAAAGGAAGAAGAGGATGATGATGATGATGATGATGAAGAAAAGGAAGAAGAGGATGATGATGATGAAGAAAAGGAAGAAGAGGATGATGATGATGAAGAAAAGGAAGAAGAGGATGATGATGAAGGAGAAGTAGAAGTAGAGGTAGAGGAAGAGGAAGAAGAGGAAGAGGAAGAAGAGGAAGAAGAAGATGATGATGATGATGATGAAAAAGAAGATGAGGATGATGATGAAAAAGAAGAAGAGGATGATGATGAAGAAGAGGATGATGATGAAGAAGAGGATGATGATGATGAAGAAGTAGAAGAAGAAGAGGATGATGATGAAGAAGGAGAAGAAGAAGAGGATGATGATGAAGTAGAAGAAGAAGAGGATGATGAAGAAGTAGAAGAAGAAGATGATGAAGAAGTAGAAGAAGAAGATGATGAAGAAGTAGAAGAAGAAGATGATGAAGAAGAAGAAGAAGAAGAAGAAGAGGATGATGATGAAGAAGGAGAAGAAGAAGAAGAGGATGATGAAGAAGAAGAAGGATGATGATGAAGAAGGAGAAGAAGAAGGATGAAAAATAAAAGGAATTCCAGTCCGGCAAAAAGTGTCTCTGCAGAGAGCTCTGCTATTTCTTTGACATTTACAGAGCTTGCAACAATGTATCTATTTGTTTCCGAATAAAAACATCTGTATCCTAAATGGATACAAATAGATACATTGTTGCAACCTCTGTAAATGTCAAGGAACTGTCAAAGAAATAGCAGAGCTCTCTGCAGGGACACTTTTTGCCGGCTGTAGACAGGATGAAAATCGGCCGATTTTTTTTTACCATTGATGGTAACGTCGGCCACTTGAACGACCGATTTTTCGTTTTTTAAAAGAAAAATCTGCCGTTTTTTGACCCATCTATGGCCTGCATAAGAGTTGACTGTGGAAAATTTAGCAGCAAGGAAATTTCATGGATGGACTTATTGCACAGGTGGCAACTTATCATGGTACCACACTTGAACTCACTGAGCTCCTGAGAGCAACCCATTCTTTCATCAATCTTTGTAGAAGCAGTCTGTAAGCCTAGGTGCTTGATTTTATACACCTGTGACCATGGAGGTGATTAGAACACCTGAATCTAATGATTTGGAAGGATGTCCAAATACTTTTGGCAATATAGTGTATGTTGAACCAGTGCATATCTGGCAAGTATGATTTCATATAAATATAGGTATATATGTACTGTATGTTTCGTATATATGGGCCTCTAATACTGCAAGCGGCCGAACCAGATTTATGTTTTATACAATCTAAATATTTTCCATACAAGGCCAACTCTAAGGCATAGAGCATTAAGCCCAAATGTGTTAAATGAAATGGGTAATACAGTTCAATTTGATCCCAGATTTCTCCTAAATAATAAGACACTGGACTAGTAATATAAGGCCCCAAGTACACTGAGCATTTAGCCTCAATGCACGAGGCTCCAGTGCTTCGGTGTGACCAGGAGGCACACGTGTGTCATCCAACCCCGTTTCAGGCACCCTGTTGAACAGGGCTGGATGGTGCACAGTTTGGTAATTATGTTTGGGGCAGTGTGGGCCCAGGGATGAATGCCCGGAATGCAAAGAGTGGGCATTCTGGACATTAATCCCAGGAATCATACTACTCTAAACATTAATACCACTTGGTGCACCATCCAGCCCTGTCAAACCACAGTAGTTCTCGGTCTCTCATTAACTTTTACAGGCTGCTGGCAGCAGGGATGGACCGCACACCTATACCTTTCATTAGCACCTAAATGATGGAGCTTCAATGTCCAGTGTGCATGAGGCCTTACAATAAACTATATAAATTACAGCTTCTTCCCACACTTCAAAGGAATACTGTTTAGACAGCGGTTATTAGTGAAACCCTAGTAGATGGTAGATGCAAACAAGGTAGATATAGTCTTACAGTTCATCTGGAATTTTCTCTGTAAGGCAGTGTTTCTCAGTATGCAAGGATGGTGAGGGTATAGGGATTTAGGACAAAAAAAAAACAAAAAACTAAGATTAGAATGTATATATCTACTCTTGATAATCTGTATGGGGGTCTGGATTGATCTCCACTGATCAGATTCAGACCCCCAAGAAGAAAAAGTGAAATTGAAAAAATGGAAAAAATTAAAAGTGTAAATAAATATAAAAATCTAAATATTTTTAAAAATTGTCCGCTGAAAGTAGGTGACCTTCTTTAACCATGTCACAGTAAGTAATGGTGAGGACTGCCCTTGGAGCATCCGTACGAGAAAAAGCACATGCAACATAATTTAAAAAGTGCTGTAGACATGCTGTACAATGCAAGACATAAAAAACGTGTTGCAGCCATGCGCATCGGCCTGCAATATGTGAAAGAGTATTGCAGTCATGCACTTGACAGGCCCTAAGCTTCAACCCCATAGGGAAAATAACTAGAGACCCCTAGTGCCCTCCTAGGCACTTGGGATCCAATAAAACTGTTGCAGTGCTAGTCCACCAAGTGCAAAGACCAATGTTAAAACACCAGAGATTTAAAGGATAAACCTTTAGGGAGAGACTGAGTACACACGCCAAGCTCCATAAAAAAAGAAGGGCAGCCCCTAACTTACTACAGTGGTGGTCAGAGGGACATTCTGTGGCTCACAGTCAACACCACCAAGTATCAAAAAACATCAATGCAGAACCATTAGTGAAGTATACCACATCTTGTGTATCTCGTGTATGTGGTGTCAAAGCGTCCTGTAGGTAACTCACATAGTACACTAGCAGTACACTAGCTGACCTAGGGAGAGCATCAAAGCAATATTCAGTGCCTGAGGAGTTACGTTACAGGCTGTCCTCGCAGCTACGTTTTTACAGGGTCTGCGTACGGCCTCCAAGGCGGTTCTGAGGACCAACCAATCCAGAAAAGTGCATGCATGAGAGAGAGAGAGAGGGGGGGGCGAGAGGGGGGGCACGAGAGAGGGGGGGCGAGAGAGAGAGAGGGGGCGAGAGAGAGAGAGGGGGGCGAGAGAGAGAGGGGGGCGAGAGAGAGAGGGGGGCGAGAGAGAGAGGGGGCGAGAGAGAGAGAGAGAGGGGGGGCGAGAGAGAGAGAGAGGGGGGGGGCGAGAGAGAGAGAGAGGGGGGGGGGCGAGAGAGAGAGAGAGGGGGGGGGCGAGAGAGAGAGAGGGGGGATGTGAGAGAGAGAGGGGGGTGCGAGAGAGAGGGGGTGAGAGAAGGGGGTGACAGAGAGAAGGGGGTGACAGAGAGAAGGGGGTGACAGAGAGAGAGGGGGCGACAGAGAGAGAGGGGGCGACAGAGAGAGAGGGGGCGACAGAGAGAGAGGGGGCGACAGAGAGAGAGGGGGCGACAGAGAGAGAGGGGGCGACAGAGAGAGAGGGGGGGGCGAGAGAGAGGGGGTGAGAGAGGGGGTGAGAGAGGGGGTGAGAGAGGGGGAGAGGGAGAGGGAGAGAGAGAGGGGGTACGAGAGAGGGGGTACGAGAGAGGGGGTACGAGAGAGGGGGTACGAGAGAGGGGGTACGAGAGAGGGGGTACGAGAGAGGGGGTACGAGAGAGGGGGTACGAGAGAGGGGGTACGCGAGAGGGGGGACGAGAGAGCGCGAGAGGGGGGACGAGAGAGCGCGAGAGGGGGGACGAGAGAGCGCGAGAGGGGGGACGAGAGAGCGCGAGAGGGGGGACGAGAGAGCGCGAGAGGGGGGACGAGAGAGCGCGAGAGGGGGGACGAGAGAGCGCGAGAGGGGGGACGAGAGAGCGCGAGAGGGGGGACGAGTGAGCGCGAGAGGGGGGATGAGTGAGCGCGAGAGGGGGGATGAGTGAGCGCGAGAGGGGGGATGAGTGAGCGAGAGAGGGGGGATGAGTGAGCGAGAGAGGGGGGATGAGTGAGCGAGAGAGGGGGATGAGAGAGAGGGTAAAAAAGAGGGGGGATGAGAGAAAGGGTAAAAGGGGGGGTGAGAGAAAGGGTAAAAGAGGGGGGGGGGAAGAGAGGGGTGGGGGAGAGAGGGGGGGGAGAGGGGGGGAGAGAGAGAGGGGGGGGGCTGAGAGAGGGGGGTGAAAGGTGAGAGAGAGAAAAAGAGAAAGCGAGAGAGAGAGACCCCCTAGCCCCTGTCTTTAGTTCCTCCTGTGCCTCCCTGTCCAAGTCCCTATCTTTGGGTAGATGTATGTGATGCCTTGTACTTGGCATGCCAGTAGCAGGCAAGGTCCATTCTCTCATTCTGTCTAATCTGCTCCTTTCTCTGCTCTGTGGTCCCTGGCTGTCTGCGCTCTTGCCCGTCCTAGTCCTCCGGGCCCCTGGTCAGCCTCTCCTCCAAACGGCAGTTGTTGTTGTCAGAGCCACGAGCTAGGAGGTTGGAGGAGTCCATGCACTGGGATATGCCACCACCGGGGATGCTGCACCTGCTGCTGCTCTCTTTTCCAGGGGTCAGGGAGGTAGTGGGGGGTCTTCTCCTTCCCAGGCTCGTAATCCTGCCTGCCTTCGATGGTCGCCTTCCCCCTGCTCTCGACACCACCAGGACCGGGACCCTCCAAGATAAGGGGCTCGAGGGGCAGCTGCTTTGGCCTCACATTAAGGGCAGCTGCCCCTTTTGCCCCACATTAAAGAAGGCCCTGCTCGGAGGGCAGGTTGCTACTACAAGGCTCAGTCCACTACTTTACTAGTTCACAGTTCTACAGAAGAGAAAGTGTCCTCCTGTTTACACCAGGAGTTTTCACTGAGCAAAAAGAGTGACTGTGTGCCTGGTTGTGGGCAATGGTTGGAAAAGAACCCTGGGCATCTTTCTAGCGGCTCTTGAGTGGGTACCGCTATACTACCAATAAACTGGTGCAGTATGGGAGGGTTCATACTTGCTTTCCCAGTTTTTTGTTGGCAGCATCCTATCTCCTATAGGTGGCACTATATTACCCATACTTCCCCTACTATATCTATGCCCCTTAATGAACAGTAAGAAATGTGTATTTTTATAGCTATACCTCATTTCAGCTTTTAACGGAAACATAATGTATGCCAATCAAAATATGTAACATGTCATTGATGACCTATTTTGGGACAGGCCAGCTGCTTGGCTTTCTTTGGCATCAATAAATAAATCATAGGGAAACCTGCATCTGCAGCAGGAAAAATTTGACCCCTTGATTAAAGGGTTTCCTCATTAAATGATAAATGAAACCCAAAGTTATATCTTACCAAACCTTCTTTGAGCTACTACATAGATGTCAGACTACTGTAAACATTTTAAAGCTGAAGTTTTGCGAATGTGTTCACCAGTGGAAGTACTTACATGAAAGAACAGTATCCCATGTGCTTGTGGCTGCTGTGTTAGTTAAAAGTCCTCTGCCCCTGGATACCCCTGCAGCAGTTATCTTCCAATGCTGCGGGGGTTCATGAGCGGCTACAGTTGTGACAGGCCCTCGTCAAGTGTTGACTATGCCTGCACTTTCTGCCTCTGTGCTCCATTCACAGAAGCTGTATTATCGGTTCCCACAATGAAAAGCATTATATGACTGGAGGAGGTGGACCTTTAATATTTATATTAAGCCTGCAGCACCAGAATATCACGGCTTCGGGTTACCGTCAGACAGCAGTCACCACTACACCAAGCATTTGTGGCAAGTACTGTCCCTGGTGCAGTTTAAAAACAAATTCACTAAACTTTAAGGTCATGTCAGCTGGTTGAACCTGCAACAGTATAATAGGAGTGAGCCTTCAATACCGGTATGAAGAGGAATTCATTTTTTAAAATTAAACTGAACTGTAGCCACCTAGAAAATGTCATGTAACGCTGCTACCAGATATTTTTTCCACTCACAATAAAAGTTTACGTTATTGGCTTCGGTTTGTGTGTTCTAGAATTGGCTCCTGATGAGCTGTCTGCAGCATGGTAACAGACACTGGTCTGGGGGAAGACGTCAGGAAAATACACTGGCCATACTCAGGAACACCCACGATATGGTTTCTATATGTAATGTTGCTGTGGATGAGAGATGGAGGGGTTGTTGGTGGCTACACCGTTCTGAGGAACAGCAGCTTTTGCACACTGTGGTCACAATCTCTTGCTGACCTGCATGGGCATGACAAAATTGGACAACTACAAGCGATTTAAAATATAAGGCATTGGAATTCATAGGTAATAATATATTATACTGTTTAAATGGGCACAATAGAAATAGAATACTGCTTATGGCTACAATCCTGCTTTAGTTTAAAAAAAATGGAAAATCAGATAGCTGTAAAAACCAGACAGGGGTTCTAATGCTTTCCCAAAACAAAGAAAAATTGGATCGACTATATTGGTATACACTATAATACTGTTGAAATTGTCATTTAACCACACATATACATATCCTATAGTTTTCTAATATTCACCAAGTTCCATTAAAACATGGCGGCAGAAGAAGCATACCACAGTGTTAAAGTGGTCGGTCCTGTCAGAGTAAAAAAAGAACAACAAAAAAAACACACAAAAAAGGAAGATGCCCTGGGATTTCAGAGCTCCTATATGGACTGCTCTTGCAGCTAATTGTTTTCTACCTTTGCTGCATTACACGCTGCAGCTCCTGTCAGTCTCTTCAGCATTCAACACTTCTGGGAGTGTCTGATGCCTGTGTCCCCACCACTCTCCATGGTTCCTTTCTCCAACCCCTAGGTCACTATGTAGTGATTTAGTGATGTAGTGCTCTCCTGTGACCCTGAATCAGCTGACAGTGGGCTAAAGCTCCAGGCTCTGGATGGATCAATGTCAGGATCCACTCAGATGCCTGACCAGGAGCTGATTCAGCCTCTCAGCATGCTGCTGAGAGCCTGAGCCAGCCGCTTCCGCCCCCTCCCTATTCTGGTGGGCAGAGCAGCGAGCCACTGCTCTCTGATCAGAGTGGAATAAGACTGAATGATCGAGGGTCATTATCACTCAGTCTTAGAGCAGGTGTGGGACAGCTGCAGCATCGCAATGATGTTGCAGTCAAAGAAGTGAGTAAGTGTATATTTTTTTTCAATTCCCACATTTCTCCTGTAAGGTCCAAACAAACTTTCATTTCACGATAATTTGCAGTAACACGACTTAACTTCAACACACTTTAATACACTTTAAGTGCGTTGTAATGTTATTCATTTAGAATGGCACCCCAACACACTAAGGCAACGCACAACCATGCATTGTGGTGCACTACCCCAGAAAAAGATGCTGCATGTACTTTACATTGTCCGCTTTCATGTAAATGGGGTGCCCTAACACAAATTAACATGTGACACAACCTGCATGCATTAAGACATTGCACAAGAACCGCCACGTGTGAATGAGCCCCAAATGAGGCCCAATCCAATAGGACAGGTGAAAATGTACTTTGCAAAACATTTTATAAATGGGCTTGTGTAATATAAATAAGGAAAAATATATTTTGTACATCTCAGTATAGTACAAAGGTAATTTTAGGGAATTTAAAAAACTACTTTTAAATTAGAGAGCTTATGAACTTAACATGTCTGATTTATAACTGTGTAATCTTATGCCCAGTGATCTGTGCTACCCACAAGGTTGCAAATAGCTAAGGTTGTATTTCCTACTAGGCCTTTATGCAGAAATTGTAATCAACCCATTAACTAAAAGACATTTTATTTATTCTACAACATATTTTGCTACCATAACTAAATGTTTACTAGTTAAAAAAAAAAAAAAAAAAACTATTTTTGCTTGTTGTTCAGGCTCCACTCGATTCTTCCATTATGAAAATATATATGACTGACATAATATAGGTAAATAAAAGCATGCATTTTGAGCTACAAGCTTAGAGGGTTTTTGGCCCCAATAGACTTTAATGCTAATGAAATGAAAATGTGTCAAAAACATGCATATTGCACTCGTGTTTTCCCCTCATAACGAACCCTCCATTACCTAAATATTATAATAAAAAAAAAAAGCATGTGAAAACGACCAGAGGTGCTGAGCTGAAGTGGTGAATTCATCCTAACAATCTGTGGTATTCATAGGCACTTTTAACCTGTATCAGGTTATTAGAACCAACCTATCGTAAATAGGTTAAGTTCAGCAAACCAAGCTTACAGTTTAATTCAATGAAAACTGTACAGCTATCATCTTACCCACAACTAGACAGTGCTTTGATGTGCTGCAAAAGTAAAGGGAAATCATAGTAACTGTACCTGTAAGCCTGGTGGTTTGTAATTTGATGCCGGCAATTCAGTAGAGCGATGCCCTACCTGCTACAGCAGCCCAATCCTCAATGCTACCACAGCAACCAAAAGGATTAAGAGGATCAGACCACTAGGCAAGGAGGGGAGAAGGGAGGACGAGATCCTTCTGAATACCAGTACAAAAAGGAATCTCCTATAGACAAGGGTTCCCACACTTCATCTCGCACACATAAATGAGTCTCTACCTCATAAGTGATATCCACAAGGTCTTTACAATGTATTTCAAAGTAACATCTGTTGTGCTCCCATCTGTAATGGAACAAGCTTAAATCCCCAAAGGCTGTCCTTAGCAGGTGTCATGACTGACAGCACACAAAATCCTCTTCTGTACTATCCAGCATCTCAGGAGGAAAAAAAGCAAATTGCTATGAGCAGATCATTTTTAAATTCACAAGCACAGCGGTAATCAGAAGTGCATTACCCTAGAGCTACATGAAGACAAAAATTATATAGAAAATCAGTACTGTGCAAAATCATGCCACTTTACTTGTTGCATGTCTGTAGCCCTAAAGCTATATATATATATATATATATATATATATATATATTTTTTTTTTTTTTTTTTTTTTTTTTTTTTTGCGGTACCAAAACCCTTTCATCACTGTCTGGGACACTGGCACATAAGTGTCTAATGCTCACTATGTCTAGGTTGACATAGCACTGTTGATGTAAAGTACATGGAAAGCACACACATTTTTTGCACATCAACATGTGATTGCAAGCTAAACAGGCTTTTACAAAATGAATGGGTTGTCACACAGCTGAGATGTCCAGAAATCGGACCTGCACCTATTTTACCAGTGCACCACACTGCAATGCACCTAATGCGTTACCCATCATCTCCATCAGAAAGGTATGTTCAGAATCAAAGGGACTGCGCTGCACATATAATAATACAGAGCTAGCCAGAACATGCGTGTTCCCACAACGTGACAAGTGTGAACAGGGCCTAAGAGAATTTATGTCAACAACAGGATTACAGGGTTGCTATGGAAGAAAACTGCCGGGGAATATTACCCCTTTAGCCAAATATTTCATTCTAAAACACCAGGGAAGGTATATAAACAATCTTTGAAGTATTTTGGTATTAAGCTCAAAATCAAAACTGTATTATGCTGTAGCTTACCAATTCTTTGACGTGGTGGCTGCATTTTGTTTTGTTTACTTTATTTTCACCTGTTGATCCTGCCATTAAGAGCGAATTCCCACTCAAAGCCAATAAATCAAAGAGAAGCTGCACTAAGGGCCAGCGTGGTGCGAGATTTAGCATATCTTTTTTGTTGTTTTGTATAAGCTTTATTTGAAGTGTACAAAATGTACACGTCGTTTACTGTAATGCTGGGAACGGGATGTGCTGTGGTGCCCGATATTGCAGTGCGATTCGGCCCATGTGCTGAGATACAATGCAGCATGTGTGCATTTTACCGCAGTGCGCAGCATTACAATGCTAAGCTGCATTGCAGTGTGAATGGGACCCATAGGAAACCATTGTTTTCTGTGTGTCCCTGCAGTGACAGACGTTTTACCATGCGGTACAACAGAGGTCACCACACACAGTGTATATTGGCTCTAAAACATGCTTACAATGATCAGCTTATATCTATTTATGTAAAACCTTTATTACTCCCCCTTACTCCCCCTTCACCCCCCCCCCAAAAAAAAATACTGTTCTCAGAACAGCTTAAAAAGTGTTAGTTGGAGTTTGGCTTTGATTTTTTGTCAAGTATGTGTAATCTGCCAGTACATCTAAAAGGTGGTCATAGATGGATCAAATATTTGGACAGTTCAGCAGGGACTAGTCACAAAAACCCCCAAAAAACAAAAACGTATCTATGGCCGGGTTAGGACTAACTTTTTAACCTTTCCCCAGACTGACAGTGCTGTTGTTCAAAGGTGTCTCCGTTACTGCTATATTCACAGTAGAAACAGAAAGTGTGTTACTAGCCAGATCAGCAGGTGAAATTGCCTACAAAAAATAAAAACTGCAGCCCCAATATTTAGGGATTGGTAATTTGCAATATATGTATTATCTTTTTGTTTTTGTGGTTTAATACCACTTTAACCACTTGCCTACCGGGCACTTATACCTCCCTTCCTTACCAGGCCAATTTTCAGCTTTCAGCACTGTTGCACTTTGAATGACATGGTCATGCAACACTGTACCCATATGAAATTTGTATTTTTTTTCCACACAAATAGAGCTTTCTTTTGGTGGTATTTACTCGCCGCTGGGTGTTTTATTTTTTACGCTATCAACAAAAAAAAGAGCAAAAAATTTGAAAAAAAAAAAGTTTTACTTTGTTTCTATTATAAAATCTTGCAAACAGGTAATTTTTCTCCTTCACTGATGTGCGTTGATGAGGCTGCACTGATAGGCGGCACTAATGATGGGCACTTACTGGTGGCACTGCTGGGTGGCACTGCTGGGCACTGACTGGCAGCACTGATGGATGGCACTGCTGGACTGCACTGAAAAATGGCACTGCTGGGCGGCACTGCGGGGCACAGGTGGGTGGCACTGATGAGCACAGGTGGGCGGCACTGATCGGTGGCACTGCTGGGCACCAATCATCAGGGCACTGATCATCAGTGCCAATCCCTCCAATGACAACTGCCGGTTCTCGGCAGTACTTTCCTCATGCTGTGACAACGTGAGGAAAGTACAGCTGATAACCACCAATTGCATTTCCCAGTGATCAGTTTGTCATTGGACATGGCTGATCATGTGTTAAAGGCTGCTGTGATTGGCCTTTTACCATACCACATGATCAGCTGTGTCCGTAGGACACAGTGAACACGGAGACCGCGTTCTGGGAGGACGTCATATGACGCCCACCCAGAACTGGCCGGCCGCAGTGAAGCCGTCATTCAGCTAGCTGCGGTCGTCAAGTGCTAAGTAAAAATTTACCATTTTACATTATAAAGAAAAAAAAAAAAATCTGTGCATGGTTATTGCACAAAGCTGAAAAACCTTTATTACAAAGAAAACTTTTGAGTGTACAGGAAATGCACTTAGTCAGGAAGTATAGATTTAGTAATTATAGGAGATGAATGTTATTCCAGCCAGTTAAATGGCCACATACATTAAATCACCTTTTATTTGCAAACAAATCCGTTTAGCACTGCCGCATGATAACTGAGAACCAAAAAAACAGTTTTTCAGATTCATTTTTTTCCTGTTCTTAAGAGTCTGGCTGGATTATCAGGATACAAATTAATGAGTCATTTTCTATTCCTCCATGTAGCTTTAAACCAGACTCTGAAAAACTCAGATTCCAACAAGTCTGGGAAACATTCCAAATGTATATGGTTTGCCATATGTGCCCTGGGATCTTTGTCCACAGAGAAAAAAAAAAAAAAAAAAAAAAAGAAGATTGTCCCCATTCACTGTAATGTCCCAAAGCATATTGCTAACCCAGTTGTTAAAAGTCATTGTAGAGGCTCTCAACTGTGCAATGATCGAATGGAAAGATTTTATAAAACCCATGGCAAGGTTCAACTGAAAGATGTACCCCTATACAGGCATCATAAGACATTGCTTAGACCAATGTGCTAGCCCCTGGAGATGACTACTTCATGGTCACAATACATATGCACATCCAACCTCTAGCTATTGTCTATGACCTATTTAAAGTTAATCTCCCATCAAAACTTATAGTTAGGCTTTTAAATAAAAAAAATAAAAAAAACATGAAGTCAGGTACAGGCTTTCCTACCTAGACATTGCTGCAATGATAACTATGACACACTATCACTTTTTATATAACAATAACAACTTTGCATACTTAACCTTGACTTTTCTTTTCATGGTAATGTTATCATCACAGGCCAGGTTTGTTTGTTTTTTTTCTTTTTAATTTCCATTTCAAAAGGTTTATGGAGTTTATTACAGCTACAGAATTAAACTTTAGCAAGGGCATTTGTTGACAAATGCATAAACAATTGTGGAAACACGTATGTCACTCGATAGAAGGTGGTGGCAACTTAAGGGCCCGATCGCAAAATGGTATAGAGAGACGTCAGTTTTTCTGAATGCCTTCTGCAAGGGCGCAACAAAATCAATTATTCTCTATATGCCCTATTCACACCACTACGCTAGTATAATGTGTAGATTTTTTCTTAATAGGAATCTGCAACATATGTAAAACTCATTGAAGAGTTCATGAAAACTGATGTAAACAGATGTCTCTGCAAGTGAAATCTGCGTGTCAGTTTTTCTGCAGTATGATGTGAACGAGGCCTTAAAGTAGGTGTCTAGTACAGCATTTCTCTACCAGGGTGCCAAGAATGGCATTCAGATAGCACAGAGCCCCCAATGAGCTGCAGAACTGTAGATCAGCACAGTGAGAGCTTCATCGGGGCAAGCAGAAGGGATAATTCCACCAGTGGGCCGGATCCTGCGCCATCCCATAGGCACCTGAACCTTGCTGGCAGCAGTGGAGGAGGTGTCTGCATGAGTGGGAAGCCTGGGCAAATGAGTATGCTGGAAGAGATGTACGATTCTAGCAACTGGGTGGTGCCGAGGTGTGGCTGGCCGCATGGGGGTGCCCAGAAGTGGCTGGTGGCACAGTGGTGCCCAGGTGTGGCTGACAACATGGCCGTGCCCAGGTGTGGCTGGCAACATGGCAGTGCCTAGGGCTGCATGACAGTGGTGAAAGTCGCATGGGAGCTTTGTGTTTGCCTACTGACAATGCCAGATTTATACTTTTGCCCACTTCCTAAGACAACTGCCTTCTAATTCTGCCTCAGCAATATACAGTATATATGTGTGTATACGTATGTATGTTTATATGCATTTGTGTATGTATGTACATTACCTTTAATCATTAATCTCCTAATCCTGTGTGATCACAACTGCTTTTTTAGTGCTCATTCACAATGTTGGCAAGGACTGCCGCTCCTCTGAAAAGCTATCCATGCTCGGATCTCTTTTCAGAGGAATTGGACATGCTGTTAAGAGGCAATATGTTGCCTCCTCAATACTTGTTTTAACCCCTTAAATGCAGCATCACAATGCCACAACTGCATGCAGTGGCCCCATTCCACTGGGGATACACTTCCTACCATGGCCACAGCATATTCTGTATATGACCCTGGCTGCTGCCTCTGCAGCTAAAGGGGGAGCAGATGAGGGTAGTAAAAACATGGTTCAACTGCATGGTTTTATCTTCCCCCAACATCACATGTGAACGAGATCTTGGATCACATCTGTGTGGTTTCATGCTGTGTATAATAATTTCACTGGGCTGCCCTACCCACAGAAATGCAGGGAAAGTCAGTGACCATGTTTTAAAAATCGTGCTGCACCAAAAATACACCACCTTTGCCAATGCATGGGGGTACCATTAAGAACTCATGCATGCATGTCTGCTAAACAGCAGCACGTTTGCCTTTGTGTCGGGAACACGTACGTTTTTCTGCGTGTTACCAGACATGCAGCAATGTGAACCAAGCCTTAGACTGGGGTGACTCGAGACTTAAAATATCTTTCAGGGGCGCTCTGACTGGAAAAAGGTTGGGAAACACTGTTCTAGAGAATACTGTGGATTGGTCAGGCAAACATTAATCCTCTTATCCACTGAATCCGCTGGGCTATTTAATGCAACTCTGGGGAAGGTGGGGCTAGAGCAGAACATTCATAGTCTAAATATTGCTTTTAAGTATATAGGTAAATTAGTTGCAGATAGATAGTGGTGGGTAGGAAAGGAAGGGGAGGTGGGCCTAAACTGGGGACGAAGGGAAGCGGGGTGCAGTGGCCTGTGTATCTGTACCAGTCCATAGAAGCCTTGCGCCTTGGCCGATGCAGCCAACCTTAGGATTTGTTATTTACATGCATTCATAATATGTTATGGGCTGTGTGGAGGTGACATGATTCCAGGATGTCTAGTTAGCTCTAAATTTATCCCTTGTGAGAAACTGTAAATTATTCCATTTGTTTAATATCTTGTATTTTGTAAATCAAAGCTAGGTAAGTGGAGGGATATTTTGTTTCCAGACAGTGGTGATTCGTGCTTTGGCTGTGTTTACCAAATGTCTGGCTAGGGAATTTTTGTATTTAGAAAGCAGGATGCCATTCAGATGTAGGAGACATGGTGCTGTCGTCTCCCTGAGTGAAGCAGAGGTGATGTAATATACTACCTCTTATACTGTGCTCCAAAGGAGAGAATGCATGCACAGTCCCAAAGAAATTCAATATAGTTCCCATGATGCCTGTCCTCATCTACAGCTGACGTCTGATATCAGTTTGTGTAACATGGAGAGAAAAAAAACCATATCAGGTTTAGCTTATGCTTGGTAATTACCGGTAGGTCTTTTTTTGAGGGAAAGTAAAAGGGAAGGAGTGGGCTAAAGTTAATTTTGTACAGTGTCTGTAAATCTGCTAATAAAGGTGTGCAATGACATTGGATGTAATTTGGTGCCTCTGATTTGTGAAGGTGGATTTTGAAGTAGGACAGTATACCATAATGGTGGAAAGTTTGTAGTATAGTGGGAATGGAATGAAGAGGTTAGGTGATTAAGAGGATTAGATCATCTATGTATGCAGCAAGTTTGTGATGGCCTGAGGATTTCTGGAGGCCTGTTGGTGGGCCCTTATGGCGCAAAAAGGAGCTCCAAAGTTAGGAAAAATTTGAGGGAAGAAAATGGAAATCCTTGTGATGTACTGGTTGAAATGAGGCAAATATTCCAATCTTGTGTCATTGAATTTTACTGCTGCCACTCGATTGGTGTAAAATGTCAAAATCCAGGATCACTTGTATTCCACAGGGCCAATGTGCAATTCAGAAATTTCCAGTCCACTCTGTCAAAAGAAGAGGTGAAGGGTGTCACTAACCCTTACCTAGGGGTATCTGTGTTAAGTTCCTTTAAGTGCTTTGAGATTAGAAGCAGCCTATGTGGAGATGAGGGTTAGCAACGAAGATGGATGAAGGTGTGTTCATGGCCACACTGATTATTAGTGTCATGCACAGGTCTAAATATGTGGGAGACAGAAAGAGGAGTGCAGGGCAGCAATAGGCAACCAAGCCATTAATTTAAAATAAACAGCATACTAACAAAACAAAAAAAAAAAAACACCTGTTATCCTCCATATTGCCCTAGCTGCCTTGGTAAGGGTGGGCTAAGAAAAAAGTCAGTCCTTAATGGATGCGTGCAATAACATCTAAAGCACTTATACTGGGTAACAACGGGCACATCCGACTCCCAGGCTGGACAACCAAGACCACCCTCAGGGGTTATCTGAGGTAGGCAGAGGCCATCTCTTGCTCTTCCTGTAATATGGCTGTGGGAAATGGGAACAGATAACTGCCCAAGGGAGAACAATACTGAGTGCAGCAGGTGGGTCGGTGGCTGCCCGTGAGTCAGGTGCCATTGTAATACTTTGTAGCTGTAAACAATGCAGAAATATGCAAATTACGTACCAATAAGAACAGCTTGAGACCAGTACAGTAGTGGACATTGTACCTTTGTATTGCAGCAACTGCAGTTATTGGGGGGAAAGGGGCAAGGGGACATCTTTCTCAAGGGGTACACTGTCTATAGCAACGTAAAGCCTCTCTGGTATTAACAGTTCTTGATGACTGGGTGAGGAGAAAACCAAGTATATAACAGGAATCACGACTGTTCTGCTCATTACTAAAACTTCATCTGGACTGCTATGTAATGCAAAATCTGGGCATATTGTTTACAATGTTTCTATTCATGGAGGTAAACAGTGCCAGCGGAGGCTGTCGTGGGGGTCAAGAGACTAAAACTTAAAAATTACTGTCAGGCGACCCCAGGTGGAAAAGACGAAGGCCCTATCTCTCTGAGTGTATGCCCCTTAGAGGAGAAGCAATCTCAGTGTAGACCTCTCTCCCTATCTTACTAGTGTCCCCTTTGAAAGCAGAACACTTGGATATCATACTAGATTAGCGGAGAGTTATTATTTTACTCCTGTGCTTCTTGTTGCAAGGGAGCACTGGTATTATGTAAAGGTGGATTCAAAGACTAAGTGTTGATTTACTAAAGGCAAATAGGATGCTAAATTTGCAAAGGAATTTTCCTAGCTTAGTGAATGTGGTGAAAACTCACTTTGCAAAGAATACCCAATCATGTTCAAGGAAATTAAATACTGTAAAAATAAACTTGCACATGATTGGATGATGGAAACCAGAACTTCCTGATTCACTAAGCTCCTTCCCTTGTAAGTGAACAGCCTATTTCCCCCTGGTAAAATCAACCCATAAGAGTCTTATAAGCCAGGTGTAGAGAATAAGTATATTATTGGACGTGAAAGTTGTGGTTGTGTGACAAGACACCTGGTTTAGTTATAAAAATCAAAAAATGTGGCGCTACTCATAAAACTAAAAATTACTAATCAAAAAAATATATATAACACATACAATACACCTCGTGAGATAAATATACATATAATAATCAAGTGGTCATAGTGATCAGAAAATATATATTAAACTAATATCATAAAAAGCATAGTGTATAAATATTGTGTATTAACAATCATTGTGACAGTTTATAGCACATGAAAACAATAAATAATTATGATAATTAAACTGTGATCAATCATGCAAATAAAGTGCAAAAAAAGTCACACTAAAGCACAAACGAAAAATAAAAAATGTGTAGACAAATGTCCAATGGGTGGGTGACACCACTACTGCAATTGCAAACACACGTGATCATAAAGTGACTCCAGGTGCAGAAACTCCAACACACGGCTAGATTAGCCTCTCACCTCCAGGCTTCGACCCGTGAAGGTCAAAGCGTATAGTGGGATCAAACCCTCAAATCCTCTCAGCATCTACTGATATCCACTGATCCACTTTCCCCATCCATAGATATCCTTCTCTAGGGGTCGATGATCAAGCAGTGGCTCCTCTTATGGGATATGGGTATGTGCCAAAAAAATAAACACAATCTCCCATAATGTAGCAGGTAAATTTAATGAAAAAAACAAACCATAAACATATGGAGACAACTCACATCCGTCCTCAAAGATGACAGCTTACAACCCTATGCTTTTGGGTGTAATCTGCATGGGTGTACAGGAATCAAAAAAAGGTGCACCAAGATGGCCACCACACCGGAAGTGCGTCACCACGTCAGGCCGACGCGTTGCGTCACAATATCATGTGACTTCCTCAGGGCTGGGACTCATAGTGACGAACTTCCTTTAAATACTCGGTGTGATGCGATATGCTCCGCACAGGGTGGATCCTGCACTCGAGCATTAACACACCCTCAACTCCCGCGGCCATATTAATGAAGTCCACAGGGAGCAAATCACTATCCGGCTCCTGAACAATCTTGAGGGACTATAATACCCAATATAACCTGTGATTATGCAAATCCTAAACTAAACATCTTACAAGCCCTATTACAAATCATACTTAAAACCGGGTCTCATATAATGGCCCAAAACTAAGTTTATTAATAATTATATATATATCGTCTACCTCATATATTAAAAAATAAATTACTTAAAAATATTAGCAAAATTAATTAAAAATTATATAAATAAATACAAAAAAATATATAATAAATTACTCCATTAATTCCAAATCATCTTTTAATGAGAAAAAAAAAAAAATAATGAAATTTTTTAATTTAAAAAAAAAAAAACTTTTTAAATGAACCTGCTCTACAAAGGAAGAATACTTCTTAAAAACTATATCTTTATTTAAAAATACCTCACGTTACATTAATAAATGGGTTTTTATTAATCCTTGTAAAAAACTATGCCACCTAAATTTAGCTAAATGGAAAACCATGAAGACAACCTCCAAAAGCAATGGGTATACAAATATAATAATTTTTTAAAAACATCATATACATAACACCTAATACATATATATAGCCAATATATATATAGATACATATATAGAAAAATAGATCTAAAAAATAATATATATATATAATTTGTTAAAAACGTTTATTTAACAAACACCCCAAAAACAATTTTTAAAATTACTCATAATTATGACCAGACAGACTTTATATCGGTTTATTAAACTCAATATTTTTTAAAATTTCCACTAAAAACATGATTACTGAACTCTTCTTACATAAAAGACTACTTTTAAGTGGCGGTATTAATAATCTGCAAGAAAGCAATTCACATCAAATTCTATATTTAGGCCTTTAGGTACCTGCGTTTCCATAATATATATCCATTTAGACTCCATTTTACTGAGAGATCGCACCTTATGGCTCCCCCGCCAATGCTTCTTATACTTAACATTTCCCCAAAATTTTAAATCAGAGGGGTCACTATTGTGATACTTAGCAAAGTGTCTAGAAACACTATGTTTGGGAAAACTTTTCTTTATATTCTGCACATGTTCCCGCAGTCTGACCCAAAGGGGTCTTTTTGTTCTTCCTATGTATTGCAGTCCGCAAGCACATTGCAATGCATAAACCACTCCCTCTGTTCTGCAGGAGATGAATTCATCAATACTAAACACTTTTCTATTCACATGAGACTCAAAACTATTTCTTTTCAAATTCTTTACTTTTGTGGCTTTACAGGCATAACATCCCTTACAGGGGAAGAAGCCATTCAAATCTAAAAAAGTCATTTTCTTATTCTTTACTGGAGGGTCAAGAACACTTCTAACTATTCTATCTCTTAGTGTAGGGGCCTTTCTATATCTAAAAATAGGGAATTCAGACAATAAATCTCTTACAACTGGATCAGCTTTTAGCAGTGGCCAATGTTTCTTAAATACAGCTTCCACCTTTTTATATTGCATACTATAATCCAAACATATAACCAATTTATCTTCATTGTTCTCTACTTTGTCCTTATCCTTCATAAATGCACTTCTATCTGTATCTCCTATTTTTTGGATTATTTCTTGAATCATGGTTTGGGAATACCCTTTATCCACAAACCTCTGACCTAAAACATTTACTTGAAGATTATAATCTTCCTGTAAGGTGCAATTTCTCCTAAATCTTATAATTTGGCCTTTAGGTACATTAAGAAGCCACGGCGGATAGTGGCAGCTGTCAGTAGGAATATATCCGTTTCTATCAACGTTTTTAAAAAACGTGCTGGTAATAATTTTCCCTTTTTCCTTCTTAATGTTCAAATCTAAAAAACTAATTTTATCATAATCATATTCCCACGTAAAACTTATATTTTTATTATTGTCATTCAAAACATTTAAAAAATTAACTAGGCCCTCTTCTTTACCTCTCCATAATATGATCACATCATCTATATATCTTTTGTACAAGATTAATTCTTGTGGGGGATTGAGATATATAGCTTCTTCCTCCCAATGCGCCATAAAAAGATTCGCCACACTAGGGGCAAAACGAGCCCCCATCGCAACACCTTTAATCTGGTTATAAAAAGAGTTCTCATGCCAGAAATAGTTGTGTGTCAAACAAAACTCAAGACACTCTATTATATACTTCCTCTGTATTCTCGTTAGATTCCCATATTTTTTCATACCCCAAGTGATAGCCTCTATACCTTCTTTATGACCTATAATTGTATATAGCGAGGATACGTCTGTTGTGGTCATAATAACATTTTTACAATCCTCCTCTAGTTCATCCAACAATTGAATGAGATGCTTGGTGTCCCTTAGAAAGGACTTGGTATCTTTAACTAGAGGTTGTAGAAAAAAGTCTACATATTGTCCTAATCGCGCTAATAGGGACCCAATCCCATTTACTATAGGGCATCCCGGGGGTTCAGTTCTATTTTTATGAATTTTGGGAATGGTATATATAATAGGAATTCTACAAATATCTGGTATTAAATACCTTGCTTCTTTCTTATTTAATAAATCTTTATCTGTTCCTTTTTTGATTAACAAATCCAATTGCTTTTTATAAGTCAATGTAGGATCTTTCTTCAGTATTTGATATGTACTCTGATCTTCTAACTGTCTCCCTAGTTCTTTCAAATAGTATTCCTTTGACATGACAACAATCCCTCCCCCTTTGTCTGCCGGCCTTATTACTATATTATTTCTACTAGTAAGACTCTTTATACCAGTTTGTATGGTCATATTTTGCCGTATTTTAGGTATTTTAAGAATTTGTAAATCCTGGCTGACCATTTTTTTGAACACCTCAACTTGACTGTTAGTCATTTGAGGGTTGAATAAAGATTTATTCCGCAAAGTAGTGTGAATAATGTTATTATGAGAAACACTATCTACACCAGTCTTCACACGTGGGATACCCATAAAGTATTTTTTAATATTAATCTTCCTAATACATTTTTGTAAATCTACATAAATATCAAATTTATTCGCTGTCTTAGGTGGGGCAAATTTAAGTCCCTTATCTAGTACTACAGTTTCTTCCTTAGTGAGCTCAATACCACTGATGTTAAAGATACCTTCTCCCATCACTCTCTTTTTCTTTTGGACCTTCCGTCCGGCTCTACATCCTCTTGTTTTCTTGGGCTTCTGTAGTTCCCCCCTTCCCTTATTGGACTCCTTTCCACATAGTCTTTTCCTAAAAAATTCCTTTGTTGGTATTCATATTCTAATGGCTCATATCTATTGAATTCTGGCATGAGAACTCTTTTTATAACCAGATTAAAGGTGTTGCGATGGGGGCTCGTTTTGCCCCTAGTGTGGCGAATCTTTTTATGGCGCATTGGGAGGAAGAAGCTATATATCTCAATCCCCCACAAGAATTAATCTTGTACAAAAGATATATAGATGATGTGATCATATCATGGAGAGGTAAAGAAGAGGGCCTAGTTAATTTTTTAAATGTTTTGAATGACAATAATAAAAATATAAGTTTTACGTGGGAATATGATTATGATAAAATTAGTTTTTTAGATTTGAACATTAAGAAGGAAAAAGGGAAAATTATTACCAGCACGTTTTTTAAAAACGTTGATAGAAACGGATATATTCCTACTGACAGCTGCCACTATCCGCCGTGGCTTCTTAATGTACCTAAAGGCCAAATTATAAGATTTAGGAGAAATTGCACCTTACAGGAAGATTATAATCTTCAAGTAAATGTTTTAGGTCAGAGGTTTGTGGATAAAGGGTATTCCCAAACCATGATTCAAGAAATAATCCAAAAAATAGGAGATACAGATAGAAGTGCATTTATGAAGGATAAGGACAAAGTAGAGAACCATGAAGATAAATTGGTTATATGTTTGGATGTTAGTATGCAATATAAAAAGGTGGAAGCTGTATTTAAGAAACATTGGCCACTGCTAAAAGCTGATCCAGTTTTAAGAGATTTATTGTCTGAATTCCCTATTTTTAGATATAGAAAGGCCCCTACACTAAGAGATAGAATAGTTAGAAGTGTTCTTGACCCTCCAGTAAAGAATAAGAAAATGACTTTTTTAGATTTGAATGGCTTCTGTAAGGGATGTTATGCCTGTAAGGCCACAAAAGGAAAGAATTTGAAAAGAAATAGTTTTGAGTCTCATGTGAATAGAAAAGTGTTCAGTATTGATGAATTCATCTCCTGCAGAACAGAGGGAGTGGTTTATGCATTGCAGTGTGCTTGCGGACTGCAATACATAGGACGAACAAAAAGACCCCTTTGGGTCAGACTGCGGGAACATGTGCAGAATATAAAGAAAAGTTTTCCCAAACATAGTGTCTCTAGACACTCTGCTAAGTATCACAATAGTGACCCCTCTGATTTAAAATTTTGGGGAATTGTTAAGTATAAGAAGCATTGGCGGGGGAGCCATAAGGTGCGATCTCTCAGTAAAATGGAGTCTAAATGGATATATATTATGGAAACGCAGGTACCTAAAGGCTTAAATATAGAATTTGATGTGAATTGCTTTCTTGCAGATTATTAATACCGCCACTTAAAAGTAGTCTTTTATGTAAGAAGAGTTCAGTAATCATGTTTTTAGTGGAAATTTTAAAAAATATTGAGTTTAATAAACCGATATAAAGTCTGTCCGGTCATAATTATGAGTAATTTAAAAAATTGTTTTTGGGGTGTTTGTTAAATAAACGTTTTTAACAAATTATATATATATATATATTATTTTTTAGATCTATTTTTCTATATATGTATCTATCTATATATATATATATATATATATATATATATATATATATATATATATATATATATATATTGACTATATATATGTATTAGGTGTTATGTATATGATGTTTTTAAAAAATTATTATATTTGTATACCCATTGCTTTTGGAGGTTGTCTTCATGGTTTTCCATTTAGCTAAATTTAGGTGGCATAGTTTTTTACAAGGATTAATAAAAACCCATTTATTAATGTAACGTGAGGTATTTTTAAATAAAGATATAGTTTTTAAGAAGTATTCTTCCTTTGTAGAGCATGTTCATTTAAAAAGTTTTTTTTTTTTTTATTAAAAAATTTCATTATTTTTTTTTTTTTCTCATTAAAAGATGATTTGGAATTAATTAATGGAGTAATTTATTATATTTTTTTTGGATTTATTTATATAATTTTTAATTAATTTTGCTAATATTTTTAAGTAATTTATTTTTTAATATATGAGGTAAACGATATATATATAATTATTAATAAAATTAGTTTTGGGCCATTATATGAGACCCGGTTTTAAGTATGATTTGTAATAGGGCTTGTAAGATGTTTAGTTTAGGATTTGCATAATCACAGGTTATATTGGGTATTATAGTCCCTCAAGATTGTTCAGGAGCCGGATAGTGATTTGCTCCCTGTGGACTTCATTAATATGGCCGCGGGAGTTGAGGGTGTGTTAATGCTCGAGTGCAGGATCCACCCTGTGCGGAGCATATCGCATCACACCGAGTATTTAAAGGAAGTTCGTCACTATGAGTCCCAGCCCTGAGGAAGTCACATGATATTGTGACGCAACGCGTCGGCCTGACGTGGTGACGCACTTCCGGCGTGGTGGCCATCTTGGTGCACCTTTTTTTGATTCCTGTACACCCATGCAGATTACACCCAAAAGCATAGGGTTGTAAAGCTGTCATCTTTGAGGACGGATGTGAGTTGTCTCCATATGTTTATGGTTTGTTTTTTTCATTAAATTTACCTGCTACACTATGGGAGATTGTGTTTATTTTTTTGGCACATACCCATATCCCATAAGAGGAGCCACTGCTTGATCATCGACCCCAAGAGAAGGATATCTATGGATGGGGAAAGTGGATCAGTGGATATCAGTAGATGCTGAGAGGATTTGAGGGTTTGATCCCACTATACGCTTTGACCTTCACGGGTCGAAGCCTGGAGGTGAGAGGCTAATCTAGCCGTGTGTTGGAGTTTCTGCACCTGGAGTCACTTTATGATCACGTGTGTTTGCAATTGCAGTAGTGGTGTCACCCACCCATTGGACATTTGTCTACACATTTTTTATTTTTCGTTTGTGCTTTAGTGTGACTTTTTTTGCACTTTATTTGCATGATTGATCACAGTTTAATTATCATAATTATTTATTGTTTTCATGTGCTATAAACTGTCACAATGATTGTTAATACACAATATTTATACACTATGCTATTTTCTGATCACTATGACCACTTGATTATTATATGTATATTTATCTCACGAGGTGTATTGTATGTGTTATATATATTTTTTGATTAGTAATTTTTAGTTTTATGAGTAGCGCCACATTTTTTGATTTTTATTTCTGTTGATCATGGGTATATGATGTAGTGTTGGCGGCTTCTCTCTTAAGTTGATTGAATATTATTGTTTGGGGGTTTAGTAGTGTGGGAGGTTCTCACCATCCGTTAGTTCATATTCTTTCAGTAGCGCAGGAGGTTCACACTATACCTGGTTTAGTTACCCATCAATATTTGGGCTTGGCATGTCTAGCTGTCTAGTCCGTAGCTTGGATCACAAGTCAAAGGTTCTGGGATAGTTGACTAAAGGTTCCCCACAGGGTTATTTAGGGCTTCCTGTGGTTTGCTTGAGGGTTTGTAGGTGGGAGTTAACAGACAAAGCAGTGGTCTTGCGGGAGGTAACCCACTCATTGACTGTTACTTGTTACACTGCTTTCACCATTTTCAATGCAGGAAGGGAAATATCTCAGATCTGCTTTGGTCAGCACTGTTACCAGTATCTCCTAAATGTCTGCATCATGGAAAATCTCAGAGCAGAGGAAGACTTTGACGGATTCTGATCCAGGTGAAGCGTTGTGTGGAGGAAAGATCAGTGTATAGATTGGGAAGCTCGGGGGCTCTCGATCCAGGTAGCTTTCAGGTTTGTGGAGGTGGTTTGAGTTTTTCAGGTGCTTTTCTTCCCTTCCACCAAATGTACTAGGGTGTGGTGGCATTGCCATATTGTAAAGCTGTGGAGTTACAGAGTCCTGGCATTGGAATGGGAAGAAGCTGAGAATGTCTGAGCCACCTGGCCGTATTTGTGTGCACTGGTGTCTCCTCTACACTAGTATGTACTATATATACGCGATAGAAAAGTGCAATGTTGAATTTGTCCAGCCTGAGTTCTGTAGCCACAATATGCGTAGCTCCAGGGACTAGTGTCTATGTTTTTTTTCCCAGTAGAAACATAAATTTGAACCAGGAAAAACAAAAAAAAGAAAAAAAAGAAAAAGGAATCTTTTTTATTCTCCATAAAGGAAACCAAATTATATTTCTGGAGCTTAAAGCCTGTTTTCTGTGTTGAAGACATTAAATCAAACAGGCTAGTGGGCCATGTGCCTTCTTGATCTTTGACTGGTCGCATTGCTCTTTAGGATGCGCTGGTCTAAAGTTGAGTTGTTCTTTACAGTGTACAATGTAAACTGCAGACAAGTTAAAAGTACATGAAGCAGAATTTACACTGGCCAGTTCTCAAATACAGAAAGAAAAGGTAACATACGTAAAAAGTTAACTTGGTGTCCATAATAAAATATAAGGGCTAATGTGTTTTGTAAACACGGAATATGCTCCGATAGAGGTGCTTTAAAGACCTTCATCAACACAAGGCACTTATAAGCTGTAAATATTATTTAAAATATATGTCTATATACTGTACACTGTAGTCTTTAGCATTAAGTAAGCATTTCGTGAACTGAACATAGTTTATATTACAGCTTCCATTTTTAATAATTTATTAAATCCTTTTTTTCAGAGGTGAAAAATTCAAGTAGAATCCAGAAGCCCATCAATCTAATCAGATAGTCATAAAGCAATGAGAAGACTTTGACAACTCTAGAAATGACTCACAAACATTTGGCACCAGATATATACGCACTTGAAATATGAATCTTGGGATTTATCTGGCTTTGCATTCACTTTGCGATTAGCACACCCTGCAATTTTCAGCAGCAAGAATCTGCATCCAGAATGGCAGGTATGTGCAGTTTTTTGTGACTGCTCTCCCCAGTGATTACCTGCTGTGCTCATGGCAGAAATAATTTTGTATGCATCCAGCCACGATCACCGCAGGTAACAACAGCTATTTACACACATCTGTCATTTCGGAAGCAGGAATCTGCAGATTCTTGCCTCTGGAAATCACAAGGTGTGCCAATAGCTTCTGTAATTAGACCCTAAGCATTATCATGCCAAATATGCAATCACAGCTGTATTCCTCACAAATACATTTTACTATACCTTTTCTGGCATCTTGTATAAAACACTGAAGGAAATCATATTTGTAAAGCAATATTTACAGGTTACTGTATAGATAGAAAGTTTGCATAGCGAGATATAAAGTACTTGTACAGTTCAACCTAAGCCATATTTTAGATAACACCTCAACCAAACCATACTAATCGGTAACAGCAATGGCAGCAAAATTTGAGAAACAGAAAAAAACATTGAGTTTTTTTCTTAAAGGAAGACTTTCACATTAAAATGATCACAGTCAGCTCTCCTACCTGAAAGGAATCTTCTGAAGTTACCATGATTGAATTATCAGGGTCCTGTGTGGGCTGTTCAGGATGAATTAATCTGTTCAAACACATGGCTTCAGCAGGTGTTGGAGAACTGTGAGATTCAGTCCTTGACAAATGAAGGGATTCCTTCATGTATTTCAATGCAATTTGCTTCTGCAACCGTAGAACTTCCTTCTGAGATTCATGTAGCAGGCGATTAAAGTCATTGAACTTCAACAAACTTGGAAAATCCTGCATCTAATTGAACATGACTTTCATTAATAGATATACACAGAAATACAGCAAATACAATCTGTAATAGCTTAAAGGCAAAATAATAAATAACCTAGCCAATACAGAAGAAGATAATGAAAAACTAATCCCCAAAGTTGTCTTTACCACTGAACAATTAACAATAAGGTATTGCTATGACATGTTAAATAGAATCTGTCACCAGACCAGAAGCAGCTGAATAAATAAAGTGACATGCTTTCTGATTTTCCAATATCCAGGATAATGTAACAATACAAAATTAAGGCCTCATATGCACGCCACTTATATAGGCATTCAGTGGTACACATCACATATAGGCATTCAGTGGTTTGGTTTATGACTGTAAAAGCACCTCTATATTAGCCTATGTGGCCATGCACACATAGGCGTTTATAGGGGAATTGATGAAGAGCATTTACGAGCTCTGAGAGGAGCTTTTGAGCAGAAAAAAATGCCTCTACGAGCACAAATGTGCCTAAACGCAAGTGTATGCACGCAAATGTATTCCAATAGCAGAATAAATGAATATTCTGGCCATAGAATGCTTTTATGCTCAAACACCATAGTCACGAAAAAAAAAATGCCAGATGCCACAAAAAATGCTGCTTATTTTCATAAGCACAGGTGCATGAGGCCTTACATCTGCCCATGGTAAAAAGTCATCTGCAGTGTCCAGATATAAAGAAGAGTAGAGAGGTCTGAATACATGTTGCTTTTATGCCATTATTAGCAAAAAGTGTCTGAGATTAAATAAAAAGGTAGAATGCGCCAGGGACATCTCTGTGCAGACTTTTCCAAAAGTCAATATTTGTATACTGCAGGGGCTGAGTAATAGAATCTGTTGCTGTATTTCTGCCCTGAAATTCCCTAATATATGTAGCAAGGATCTGTGCCTAGCACTAATCTGAAAGCTTATTACCAAAGTCAGGGTAGTGACAACTGTATTTTAAAACCTTATGGCTTAAAAGGTACAAGTTCAGCAAAGTGCATGCACTTTTCGTACAAGCACATACCTGTGTTAAAGCCATTTTAAACCTAAAGTCCCATTCACACTTGCAAATGAGGCCTTTTGCAATTTCATGCGGGAGACTTTAGGACCCATTGAAAGCAGTGAGAAGCTGACAGCTCCAGCAGCTAATTGTGACCACTCACATAATCACTTGAGCAGAGTTTATCTGCAAATAATTGCCCCTGGATGCAGATTGAATCCAGGGCCAATCATTAGAAGATAATCAATAATCAGTGGATTATTATTAAAGACTGAAGAGGATCATAGCCAGGCTTTAGCATTTTTCTTTTCATGTACAGATTTGTGAAGCATACTGTTGAGTCCAAACTCTGCAGGCTTTATAAGGCAGAGGCTGAAGTTCCCTTTCTTTGCATTTCTAAAAAAGCGCTAATTAAAATATTAATAGTGAGCATTTGGTGTCTGCAAAACTTTTAAAAATGCAACGTGTATCTGTGTATTCTTAACAGGGGTGAAAGTTTTTACTGAACTTCAGTACCCTATATTTTCTATAGGTGACTCTTCAAAAGCCCTTATAGGTCATCAGTTTAGTGTTACGGAGGAGGTCTGGTGCTAGAATTATTGCTCTCACTCCGGCGTGCGTGGCGATATGTAACATGTGTATCGCAATCAACGTTTTCACATGTAGGTGTCCCCGACGCATGCATTTATATTCGTATGTGCGTATATGTGTGTGGGGGGGGGGGGGATTTTATGTGCTTGGATGTAACTTTTTTTGCAAAAAAAACCTCTCTTTTTCCATCACATAGGGGACAAAACGTTGATTTTTGATGACAGGTTCTCCTCTAGGCTCCACTCAATGTATTGCAAAGATGGCATTGCAATACATTCCTTCTCTGCTGAGCTAGCAGTGATAGTGACAGGGGTGATCTGGAAGGGATGTCCTACACATCGCTTTCCTGATCACAGATAGAAGGAGAAGAGCTGTGGACATGTGTTTGTTCTACTACCTCCACTCCACCTGCCAGTACCCGTCATGTCGGCCCTGGGCCCCAAAGATGGACAAGAGGTGGGTGCACGCAGAGAGGGGGGAACCAGTCTGCTTCCTCCTGACAGGCAGGAGTCTGCCTGTCAGTTTTAGATACAATCCCGGTGGCTGCAGCCACCGGATTGTGTGTAAAATCCATCAGGTCCGTGCGACATATGGGCCTGGCAGTGAAAGGGTTAAAGCTGTACCCTGGGCACAAACACATTAATTGAAAATGGTTGCAAACCTCATACATGACAGAGGAACAAAGCATATTCCTCTATAGTTTGTACTTGTGTGCTGCTTCGTTCCTCTGCTATCAGTGTGAATGACTTCTGACAAGTTTTCCCGACACCAAGAGAATAAAAGTAACGGGGGGCCAACCAAATCAGCTCTGTTCCCGTGAGCTCTGTGGAGGGGGATATGTCTTTTTCCTCCAATCAGCTCACAGAGCTCTCCGCATTGAACTCTGCAATGTGTAATTTCACCTCTCCACCCCTTTTTTCTGAATTATCAGACAAGCTGTATACATTCAGCACTTTGAACAGATGTAGAGCAGACAAGACTGCAGACAGACAGGTACAACTTATGTAGGAGGATTTCTTTCATCTCTTTGTATCACCTGGGGCCAGTCACCTGAGTATATGTGAGGGTTTACAACCACTTTAAATATACACTTCAATAACCACAAAAAATAAAATCCCACTTTGTGTGCACCACATGCCTATGCAAACCCAGTTATGCCCTTATAAAAAAAAAAGCAGTGACATCATCATGTGCTATAAATAGCTTGTGCAGAGGGCAGAGCTGTGGGAGGGGAAAAAGGGAGGCCTACCCACTACAGGCTGCTTGCAGAAAACTACAGGAGGGGGTGGATACAAGAACAGTCACTCTACACAAGGAGAGAGCAGCAGTAACTGGTCTTTATTACAGGAAGCTTCTGCACTGAGGCAAAGTTTCACACTGAATCACTACATAGATCTGAAAGAAATACACAAAGATTCAAGAATACTTTTGTCTCTTCTTATCCTGGAGTTCAGCTTTAAAGTGGAACTTCACAACATCTGAGCACAATAAACCAAAAAAGCGCTATTCATTTTTAATATTCAAAGCAAACTCACCCATCCATCCATCAATCCATCCATGTCTCCATGCTTTATTTTGCAGAGAAATTATGTAAAAAAAACACGCCCTAGCATTTCTGGCCATGGCCATCTTGAGTAAGGGCAGACGATTCATGCAGCATTTACTTCCTAGAATCCCTCTGCCCTTAGCTCAGGAATACAGACAGGAGGGTGTGCTTAGCTGAGAAAAACCCTCCTCCCCTCTTGAATACTCCTGGGATGTATAACACCATTTGCCTAGGCATGAAAACCAGGAAGTAACTGAAGAAATGTAAAAAAAAAAAAAAATTTACAAAAATCTAAAATACTTTGCGATCTACAAAATGTACTAATGCTAGCAACATAAGGATTAAAAATAGTGTTGACTGAGGGTGAAGTTCCGCTTTAAGCTGTTAGAAATGTTTATCCTTGAGCAAGAATTACTCCATAGTATCTGCATATACAGAAACCATCAAGGTCCTGTTTTATAGCTCTTTTACAGCTTTTATTTACTAAAGCTGAAGAGTGCAATATCAGGTTCACTTCTGCATAGGAACCAATCAGCTTCCAGGTTTTATTGCCAAAGCTTGGTTGAACAAGCGGAGGTTAGAAGTTGATTGGTGCACCAGATTCTGAGTGAATCAGCTTTAGTAAATCTCTCCCATAATGCCCATAGTCTGGGCAGAGGTGTACTTTCAAACTATTGCATTCATTTTCAGCTTGCCATCCTCCGCAGGTGAAAGAGGGGATCATGCAGCTAGACAAAAACAACATACACACACAGTGAACATTCATAGCAAATGGATTTGTTGATACAATTGTTCTGCAGTTCAGATAATGATACCAAATATATAGTGAGTAACATTTCTAGATGTAAGTGGTTTATTAAGGCTTGTTTCACATATATGTATTTTGCGTTTGATGCTTTCTCCAGTACTTTTTGCAGTTTGTTTTGTGTTTTTCTACGCGCATTTTTGACGCGTTTTGTTCAGCTCTTATTTTTTGGTTTAAAGTGGAATTTTTTATTATCTCTGGGCAAAATAAAAATGCAAAATGCAGCAAAAACGCACTGCCATGCAATTCAACAGCTTCTCCATTGAACTCTATTGTAGCAAAAATGCTGCTTTTTGCCTTTAACCACTTGCCGCCCTGCCACTGTAGAAATACGGCGGCAGGGCGGCACGGGCAGGCAAAACCACGTTTTAAAACGTGTGTTTTGTAAACAGATAGGGCGGCGGATGTCAGTCGCCGGGTCACAGCCGGTCCTTGCCGGCTGTTTCCCGGCAATAAACAGTGACAGACAGCACAGCTGTAGTAGCTGTGCTGTCTGTCACTTCCCTGACAGCTCGAGGACGAGCTGATCAAGAAAGAAGAGTTTCTCTCTCTTGATCAGCGGTGTCCCGTGCAGCACACACCCCCGCCCCCTAGTAAAACACTCGCCCTCACACAGATAACCCTTCCCTGCAAAATAAAGTTAACCCCTTCCTCCCCAGTGCCATTAGTACAGTGTCAGTGTTTTTTTTTTTTGCACTGATCACTGTATTAGTGTTTTTGGGGATGTCAGTGACCCCAAGTCAGTACCCCCCAATGTCAATGTCCGCCGCAGTCCCGCCATAAGTTGCTGGTCGCTGCCATAAGTCACTGATCGCCGCCATTATTAGTATAAAAAAAAAACAACAAAATCCCAGTATCTTTCCCGCCATTTGTAAACGCTATAACTTTCACGTAAAGCAATTAATTTACACGTATTGGTTTTTTTTTTTAGCAAAGACGTCGCAGAATGCATTTTGGCAGAAATTTATGACTAAATTTGATTTTTGCATTTTTTTTTTTTACTGGACATGTTTTATAGCAAATAGTTCAAAATATTGTTTTTTTTTCCTCAAAATTGTCAGCCTTTTTTTTTTATAGCGTCAAAAATAAAAACCGCACAGGCAATCAAATACCACCAAAAGAAAGCTCAATTTGTGGGGAAAAAAAAGGATGTAAATTTAATTTATGTACCGTATTGCATGACCGTGCAATTGTCCGTTAAACTAGCGCAGCGCTGTATAGCAGAAAAATGGTGTAAATTGCAGTATTTATACCATAGTTTGTAGACACTATAACGTTCACACAAAGCAATCAATATACACTCATTGGGATTTTTTTTTACCAAAAACAAGTAGCAGAATACATTTTGGCCTAAATTTATAACCAACTTTGAGTTTACTATATATTTTTTATAGCTAAAAGTAAAAAATATTGTTTTTCTTCAAAATTTTTGGCCTTTTTTTGTTTATAGCGTGAAAAATAAAAAGCGCACAGATGATCAAATACCACCGAAAGAAAGCTCTATTTGTGTGAAAAAAAGGACGTAAATTTCATTTGGGTGCAGCATTGCACGACCACGCAATTATCAGTTGAATTAGTGCAGCGCCGCGTAGCAAAAAGAGGGCTGGTCATTAAGGGGGGTAAATCCTCTGGAGCTCAAGTGGTTAAAAAACTCCCTGACTCTTTCCAAAAATGTAGCCGCTCAAAAAAGCATAGATGTGAACATGTTCCATAGGAAACCATATTAAATGGACTGTAGTGAGTTTCTGCAAAAAGCATTAAAGGCATTGGTGTGAACAGAGCCTAATACTCTACATAAATACAGAATGACAAAAGAACCACATCAACTATCTTTCTGACGTACATAATTATCTTGGTGAGCATCAGAAACCTTAAATTTCTATGACAATTTAAAATATCTCATCATGTTTATTTGCAACATTTTCCACTAAACTAGATTTCATAATGACCTTTGTTTTGCTCAAACTTTGTGGTTTTAATGCTAAGACTTCTGTGTGAGGTCTGGAGGTTATTTAAATGCCAGTAGGGGGCTGACAAGTACAGCTGGTTGTGCTCTGGGCTCGTTAGCTGAAAGAAATACAATGCACTTCTCCAAATGCTAAATTAACGGCTGTTGGAGGTGTATTGAATTCTATTTATTAGAAGTATACTATGGTCTCATCACTGCTCAAACATCTTTATATCTCCTCATTGTTCAAAAATCTTTAAAGGCTTCTACCTGCCTTCATCCTGTCAGAAAACAGTAGAGGATGAAAAGAAAATTGGATCAGCTGGTGAAATTGGTATTGTCCTGCTGTGATCTAAGAAAAATGCCTAGCAACTGGCACAATTATAGAAAGCCTGACTAGTACCACAACCAGCAACATAAAATCCTTCACACTCTTTTAAAGAGACAAAATCTAATGCGGGTTTTTTTGCTTGCAGTCTGTGCCCCCCCTTAGGAAGATTCATCCTCTCTATTTGTCCTGCTTATCATTATCATCAAAATTGAAAATAAAATTCAAAATTTTGGGTTGACACCAGGACAGTAATTTAGGAATTCTTCCAATGGGGACACTTGTTCTGGTGACATCTCAGGATTACCTCACTTTGCAGGGATTTCCTCTCACTTCTTGTTTTGGCTCTGGGACAGGAACTGAAGGGAAATTTCTCATATGGGACACAGTTGGCAGAAAACTAACAGGGGTTGAACCTTCCCTTACTCTATCCAAAATGAAAAAGAAAAATGTTTTTGCTTATAGTGTTACTTTAACTGACTAGTACTGGCAGTGTGATCACTGTGTACTCTGGCACTGTTGCATCAACCATTCATACCATCATATTTCAGTATTATGAGGTTTCTTGAAGACAGGTGGCTAAGCCCATTCAAAGTAAATCCTGGCATCTTTCCCCCACATGGGAAGTCCAAGTGCAGTATTCAGCCTCCCATTGACATGAATGGCTTTATGAGGCTCAGGAACAAGCCAGTGCTGTTATAAACTTGAGTATAGTATACAATAAATTCTGAGAAAGATACTGGAATTCACCTTTAGTGGGCTTTGACATCCATGTGCAAGAGCCCTTAAAAGGATAAGTTGACCTTTTGCACAAAAATAATAAATGCACTTTTTTTTTGCAGGTAAAAATTTACATTTATTAATTTTAGCTGCACAAGCCTGTAAAAGCATTGCACAAGTGATCGGCAGATTGCTGGTGCCATGTAGGACTCCTGCAGACCTGTCAGTATATACAGGATGTACGGGCAAGCAGATATACTGTACTGACAGGAAGATTCAATGAGCTACCATAGCGCTCACAGTGCCGTAGTAGTTCATTGAGAACTACAAGCCGACAGTCTTCGGGGCTGTCGGGAGTTGTAGTCCATTCACTCACGGAATTCAGTGAATGAATAACGCAGCCATGTGGGTGTGCTGTTTTTGAATACTGACAGCTAGTACTGGGAACTTCTCCGTACTTCTATCACGAGGGGGAGAGGGGTTTAGGGGGTAGGGGGTTCAGCATTGGGAACATGTTACACCCTAAACATGGGTGGAACATGTAACATGTTTCCAAAGGTGAACTTCTCTTTTAAGTGCAACCAAAAAAATCTTTTAATAAAAATACACTGATCAACACTGCCCATTATTATTCCATCAACCGCTAAACAGCCGCATTAAAGGAGAAGAGCAGTCAAAGCCTGTAACGTTTGCCTGTACTTCTCCTGTGGATCACAGGAGTGCAGTTTGTTCTGCACTCCTGTAACCAGTTTTTAGCCAACTGAGTGCTAAAATCTGCTGTTGGCTGATGTCACTCAGCTAGTCCAGACTGGGGAAAGATCATGACCATATGGTTGGAATCCACCCAGAAGCCTGAACCGGACCTGATTCAACCTCAGTGATCCGATGAGAGCCTGATCCAGCCACTCCCTCCCCCTCCACAGCCAAGCACTTCAGTAAGTGTTGGGGGCAGAGCAGAAAGCAGTGACTCGTCTCAAGCTCTCTGCTCAGAGCGGTCGGGAGAACTGAGCGATTAGTGGTGTCTAATCAATCAAGTCTCAGCCTTAGAGCTGGTGAGGGACAGATGCAGCATCACATCGATGCTGCATCCACCTAGGTAAGTAGGAGAAGTAGGTAAGGAAAACAAAGTACTTCTCTTTTAAACAAAGGGTCCTTACATTTTCAAATACTTTGCAAGAAAACATTTTAGTGCACTTACCTTTCCAGCAGATAATTTGGCCTGTAGTTCCTGACATTCTTGTTTCAAATTTTCAATTTGCTTGTCTTTTTCCAAGAGAGCGCTGGCCTGCTCACGCATATCCTTTGCTCGTTGGCGTGCAAATGCCTTCTTGCACAGCTCCAAACTGGCTCCTTTTAAGTGTATTGGAGTATTTACCTACAAAGCAATGTTCGGGTCATTATAAGAGAACCATTCACCAGACACAAAAGAGTCATTCCGCTTACAATATTTAATCATAAATATGCAGACTTGCCTAGTAAAGATTTCAGTTTAAAATGAAACATGTTAATTTAAAATGAACAAGTAATCTCTATTGCCTTTTTGGGTGTGTTTTGGGGTTCCCCATAGAACTGTAGATGCTTACTCTTCAGGTCCACTTTAAAGTGATTATGTACTCGGCATTTTAAACCATTTTAGGTAAAAGTCCTGCCTAACAGCAGACACAGGATGCTTGCTATTCTGTTATTAGCCAATGCATCTCAAAAATTTTGTCTGATTTTTACAAATTTTCTTTGACTTAAAGCGGTTCTTCACCCTGGGAACAAAAAATTAAAAGTCAGCAGCTTCAAATACTGTGTCTACTGACTTTTAATAAAAGGACAGTTACCTGTCCAAGGATACAATGCTGTCCTCATCTGAGCCAGATCTTCACCATTCTTTGGGTCCCCAGAGCTGGTATGTTAACTGTGCGCAGCCAGTTGTGATTCCTTGCGGCTTCACAGCTGGATGCCCAGCGTGTGACCTTCTGGGACCTGTGATGCATCACAGAAAATTGCAGATGGGTGGTTTCTGCAGCACTAATCCGACCAGAAGTGGGAGTGGGTACCTGCCAAAACTAGGTACCCGCTTCCCCCTTAAAAAAAACTATACAAAAAGGTAGTGGGGGGGGGGAGAGCAGAAAAGCATAACTTCCCATTTTGGGAGAAGTTCCACTTTAATGAGCCCTGCACCTGCCATTCCAGTGTTCAATGAGACTACCTAGTGGCCAGTAACAGGAGTCTTATTAGGCAGGAAGATGTCAGTTGGCAGAGTTCAGCTATGAAATCAGGGTAAGTCAATTCATGGTGTTCCTCTTAATTTCATTGTGCCTCCATGCCACAGTTGTTTGTGCTTGTGAGAGATTCATGTACTGTTGGAAACAGGTAAGTGAAATTTGTCACAGGAGGCGGTCGACATCAAGTATCAGCGTTACTGAACTCTTCACTCAGCCAGTGCGCCTGTCTCATACACAGGCACACCAGCTGATGAGCCTTCATGTGGGGTTGGTGGAGCCTAAGACTGATTTCACACAGTCATTTCAATCAAGTCCATCTGTCAGTTTTTCAGGCGCACCTGATCAAAAGGTCCATGCAATCCTATGAACAAGCGGGTGTAAACTAAACCTGTGTCTGTTTACACCCGTCTACCTCCGGGTTCAGTTGGGTCTGCAGGAAGAAAAAAAAAAAAAAGACAAAAAAAGGACCCTGTTCTCTTCAGTTTAGGCAGAGTGGATCAGTGGTAGAGGTCTAAACATACAGTGGAGTCCATCTATTTCTGGCTGCTCATAGAGCAGTGCGAGCTCTGTCCATGTCTACTTGGCAGAAACTAAGCAGGCACAAAGTGTCATCTGCCCGCTCTGCTCTTATCAGCAGGGAATCCGCTCACAGATACCCTGCTGATCAGAATGGAATCCGGCCCTGTGTGAAAGGGGCCTAAAGAGGGAACTCAAACTATCTCCCCATCAGGTCCACTTCCCCTGTGATTGACAGTGGATGGGGTTTCCATAGCCTTTAGTCAGTCCAATAGTGCATATGGAATGCATCCACTGCCAGTCACAAGGTAGCTGAACTAGTCTATCATCCACTGTCCAAAAGTCACTTGGATGCTGCTGGCCTGCAACCAATTAAACAAAAACAAAGCACAAAAATAAAAAGTTAACACCCCCCACCCCTCACTATATCTGGCCTGTCTCTGTACACCAACTTAGATTTGCTTAATTACCTCCAGTTTCTGGCCGTTGCATGTGTACACTGCTGTCTGCTATCTTTGCAACTTAAGGGGGAGCTATTAGGAGGTGGTAAAAATGCAGCTCAACCACATTTTTTTTTTACTGCCCCCAACTACAAGGGTAAAATGAGGCCTAGCTCCCTAGAGGTACTCTCAGCCAGCAAAAGTTAATGTGAATAAAAGCTAGTCAAAAACCTAAAAATTATAGATATGCATAAAAACAGCTTTCCTGGCTTATAAAGGTAATACCACGCATCTTATGGAGGCTATTCTAAGACAGGACTTATAACTTGACTGGTTTAAAATACATGTTCACCTTGAAAGGGACTTGAAGTAAAAAAGTAAACATTGCAAAATTACAATAGATTGTGCAGAATATTCTTACAATTTGAAAAGACTTCCTAGTCACAAGCAACCTTGGAAGCTCACTGTTGTGAGTCAGGGAATACCTTACACTAGTAATACTTTACACTGGTACCATTACATTATTTTTACTTTATACCAAAAAAAAAAACCCTTAGCCAATCACTGGCCCCTAGAGATAAACTGTCAATTGAGCAATAAGAATGGACATGGCTTAATTTTCACATCTCAGATTTGGATAACTTCCTAAAATATAATCCATACCATTTTAAGGTTAGCCTCTTGAAGCTTCTGAGCTCTTTCTTCCAGGCGTTTTGCTATAACTGCAAGTTCTGCGTTTTTCCTCTTCAATCTTTTAACTTTTTCCTCTGTTTCAGGAACACTGCTTTTTCTCTGCAAAATATGAATTAAGTAGGTCAGTAACGTGCTTCTAAAAATGACAATTATAGTACAAGATCCCAGATAGAAGTTTGAGGACCCATTCACACTGTGTGTGCATTGCAATGTGCATTGACTCAAGCTGCATTGCATCTGTATGCAAATTTCCTCTGGGCCCTAAGGGAACTTTGCCCCCTTTTGGTCTGCTAAAAATACACTTCAAAGCATTTTGTTATATCGATTACGTGCAAATAAATGTATGAGTTTGCCAGAAACCTTGTAAGTTGATAACTTCCTGTGTTCTCTGCCTGTATACAAGGAGGAGTTATGGAGACGAGGAAGGAGTGGGAGAATGAGCAGAGGTCTGTATTTTTTTGGTATCTATCAGAAATGAAACTGGCAGAGCCGATACCACCTACTTAGAAATTCAAAGCTGTGTTGTCAAAAAGGAGGGTGGCACACTCTATATTTCTGACACATCAACAGTTATTTTTGCATAATGTCTGTATGTTTAAAGGGACAAAAACACAGGAAAAATATAGGAAAATATGAATGTGCATCCTCCTCCAACCACCCCCCCCCCCCCCCCCCGTGCTAATCGAAACCACCTTCCTCCCTCAACAATCTCCATGTGATATTGTGATGGTGCACGGTGCGGCATTACTGAACTTTAGGATGTTGCATGGGAAGGTCTTTGTGCTGTGGGACTGGGGTCACTTTTTGGAGAGTTCAGTATACAGTCTCTGATGTGGATAAAGGGCCAGCCTTGCTTACTTATGATATATGCCTTTATGCCACTAGTGACACATCACTCCTCCACTATACCCTTGTGCTATGTAAGACTACATACAAGGTCCCCCCATAGGCTGATTAAGCCTGACCCTCCATGATGGCAGTGGTGGTATTCTTGGGTGGTAGTTTATGATCTCCAAAGGCATTTTTCATCAATTTTTCAATAGTACTTTCATTGGCATACAAAATAGGACACTCTCCTAAAATCACACCGAAGTTGTACATGACAGATATGCGTATTGGTAACAAAGTCTTGTGATACATAATTCTAATTATATGGATTTAGCAATTCCATACATGCCAAGATCTGAGAAAGCCGTGAACCCACAAAATGCGTTAACCAAACAATGGGCACCGATCCATACTAACTGTAATTGTATATAGCATGTATTGTTTTACGGCTAGTTGATCTCTGTTATGAGATTTGTATATCATCTACTGTATGTATAATAAAGATACAATTGTAACATAAATATTTCTGGTTTATATGGCAGTCTTCCATGTTTTTCCTGACATGTCCTTATTTTCTTGTAGGTATAGCTGCACAAGTAAACATTGTGATGAAACACAGGGGCCTTGCTAGAACTCGGCAAGTATTCAACAGAGGAGGGGGTGAAAGTCAGATCAGCACAGTAGGGTGGGAAAGAGGTAAGGAAACATTTACAACATACTTTTTCAGGTTTCCTTACACTTTAATGCTTCTACACACCATACATAAAAAATAGCCAGCCCACATCTACATGTTCAAGTGTTCTGAGGGGACAAGAGCATTTACTATATAGACATGCTGGGGTCCCATTTGAAATGAATGAGATACCCCCAAAATGCCCAAAAGATGTGCCCTACCAACCAGTGTTACAAGTATACAACAACGTGGTAATGCTCGCACATAAATCCAAGTTAAGTGGGAAAACTAAATACACAGTATCTATACATGCAATAACTGAATAGTTATAATTTGATAAATAAAATTATGCACTTTAAAATAAAACTGTAAAAATTTGATTAAAAGTGACACTAAATGACTACATGTGCGTCAACATTTATCAGTCCAAACGTAAAACTTAAGTATACTTATGAACGAAATATAGTGTATTGCTCTGCGGCCGTGAATAGAAATATTGAAGCAACTGGATAAGCATGACAGAATGAATAGCATTTTCAAAAGAATACATCAGCAATGGTAGTCCTCATATCTCTCTTCGATAGGATTCCCAAAAGTTCCCATTCAAGCCAAATCCATATAATTCATTTTTTATTCATTCATCCTACTCTCAGGGTAGGACTGGGCTTGGGGACAGGTATGCATTTGCCATGAGTCCAGTAGAATAATACGTGTTGGGATGGTGGCCCTGAGTGAAGATGTTCCATCATTCAGACCTCAGAGCAGGGCCTGCAGTCAGTGACAGCTGCTGGTGTAATATAGCCATCTGCTTCCTGTTCAGACCTGTGCTCATAGCTCCTGGCAGAGGGAATTCTTCCAGAACCAACTTGGAGCTTAGAGATGTTATATGAATAAATGCAGAACTACAAAAACTCAAGGCTGGCAGAATGCTAAAATTGTCAAATGATTTGTGCACATTCGTTAAAACAAAGCTGAACAATAAGGATTACTAGTGATGATATCATGGAAGTTTGTGAGTGAGTCTACAGAGCAGCAGCAGTATTGTTCTGCTCATATAGTACTTTCTCATTTAATATTCATCCCCTACAATTCCTCCTTTTTTACCATATATTAGTGAAAAAGTGTGTTACAATAAACCATGTGCTTTAAAGCTAACTATACTCTCTCAATCAAGGACAACTATTTTTAATTCTTTTTGCTGCTAGCATTAGTAAATAGATAGGAAGGTATATTATACTTAGTTATTTTAAACTTTTTTTTTTTTTACACTTCTTCAGTGGCTTCTTGGTTTCTGGCCCAGGCCAAAATTATGTCATACATCCCAGGAGTCTTCATGGGAATTTTTTTCCTTTCACCTGCAAGAGAGGTTTTCTCAGCTAAGCATACCTTCCTGCCTGCATGCCTGAGCTAAGAGCAGATGGAGTCCAGAAAGTAAATGCTACACAAATCATCTGCCCTTAACTTAAAGTGTTACTAAACCCACAACAGTAAAATCAGTCTGTATATGCAGAAAAGCATACTTGTTATACTCACTGTGGAACCTAAGGGTTAATGCTATGCATTGTGTAAAAATGTTGTTTGATCCTATCTTCTCTGATCCTTACTTATCTGATCAGGGGTTCTGCATCCTCCTAGAGCAAAATTAAAACTCCTCCTACAAGCTTTAATGTGCTCTGTTGGACACTGATAGATGTTACAAGATTGCTCTAACTGCTGATGAGAAAAGGTATTTAGCAGTTGATATGTGCCAAAATAATTGCACTTCCATGAAGTGTGTACTGTGGGAGATAAAGTGAATGCAGGGTCCTGGGTTTAGTAACACTTTAAGATGTATGCAGCCAGAAATGGTAGGGGGGGGGGGTGTTTTTCAAAGTTAATTTTCAACAAAAAAACAGTGAGACATGAATAGATGGCTGACTTTGCTTCTGTAGCACTAACCCCTGAAAGGGCCCACTCTTTGGGCCCAAGATTCTTTTCCTAGTAGATACACCAGCAGCCAGGCATACAGTCTCAGTCACTCTTCTGGCTCAATGATCAGTCTAGCGGTATTCTTTTTGATGTTTTATTGAAAACTTGAACTTGGAAAGGTGCAGGGTAACGGTTGGATACTCCAGCAAGGTTAAGTAGTAACTTGAGGACACCTATCTTCCTCCTAAAGATTTTGAGCACAGTCCTTGCAGCAGCAAAGGGCTGAGCAACACCAGGACACTATAAACAATGTCCACTTTTAAGTACAAGCTGACTCTGATGCAAGAGGGATAGCAGCAGCACACAGTCACTGGGATCTCACAAATCGGTCTGTACACACTTTGTCTTTGGATAATTGGATGCCTCCCCTATCAGTATCTGCCAGACATATCTCCTGTGGATTCTTCAGACCAGATTCCCAAAACACGTCCCTCAGTCAGCTCCAGCAGAGTTCAGTAGAATAGGGCCCCAGCTAGTACAGTTGTGACCTCAAAGAGCAAAATGAAGAACAGCTTAGACTGCCCAGATGGGCAGCATTCCTTCAGTCTGAGATCTTTTCCTCCTGGACAAGAACAGGGCAGCTTCAGACTTCAGACTATTTACAGTTGCAAGAAAAAGTATGTGAACCCCTTGGGATTACGTGGAGTTTTGCATGAATTTGGCATAAAATGTGCTCTGAACGTCATCTAAGTCACAACAATAGAAGAACACAGTCTGCTGAACATAATACTGCACAAACATTAGATGTTGCCATGGTTTAATTGCACATAACATGTAAACATTCACAGTGCAGGGAGGAAAAAGTATGTGAACCTTTGGACTTAACTGGTTGACCCTCCTTTGGCAGTAATAACCTCAACCAAACGTTTCCTGTAGTTGCAGATTAGACCTGCACAACGATCTGGAGTAATTTTGGACCACTCCTCTTCACAAAACGGTTTCAGTGTAGCAATATTCTTGGGATGTCTGGTGTGAATCGCTCTCTTAAGGTCATGCCACAGCATTTCAATCGGGTTGAGGTCAGGACTCTGACTGGGCCACTCCAGAAGGCGTATTCTGTGCTGTTGCAGCCATTGTTTTGTTGAATTACTTGTATGCTTTGGGTCATTGTCCTGTTGCATCACCCATCCTCTGCAGAGCTTCAGTTGGCAGACAGATGGTCGTACGTTTTCCTGCAAAATGTCTTGATAAACTCTGGAATTCATTTTCCCATCAATGACAACAATCCGTCCAGGCCCTGAGGCAGCAAAGCAGCCCCAAACCATGATGCTCCCTCCGCCATGTTTTACAGTGGGGATAAGGTTTTGATGTTGGTGTGCTGTGCCTTTTTTTCTCCACACATAGTGTTGTGTGTTCTTCCCAAACAACTCAATCTTGGTTTCATCTGTCCACAGTATATTTTGCCAGTAGTGCTGTGGAACATCCAGGTGCTCTTTTGCAAACTTCAAACGTGCTGCAATATTCTTTTTGGACAGCAATGGCTTCCTCCGTGGTGTCCTCCCATGTACTCCATTCTTGTTTAATGTTTTCCTTATTGTAGATGTGTCAACAAAAATGTTAGCATGTGCCAGAGATTTCTGTAGGTCTTTAGCTGACACTCTGGGATTCTTCTTTACCTCATGCAGCATTCTGCTCTGTGCTCTTGCAGTCATTTTTACAGGAGGACCACGCCTAGGGAGAGTAGCAACAGTGCTAAACTTTCTCCATTTGTAGACAGTCTGTCTTACCGTGGACACATGAACATCAAGGCTTTTGGAGATACTTTTGTAACTCTTTCCAGCTTCATGCAAGTCAACAATTCTTGATCATAGGTCTTCTGAGAGCTCTTTTCTGCGAGGCATGGATCACATCAGACAGTGCTTCTTGAAACCAGCAAACCCAAAACAGGTGTGTGTTTTTAAAGGGCAGGGCAGCTGTCAGCAACACATCCAGCTAGGGCCTCACATACTTTTTCCTCCCTGCACTGTGAATGTTTACATGTTATGTGCAATTTAAACCTGGCAACATCTAATGTTTGTGTAGTATTATGTTCAGCAGACTGTGTTCTTCTATTGTTGTGACTTAGATGACATTCAGAGCACATTTTATGCCCAATTCATGCAAAACTCCACGTAATCCCAAGGGGTTCACATACTTTTTCTTGCAACTGTATGCTCAGACTGGGACCACAAAGATTCATACTGTAGATTTGACTCTCCAAGCCCACAACTTTCCAGAACTATCCACAAAACAGGGGGAAGCTGCCAAACCCACAGCCTGTGCAACTCAGAGCAGACCAGAGTATTCACCAGCAGCTCCACTGATTACAGGAGAACTAAAGTCTAAATTTATCCAACCTAGCACCTACAGTATCTAGGAGGGTGCTACACTTTGATTGCTAAAAATTAATTATAATTGTGATTTCAGTTTGTGGAGCTCAGTAACAGTTAAGTTCTGTTTTAAGACAACACATACCTTTAATCATGGCAACCAATCATTGCTGTATCATGACTTTGTGTTGTGCATATATTCCTATGCAGGCTATGCCCAGTCCTCCTCTGCCTACTTTTGTTAGGCACCTTGCCTAAACAAAGAAAATTATGACAATCCACCCAAAATCAGCACAACTTGGTGAAGTATAATACTGATGCTGTCAGCATGAAATGCTATTAGTTGAATAAATATGTGTATTCATGCTCTCATTATATGCATGCACTATTGAAAACCAGTGTATGCGCCACAAAATAAAAAACAAATACCAGAATTATATTTTCTTCCCGTAAATCTTTGCAGCGCTGTTCCAAATCTCGCAGTGCATTCAGCAATTCTTGTGTTGATTGAGAACCATCACTGGCATCCTGCATGATATCAATCAAAACATTAAAATACAAACTGCACCTATATTATCCTTGTTTTAGGAGTAGATATAAAGAATAAGTAAGATGGTTAAAATGCTGAGCAAAATAAAAACTTTACAGCTGAACTACAAGTAGATAAAATAGATCAATTTATTGAAGCTTTGTATTAATTATTACAATATTAATTAAGCTGTGTAAATTGTAGGACTGGATGGACAGAAATACAAATATATTGGCAGGTAAAACAGCTCCCATATATGTGTTTATTGGTGTATGTATTAATTTGCCTGGAGTTCAGCTTTAGCAGAAACTGAAAAAAAGTCATATGTGTTTAACATATCATAGGAAAAATGTTAATTACAGAAGAAGAGAGAAATACAAAAAAAAACAAAAAAAACATGTAAAACAATAGATTATTACATGTTTAACAAGAGTAACTAGTAGCAGTCATAGTGCCAGCTCTGGAAAAAAAAAAGTGGCAGTTAGAACTGTTTCTTCCTTGCAGCAGCTGGCAAAATCTTTAATAAACCATGTAATTATGGAACTTTCTTACAAACACGCTGTTGTTTAAACGTCAACCAAAATTTAACTGTGCTGCCAGGAACTCGCACATTCACACAATTTTAATTATGTTAATGAAATAAAGGCAAACATGCATTCTATGCCTAAAACAGGACAGATTGATGTACACACAATAAAGGCGGCACAGTTATTGATACTGAGGTCATAAGAAAAAAAAAAAAAAAAAAAAAAAAGAAAAGAAAGAAAAAAGGGAAATTTGCTGGGGAAATTTGACAAAACCGCAACATATTAGCAAGCATACCACTTTCTTGGCATAAAAGATGTAGAGTAACCTTTTTTTACAGAGCACTAAAAGTAAGTGTGTGTGTATGTGTGTCAGTCATGGCAGTGCAAAATTATTGTATTGCAGTCATACAAAATTAAAAAAACAGATTTACTGTAGAGTAGCTGCTTGCCTCCTTTGGGTGTTCAGAATCATGCCACTGACCATTTCATAAATATGTGTTTTGAGTCAAACTACAAACCAGCAACTATGTAGCAGAAATAAGAATAAGTAAACAACTGCTGTAAAAGTGACTGCAGAGCTCAGTCTTCACAGGACTGAGATAGAGCTCTACATTCACTTTTGCAGCAGTTGTTTTCTTATTCCAGGTAACAATCCTGCGCAATGTCCTTTTGACCCTTTTGGTTGGTTGAACACGTCGACTGTGCTTATGCTTATCAGATGACGGTTTCCCAGAAATTGTATATGCCGTCATAACCTTTGATACTGTACCTCTTGACACAGCATATAAATTGGCAACTTCAGCCACAGAGGCACCAGATAAGTGGGCACCAACAATTTGCCCTCTTTGAAACTAAGTTCTGACATGACCGTTACTAGCAGCGCACACAGTGAATGATGAAAGGGAGGCTTCCCACCTGTTAGCTAGGTGTCTCATCACACAGCGGAAGCAATAGAATGTTACATCACTTCCGCTGTCAATGCAAAACATATTGTCACTTTCATACCTGCAAATCATGTAGCGTTTCCATTTTTTTTTTGTCCAACCTCTGTATGTAGCACCCTCCTAGATAGGTGCTAGGTTTAGATAGATAAAAGTTTAGTATGTGTTTTGATAGTTAAATTTAGTTGTCACACTGTAGTCTGTGTGATTGTTGTTTGGTAAAAACATATTTTGCACACTGTAGTCAGTTGCTGCTACAGCTGAGGGGCTGTCTGCTGAAGATCTGGTCTAACAGAGGAAGGCAACCCAGATGTCCTTGGGCCTTGTGAGTAGACACCTCTGAAAGGATCTTAAAGACTTTGTGCTGCTGAAACTCCTCTGGTGCAATGGAGTCAGCTGTGGGTCTAGTTAAAGGGGACACCAGCTGGTGTCCTAAAAAACTTTGCCCATTTAATCTCCTACTTGAAAGGGACTCTGCTGTATTTACTACTACTACAACTGCCTTAAAGCTGAAGTTCACGGTTTGTTGCAAGGATTGACAGTCATAGCTTATCCGGAAGAATTCCTAAGTCTTTAAGTTGTACATGGTTCTTGTTTCTGGAGTATCCCATCTCATTCTCTTAACCCTATCCATGTTCTCCAAAAGTAAAAACAACAAAAACACCTCCCCTAGACTGGTCATTGAGGAAATGTGTGAATGAGCCTATGTGCCTGGCTGCGGGGCAAAGCTTTTGGAGAAGACCTGAAAAGGATTCCTACGGGAATAGCGCTTTATGTATATTTATGTATATATACACACTATATTTCCAAAAGTATTGGGACGCCTGCCTTTACACGCACATTAACTTTAATGGCATCCCAGTCTTAGTCCGTAGGGTTCAATATTGAGTTGGCCCACCCTTTGCAGCTATAACAGCTTCAACTCTTCTGGGAAGGCTGTCCACAATGTTAAGGAGTGTGTCTATGGCAATGTTTGACCATTCTTCCAGAAGCGCATTTGTGAGGTCAGACTAGAAGACCTGGCTTGCAGTCTCCGCTTTAACTCATCCCAAAGGTGTTCTATCGGGTTGAGGTCAGGACTCTATGCAGGTCAGCCAAGTTCCTCCACCCCAAACTCACTCATCCGTGTCTTTATGGACCTTGCTTTGTGCACTGGTGCACAGTTATGTTGGAACAGGAAAGGGCCTTCTCCAAACTGTTCCCACAAAGTTGGGAGCATTGAATTGTCCAAAATGTCTTGTTATGCTGACGCCTTAAGAGTTCCCTTCACTGGAACTAAGGGGCCAAGCCCAACCCCTGAAAAACAACCCCACACCACAATCCCCCTCCACCAAACTTTACACCTGGCACAATGCAGTCAGGCAAGTACCGTTCTTCTAGCAACCGCCAAACCCAGACATGTCCATCAGATTGCCAGACAGAGAAGCATGATTTGTCACTCCAGAGAACACGTCTCCACTGCTCTAGAGTCCAGTGTTGGTGTGCTTTATACCACTGCATCCAACGCTTTGCATTGCCCTTGGTAATGTAAGGCTTGGATGCAGCTGCATGGCCATAGATATCCATTCCATGGAGCTCTCTACACACAGTTGTTGTGCTAAACTGAAGGCCACATGATGTTTGGAGGTCTTTAGCTATGGACTCTGCACACAGTTGTTGACTTCTGCGCACTATACGCTTCAGCATGCGATGACCCCACTCTGTCACTTCGTGGCTGAGCTGCTGCTGTTCTCAGTTGCTTCCATTTTGTTATAATACCACTAACAGTTGACCACGGAATATTTAGTAGCAAGGAAATTTCATGGATGGCCTTATTGCACAAGTGGCAACGTATCACAGTACCACGCTTGAATTCACTGAGCATCTGAGAGCGACCCATTCTTTCACAAATGTTTGTAGGAGCAGTTTGCATGCCTAAGTGCTATATAAATATATATTGTTCTTTATTAACAGAACTTGCTCATTTCTGGTAGGGAAGAGTATACTCTGGCAACTAATGTGAACCAAATACAGCTCAAATTTTAACGAATTCCTGCTAAAATCGGTGAAAATTTGAGGAATTAGGGGCTCTGTCAGCACTACAGAACATGACAAACAAGAATATGAAAATAATTCACATTCTTAACTTGGACAGAGAGAGGGGAGAATTGTGACCAAATCTGGTAAACTGCATGCAAAGTTGCTGAAAAAAAATAAAGTAAAAGGAAGAGCAGAGTGACCAGAAGGATGACCTGAATAATTTCTTGCCGCTTCTTCACTTTTCAATCAGAAGACTGAGGGCAGGATGGTGACAGCAGTGTATTTCCTAATTGAAACAGAAAGTCATCCACTTGGTTATGCTGTGTGAATGACAGTTAAGACCGATACCATTTATGAAATTTATCTGTGTATCTAAACGTTTGCCTGGAGTTTAGCCTTAGGGCCAGTTCACGTTCTGTGCAAGTTTCCTCACCGTGTTCAGAGCACACTGCACTTGTAATCTGTAGCGAGTTTTAGTGTTTGTAGCAAGCGTGCACACAGAGATGGATACGAACCTTAATTTTGGCAAAGGACCGTCCATCTTGTACAATTATCTCTCTCTCTCCCTCTTTCCTCATCCCCCTCCCTCTCTGTTGAGTGACATGTGGTCTGTTTGATGCAGAGTTCAAAAAGGCATCGAAACCCAGTGGAACGGCGTCCTGGCTATAAAACCTCACCAGCTAGGTGCCCCCGTCTGGTAGCTGTGCAATCTGGGATATCTGGGATACCGTAAAAGCGTAAACCAAGTCCTTCACAGGAGTTCAAAGACATTCCAGAAAAGGCATAAAACAAGACACCACATTCAACATCCATTTTCCCCTATGATTTAATATCTTGGAATATGAGAGACTTACATAAAAACCAGGCATATCGGCAGATTGGTCAAGTTAATACAAACCGCTTCCCTAGCTGGCATATATAGGAGGGCAGGAAAGTGTATCTCCTGAACCATTTAAGTGTATATGACATGTTTCATCTCTAACCATTCCGCAGATGCTGCCGAGTATTAATATACTAGTACCCAGGCTGCCAAAGGCCCCGAGAACGAGTTATGAATCATAATAGCAGCTATGAGAGTTTCTAGTCATAACTTTGGGCTCCACCTGCACCTCCTTCCCCAAAAGCAGACGATTGATTTACTGCTCCAGGGAGGCACCCGGTGGAGATACTAGAAAAGCTAAGCTGAGTTAAGGGAAAAGGAAAGAAGAGTCTCCTGTCTTAACATCGAAACGGACAGTGGGAGATAAATCCTTTAGACTTATGAAACTTGAAGCTGCTTACACCGAGGCTGACTGGCAAGTACTTTAACCCTTTAAATTCCTTTGTTATCTCTTTGCTGTGCTATTGTTCTCTGTGTATGTATGTGTATATGTATATATATATATATATATATATATATATATATATGCTACATCTTTTTCTGGAAATATGTTTTATTGCACCCTTTTGACCTTTTAGTAATAAATCTTACTTTCTGAAAGTGTTTTACTGTTTCTAACGCCTTTAATGCAAACTACGAACTCCTGCCGCTGAAGAGCGCTACTGTGTGTGTTTAACCCTCTGTATAACCCGCCTGCGGTGACAGTGGTATACAGACAATTATTTCAACCATTAGAGTGTTATTGCTGATATTGCAGTTTCCTCTTTGTACAAAAAGGAGGTGGTGGCAGTGTGAAGGGTTAGTTGCGTAATTAACCTGACCCAGTAACAATCGCGCTCAGGCTGCCGGTACATTGATTGTGGTCCATTAGCTGGAAAATCGTTGTGCAGGATGCAGCTGGGTGTGGCATTGTAACGCACGTGACATCGCGGTTTTAGATTGGCTAGTCCTTCGGTCACGAGTTTGGTGTGAAGGGCTGGGATATGACGTCACGATCGTCACAGTGTCAACCTACTGCCACCCTAAATGCAGATCACAAATACAGTACATTTTCCTGCCCTATACCACATGGTGCAATAGGACCATGCGATCCACTTGTTGTGCATTTTTTAAAGTAGTGCATGCACTACTTTTGTGGCAGTCTGGCTTTAAAATGAATGGGCTGAAATAGCACTGGAACGCACAGCTTGCCCCACAGCTTAGTGAATGTGGTGAAGTTTCACTTTGTACTTTTTGCACATGATTGGGTATTCTTTGCAAAGCTCTGGGGTAAATTACTTTGCAATGTGAACAGACCATTTTTCTTTAGTAAATCAACCCCATTATGTACACTCACCCCCTTTTACCTTCAGAACTGCCTTAATTCTTCGTGGCATATTTCGGTCCATATTGACATAAATTACTGTTGGACTGGGACTAAAAAATAGGCCTGGGCACTTTAGACTAAGTAGCCAATTCCGGGGGTTGGGGGGTGCAAGGGCATTCGCGGGGGCTGTTGGTAACGGAATATTCATAGAGACGGTCCTCCGCACTGTAATATAAAGGGGCACTGTGATATGAAGGGGACTGCACTGTAAAGGGGCACTGTATTGATTACAGTGTCCCTTTACAGTGCAGTCCCCTGTATATCACAGTGCCCCTAGAGATCTAATCACAATGCCCCCTATATATTCAAAGAGATGGCCCAATCCAGCAAAGAGACATCCCAATATAGCAAAGACAGGATGTCTCTTTGCTGGATGGGGATATCTTTTCTTGGACTGGGCTCTTTGCTTGATTGGGATGGCTCTTTGCTGGACCCAACTGGGCAAAGAGACAGCCCTTCCAATAAGGAGACAGACCTTTCAGCAAAGAAACAGCCCCATCCACTGCTGCTACAGACCTGTCAAAGTGTGCCGGAGGCCGCAGGTGAAGGAGAGGACGCCGTTCTCCCTTCAGTGCAGCGGCCAGCCGAGGAGGTGTCCATGCATCAGCGGCGCTTCCTGCTTGTCTTCAGGAGCAGTCACTGCTGCTCCTTCTGTTGGCCCTGCTTTGGGCATAGCCTCACAGCAGGAGGTGAGCGGCGGCCGCGGTCTGTATTAGCCCTGTCCAGACTGCGGTCGCCAGTTACCTCCTGCTGTGTGGCCCGGTCATCTTAAGCCCGGCGGCCCCAGCCCACCAGGCAAATTCCCAGTGTGCCCTATAGCTAGTCCTGGCCTGCCTATCATCTCAAACCAGTCTGCTCTTTCTACGCTGACATCAACAAGGCATTTTTGGACACAAAATTGTCGTTCACTGGATGTCTTCTCTTTTTTTTGGATCACACTCTGTAAACCCTAAAGATGGTTGTGTGTGAAAATCTCAGACCAGCCCATCTGGCACCAACAAACATGCCAGGTTCAAAGTTACTTAAATCCTCTTTGTCCCCCATCCTGACACTTGTCTTCATCATGTCTAGATGCTTAAAAGCATTGAGTTGCTGCTATGTGATTGGCTGATTAGCAATTTGTGTTACTAAGCAATTGAAGAGCTGTATCTAATAAAGTGGCCGGTGAGTGTACATTAGTATGGCATTCAGTACACAGTATAGCATTTCTCAAATGTTTTTAACCCAGAGGAACCCCTAAAATTATTTTCTGGTCTAGGGGAGGGGGAGACCTTACTAAAGCCAATTCAAGGGGGGGGGGGGGGATCAATGGCAAATTTTGCTTTGAGAGCAGCTTGTAGCCTGACATTCTGGATAATTAAATGGGTAGTTTACTGAGTAGATTGTGTCTTTGCAAAACTATCTATTTGACGCTTAATCCACAGTGACTCCTCTTTCTTCAGTGGGAGGAATAGGAATTCACAAGATGTGAGTGCAGTGCTAGATTGACTCGTTACACTAGCATCCACCATCACTGAAATATCAGTGTTTGATCGGCTCAACTGTTAACTATGGTGGGGAAGCTTTACTGCATGGAAATCAAACCTTTCTAAAGTATCCCGCACATTGTATCAAATGCTTGCATTTTAAATGTCTTATCCAGGCCCTATTGTCATGAAATCTGCCCAATGTGTGTGGTATGAGCTCAGTCAAAGGAGGCATTAAAAGGTGATGGCCTTCATTCAATTTACCATTGTGCACAGTGGAGCAACACTTTGCTTAGCAGTCTCGCTTCTGCAACCCTTTGGCTCATTATACACTTTCAGCTCTTGATGTCAAATAGGTGTCTGCAAGGGTTAGTAATGTGTACCAGGTTCCTCATTTCAATGCTTTTGCATGTGGGGCTTTAAACCAAGTTAGAAAATGTTTCTTTGGCAGAGCTGGCAATATGTTTAAGATACCTAAATTGTGTTCATTTACAGACTCATGCACTGGAACAAGACTAGTGATTGATGCTACAGAATTTTAACAATAGGCTTTTGGCCAGAATGCATCAAACTCCAGAGTGAAAACATCCACAAACAAACCATCAATGCTTTACAAAATTACAATCTACAAATGCAAAATAACATAAAAGACACAAATGCACACCCCAAAATGAATGGTCTTTATTTTATAACCCGATAACTGCATTTTAAAGTTAGGAAAAGAATATTATTTCTTAAAGGATAATTTCACCTTTGGGAATATGTTACATGTTCCACCCATTTTTAGGATGGAACATGTTCCCATAGCTGCAGCCACGTCTGCCGCCCCCCCTCCGACAGATAGTACGGGGAGAAGTTTCCTCGTACTGTCAAATTTGAAAACAGCGTGGCACTGCCGAGTTCTGCACACATGGCAAAGTCACTCATTCACAGAGTTTCAATGAACTGCCACGGAGCTGTGGAACGACGTGGTGGTTCATTGAAGCTTCCTGTCAGAATAACTGCTTGCTCGTCATCCCATACAGCGAGCAGATATTCTGACAAGTCTGCAGGAGACCTGCATGGCATCAGTGATCTACTGATCGCTGATGCAATGTTTTTCAGGCTCCTGCAAGCAAAACTAACAAATGCACATTTTTTTACCTGCAAAAAAATGTGCATTTATTATTTTTGTCAAAAAGGTGAACTTATCCTTTAAAGTCAGTTGAGGGACATGGGCATTTAGTAATCCTTCGACATTCGAGATACTGCCACTTAGAGGAGGTTTGAACACTGGCTAGCAAAAAATGTTATGCCCCCATTCAACTCCACCTGTAAGCAGGTTGAAATTAGCTAGATAGATGGTGCCCCGGACAAGAGAGTAGGGGTTAATGCTTTTCCTGGTTCTTTAGCTTTTGGCAGGAGTCCAATTCACTGCACCTGTGTATATAAAAAAGGGACAGTGGTCGAAGCGCTGGTGGAAAGTCAGAGGTCGGGAACCCGAGACCCTTTTACCCTGCCGAGTCTTGTTTTGGGTTCCCTGAGGAAGAGCCACACCTAGGAGAAGTACAAAATGTCACTTACTACTTGGCAACGTTAATTTTGACGTCAAATTTTAATTTTGTTTTAGTCATAGTCTTTTGACTAAAATGCCGTTTTAGTTTCAGTCATATTTTAGTCGACCAAAATTTCCAGTACATTTTAGTCCACTGAAATCTAATGGGTTTAGTTAACTTGTAATGCATTATTTAAGCATTCCTCTAGAATTTCCCAACTCATCAGATACTCATGGAGTAAAAATCTAATAGCATGTTATTATTTATGGTACTAAGGTTTGAACAAACTACAGAGACACAGATTTAGCCATTATACATTGTCTTTAGAAGTAAAAGCAAGCTTTGTTACAAGAAACCTCCCTTCTTTCTTTTGTTGTGAAAATTTGAATGTATTTTTGTCATAGTTTTCCTTAATTGACAAAAAATGTAATTGATTTTCATTATGAAAACTTTCCACTGACTTTTGAAAAGTATGGATGAAAATATTTTCGTCAACAAAATTAACACTGCTACTTGGAATATAAAGTCGTCAGAACTTGAGGTTCGCCCTGAAGACACCAGCTGCTGGAAAATGCCTCTGGTGGACTCTAATTTCACTGACTGTGAAAGCCTGGTTAGGAGTAGGAACTTAGGATGTTGACTGTTTTATTGAAATTTTACTGGACTGTCATGTCTGCTTTGGACTCTTTTGTAATGTTGCGATTTAATACAAGTAAAGCATTAAACCTTGCCTTCTGCCTGGTATGAAGTCCTTGAAAGGGTTCATAGCAAGTAACAGGCACCAGCACACAGTCTACAGTTTGGGTAACTAGCACATGGAGTATGAAGAGTCAACACGTTAAGAGTCAGTCTAGTGCAAGTTATACATGTGGTTGCCATGAGCAATGGAAGGTACAGTCAGCAAGCAGCCGTAACATGTGCCTGTTATAGGTGGAATTGCCTCTAGCCGCAAAGGAAATGTCAGCACTCCCTACACATGGAGGGGTTCAATGCTGCTACCAATAGCAGAAGCGAAAACCGCTGGACAGGTGGCTGTGGTCAGTGTTCGGCACAGCCCGCCTAGTTGCAAACTACAGTGGAAAGACGTACATTTACACAAGGACCTGAGAGTTAACTGAAAAACAGTTCTTGTTCAAGTGTACATTCATCTCTAAGAGCAGAGGCCTACCGTGATGTCACGTATTCCCTGACAGAAATCTCAGTCCAGGGAACTGGTGAAAATGGCACAGAGTAAAGGTACTTTGTGTATGAAGTAGAGAGACCCTGTACAAAGTGCCTAGCATAGCCCAGAAGAACCCACCCCAGGGTAGGTCTTGCACGTTTCCTAGACTTGGCACCCAACAAGTTAATTGGAAAACATGGAGGACGTGACAAACAACCTCCACCCTACTCTTACACACCTTCCAACTGTCATGCCTAAGTTTTGTGAGCAGGCAGTGCATAAGGCCAATGACACAAGGGGGAAACCTGTGTCTTTCAATGGACTTCAAGAAAGGGATTTTACAGTAAGTACAAAGACCTTATTTTCGGTTATCGTCAATTGAGGTTTATATCAGTTTTGGGATGCCTCAACGTTTAATTACGGTGGGGGAGCTTTATGGCATTCAAATCAAGTTCAATTACTACACAGAAATGTAGTAGCTGAATGTCTACAAGTGGTTCAATTGAGAGGTGGGAAACAGCAAACAGATTTGTAAATCTTACTACAAGGACTGTCTGAAGCAATTAACGCCTGAACAAAGGTTAGATAAAAAGGTGAAAGTAAACATGAAATCGCCATGACCAAAGAAAGTACACAGAGAATCATCCTCGAGTTCCATACCAGAAATAATAATCATCACTAAAAGGGAAACTGCTACCAGAAAGAATGGGAAACCTCAACAAGCTGGAGAAGAACGAATAATTAAGAAAAAAAAAAAAGATGTTCACTAGTTGCCGAAGCCGTTAATACCTAACCCTGGACTGTAAGGAAAGGAAAGTTGGACAGATACGATTTGTCCAAACTGAAAAAAACGTAAGAGCTGAAAGTTGAAGTGCAACACCACTAAATGGTGAACTCTGCAGCTGGGAAACAATGTCCTGTCTGCTACTCTTACAGTATGTACAGAAGATAGATATTTCCTGGGAACGAAATAATGAAATAACACTGACTTTCATGACACTAACAGTGAAGACCTATTCAGCACTGTTTACAGAAGGGAACCAGTCACTCAGTCAGCTCCAGGAGGACTGCTTAATTTATCCTGGAGGCAGCCAGCATGTGAAGCCCAGAAGAAGACATTTTCAAGAAATGACCCAAGATGGGTATATTAGGCATATTGTCTGAACATATGATCCCAGGGCAAGATCAAGCAGTCCTAACTAGATTATTTATTGCCCAGAAAGTAATTACTCAAAAAGAAGCTGTCCCACATACCACCCACACTGACCAACGGAAAGCCTCAATGAACTGACTCTTGGAAAGGGAAAAGCTTTACCACATGCTAATTAATGGTAAAAGGGAGTTTGAGTGGATTTGTCAATTATCAACGTTATGAATTTCCTAAAGATAAGACTATAATCAACCTGTTTGGTGCTATCTAAAAATATTGTAATTTGCGCAACCTTCCAACTAATATATACTCCTCCTAATATACCAATAAATAGATACAGCACACTCTAAACGTAACCTAAATTATGTGACAAGTCAATAAATTAAAAACTCAGAAACATTATGACATAACATATCTGAATCCCTATTCAATCAGTGCAACACACTCTAAAATAATATGATACTGTTCTAATTAGTTGCTGCTAAAACACTGTAAGTGACTTCACAACACCTGTACCAAAATGAACACTAAAGTGTAGCTCAACAGATTAATATTTCATATACAAATAAAATAATAAACATAATTAAAGTCCCATGAAAAAGTCTCTTATAACACCACTGTGCAATGTGTATAAGATAAATCTTCTCTTCTTCAGTACCAACCGTGCCATCACCATTAGGTGAAAAACCTGCTCAGCTCACTTTTTAGACCTCATCAATAGGTCATTATGCGCTCAACATGTGGACAGACTTGTGTACACCCTCTGTGGTCTTCCTCCAGCTCCTCTCCTGGCACCGCCACAGTATACACTCCTCTAGCAGATGCTCTCATATAATATGTATTATGGAAAACAGAAAAGTGGAACCATAGTGCTCTCGATTTATAAAACAATTTATTAGCGCCCAAATTAAAAACACTTATAAATCTAAGAAACAAGTCAGCATAAAATGTATAATTTCGTTATATGCCTCACCACCCCACTCTCCTGGATGGTCATCAGCTCAAAATGTCTAGGGCTCAGCACCTTCCACCTATACACGTTACGCCCTCAGTAGGCAGCCCCGACTCTGGGGCATAACGCATGTAGGTGGAAGGAGCTGAGCCCTAGACGTTTTGAACTGATGAGCATCTGGGAGAGTAGGGTGGTGAGCTATGTAACAAAATTATATATTACATGCTGGCTTGTTTCTTACATTTTGTAAGTGTTTTTAATCTGGGCACTAATAAATTGTTTTATAAATAGAGAGCACTATGGTTCCACTTTTCTGTTTTCCATAATACATATCATATGAGAGCATCAGCTGGTGTAGTGTATACTGTGGTGGTGCCAGGAGAGGAGCTGGAAGAAGACCACAGAGGGCGTACACAAGTCTGTTCACATGTTGAGTGCATAGTGACCTAATCGATGAGGTCATAAAGTGAGGTGAGCAGGTTTTTCACCTAATGCTGGTGGCACGGAAGAGAGAAGATTTATGTTATACACATTGCACAGTGGTGTTATAAGAGACCTTTTTCATGGGACTTTAATTCTTGTTTCTTATTTATTTTATATGAGATATTAGTCCATTGTAGTCTGATGTTTAGATGTCTCCATATCAGCAACCACTGTTCAATAATAGGAGGATTTCACAGCGCATAATATTATTACCCTCCAGTTTTAAAACACCTCCACTTCAAAATTCAGCTCTCGCCGGCCATACCAAATAGAAAGCTCTCCATAATGTAAAACCATCCAGGCTGGGTGTTAAGTCTACATGTACTGCCAGCCAATCTCTCCAACAGTTCTGATCAGTGCAGTTTCTTCACTTCCCAGGGCATCCAGAGACTGGATGATTCACATGTTGTCTCTGAAACTGAAGCAGCAACAGGGAGGTGCTTCCTGTAGGCTGAATGGTGAAAGAAGGCATATGAAGGAATAATACTCCACTTAGTGGATGATGTCAGAGATCAATTCTTTCAGCTGTAACCATTATCACATTAAGATGGTGTGAAATTTACAACAGCACCCAACATAATCAAATGTGAGGTATCTAATCAGTGCTTTAACCCAACTGGCTCAACTCAAATGTTTGGGTCCTCAGAGACTCCATCACACCAGAGGCTGTGCCAAAGTTCTGCACCTAGAGAGTGCTCTGTGACTAACCATACACAAGGGTCTCTAAAACACTACGATTAATAGCCCAGTGCCTCATGTCCACATTCCAGGCATGCCCTGCATCTTTCAGTTCAGCAGGGTCTAGATAAGGCTTTTAACTGCCAATATACTCTAGGCCAAATAGCCTTACTATCTCTGAGTCTGGACTGGGTTACAACAGAGAATGTGCCCTGACTAGACCTAGTGAGCACTCTGCAGCTATCACCCAACCTCCTGTAGGCGACAGCATAACCTAAATGTCTAAGAAAAGCTGTATTCCCATGTCCCTCAATGGACGATAAAGAAAAATCAGTCTGTATATGCAGTAAAGCATGCTCGTTATCCTCACTGTGGAACCAAAGGGGTCAATCTTCTGCATTGTGTGAAAAGGATGTTTGAACCTGTCTTCTCTGATTCTCCCCTATTTCTACTGTCCCCGAACCGTCTGCTGATAGAACAGAGCCTTGGGGGGATGGGGGGCGGGCAAGCTGCACATGCTCGGTTTGGTGTGTATTGCTAAAGAGGTTTTGTTTTTTTTTCTTGGGAGAGTGCATGTAATCAGCACAGGACCAATCAGTGCTGTTCAGACAGAGGGTCAGAAGTTATGCAGCCTCATAGGACACTCAGCGGAGAATGAAAACTCCTTCTACAAGCTTTATCCAGTACTTTGCTGGACACTGATAGAAGTCACAAGACTGCTCTAAGTTCTGATGAGAAAAAGGTATTTAGCAGTTTATAGTTACCAAAAAAAAATTGCATTTCCATGTTCTGTGTACTGTGGGAGACCAGATAAAGTGAATGCAGGGTCCTGGGCTTAGTAACACTTTTAATCCTGTACCAGAATATGACATACTTTTCTTACATTTGTGGTAATTAAACCTTAGATGACGTTATTCAGGACAGTAAGCTACTGTGAACATATCCGATAATCACAGAGTAGTAAAGAGATTATTTCAGTTCAAAGCAAAGACTATGTGGAAAGGTTTACATTCACTAATCATGCAAAGCTTGATATATTTTTCATGGAGTTCAAATTACTAATGCAGATTTTATCTGCATTCTATTAAAGAGCAAATGAGTTTTAAGGCTGAATTACTCATGTGTTTGATGATGTTAGATCGCATGAAAAAAAATTTGTACTCAAGCACAGTAAAAAAGGCATTTCGAATTTATGATACATTTTCATGCTATATATAAATGCATTCTGACATGCAGCGTACTGCTGACATAATTTATGTAATCTGCTGCTTAAATTTGAAATGGCTGTTCAATATAATTACTTTAAACATTGATCATCACCGTGCATATTCAGAAAATCTCATTAGAAAAATGTTAATATTGCTATTAAGGACTCCAAAAGGTTAGTCTAAAAAAAAAAAAAAAAGGCAAATGTTATTTTCTTTTCTGCGATATGTTTAAGAAGCTCACCTGCAAAGTCAAAAAGGCAACTATGAAGAGAGAGGTTATTTCATTCCAGGGATAGGGCTAGTGTTGCTAGGCAGCATACATGGTCCACAATCAATCTGTAGTAGACAGGGCTATTGTCTACTTATGGATGCACATCTAACAAGGATGTAATAGTTATTTATATATTTGTCCGATTACTGCTCTGGTAATGTCGGCCTTAGTCTGTGCCTCTTTGGATTAAGAGTGCGGGGTTTCATTTGTATGCAGTGCAGCATGCACACCTTATTACAGATTCCTAGCAAGTACAGTGCAGACATATAAGAATGACTACTGGCTGGAAAACACATGGGAGACATGAAAAAAAACTGAGTATTTCAAGTAAAGAGCTGCAGGCCAAGCCTGTGCCTTAAATGGAATAATTTAATTGCAGTTATTAAAACAACACGTATCATTTCTCTTTGAAATTCAAGGCACAGCAACGACAGCTGATCAATGCATATTTCAGTAGGGTAATAATTTCTCCAGTATGAAGAAACATACATGATTCACAATCTGGCCTATATGTTTTTATGTTTTGGGAACCAGATGACCTTGCATCTGCCTTACTGTACAACAGCAGCGCTCAAAATACACACAGAATAAAAAGAAAGATTATATTTGCAGTGCACAGGCTCAAAGTAATCTCTGCTTCAGCTAGGCTGGCCTCATGGTCCTGCTGCATGCCAGTCTGTGCAGAGTCTAGGGATATAGGCACACAGAGACCAGGCCTGGAGACCTTCTCCGGAAAAGGTATTCGCTACATTTAAAAGGCATTCTCACATTTGACACATGGCTAGTCTGTAGCAGTGTTATTTAAATAAAATATGAACAGTTCAGTTATTTACTGTTGTATATAAGCATACGTTTTTCTTTTACATGCAGAGCAATAGTTAAGGATTCACTAGAATATAAAAATGATGAATACAGCTGTTTGCCATGTTAAATAGATGGCATTGCTCATCAACTTACATAGAAGCAAAACAGGGAATGACTAAGACCACCAAGGTAGGGGGTATGCAAAATTTCACAAACCAATTTGTAAAGTTATTATTATTATACAGGATTTATATAGCGCCAACAGTTTAGGCAGCACTTTACAACATGAGGGCAAGCAGTACAGTTACAAAACAATTTAATACAGTAGGAAACAGAGGGCTCTGCTTGTTAGAGCTTACAATCTAGGAGGGAGGGTCAAGTGATACAAAATGTAATATCTTGGGGGATGAGCTGATGGAGAAAAAAGTACAGTTAAGTGGGGACACAACAGGATTCTCTGAAGAGGAGGGTGTTCAGGGATTGTCTAAAAGCAGAGTAGGAGACAGTCAGACAGATTGGGGTAGGGAGTTCTATAGGCTAGGAGAGGCTCGGGAAAAGTCCTGGAGGAGAGCAGGAGGTGACAAGGCAGCTAGAGAGCAGGAGGTCTTCGGAGGAATGAAGAGATCGATTAGCTCGGTATTTAGAGATTAGGTTAGTGATGTAGCTAGGGGCTGAGTTGTGGATGGTTTTGTAAGTTGTTAGTATTTTTAATTTAATGTTGACTCATATGTACATTACCACAATGCACAGTGGACTTTTTGCATACCTTTGATACTATTGTGGACTGAATTCACTTCTTTACACATAACTCAAATTATTTAGATGTATCTTTTGTATATTTTTTGTATGGCTTCTTTTGTATTTCGTTGTTATTTATTGCTTTGTAGCGCTGCAGTATCTTTTATCTTTATATGTGAATTTAAGTATCTGAATTTTCAGTGCTGGAGGCTTTTCCTTTATTTTTAAACCTGATTGCAGTGGTTTTCCCCCTTTTTCTTACTATTAATGTACTGGCCCTGGCTGAGACAAAGGGTTGCTCATGACATTCAAAGAGACTCTAGTTTTGAATTCTAGCACCTCTGCTGATCCTTTCACCATTTTAACATTGCAGCCCAAACACATTAATGATGACCACATACTGTAATTCACTGTACAAGATCTATTTGTAAGCCTTTCACACGGGTTTACTTACCCTCGGTTCAGATCTGATAGGCAAAACATTTGTGTACATATTTAAAAAATCATTAATAATGGGCCAGGAGGTGTGGGTGGATACACAGCAGGACACTGATCTTCCCAGGGAGTGATTTCCCCTGCAGGAGCAAAATTGGATCATGCTTTACTGGGGGTTTTTTTGGCCTTCCTCTGGATCAACTGTGGGTATAGGATTATAAGTTTTTTTGTTTTGTTTTTAAGGTTGAACTAGATGGACTTTTGTCTTTTTTTCATCCAGACTAACTATGTAACTATTTTTTTTACTATGTAACTGTGAAAAGCAGTGCAGGGGGTGTGTCAGTACATGTCTTGGCCATTGGAGGACAGACTGTTCTTTCAGCACAGCCAGAAAACTATGCTGTGAAGGTATGTGCTCTCATACCTAGCATGGTTAGTTTGCAAAAGGAAAACAAGAGGACTGGCAAAACAACCAGGTATTTCACACAAAAGAAGAAAAACAAAGTACATGGTACAATACCTGTCTGGGGGTTGTGTTTTGCCTGCATGGGATGCACAGTGTGGATACAAGCACTGCTCCTTATTTGACATCCAGGTGGATGCGGGTCACACTGTTGTCAAATTTCGAAGCAGCAGTTTGGAAGTTGACATGAACAGGATTGCCAGCAAGCAGACAACAGCCCACCTGTGCATCCTGGGCAGACAAAACATGGTCCTCACATGGGTGTAGGCATAACTACTTCTATGTGAATGATTCCATACCAGTAAAATGCATGCAAACCAAAGAACACCTCTAACCAAAAACACTGAACAAAGCAAAATGAAGAGTCAGATGGAAAAAGCTGGCCCTGAATTATGTTTGGATACACACCTAGAAATATTTTAGAGCTATGAAAGATTACTTATAAAATTCCTTTTTAGATTTTTATTTTGGTCTAATACCCCACCTTCAGTTAGGATTGAAAAGTACCTTTAAAGTGGAACTAAACCCATCAATTATAATGGTTTCCCAACAACAGTTACATTCAAGTTACATTCAAGGCATTCCATGAATGAGAACTGTCACATTTACTCTCTCAACTGAATTGTAAAGAAATCAAATGGCTGGTGTCATCACTGATCATGTGTACAGCACCATGACAACTGCAGATCAAAAGAAGTTAAAGGGTTAGTATATCTTTACTAAAAAATGCCTATGCAGATAAGGGGCGGCTGTAGATAAAAAACAAACTGTGCAGCTCTAACTAAAGTTGAATGATGACCTTGCTGTGAGTGTAGGCCATTTATGTAACTCATGCAGCCTGACTGGAACACTCCCAGGACATTGTTAAGCAAGGCCTAGTGATTACTGCTCACCACCTTCTTCACAGGAGCTAGTTCTAAACCGCTAAGCTCAGAGCAAGGTCATTACTCAACTTTTGTTAGAGATGCACAGTATGTTTTTCTCTACAGACACCTCTTACCTGCATAGGTAGATTTTTTGGTAAAGGTGAACTAACCCTTTAAGATGGCAGCTTCTTTGGCTGTAAAAGATAGGAGGGTTTAGTTCCACTTTAAGTCTGACAACTGCTGTCCTGTCAACACATTTTTCTGGCTTCTGAAAGTACAGTGTGTGGGGTCAGACACCTTACCAGACAGCCACTGTCAGACTTCAGCTGATCCTTCACCCCAAGCTGAAAGTTCTAACACAAAGTAAATAAACCATGCAGATATAAAAACCCTAACAGATAAAAAACTAATGGGGCTTTTAAAGCACCATACCATATGAAAGTATAAAGATGCACAACATGAAAACACTAGATAAAATAGAACATGTTTTATTGTAATTTTATAAAAAAAAAAAAAAAAAAAAAAGACACGTAAGTGGTAAGATAGACCAATTGCTCAGCCAAAATAGACACACGCATAATAAAGCAGAAAAAACATAGTATACATCTATAAGTACCAAAAGGCGGGGGGAAGGCTCTGGCCCGGGACGCATGGGTGTCATGAGCAAGAGCCCCAACAATACCATCAGATACATAGATCATCAATAGGCAAATGTATTTCCATAAAGTTGAATTATTGATCCAGAAATCCAATGCGTTTCGTGGGATAAGACCCACTTCCTCAGGCAATTTAGGAAAACAAAATAACAGTGCTGATGATGATGCTCTGTAAAATACTAACACCTGATGTAGATGAAGACCAATATTGGTAGAAAATACAAAAAAGCCTTATTCAGCGAACATCAGGGGGAATAAAACCATCAGTCCAAGAGTACCTCTGGTCCTATTAGGGAACAATTAGTCCAAGAGTACCTCTGGTCAGATAAACAGCAGAAAGCCAAACCAATGTTCGTTCCAATTGTGCAAGACTGCAGTAACCAATCATCAAAATTCAATGAAGAAACCCAAGCTTAGCCACATTCAGATGGTAAAAGAGCAGAAGTTCCAGCAATGGACAAAAAGAGGGCAAAACCTGCCCAAACAAGAGCCCCAGTGTATTCCTTTAAAACCAATATACAAGGAAAGGTGAGATTATAGGTCTCTCCAGCTTGAACATTGCTCTGTTTATTTCCTCCTCCCCTCCCTGCCTGTCTCCAGCACTGCACCCGGGGACTAGCAGGGAGGGGAGAGACCTTGCAGTGTAATGAGCACTTATTGGGTGCTTGGCAGGAAAGGGGAGTATTGGGCTTATCCCTTATCCCTTTCACGGCCAGAGCCGTTTTTGTGTTTTTTTTGTGCAAGTTTAAAAAATCATTTTAGGCTTGAAGTTTACATAAAACCCCCAAATATTATACATTTTCTGAAAGCAGACACCCTAGAGCAGGGGTCCTCAAACATTTTAGACAGGTGGCCAGTTCACGGACCTTCACACTGTTGGGGGGCCGGACTATAGTTTGAAAAACAATATGAACAAATTCCTATACATACTGCACATATCTTATTTGTAGTGTAAAAAAAACCCAGGAAAAAAAAATACAATATTTAAAATGCACTGTAAAATACAATGCACTGTACACTAACGCACTGGACACCAAAATGCACTGTAACACACTGGACACCAAAATGAACTGTGCACTGTAATGCACTGACACCGCAGTGCACTGTACACTAGCCCACTGGACACCAAAATGCACTGTACACTGTAATGCACTGGACACTGCAACGCACCTTACACTAACGCATTGGTCACCGCAGTGCACTATACACTATGGCACTGGACTCCAAAATGCACTGCAACGCACCTTACACTAACGCACTGGTCACCGCAGTGCACTATACACTATTGCACTGGACTCCAAAATGCACTGGACACTGTAATGCATTGGACACTGCAATGCAGCTTACACTAATGCACTGGCCACCGCAGTGCACTATACACTAACGCACTGGACTCTGAAATGCACTGTACACTGTAATGCACTGGACCAATCCACTGTACACTAACGCACTGGACACCACAATGCACTGTACTCTAACGCAATGGACACCAAAATGCACGGTACACTAATGCACTGGACACCAAAATGCACGGTACACTAAAGCACTGGACACCACAATGCAGTGTACACTGTAACGCACTCGACACCAAAATGTACTGTACTCAAACCTGGTGTGCTCTCCTCCTCTCCTGTCGCTCCTCTGGCTGCAGCAGGTGAAATCTGGGGCTTCCAGGCTGCCGCTCGCTGGGTCCTCGTGGCCGAGGACCCAGCGAGTGGCCTAGCTACTTGCCAGACAGCACAGGTTTTTTTTACTTCTTTCCGATTTTTTTTTTTATTCAATCGGCTGGCCCGCTGGGCCGGATAAATGTCCTTGGTGGGCCGTTTCCGGCCAGCGGGCCGTAGTTTGAAATCCCATCAGAGAATAAAATAATGGTAATGGTATTTCCAATTTTTTATGTCGCACGATATTACCGAAAAAATACACTTAATTTTAGAGCGCAAAAAAAAAAAAAAAAATCAATAGAATTACCCTATTTTTTGGTAATATATAAAAGATGAAGTGGCAGTGAGTAAAAAGATATCCAATATGTCAAACTTTAAATTTGCGCACACTCATGAAATGCTGACAAACTTCAGTACCTTATATTTTCTATAGGCGACATTTTTAAATCCTCTATAGGTCAAGTATAGTGTTACAGAGGTGCTCTGGTGCTAGAATTATTGCTCGCATTCTGGAGTGCACGGTGATATGTAACATATGTAACATGTGTATCCCAAATCGGCGTTTTCATGCGTAGGCACCCCAGCTTGTGCTTTTATGTTTGTACATGCGTATGTGTGGGGGTGGGGGGCCACAATTTTTTTTTTGAAGGGATGTTATGTGCTTTTTTTTCCATCACATAGGGAACAAACCGTCCCCTATGTGATGATTTTTGGTGACAGGCTCTATTTATTGAGATATCTGGGGTCTAAAAGACCCCCAATGTCTCAGCTTGTACTAAACTGAATGTAATCCAGTGCACATCACACTGCATTACATTCTTTTCCTGGCCTCGATGGCTGGGAAATCTTGCAACAGGGACCCGGAAGTGACATCATAACGTCACTTCCATGTCAGGACAAGAAGGGGAGCAGAAGTGTCCGCTCTCCTCCCTCCCTTCTACCCAACAACGATGAACTGGTCCCGGGCCCGCAGATGGGCAAGTGGAGCCAAGGAGACAGTGGGTGGAGGGAGATTCATGTGCGGGGGGGCGGAGGCTGGCATTGTGGGCTGTGTGAAAGCAATCAGGCGGCAGCGCTGCCACCCGAATGCTTTCACCTGACAGGTGAGCCCTGCTGTTTGCCCACAGCAGAGCTAAGGGTTAAAAAAAAACAAGCTACCTGCCTAGCACCCAGAACTACATGTCCAGGGAATCCGGCGATATGAATTCAACATCCCTGTATAGCCAATTAATATTATTTACAATCAATTATACGTAGCATTAAAACATATCTATAAGTGCATTTGAATACATAACCATATAGTTCATACAATTATATACATTTGTTCACTCATTCGTTTGTACCTCGTGGACAGGAGTTCATTTCCACTGTGAAAAGGACAGTCTTGATGATTGCATTGCATAGATGACCGTATAGCTAACAAAAGGTAGTACGGAAGAGAAGTGTAGTAAGCCAGGCAACTACAAAGCATACCGGAGGCTGCATGTAGGCACAGAAGTCATGGAGGCACACAGGGCGCGCTGAAGGCACAGTGATGCTCTGGGAAACATGGAGGAACACAGAGGCAAGCTGAAGCCAAAAGCGGTTTATTTGGAAACACAGAGGCACACAGAGGTGTCCTGGAGGCATAAGGATGCACTTGGAGCCTCAGGGGTACACAAAATGCATAGGAGATAGGGAGGCAAGCTGAAGACACAGGGGACCACTGGAACACACAAAGGGGCCATAGGGATCAGAAGAACACTGTAACTTGGGGGTATGGAGGAAAAACTCAGGATACTGGAAGACAAAGGAAGCAGAAGGCTCATCTTAGGCATAGCAACGCATTGCTCGATCAAGCCATGTGTCACTTTGTAATTTAACTTAACTCTTTCCGGATTGGCTGTGAAGCTGGATCCCAGGAGAGGAGCAGATTACATTACCCCCACCTTTTACATGGCCTCTTCACTCATCAAGACAAGTTACACGTTTCAAAGGGTAATGGAGATGGAACTTCTATACCAAGAGGGGAGCTGAAACATTAGATGTGGGGGACCAATGTAGCAATAGGAAAGTGAAGGGCATAGGGTAGTACGCAGTAGGCAGTGGCAGATCAGTGAGCAGTATGTAGTAGTAAAGTAGTGCAGGGCCATGCACAGTACCTAGTAGCAGTGTAGGGTAGTAAATGGAGAGCATATGCAATAGAAGGACAGTAAGAAGTATGTAACATTGCTGTTCAGTGAGTAGCATAAACTGCAGTGAGGTGAGCTGTATGCTGTGGCAGTGCAGTGAACTTTATATAGTGTCACATAAGTAAGCGGTTTATAATAATTTGGTATGTTAAGATGCGAAGACAAGGCTTGTAGCAGGCTGGATTTAAATTTGCGAAGTCTAAAATTATAATTTACACGGTCCAAAATAATGCAGGGAAAGGACATGGAAGAAACCTGGATACATATGTTTTTGGTGGCCATCCACATCTTTTCCTGGGGTTGGAGAGTCTTTGACAGTGCAAACTGCTTGTACCTGAGAGCCGAGTGCTCATAAAGCTCTGCATAGCAGAGAGTACTGGAATCTCCAAGGATCAGGGTATTGGCAAGGGAAGACACGGATGCTTGCCATAAATGATAAAGAATAGGGATTCCTTGGTGCTAGCATTAGGATGGTTGTGAGCAAACTCAACTCAAGGCAGCAAGGCATCCATCAGAATCTCTTCCAGAAGCTGGAAGGAAACTGGACCCCAGGATCAAACACCATGTGGGTAGTCATGCCATGACTTAGAGAAAAAAAAATGAGATGCTTAGGATTGCAAAATGAGCAAACAGAGTGTCCCAGCTATTGGTAAAGCAATAGAATTATGGGGTGCCAGAGGGACCCTCCGTAGAAGGAAAGAAGTCCCGATTCCCCTATATTTCACTTTAGTTAAACCTAAGGCCTGGTTCACTTGCGCTTACAAGGTATTCCGTAATCCATTACGGATCTCATCTCAACCGCTACTGCCCTGTTTCAGGAGCTGACCCCCGCCATTCCCATTGACCGTCTCAAATTTGATCAGATACATCATGCATTGGGTCCCAGACGGCCGGAGGGGCCCCCAAGAGACATCATCAAATTCACCTATTATTGCACTAAGGAAACTATACTCTTGGCAGCCAGGAACAACCCAGACCTCAGTTTCCAAGGGTATCATTATCAGCTCTTCTCAGACCTCTCCCAGATCACTGTGCAGAAGCGCCAGCAGTTGAAGCCCTTCACCTCTGTCCTGGTAAATCACAGAATCAAGTACGCATGGGGCTTTCCGTTCTGCCTCACCTTCGACTACCAGGGCCATAGCCACTCCGTTGCCATGCCGGAGGTAGCCCACTCTCTTCTGAAATCCTTGCATCTTATCCCGCCGGGAGGCGCTGCGCAGAGTCCGGCACATTTATCTGGATCTCAGGCGGGGCCGCTTCCTCTGGGCTGCCTCTGGGAGAAGGCATCCAACCAGAAGGAGGGCCCTCCTTCGGACCCCCCTACGATCAAGTCCAACCAGTTCTTCCCTGGGATGAAGTGGGACTTCCTCCATTGTGCTTCACCGCTGCATCCTTTGACAGGACCGCGAGTTTGGCCTGGCATCCCCAGTACTGAATGTTCTGTGAATGGGCCCTGCCCGGTTGGCTCCCTTGGGGTTCCATCTATGGGTGGGGGTCCCGCCTGGACTTGAGGTCTGTGACTTCTTGCCACTGTTGAATGCCATGGGTCTCTATGGCAGTGACTGGGTTCATGTTGATGGAGTTGGCCAAGGGTTCCCTCGGGCTCTGGGGTGTGGGGGCAGTTGGCTTGAGTGTGGCCTTGTTTGGTGCTAGGATGACGGCCGTGCTGGGGCTCTGGGGTATGGGTCCATCTGGGCTGTGGTGTTGGTTCCGTTGTGGCCTGTATTCATCCTCCCGGAGGGGGTTGGGCCCCAAAGCTTAACTGGGCTTTCTGGGAGGGGGTTCCACTGGGGACTGATATTTACTAATGTGAGACCTCGTTATGTTAAGTTTGTTGCCTCCTTGCCCCCTCGGGGCCTATGTTTTTGATGTATTTATTTCTGGCCATGTGTTTGGTGGTAGAGCCACCCCCAACTGGTATCCTTTGAGTGTAGGATGCATTTCACCATAGGTGTGATATGGCTATGCCATTGTAAATACTCTGTTTTTCTCCTTTTTTTCTTGTCTTGTTTTTTCTGGCTTTTCTGTTCTTGTTTTCTGAAGGTTTTCGGGACGCCATGGACCAGCTGTCCTTGGGAGTGGAAATTGTTGGCCGACTTATGCCTTTTCTGCTGAGCGGATTACGCAGATCCCGCCATGGCTTCACCCCCTTTGAAAACACATTCACAAAATATCGAAGGCTTTAATTGACCTCAGAAGCGGTCTAACGTTTTTCATCACCTCAAATCGCAACAAATTGACGTGGTATGCTTGCAGGAAACCAGGTTTGCCCAGTCCTCTGCCCCATGGTATCTGTCATCTCATTATCCCACTTTTTACATGGCCTCGGCTCCTGAGAAACAACGCGGTGTTCTGATAGCCTTCAAAACGCAATCTCCCTTTTACCTGTGCTCGGAATATAGCAGACCCCATGGGCAGGTACTTGCTCCTGGAGGGTACCCTCTGGGATCAGGTTGTCACTTTTGTTTCATATTACGCTCCCCATCGCTGTCAGCACAAATTCTTATCACATCTTTGTACCATCATTTCCCGACACTCCAATGGCCTTCTTCTGTTGGGGAATTCAAATGTTACCTTGAATTCCACTCTAGATAGGCGCTATGCTCGGGGGACAGCCCCTTCTCACAACTTAGTGCAGGAGAAATGCATGCACTTTCTCCTGCAGTCTGCGGGTCTGGCAGACATTTGGAGGGAACTTCACCCAACTGAGCGTGACTTCACGTTCTACTCAAATCCTCATAATAGTTTCGACCACGTATTTATGCATCTCCAACAGCTTCCTTTAGTCAGCCGGATATCTATCCCTTCCACGCTCTGGTCAGGCCACGATCCCCTGGTTCTACTACTTGTACTTTTGGAGTTAACACGGCACCCTTTTCACTGGTGTATTAATGAGTCTTTATTAACCACCCAGGCCACCTGTCAGCAAATTGAATCTTCCATACAAATGTACCTTACGGAGAACTCAGGATTGGTTTCTTCGGCAGTGCCCTTGTGGGAGGCGCATAAAGCTACGGTGCGGGGTCTCATTATACAGCTGGTTGCTGCTCAGAAGCAGGAGCGGGAGTGTCGTCTTTTGGACCTTCAATCTTAGCTAGCCTCTGCGGATGCTCGTTGGAAGTCACACCCATCCGCTGCCCATAAACAAACGCGGGACGCTCTGGCGGCAGAATTGGACATTGGACTTACTTGTCTCTTCAGAGGCTGAACAGGCCTTGCGTTGGACCAAACATACATTTTATACCTGTGCTGATAAACCGGGTCCGATGCTGGCTAGGAAACTCAATTCTGTGGGGAAACCCCATAAACCAAACCGGTTGCGGCTCCCTTGGCTGCTGCTCCTCCAATCCCCAGCAGGTAGTTTCGTGGATTTCCTTTCACACTTATATGCCAAACCAGATCCCTTTCCTGCAGCTCAGGTGGAAGTGTTCTTTCAAGATCTGCAACTCGCTAAATTGTCCGATGCGCCGCGGGTGGCCTTTAATGCAGGTGTAACTGTATTAGAAGTACTTCAAGCTATCAAATCTTTATAGTTCACCGCGGCCCCGGGTCCTGACAGCTTTTTAGGTCTCTATTACAAGAAATTTGCAACCCTTTTGGCGCCCTTTTTGGCTAGTTATTTTAATGAATTGCGACAGGGTTTTCTGCCCTCTCCAAACGAGCTTAGAGCTCATATCTCAATGATTCCTATGACAACGGAAGACGTACAGGAACCGGAAGCCTTTCGGCCCATTTCTATTTTTAAATGAGGATCTGAAGATATTGGACAAGATTCTCAGTCTTCGTATCAATAAATATTTGTAGAGTCTGGTCCAAGGGCCAAGTTGGTTTCGTCCCTGGGAGTCAGGCGGGTAATGTTCGTAAAGTAGTTCACCTTATACACCTTCTGCAACAGTACACAATTCTGGGATTTTTACTGTTTTTAGACATATACAAAGCTTTTGATTCCCTATCCTGGGAATATCTGTGGTTTGTGCTGTCTCGTCTCAAATCCAGGCCTTGTATTCTTCCCCCTCGGCTTTGGTTAAGTATGCAGGGTATTTCTCAGATCCCTTTCCCATTTTGCGAGGGATGAGACAGGGATGCCCCTTGTCTCTGGCGCTCTTTGTCCTGGCACTTGAGCCGCTGGCTTTGGTGCTCCAGGCTGATTGTAATATTTCAGGGTGTCCCTTACACAGAACAGGAATTTAAGTTGAATCTTTCTGCGGATGATGCCCTCTTGACTCTCTAATCCGTTGACGATGCTCCCAAACTTACAACAGGTTCTTGCGCATTTTATATCGATTTTGGGTCTCCATATTCATTTGGATAAGACTGTCGCTCTCAATATTACTCTGGCCTTGGATTTGGTTTCGCGCCTGCAATCCCACTTCCCTTACAAATGGGCTTCTTCACTGGAACACTTGTGCATTCGCCTGACCCCCACCTATGGCTCTTTGTTTGCTACGAAGTATTATCCATTGCTTCGCTCTGTGTCCTCCCTTATGCAGTCTTGTGGCTAGTGTATTCTAGTGGCTTGATGTTGCCCTTTCTACCCTTGCTCCCCATTTTCAATAATCCTCTTTTTGCCGGGTTTGGATCGCCAGGGGCATTCTCTTGGGGGATGGCCAATGATTTCTCGCAGGTGCGACACTTTTTGACCTCTAGATCCTTCCCCACCTGGAACTCTCTTCAGGAATCATGGGATGTCCCTCAGGCGGAATTTTTCTGTTACCTTCAATTGTGGCACTTCCGCCTTTCCATATCAGAAATCTGCCTTTGAACAGCTTTGCCAACAGCGTCCGGGCATCCCGGGTCTTGTTTCCCTACTTTATGCATCCTTGAATAGGCGCTCAATGTGGACTTCTCTTGCCAGGAAAATGGATAGCGTAACTTACACTGGTCTACTGCCATTTGGGGTAGAGATATATTGAGGGCGTACGATTTAGAAAAGGTAATTTGCAAGTTGGAGATGGCGTTATAATGAGCAAATCCGTAAGTTGGGAATTGTGAGCTCGGGTTCAGTTAAAAATAAAAGGACATCATCCGCAAATGCAGCAATCTTCTGTGTGTGTCCTGAAACCTGGACGCCTGTGATATTGACATTGGATCTTAGTCGTTGCAAAAATGGTTCCAGGATAAGAACATAAAGGGGAGATAGAGGGCATCCTTGTCTGGGGCCGTTCGATATGGAGAAGGCATCCAACAGGTGACCATTAATTCGAACACGAGCCAATGGCTTAGAATATAATTTAACATGGTGTTTATGCAAATTGTCGAATGCCTTCTCCGCATCAAGAGACAGGAAAAACCCTTGATTGACACACGACAATATCTCATGCTGAAAGGCATGTTTTTAACAGAAGTTACTACAAAGCTATAGTCTGAATGGGCCCTAAGTGAAATGACTCAATCAGCAGCAATATTTGTGCACACACACAACACAAGCTGAAATTGAGAAATTGTTTAAAATACAAAAATGTTCTAAATCTGATGCCTGTAATCCTACTTGCACATTACTGTAGTCATTTATCCTGTGTGTGCCCAATCCTGGTGTTTTAGTCCAACCCTCTTGCCTGCAGTCTGTCAAAATCTGGATGGGTTGAACACTGTACCAAGTGGTACTCCTGTTTAGGACTTCATGCATTCAGGGAAGTATGTCCAGAAGGCAGAATACCTAAGTTATGTATGTCCCTGAACTCATGGAGCTCTAAATATGAACACCACTCGGTAAATCCTTCAGTCCTGTCTAGCCACAGTGTATTTTGGCCTGTCATAGACTTTGAAAGGCAGCAGGGCTTAACTTTGCACCCATGCCTCCCAGATGCATTAAACACCGGGACTGGACACAGGCTAAAAATGCTGTGCAAGCAGCCTAACAGTAATATTTACTTCTTATACACTACTATAAATTATGTCCATTTTCAGCAAGGCAAAAAAGACCTCTAAATCATATTATTCAAGTTTTAGAAGTGTGTCAAAGGAAACCTAAATATAGCACTAGCCAGAAAATTTGTTTTTTTTTCTTTGAATGGTCAATTTACATGTGACATTTCCTAGTGGGAATAAACCACCACTGGAATTTATTTTTGCAATGCAAAAATTAGGTCACATTTTATGTATAATTAGGATTTACAGCACGTTCAGAATGCTTTTTTAGAGTAGATTGTCAAGTGGCAAGGAGGTAATGTGAAGCCTCACTGACTGTTTTAACCCCATTTTTGCTGACAACTGCGCTGCAACACACTTTGTCAGGTATAATACTTCTAAAGTGGTAACATACCACGAACAGAAAAATAAAACTCGAGGTTGATGTATTTACCAAATTTAGAGCTGAAGTTTAGTTACATTTTATCAGCAGCACCACGGACATAACTATAATAAACCATGTCTTATATCTGGCTGGCTACTGTATTTCATCACTGCTGCCAGGTCCTAAACACAGCGCTAATCTTTCGGCACTGAAGGGGTCAACATCAGCTAGCGTGAAAGAGATGTGATGCTTGCCCACCCCTTGCACCCGCCTTCTCCATTCATAGAACTCCTAGTATTCTTTCCCAGAATGTAAAGTGTTCTGTGATTTAAGGAGGTATATCCTGTCATTCATGTGCCTGTCCTCTATTCACAGAATATTTTTCATTCTGGGAAAAAATACTATGAGTTCTATGAATGAAGGAGACAAGCAGAAGGGGTGGGTGAGCAGTGTGACTCTTACACTTCAGGGATGTGCAATTCATATCTCACAAGGAGCAGGGTTTACATTTATTTTTTGTGGACACTAGTGAAGCAAGAACTGATATTCATGCCACACCAGAGTTAGCAGGCTCTCCACTCATCCATGCTGCTGTCCGGTGCAGGCAGGCAGCCTGTCTTCTTGCCAGTATATTGCTTGTGGTGTCACCTCTCTCGCTGATGTCTTCACATACAATGCAGGACCAGCAGTCGGCTTGCCCATATTGCGATGCTGGAGCTTAGAGCATTAGAGCACTGGCTGTTGCCTGACCATAGAGCGTGGTACGCTTTTTGATCCCCCTATATAAAACCAGCATTGTATTTTGCTCATGCCATTTTTTACCCATGTCGGAAGAACGCAAAAGGAAATATCTGCAATGCCCACACATTATACCTATCTGAAGTCCTTACTCAAGATTTCTGATTAGACTTGGGAGCACTCTTACTATGAAAAAAAAACAAAACATCACATTATGTGACAGCAGGTAGACAGCAGTGTGTGTTTAAAAAACATACTGTAAGTAGTACCCTCCTAGACAGGTTGCTGGGATGTTAAGTAAATTTAGTTTATTGGCTTCTCTGTAAATCACTGGAGTAATTGTTGATTTCTTTGGGCTGTTCTGGATTTCACACGCTGAAGGTTTGATTGCTTCCCACTGCATTCTAGAGGCTTCTAGAAGAGGCATATGGGCAGCTTGAATATTTATTGTGCTCCAGCCAATCCCCAGGGAGGGGTGTGTCCAGTAGGTGGATGGAGCGGGGAATAAATAGTTTGAGGCCTGAAGCAGCCCTGTTCTTGTCCTACTGAAGAACTAACAGCCGTAGGAGCTCTACCAGACCAATTCAGGAGTTTGTGGCAGTACATCAAGATCCCAGCTGTGGCAACCGTTGTAGAGATGGGTGGGAGGAACCTGAGAGAACATCACTACTGTGATGCTTAAAGCTTTAAAAAAAAAAAAAAAAAAAAAAAAATTAAGATCTACTCTATGTAGACTATTTTCCAATGATTGGGGATTCCCTGTGCATAGTTAAACTATTTTACCTTTAAAAGAAACCAGTGCTGACAAAAATACAGGAGACGTTCTTACTGACTTACAGTGTTTGATCCACAGACTACTATATTTCCTAAATTACTGATAAAACAAATAAAGCACTGAAGGCACTGGTATGTGTTAAAACTGCATATTTATTGAAAAAAGATAAATATCTTGTTTACTTTATAGTATCTCTGAGCATCTAGATGTATACAGGATATATGGGTATATGCAGTATATGAACACATTCTGGAGTTTGGCTAGACGTGCAATTCATCTAGCTACGAATCGAAATTTGGACAACATAGCCAAATCTTCCGAACAACAACAGTAACGAAGTTCAACGAATCCGGAAATAAATTGTAACAAAACAATGAAATTCATTTGGTTTAATTCGAATTTTTGAAGCATTTCAAAAGTAAATAAAAACAAACATTCCTTTTTTAAAAAAAATAAACATGTCCCGATGTAAATCCAGCATGCAGCGATGTGATTGATGCTGGATTTACATCAGGAGATGTGTTTATTATAATTTAAGTAACTTATCAAAAACGGTGTGTTTTTATTTACGTCAACTTTTTTTTGGGTGAACGAGTAGGGGTACTATTTTTTTTTTTCTATGCTGGAAATAGAATAAAAGAAAAGAAAAAAAGGACTCTAACTTAATGTATAGTAATTAAATATTATACTTTAAAAAATAAAACCTCAGCCAAAACCATTACGGTTTTCTAAGCACAAAACACCTTACAGGTAAAATTCAGTAAACATGACTGCCTTGGCAAAAAGTTCCAGGAGTAGATCCAAATAGGACTACCCATGGAGCAAGAGACTTTCCTGCCATCAAGAGGTTATTTAAATCAGCAATAAAGGTGCAAATACACAGACAAAAGCAGCAATACGAAAGCTTAACACCACCTTGAAGTTGCTTGTCTGAATGCACAGCAACATTTTTTTTTTTTTACAGGTTTAAAATAATTTGTTTTGGCAAAATTATTATACAGGATTTATATAGCACCAACAGTTTGCTCAGCGCTTTACAATATAACGCGAGACAATACAGCAACAATACAGTTCAATACAAGAGGGTTAGGAGGGCCCTGCTCCTTTTGAGCAAAATAATCATGAATTCAATCCTACTCTCCATCTTTGACCATAATGTAAGAAACTCGATGCACATTGGTATAAAATTAGAAACCAATTTCAAGCACATAAGTGTTATATCTAAATACCAAGACAGAAGAAAAACAGAACCCAGACAGCCAAAAAAAACTGCAAACAGTATAGATTCGCCCTACCTTGGCAGGTGCAAAAACCAGCTGCTTCACAAAACAGCATGTAGTACAGGCGCCAAATCCAGCAGGATTTAACATCAAGGACTTGTGAAGCTGACAACAGTGCACAGCACTTATAAAATATTTACTTACACATTATTCTTGTGGTATTCAGTTTTTTTCCCCTTTCAAAATAGGACTATCCTTTCAAGGAGTAGGCAAAGCAGGTTTACAAGCAGAAATTTGTTTCTCTTTACAGTTTAGTAGTAATCTGCAAAACATGTATATGTTTCTGCAATACATATTACTTACAAAATGATCAACATAAAAAAAGCAAAAGCACTAGCCAATCACAACAGATGTATGTAATTAATAATCATTACTGGGACAGAGGCAGTAATTTAGGCTTGTTATTAAAACATGACATTGGCTAAGAGATCAAACAAGACACACCTGAACTAAGGCGGCATGAATAAAGCAAACACTTTAGTTTACATAATACTCATAAAAACATCTCATTTATTTCCACATCAAGGAAACTGTTTATTGAGTATTAGGGTAATGGATTTTTTCTGAACATTCCATCACAACAATAATAAAATGCAGCGTTAACACAAATTAAAGAGCAAGTAATGGCAACTTGTAGCAGCAGCCCACACAGCAGGCCAGTATGCGGAAAACCCGAACTCCACTGTGAGTATGGCTGGGACAGGTTAGGACTGGTTTCTCAGCTATGCACACTAAGGGTTAAAATAAAACTAAAAGATAAACCTTTTTTTTTTTATTTTGAATAGAATAGTGGAGGGTCGTAACCCCTATCAAGTTTTTTTTGCCATCTGTTTCCTATTGGAGAGATTTCCTTTCATTTCCTGTCACATAGCCAAAACAGGAAGTCTGAGGAAATCCTTCCATGTCCAGGAATCCCTTTTTGCCAGCAGGGTCACCAAAACCCAGTGTCCCCACTGGAAGATTTCCCTTCTATTTCTATTCAACCCAAAATTTGGGATTTTTTTTCTAGAATTTCTTTTTCGTAGATAACCATAAACAAGTGAACGAGAGGTTGAAACTTCCTAACAGGAACACCGAGAGCAATACAAACTGACAGTTATCTCTCCAATCTATCCAAGCCACAAAGAAAGTTTTGTGTCTAGTTACACTTTATACAGAATTAATCTTGATCTATTTTTAACCATCCCTTCACTTCTGAGCAGTATGGTTGGACAGGGCCTCACCCCCCCCCCCCCCATCTGACAACATGGCTACAAAGGAAAATTTGTGATTGACCGTTTTGGTCTCTGGCAACAGGGAATGTCAGCCTGACTATGCCCCCTTTATTTGCCCAGCTATACAATTCATAGAGGCGGATACAGGATCTATAAATGGAGGTGGTGGACCCTTCAATCATCCACCTATCCTCCATTCATAGATCACTTTCCATTCATAGAAACTGTATGAATTTAGCACGCTGAAGGCATAGAGGTGCCATGTGAAACTACAAAGTGGAACCAGGACATTACAGTGTCACCTGTCTGGCTGTGCAGTGTGGCAGAAGTGTATAACAAGACTGGCTGAACATCACTAGAGATCCTTTGGCAAGAAAAACAGAGGTTGATTTACTAAAACTTGAGTGTGCAAATTCTGATGCAGATCTTCATAGAGACCGAAGCAATTAAAAGGTTTTTTTTTTTTTGTCAACATTATTTGAACAAACTGAAGTTAGAAGCTGACTGGCTAACATGCAAAGCTGCACCAAATACTGAGAACAACAGTTATAGTAAATCAACCAGTGTTAATTTTGATGTCAAATTTTGATTAAGTTTTAGTCATAGTCTTAACTAAAATGCAATTTTAGTTTTAGTCATATTTTAGTCAACTAAAATCTCCAATACATTTTAGCGGACTAAAATCTCTAGTACATTTTACTAAAATCAAATGGGCTGAGATAAATTGTAATGCGTTATTTAAGCATTTCTCTAGAATTTCCAAACTCAAACTCCAGGAGTAAAAATATAATAACATATTATTTATGGTAGTAAATTTTGAACATGCACTACAGACACAGATTTAGCGGTTGTGATATATAACCAGTGTTAATATTTACGTCAAAATTGATTTAGTTTTACAGTAGTCTGACTAAAATGCCATTTTAGTTTTAGTCGTATTTTAGTCAAGTAAAATAATGTTAACTGAGTTGACGAAAATATTTTAGTCAACAAAATTAACACAGAAATCAACCCCTGTATGTATTTCAATTGTGTATTTATCCGATTGCCTGGGTATTGTTTAATCTGTTCTAAAAAAGTATTTTTGTATTGTTTTGTTGTAAAAGAGATACATGTTGTGAACAAGAAGCCCAGAAAAATGTGTGCAAGAAAAAGCATTGAGATGCAGCATTTCTATCCTTTTTGCTTCCTTCAGCTTCATCAGGTATGCAACCGAATTCCTGTAGTATTTCAATCACAAGGGAACAGAGCTTTCCAAGTGCAACAACCAAATTCATTACTGTCAGACAAGCAAGGTAACAGCAAAGACAGCTCATAAATAATGTCTTTCCTGCAGTGACTAACAACAGGACAGCTTTGATTGCTCAGTAATTTGAACATTCATAAAAACAATGTTTGTGAGAAATGTTCATATTTATACTTTTTCTTTTAAAATTTGTTTAGAAGACAGAAAAAGCAATTACCAATATTACCCATTTTTGGGAGTAGGAAAAGGTCATTCACCCATCTGTTGTTCTCAAATATAAACCAGAAAAAAATCCCACTGCATCTGTGATGGTAATGGAGCAGGTAGCATATTGTGCCAGATCGATCCAGTTCTAAGGATACAAGGATATGGAGCTTCCTGAAGTACCTTTACTTCTATGGCTTAGGAATAATAGGCATTCCCACCTTCTATGACTGTGCCTAAACAAGGTCTTCTAACAAGATGGTACTACTGAACACCACCTGGTGCTTACTATTTAGCATTTACTTTAGTTTAATAGCTTTTTGACTAGCCCAGAATAACTCGGCCATGACTACAAATAAAATCAGTTCTAACAGTATGGAATGAACACTTCCCATTTGTTGGCATAGTTTATTTATTACAGGTACTTATATAGCGCCATCAATTTACGCAGAGGTTTACATATATATTGTACATTCACATCATTCCCTAGCTCTTAAGGGGCGTACAATCTAAGGTCCCTAACTTACAATCATACATACACATACTAGGGCCAATTTGACAGGATCCAATTCATCTACCAGCATGTCTTCGGGGTGTAGGAGGAAACCGGAGTACCCGGAGGAAACCCACGCAGACACAGGGAGAACATGCAAACTCCAAGCAGGTGGTGCTGTGGTTGGGATTCGAACCAATGACCCTAGTACTGCCCGGCAAAAGTGCTAACCACTTAGCCACTGTGCTGCCCCCTCAGTTCATTGATCCAAATCCAATGCAGGTCTTTGAACAATATACACCATTTAATGGATGTATTGGTCACATTAAAAAAGGGACAAAGCCAAAAACACAGGACCTTCTAATTCTGTCTAATAGAGGGGGTAATATTCTTACCTGTACTGGTCACGTAAACTCTACTGGAAGAGAACAGAAGACCTGGCAGACCTGTTTGACCACCCAGCCTGAAAAGAAGAATCCCAAGCCCCTCTCTGTAGTGACCATGCTTCAGAGTATAGTAACCAGAGACTGTGTAAAGCAACAGTCTGTGCATAAAAAGAAGTGTCTAAGCCCTTCTATTATCATATATAAACTTTATTGTATGGAGTTTGGCATCATAATTTCGTTAAAGATCTTCTTTACTTGAACGCAGTAACACACTGTATACGTCAGGCATCATAATGTACAACATCCCACCTTTACAGAGCCACCCAACGCCTCATTGCACAGTTTACTTTAAGCGATGTCAAAAGACAACACCTATCTGCTGCTTTCATTTAGAGGGTGCCTCGCGTTTCAGTTCCATTTATTTTAACTAGAATGCAGAAGAAAATGGAAGATTATTTTCTTCTTTGCAGCAGAGGAAGTGCAGCTCCAGTGAAGGCAGAGTCAATTAGGGCTCATTTACACTTGCTTTGCTGTTTGAAGCATTATCTGCGTTCGATTCGCTCTTCAGAAAGCAATAGACAGTCAAGGAGGGGGTGCGGTATCACCTCTCCACTGCCTCTTTCAACCCCCTAAATACTGGACAACCACGCATGTTGTATATGGTTGCAGAGAAGTTGCAGCGAAGCCCTATTCCCTTGAAAGGCACACGTGCAGCAGGTAACACTGCCCACCGACCCCAACAGGGGGTATAACTCCTGTCACGGCCGTGAAGATGCCATCCCCGACAGCTGCCTCAGCAGCAAAAAGGAGAGCAGTTGAGAGGCAGTAAAAACACGGCTCAACCGCAAGGTTTTACTGGCCGTCAATGACAAATGTAAATAAGGCCTTAGTGTTGTTTCACACAGGCTTCAGCTTGTACAAGAACACAGCTTGCTGTTCACACTGCGCTTATACAAGCTGATTTCCATGTGAAACAGGCTTTGCTACATTTTTCCATTAGAATCTCCAGGAGATACAGGAGACCACTGGTGATTCAGGCCCTCCCAGTTTCCAATCATCACTTTTGGATGCATGGCATATTGCTAACTAAAAACTCTTTTCTGTCTTTTAACTACCAGTTGTATTGTATATAAACCTTGATAATTGTAGGTGGAAGAGTGACACATCACAGTGACAAAGCTTGTTTGAGTTTCTTTTGTACACTGACATAGATACCTTTGTTATTCAAAGTATGACTATGAATGCAAAAATATGGGGCCTGCCATTGTGGTCTTGCGTTTAAAGCTACCTTCACGCTAAGGAGTTTTTGCGTTATGAAAAGCGTCTGAAAAGCTCAAGAAAAATGCTTCCCTATGTATGTGAATATATATCTTTGTATGTTTTCACACTGAGGCGTTGTAGCATCTTGGGGGCATGTTTGGGGAGTTAAAAAAAAATAGAAAAAAAAACGCCCCAAAAATGCCTCTTCCCATTGAAATCAATGGAAAATGCCTCAAAAACGCCTCTGAGAAGCGTTTTTGGTGCAGATTTTAAGTCACGTGTCCTTTAAAAATGCTCAGAAAGCACAGCAAATGCGCAGTAAAAACGCCTATGTTTTTTTGCGATGGATCAGTGTGAAAGTAGCCTAAATGTGTAAACTGGCATCTTCATGCAGGCCAGTGAAATCCATCCAGGATTCCATCATGCCTGGTTCTTCAGGGGCTCACAATGCCAGCCAGGATAACAGTCTTGAAGGTTGCAAATTAAAAACCAGTCAGTTGGGTCAGCTTGCCCCCCCCGCTTAGCTATTCACAAAGCACAGGCTGTGAGAACACTTGGATTAGTAAATAAACACAGTTCCAATGTGACTGAGAGCCAGAAGTTGCTCAGTGGGCATTCAAACATGACTTTTTGAAAGAAGTAAAAAACCTAAAAAGTGTGCCTAGAGTAAGCCTAGGTTCACACAGATGCGGTGCAAGTTGAATCCATTTTACAGTGCAACATAAGGAGCACCTCCAGTGTGAGGTGGTACTGGAATCTCCACAGCATGCAGTTTCCACTCAAGTCTGTGGAGCTACAAATAGCAAGCACTACACTCACACAAGACCCTTTCTCATATTGCATCAGATTTGCAATGCATATATATGAACTGCCTCCATAGAAACTCATGTTCTTTCACTTATGCGATTCTATGCTTTCTGGAATGCATCAGAAATCACATCAGTGTGAACCAGGGCTTAGGTTTCACATAAATCAGAGGCAGAACCACTTCACTACAAACTAACCAAACATACATATGGTTTCTGCTGCTGCTCACAAGTATCATGGACTAGGATCAGTCAGTACTGTAACCTTGAAGTTGACCTCTAGTATTAAGTACAGTATCCTATTAAAATACTGTATTCCAGGTGTATACAATGGATTACATGCAAGAGTACCCTTCCAAACAGCCAGTCATGGATGCTACATTAAACAGTTTACTGTAATAATAGAAATATATTTGCTGGATGTTTAAACAGAGCCCTGAACTACATTGTAGCTCTCTTAGCAGACCCATCCTTCCAAAACTGAAAAAAAATAGTCCAGTATATATATATATATATTTCATTCTGCACCAGTTTGTAGTTACCAACTGCTTTCAAACAATGTCAAGATAATTTCATGGAGTACAAAAATTATGACTATGAAGGGTCAACAAGCTAAAATTGTGTTTTTTCGATGCATTATATAGACACTGCATTTAATGAGAATGCCATTTTCAGTTCTGTTTCTCCTTGCCCAATGCATCAATAACATGTAGGCAGGGATCCCAATTGTTTTTTTCCCAAGTTTCCAAAGTTCTGTAAGCAGCTAGTTTATGCAGATGTATGCATCATTACAACTAATTACTACAGCAGTAGGACATTCCCAGGATTCTAGTGCTAACCTTCCATTTTTAAGTGGTCACTTGATGGCATTGCTGATGACACAAGTCACATTCACATCAGCAAGCCACTCTGAACGCACAGCTGCAGGTATGTGCTGGGAGGAAACTGCTGATGCACTACTGATTACCATTTTTTTGTTAGAACTTTATTGAAATGTCACAACTGACATTTTATTTGGTTTTACTGCTGGCAGCAATGTGTGAGACAGTGTGCTGTGTGACTTTATGCACCACTGAAGAAAAAAGAAAAAAAAAAAAAGTACTGCATGCATGACTTTAAAATGCACATTAACTCAAAGAAGGTGTTGTGAACTGACCTCATATTGAACAAGGCTTTTTACATTTTCCTGTGTTGGGACTGCACTGGGCAAGGCTGATCAGCACAGTCCCAAAGCATCTGGTGTGAACGAGCCCTGTGAGGTCAATCTAGTGAACTTCTTCATGCCATTTTTAATGACACATACTGCTACAAAAAGCCTGCAGGTGAAACACCTGTCATACACAATAGCATACACATGGACATGACTGTCACAAAATCAGTTTTCTGTCATATTTGGCCATTACAATTTCCAGACAGACTAAGGCTCAAGCCAAAATGTTAACCTCACACACTCATGAGTGTATTATTTGCTGCAGTGATCATCAGGACATACCATTCATTGTGATGGGGGGGGAAGGAATAATTTTTGAAAATGGGTGACATAACATGTTCCTACGTGGAGGAAAGGGAAATGTGACAATACCTCTTCACAGAACTCTCCTGTTTCCATTAATGGAAACAGAACTCAAGAGTCAAATCTCTATTGTATGAGGTGTGATGCCCAAATAAATACACAACACATAATATCACATAATGAACACAACCATGCTTTAAAAAAAAAAAAAAAAAAGGAGAATGAAAACATTATTATGAAGAGGAAGTGGCTTGGGTTATAGGCAACACATACTAGAAGCATTTATCACATTGTAGCAGTTATAATTCAGTTGATGTAAACACACTTGCACCTGTATATAAATATACAAGCTATATGCAGATAGAAATGGATTCTGGCCCTATGACATGGCAACTTACTAGAATACTGACACAACTGTAAGATGGGCTACAAGTCCCCTCCCTCCCCCGCCAAAGAAAAAAAAAAAACAAAAAACACAACACATACAAATGTATTGACGAACCCCTAAAGAATATCAATCCAAAAATTTATGGACAGCAGGTACATGCAAATGTAGTATTAAAGATAAGGTATGATAGGGCACTTGTAGGTCTTTCGAAGAAACACAGGAGGGTGGAGAGCACCAACATGTCAAGATAGCATGTCATATGTTGTAAATATGTATTGTAATATGGAAGCCATTTAGGAGCTGAACATCTTCATTTCTGCTGCACAGTGAAGGTCAGTAACTAAAAGGACAGGGATACCAGAAGTTGCTGGATTATGTTTTAATGGACACACACACCGACAAACACACACAGATACACACACACGTTTTTTCTGCTTTTCCAAAAACTGCAGCCAACATAAAAATACATGGCAATGATTGCCTACAAAGCACATAGCACAGAAGGATGTGATAACTTGGAATGATCTAGCTGGGAATAAGAACACAAACTGCTCTTTAGCACAAGCAGCCCTGTCCAGTGAGGAGCAGAGAGCTCTCCATGGTGCTGATACTAACTGGCACAGATCTCATGTCAGATAAATACTACGCCAATTATGCAATCCAGAAAACGATGGAGGACACAAGTTTTCAGAGTATGATAATGAAGCAAGCCATTCCTACCGTGCAATGTGTATTACACTTTTCTTCATTCTCACACACAGTGTGTACTGAGTTTATCAAGGAATCACTGCTACCCGGCCTAATCCCATTTTCTAGAGGGCAGACTGGCATTTCCTGCTCAGCTGTTGGCACGGAAACCGATTTAATGCCCTGAAGCTTAGTCCTAGGCAAACTAGTGACAGAGACGTCCAAGCTTGCAGAAATAGCAGACACATTTCCTATTTGCTTGTCAACCAAGATAACACTCTTATAGATGTCAACTGGGGTGACCGTGGGCTCCATCGATGGATCTTTATTAGGAAGTATTGCTCCTTTCAATGCTACGTCAGAATGCTCCACGTCCATCACTTGTTCCACTGGAAAAGCATCGTCTTTCACCAGCACCTCAGGATGCTCCACATCCATCAGTGATTCCGACGGTACCTCACAAGACGAGAACATCACAAGTGGAACCACGCGGTTAGACAATTCCTTAGCAGCAGTGGCGTCACACTCCTGGCTCTGGATAGCACCAGCCAATAACGGGCTGTGCATGAAACTGCACCTTGCTACTGCTTCCAAAACCCATGACTCCTCTGAAGGCTCGCTGGCAGTCTGCGTGATACTGTGCTGTCCATCAGCACTCATACACAGCATCATGCAGATAGATGCTCATTGATATTCTCCAAGATATTGGAAAAAATTCAATTAAAATCCATTGAAAGAGTGGAGTCCTGATTTTAGTGAAATGGGTAAATGCTGCATATTCATTAGATGAATGATTGCCTGGAAGTCAGCTTTGCTTGGGCAGAAGGTATAAACTGCAGTGCTCCCAGACAGAACATAGCTTAGATGTAGCCAATCCATATTCTTAAAAAGGAAGGAAGGCCGGCAGCATCTTGCATGAATGGTTTAAACTTGTCATTTCTCCAGCAGGATTCTTTTCTTCATTTCATCAGCCGTCTCGATTAGCTCTTCTCTAGGGCCTGCTGATGGTCACAAGCAATCTGAGGGAGCTCTGCTTAAAGTTAACTGCATCCTACCTCTGCTAGCTTTTGAAGTCATCAATATTAATAGAGGAGTTAAACCTACCAGATTTGTACTGCAAGCACTGGGCAACCAATGAAAGGAGAGACAGATGGTTGCCATGGAAACTGTGCTAGAATGGAGTGTTTGCTGCCTAATGATGAAAGGTTAGGGTGCTGCTACACAGACATGTCTTAAATGAACCCGAACAAGCTTTGTCCCCAGACAAGAAGGACAGTAAACAATCATGTAAGGAACAGATCATCTGCTTATAATCCACCCACCATTCATAAAAAAAAAGAAAAAGAAAACCCACATACGACAGTACGCTCTCAAGAACAGCATGTATAAGACATTTAGGAAACCGTATCAGTAAGGAAACATGGGACAGCTTGTGATAGTCACTAAATACGTTTTGAGAAAGCTCATTTCCAGTTGACACAAGATGCATGTACTCAATAAAATGCTACACGGATGTACGTCATGCTTGCTTTATAATGCAATCTTGCGTTTGCATCATGCATGTGCCTATTGTTCCAGTATATGTGTATTGTATATTTGCACACACATCTGTACATTGATATAAACATGCTGTACATTTATACATTATTACATCACTATATCTACACACACGCATATATATATATATATATATATATATACATACATACATACATACATACACACACACACACACACCACACACACATATCTATATATATATATATATATATATATATATATATATATATATATATATATATATATATATATATATATATCTCTATCTATATCTATATATCTATATCTATCTATCTATATACACACACACACACACACACACACACATACATATATACACACACACACATACATATATACACACACACACATACATATATACACACACATACACACAAGCACTAGAAAGGGTTGTCCAACATTTCCTGCGTGCCGAGTTTTATGCTTTATCATCTATTAGCAGTTATCTATTAACTGAACCCTTGCTTACATTCTTTTCCTGGCTAGCAATCATACATATTTACAGGAATAGTTTAGGCATACTCACACTGGCATTGTCAAGTCTACGTTAATATACAACTAGAGGACATTTCTGAATGCCTATAAATGCGTTAATGATTTTTCAATGATGCCAGTCAGTGTGTTTACCCCTGGTTCACATCTGTGCGGGTGATGCCCCTGCGGGACCTGCACAAATACCTGCAGCAGCACCACCCACACAGAGGAATGCGGGACACGCAGGATGGTGTCTTAATTCTAATGGCACGCAGCCAATACTGGAAATCATAACCGTACCTCGGTTCCCGCGTGGGCTGCGATTTCCAAAATAGTGCAGGGACTTCATCCCAGCGTGTCCCGGGGATCTCGTGCCCGTGAAAATTACGGCCCGCACAATGGGCACAAATGTGAACCAGGGGTTAAGTGCAGTCAGTTTAGCTGTGTTGGAGAAAATAGAATTTTGTGTGTCCACGATCTCTAAACTCTAAACACATGTAAATGCTGCTAAAACCACTTTAAAACTGGGATATTAAAAAACGCAGGAAAGTGATCTGGGGAGCATAAAAAAGTTAGCTTGAGGTAATATTAGCCGTATTAGTGCACTTTCGACAGAAACAACTGTACTGTCTGAGCTACTTTTTTTTTTTTATTTGCATGAACATACAATTTTCAGGACAAGCTTTCGGGGTATGTCTCCTTTTTCACGATCCAAGCAGTACTGTGTGTGGACCTTGAAGGGGACATACCCCGAAAGCTTCACAATTAGCAGGATGACTTTTCCTGCACTTAGAAAAGTTAAGGAGTGCCAGAGTGAATGAGGCTTTACAGAACTGAAGAAACAAGCTGAAGGTCTTTAGTATTTATCAAAATGGGACAGTGAGACAGTGAGCATATGCATAGTCAATATAGCTTTATGTCAAGAGCCAGAGTAACTCAATGACATTTGGATTTGTAACTGAAAAAATGAAAGATTAAACTTTTAGACCCTATGGACATAGCCCAAATGACTTAACCCTTTCCCAAACTACAATATGCATATATGCGGCCTCACGGAATTGGGCCCTTATCTATGGGGCAGCATATACGCATATCTGTCTTTGTGCTGGGAGTGCCCTGAACAGCAGACTCCCAGCACAGAGACTGGGCTCTCACTGGGAGCCCTGGGTCCCAGGACTTCTGGTTCTGGGTCACCTAATCACTCTGATATCCTTTGATTGGCTATCAAAGTAATTAGTCACTGTGCAGCCTAAGTTTTCCTTCTCTCTGAATGAAGGAAGATACATTGCATATCTCCTTGCAGGGAGAAAGACGTAAACAAAAAACTGTGTGAAACAAAATGTAAAAAATTAAAGAAAGAAAATAGATAAATCATTGTTTGATCTAGGTCGGTACCAAGGTTAGTGTTTGGGTCAAGTAAGGGTCAAAGGTTGGGGTCAGTATATTTTGGGCAGGATTCAGGTTTTTTTTTTTAATTCAAATTCGTGTCAGCCTCTGTTCTAGGTAGGATAAAAAAAGCAAAATGTGCACCATTGTTTCTGGGCTGTACTATGGGTACATGCAACATCTAACAAACATATGTGGTATAGCTGTGATCCCCTATAGTAAACTGACCCCAATGATATCTGTACACTCAGGACGGACCAGCAGTATATTTGCCACTTTATTAGGTACACCTGTTTAATACAAAATTGCTAATCAGCCCATCACATGGCAGCAACTCAATGTAATGTGGTGAAGACAACAAACTGAAGTTCAAACTAAGCATCAGAATGGGGAAGAAAGGTGACTTAAGTGACTGAATGTGGCATGGTTGTTGGTGCCAGATGAGCTGGTCTGAGTATTTCAAAAACTGCTGGCCTACTGGGATTTTCACACACAACCATCTCTAGGGTTTATAGAGAATGGTCCGAAAAAAAAATATCCAGTGAGCGGCAGTTGTGCAGACGAAAATGCCTTGTTGATGTCAGAGGAGAATGGGCAGACTGGTTGCTGTGACATTCAGATGGTAGGGTCAGAATTTGGTGTAAAATGACATGAAAGCATGGATCCATCCTGCTTTGTATCAATGGTTCAGGATGATGGTGGTGGTGTAAGGGTGTGGATATTTTCTTGGCACTTGCAAAGTGTACCTAATAATTTGGCCAGTGAGTGTATGTTTCTTGCTAAAGAACATTATTTTTTTTTTAGCAAGTTGGGTAAAGTTCCACTTTAAGCTATGCTTCAAGCCTTTATGTGCAAAGGTATTTGCCAATTATCAGACAAAAAAAAGTAAAGGTCACAGATTTTTTTTTTTGTTTAACAATGGGACAAGTGATGTCAAACTCTTCACAAACATATTCCTCTGACACGATCATTGTAGCTTGCAATACATAGTAGGAATTAGACCTAAAGAGTCCATTCACACTTGTGCGATTTGCCATGAGACTTTGGAGCCCAAAGTCACACCTCACGTTTCCCAATAGGTGCCATTCAAATCTGTGAGACTTCAAGACGCAGCGACTTGAAAGTAGCTCCTGCACTACTTTGGTATGACTTTTGATGCGACTTGAGTCCAGTGCATGTAAAGTTGGATCAAAGTCGCACTGGAAATCATGCGACTTTGGAGATGCACAAATGTGAATGGGGCCTAAATCCTACTTTAAATTTTTCATAATTTCAAAAACAATGTTATTCTTACCAGGCAGCTCTGTAATATATTGACATTTTGTGCAGATGCATCAGTAGTTTGATGGAAATCAGACGTATCTAGGGATCCAGCACCACTGTTACTTTCAGTCATATTTGAAGAATTTTGGGTGGAATCTTCAGAGCTTTGCGGAAATTGATGAAACCCTTCCTGTAAAGATGACCATGTTTTACAACCATTTTTGGTCTCCAAGAGGGCAAGCGTAATTTCTGAAGAATAATTTTCAGGGAAACGTCTATGAATGGGCATTATAAGCCTATCATTTTCTGGGCTCTCTTTCCAAGACTTTTCAGTAGAATTAAGTGGAGAATCGGGTCGTGGAGAATCGGGTCGTGGAAACGCACTTTCCAATGATCTTGTCCTAGACAACACACTCTTACTGGAATGATGACGAAAACCTGCGTTTTCAAGAGATCTTGGTCGTGATGAGGTTTCTTCCAGTGACCACTGCCTGACTGTGCTGCCAAGAGAATGGCGTCCGAATTTAATTTCTCGGCAGCCCAATGGCTTTGCAGTGTCCTTTAAAATGGCAGATGCATTGCTATCAGATTGGTCCAGAATATATTTAATAAAAAGGCTCCTTTCCAAATCTAGCTCCACTTTAAGATGTCTGATTCGTGCAGCCTGTTCACTATCATAGTCCCACCGAAGCTTAGACAGGACATCCTGAACTTTGCAGTGACATTCACCACTGAGAGGAGAGTTTGGTCCATTTTTCTTGTTAACACTACTCTTTCCCATATTGCCCTTATTCAGTAATTCATCAATCAACTGCCTCTGTAGCTCCCTTGCTTGTTTTATTGCAGAATCTCTCTCTTTTTGTAGGAATATTTGCACCTCCCTTAATTCCTCCTCTTTCCATCTCATCAGCTGCTTTATTTCCAGTTCCCTTTCTTTGAACATTGAATCTGTCATCTGCTGTAGCTCGCGGCTTTTCTGCTGCTCCAACCTAGATGTCAAATCATCTACTAACTTGTTTTTTTCTGTTTCGCATGCCTCTTTACATTGCTTCAGTTCTGAGTTGTAGCATTTCCTGGCTTCCTGGCCTTTTAATTTTTCATGTTGTAACTCTCTCTTTAATAGTTCAAGATCTCGCTTGTATTCCTCAAGCAGACAGTTTTGAGAACTGTTGAGGTGTTCATTTACCATGTTTATGAAAAGCCAGGGTGGGTCAAACAACAGAGGTGGTACAATGTGAAATATATAGCTTAAAAGTAGACAGGCAAAGCTTGGCATTAGCAGCAGAATCTAGGGAAGAAGAAAAAAAAAAAAAGTGGGTTATGTCAATCTTCCTGTAAGATTCTTTTATGATGCAAGCAGCAGCAATAGAGAACGGTTGTTCACCTGGGTAAATGAGGACATATGACACAAGACAAAATCCTAAAGCTGAACTCTGTCTAAAACCTATGTTTACACATTTGCACTTTAAAAATAAATAGCCCCCCTAATTCAGCCTGTCCTATGTCTGGCTGCTGCTTCCTTATTTACATTTTTTTTAGAATTTTCATTAATTCTACATAGGGCTGTATAGGGAAGTATTTGCTGCGAGGCAAACAAGGAGTTTGCCTAGGGCGGCATTTTTCAGGGGGTGGCTCATCGCCACCCCCCCCCCTTCCCACAGAAGTGGCACTTAGGACAGGGGCGGTTATGTAGCTTTCAGGTGTCCCATTTCGATCCAATCCATGAAAGCACTGCTGGAGGAGGGGTAGAGGGTGTTTGGTGTCCTCATTTCCCGGGCTCACAGATGCCGCAATATGGGTGGAAATTTTTCTTCTCCTGGGTGACATGCCAACCCGCCCCTCTCTTATCTGGCCATACCCTTGGGATCACTGGGCAGCCTATGGCAGTCTGTTCATCCCTCTGCAAGCTCCACCTCCTCAGTAAGTGGAGTAAGTGCATGTGAACTTATGTGAGGAGCAATGCCTCATGGGACATGAAGTCCTGGGCAGGAGAAGGAGGCGATTTATATTGATTATAAATGCAGAAGTTTTTTTTCTTGCTATAGGGGCACTACAAAACCATTGCACAGAGCAGGTAAGTATGCAAAGCAGGGAGAAAAAAAAACATTCACAACTTTTAGTAAAAGCAGCACATATTACACATTGTTAGGCACACAGTTAACCCCTTGATTGCGCCTAGATATTAACCCCTTCCCAGCCAGAGTCAATAGTATAGTGACAGTGTATAGTATTAACACTGAGCACTGTACAAGTGTCACTGGAGATGTCAGTGTCAGATTGCGAGCCACATTAACACAGTCTCACTATAAGTCACTGATCCAGCCAGTTCTTGTAAAATAAATGTTCCAGTAAATAAAAATTCCAGTATATATACACACACCATATAAAAACAAGTAATATGAGTGAGCGCACAAAAACAAAACCGCTGCTAGCATAGAAGGATAAACCCCTTAATCCTCAAGTAAAACATAGAAAGTATATATGCAGCGCTAAAATTAACGTGACTGTGTATAACGCGCAAATTAGCGCAATTTGTGTGAACTCCAAAATTGTCAAAAAAGTGACAAGTGCAATAGTGAATGGATGAAGATATCATCAAAGTGAAAAAAGTATACAAATGTGAATATCTGGTAATCATATAGGATATAAAACAGATCAATAAATATAATGGCATAACATAAGGTGCTTCAAAATAAAAGTCCAATGAACTTGTGGATGGATGAGAACCACTGTGGATCAAATATTGAGTTCAATAGCTTGACTTCAAACATGAGCAGTTTAACCTCTTGGTGCTGGTGTCTTCCAGCCCTTTAAGGGGTTTGTGATGCCAGGTAGTGGGGCAGGGTTTAGGGTCATGTGACCTCCGTGATTGGCTGTCACAGTGGTCACATGATTGGAAAGCTCCCGATCGCAAATAGCGATGGGGACCTTTCCGTGAGGTGCCAGTAAATGTGCATGCTCTAGGCACGTTTGTCTACATTGGGTATGCAAATATGCGGCCTCTCTGCGTTAAAGACCAGGCACTGAGAGGCTGCATATTTGCATACCGTCAGCGCCAAGAAGTTAAATAAGAGCATTGTTTATGCGGTCTTTTCCGTTCAAAGTGAGTGCAAGGGCTATGCATTTCTTGCAAGATCAACCAGTATTTTCTATACTTACCAGGGACACTGGCATAGGGAGGCAAATGCAAGCTGCTCTGTGCAGCGCGGCATTCTACCCACAAAGACTTCCAGCCGAAGAAGAATGCAAGAGCTACATAGTGCTGTGGTGCATGGTTACAATAGCGACAACATGCTCTGGCATGCACGGTCACTATATGAAGAGAGCTGCATGGAACCTGCTGCAGGATAGAATTTTTTCCCCTTTTTCAACATCAATTTTTGGGGTTATTGTTCCAGTAGGCCAAAACGTATACCGCTACATTTCATTGGTGAAAATAAACCAAATCAGTGTTTTTTTTATTTAGCCTGTAGGAAAGTTATAGAGTCCACAAACTATGGTATACAGTATATCTGAAAATGGTTCAATCCTCATGTACCGACTGCCTGTATAATTTTTTGAGGTCTGGAAACCTCAAAGGAATCAAACTAGCTGGTGACAGTATGTAAAAAAAAAAAAGCCCTTAATTTTCTTTTCTTAAACACTGGCCAGACCAATACAGTGTTACCACAGTAACACTGTACTACTCTTGAGAAGTGATTAGGATATTTTTTTTCCCCACACACGATTGCTTATACCAGTGAATTTCACTTTTATAAGCAACTATTTTAACTGAATGAACTTGACTCATTGAGTGTTTACTATTGTGGTTAGATGTGATTGGCCATAGCTAATCACATGGTACAGATGGGCTGTGTATTGGTCCTGTCTGTACCATGTGATCACTGTGACCAATCACAGAGAGCAACAGAATATTACACAATAGATGGGATGAATGAATGACATCCATTGCGTACAATTGTCATGTGATCTGCTGTGATTGGTCACCGGAGGACACAGGCGTGCATGGCGTGTTATGGGTAGGATGTCATATTACATCCACCCGGAATAAGTGTCTTGCTCTGTGTCTATGTCTATAGGCTGGGCAAGATCTGGTTAAAGGGTAACTCCACTTTCATGTGAAAAAATAGCAAATAAAAAAAAATAAATATAGCATATACAATTGCTACACAAGTTATTGTAATTGTTATTAAAAATTACTTTTTTTCAATCTGCAATACTATAATTTTCTGTACAATGCAATACAATATGATATGATAACCTGGAGGCATTCTGTACACAGGATAGTGTACAGGTTTATGAATGACCCACACAGTGTCCCTTATGACCACTACAGCAGCCACAGTGTCACCAGACCACTGCAGACAGCAACAGTGTCCCCACACCAGATTTAGTGTCACCAGACCAGTGTAAGCCAGTAACAGTGTTCCTGATTTCTGCTACAACAGTCCCATTGTCACCAGGTCAGTGTAAGCCATCAACTGTGGTCCTGATCGCCATCACACCAGTGCCAGTGTCACCTGACCACTTCAGCCAGCATTAGTGTTAATAATCAACACTACACCAGCAACAGTTTTCCTGTTCGCTGCTACGCCAGAATCAGTGATCTAAGACAATGCAGCCAGCAACAGTGTTTGTGATCACATCACCACTACAACAATAGCAGTGTTACCAGACCAATATAAGCCAGCAACAGTGTTCCTGATCACTGCCACACCAGTCCAATGCAAAGTGTCAGATGCAGTGGTGTAAAGCATGCTGCCAATGGACTCTAGAGCAGTGGAGACGTGTTCTCTGGAGTGATGAATCACGCTTCTCTGTGTGGCAATCCGATTGACATGTCTGGGTTTGGCAGTTGCCAGGAGAACAGTACTTACTTGGGCTTGGCCCCTAGTTCCAGTGATGGAAACTCTTAAGGTGTCAGCATACCAAGACATTTTGGACAATTTCATGCTCCCAACTTTGTGGGAATAGTTTGGTGATGGCCCCTTCCTGTACCAACATGACTGCGCATCAGTCCACAAAGCAAGGTCCATAAAGACATGAATGAGCGAGTTTGGGGTGGAGGAACTTAACTGGCCTGACCTCAACTTGATAGAACACCTTTGGGATAAATTACAGCAGAAATTGCAAGCCAAGCCTCCTCATCAAACATCTGTGCCTGATCTCACAAAATGCACTTCTAGAAAAAGGTCAAACATTCCCATAGACACACTCCTAAACCTTGGAGGACAGCCTTCTTAGAGGAGCTGAAGCGGTTATAGCTGCAAAGGGTGGGCCAACTCAATATTGAACCGCAATACTGGGATGCCATTAAAGTTCATGTGCGTGTAAAGGCAGGCATTCCAATTCTTTTGACAATATAGCGTATGTGGATTCAGTTACCTGACACACTGATCTCATGGTGTTTTAGGGCCCCACTAGGTAATACCCTGCGCCTAGATGGCTCTCCATAGAAATGTTTGATGAAAAACTCAGGGAATGGTTAGTAATCCCTCTGTATTGAAGCACTTGTATGAATATGTATACAATCCACACTACCTTCTCATTTGGTGCCTTGTTTTCTTTCATTTTATTATACTGTATAGCTTCAATAAAAACAATTGGAAATGAAAAATTAAAAAAAAAAATTCACACAAAAAAACCAAGTGGTGATTAAATACCACCAAAAGGAAGCTCTGTCTAAAAAGAAAAAAGGGTATAAAATCCATTTTGGTACAATGTTACATGACCAAGTAATTGGCCAGTGCAGAAAACTTAAAATGGCCTGGACAGGAAGGGGTTTAACATGTCAATCTTCAAGTATTTAAATAATACCCACATCTACTTGCTGCATACACAGCACACATATGCACATTCCTTATATGCACACAATTTTCATCTAATTACTGTGCCACAATTGAGAATCTAACAGAGACTACAACACACTCATGAAACTCATGTAAAGCATGAACCTCTTCCATTACATATGTTTTTCAGCCTACCTTAACCGATTCCATACAGGACACTTTTACCCCCTTCCTGCCCAGGCCATTTTTCAGGTTCCAGCGCTCTCACACTTTGAATGACAATTGCATGGTCATACAACACTGTACCCAAACTAAACATTTTTCATTTTCTTCACACAACTAGAGCTTTCTTTTGGTGGTATTTAATCAGCACTGGGGTTTTTATTTTTTGCTAAATTAACAAAAAATGACCGAAAATGTTGAAAAAAAAAAACACGTTTTTCCTTGTTTCTGTTATAAAAGTTTGCAAATAAATAATTGTTCTTCATAAATTTAGGCCAAGATGTATTCTACTACATGTCTTTGGTGAAAATAACCCAAATTAGGATGTCATATTTAGTTTGTAGGAAAGTTATAGAGTTCACAAACTATGGTATAGATCTGAATATTGATCAATCCTAAAGTACTGACAGCCAATCTAATTTCTTGAGGTCCAAGAATGTCAGAACAGTACAGATATCCACCAAATGACCACTTTTTGCAAAGTAGACAGTCTGATGTATTTCATAAGAGGCATGGCGAGTTTTTTGAAGTTGTAATTTTTTTGTCATAATTTTTCGGAAAATGAAAAATTATTTTCACTATTTATTTTACATACTGTTACCAGTGCAGTACAGCGTCATCATATAACTGGCATGGTAGTGATCAGGGACACCGACTGGTGACAGTACAAAAAAAAAAAAATGTATAATTTTTTAAAAAATGTTTTACATTTTTTTTTATTAGCTTTAATTTATTAAATTTTTTTCTCTTTTTTTAAGATTTGTTTTTCATATTTCACTATGACCAAAGTAGTATAATGGTACCATAGTAACATTCGACTACTTTGGGGAAGTACTCAGTTTTTGTTTTGTTTTTTTACACAATTTGCTTATAGCAAAGAATTACTTTGCTATAAGCAAGCATTCACTTGTGACATCGATGCATTAACCAATGACATCGATTCATTCAGGGGTTTTTTTTTGTGCTTAGCTGTGATTTGGCCATGACTAATCACATGACACAGCTGGGCTGTGATTGGCCCAGCTTGTGCATGTGATTGCTGTGACCATTCACAGCTAGACACACTAGTATACAATGGATGGCAGGAAAGGAAGCCATCCATTGTATACAACTGTCATGTGACCTGCTGTGATTGGTTACAGCAGGTCACATGGTACTGGAAACGGGGTCGGTACACAGATCTGTCATCGGCCGTGACCGAGGTACATGGCCGGTGACAGATCGCGCCGCAGAGCAGCCCTGCAGGCAGGCACACTATGCATGCCTGAAAGGACGCCATGTGGCGTCCACCCGGAGCGACGAGGTGTTTTGCCGACCGCCTTTGTGCTATTGACCGGGCGGGAACCAGTTAAAAAAGATCATAAAAGAGATAGCAACCAGCACTGTTGCAACAACAAACCCTTTGGTCAGCAGTATGTTGTAAAATACAGCATACAGAGTGCAGTGGTCTAAGGTATGAAACATACAAAGTGTATATAGTACAGGGCTCAGGTGTACGTGCCGCACAGGGTGCAGGGCTCAGGTGTACGTGTCGCACAGGGGGCAGAGTGCATGTCATACAGGGTGCAGGGATCAGGAGTGTCACACAGGATGCAGGTGTTCATATATCTCTCAGGGTTAGTACTCAGGAGTATGGGTCTCCCTGTGCAAAGTTCATGAGCGCATATCACAGATACCAGTGTACAACCAAAAGTTATGCCACAAGTCCCCCTTCCCCCCAGCACAGAGCTCACCTCCCAAATTTTCCCCATATCCCAAACAGAGAGGAGCCCTGTGAGCCAAGGCTGCATGCGAGAAGCTCTAAGTACTGGTAGTACAGAATACTCCTAGCTCAGGAAAATCTGGATCAGCAAGAAGTGGCCATGGCCCGTGGGGGTTGGTCACCAGATGACCTGCGAAAAGATAGGGGAACTCATGGCCTGTCTTGTGTCCTTGCCAGAGTTTCTAAGTGACAATAAGATGCTTCGTAGCGCCACATACAGAACCAGTGCCAGAGGTGCTGGTACCAGTGACAGCATGTTTTAAATTATGCCACTCCCACTGTTACAATCTTGCCTTGCCCACCATTATGTGTGAACTTTTCTGCTTCTAACTCTGTTTTGAAGGGTGGCATAAGCAGGTTCATGTATTATGTGTGATAGAGATCAGTTTATTGTAAATGATCCTAACAGTGTGTGTTAATGATTTGTAACACCCGCTAGGTTAGCTAGATAGGATTTAGGTTAGAGGCTGGATAGCAGCCTGGGATGAGTCAGCCTGGGAGCGAGTTTACCTCAGTACAGGTCAGGGCTTCTGGAGCCCCCCCATCTTTGCAGAAACTTAGAGAACTTTCAGGAACAGGGGTGCAGGAGGCCCAGATTTGCATGTTTGAGGGACCTTGGACAATCCCCTGGCATGAGGCTGGGCATGGTGACCAACCACAGCCCTTAAATGTGATCGAGCCTGGGAATCATTGTGTAGTGTCGGGTGGAAGATGGATTGAGAGGAAGGCTGGAGTGTGGAGCTTGGGAGGGGGCCCCAGGGAGGGGAGCATACCTACAGGCAGGTTGCTGGAAAGGAGAATATCCACTGTCCCACTGTCTCCTAGGGAGGACAATCTATGCAGCAGGGAGCCAGCCCAGTGTAAGGCCTGAAGGCAGCCAACAATCTACCAAGCTAACAGGACAAGACAGTGCGAGCACTTCTACACCCCCTGGGCCAGATAAGGGGAGAGGGCAGTCAGCTGCAAGACCCAACTAGTTCTCATCCGGGACTACTTCATCATTAGCTCTTGGAACCCCTTGCTGAGGGATACCATCAGTGCAGCTGGATGAAGAGGAAGATTCATCTGGGGTCTAAGGAGGTACATCAAGGGAACTGCAGTGCTCCTTAATCGAGACTGTTGCTATTCCACACATTTGTACAGTTTTTTTTGCTGAGACGTTCCTCCTCATGTTTTACAGTTCCTTGGACATCCCATATACCCCCTGAACCCCATCCAAGTTATTAACCCCTTAATAAAAACTAAAAAAACAGCTCAAGGACTGTTTATTGCCTCTGAATGTATAAGTGTGGAAAATGCGTGTTGACTGGCAGTGTAGAGCTTAGGGGGAACCAAAACAAATCCAGAAGCCGTCAAGAAGGTAGTGCTACAGATTTATAACCTTTATTTCTATGTAAATACATATGTACCTGGACATAGCCTCACATGTGTATTAGATATGCAGAATCTACCTCCTCATTAGTGCTGCAGAATAGTTGTACCTTGCCAATCCTCATCTCTCACTGCTGGGTCTGTCTGATTGAAAACAGTAAACTCACTGGAGTCTCCGATAGCATGAAATACAAAAAGCTGATGCTAACTAGTATTGATGCACAGATGCCGCTGCTGATATAGAATATTTTCATCAGTACTTGTGGAAATACTCCCGATACCTTAACCAATACTTTGCGGTGTGATTAAAAAGAATAAAATGCACTTTGAACAGGAATGCGATTCCTGTCCGAATATCGCATGCGGTTTCCCCACTGCTCGTGTGAACCCAGCTTGTCCCTTAAGAATCATAAGATGTTCAGCAGTGCCATCAGCACAGAACTGGTGTAAACCAGTGGGATCCAGGTACACCCATCTACTGTCCGGAGAAGTCTGGCCAAAGGAGGTCTTCATGGAAGAATTGATAGTCCTAGTTCTTGGTCCTGGCCACAAACCATTGTAGTTTTTGAAAGTTGTTACGGATATCCTGACCTCCAGATTCAACATCTTGGGTCCCCCATCTCTGCCACATTAAGTTGAAATTATCTGGGTGTAAGCCCCATTCCCCTTGATCCAGGCGATGATGGCTGAAATGATGGAATGTGGACCTCAGAGATTGTGGGACACTGATTCTTTGTCAATGAGATGATCTGGTTTGCTTCTTTCAAGGCTGCAAGACTCTTTGTGCCCCCTAATGACTGTTGTAAGTCACAGCCATGGCAACGTCCAACTGCAAAAGGGGATCCAGTGTTGCAGAGCCAAGATTCCAAGTTAACAAGAAGTTGTGCTGAAGAGGTCTTGAATGAAATTGGGTGAAAGACACAGCTTCAAAAGGAGGCTGTCATGAGGCCTAGAACGCTCATTAAGAATCTTATTGTGAAATGTCTCTTTGACCTCAGTTCCCCAGAATAAACTGACAGAGTATTTCCTTCTCTTGAAGAAAAGCCTTTGCTTGGGATGTGTCCAGAACCAGACCCAAGTATTAGGTAGGGGAAGAGAAGGCTGAGAGCAGACTTTTGTAATTTGTGGACATATTAAAAAAAAAATTATATATAAAAATACTTTTTTTTTACCCTTTTCTGTATATATACACACAAATGTTTTACCTTTCATTTCTATTTAAAACTGAATGGATCATATACACTATTTTGCGAAAAGTATTTGGATGCCTGCTTTTACATGCACATTAACTTTATGGCATCCCAGTCTTAGTCCGTAGGGTTCAATATTGAGTTGGCCCACCCTTTGCAGCTAGAACAGCTTCAACTCTTCTAGGAAGGCTGTCCACAAGGTTTAGGAGTGTGTCTATGGGAATGTTTGATCATTCTTCCAGAAGCGCATTTGTGATGTCAGGCACAAAGGCCTGGCTCGCAGTCTCTGCTCTAATTCATCCCAAAAGTTTTCTATCGGGTTGAGGTCAGGACTCTGTGTAGGCCAGTCATGTTCCTCCACCCCAAACCCGCTCATCCATGTCTTTATGGACCTTTGTGCATTGGTGCTCAGTCATGTTGGAAAAGGAAGGGGCCATCCCCAAACTGTTCCCACAAAGTTGGGAGCATGAAATTGTCCAAAATGTCATGGAATGCTAACACCTTAAGAGTTCCCTTCACTGGATCTAAGGAGCCAAACCCAACCCCTGAAAAACAACCCCCCACCATAATCCCCCCTCCACCAAAGTTTACACTTGGCACAATGTTGTCAAACAAGTACCGTTCTCCTGACAACTGCCAAAGCCAGACACGTCCATCAGATTGCCAGACAGAGAAGCGCGATTCATCACTCCAGAGAACGTCTCCACTGCTCTAGAGTCCAGTGGCGGTGTGCTTTACACCACTTCATCTGATACTTAGCATTGCACTTGGTGATGTAAGGCTTGAATGCAGCTGCTCGCCCATGGAAACCCATTTCATGAAGCTCTCTACATACTGCTGTGCTAATCTGAAAGCCACATGAACTTTGGAGGTCTTGACTCAGCAGACAGTTGGCGACTTCTATGTACTTCAGTATGTGCTGACCCCGCTCTGTCATTTTACATGGTCTACAACTTCGTGGCTGAATTTCTGTTGTTCCCAGTTACTTCCAGTTTGTTATAATGCCATGAATAGTTGACCATGGAATATTTAGTAGCAAGGAAATTTTACAGATGGACTATTTGCACAGGTGGCAACCTATCACAGCACCACACTTGAATTCAGTGAGCTCCCGAGAGCAACCCACGATTTCAGAAATGTTTGTAGAAGCAGTCTGTATGTCTAGGTGTTCGATTTTATACACCTGTGGCCATGGAGGTGATTGGAACACCTGAATCCAATGATTTTGAGGGGTGTCCCAGTACTTTTGGCAATATAGTGTACTTTAAAATGGAAGGAAAGGCATTACCATCATAAAGCACCAATCAAACTCAATCCACTATTTTATAATATCCACATTAGCAAAAAGTTCAAAATTTGCATCCTTGTACCTATTTTTGTTGAAAAGCCCGCCTGTCACGTGACCTTTTTCCACTCGTTATTCTGTTCCTGTCAGATCATGGGCATGTCCTTTGCCAACTAGCTACATAGTTTTCGGAAGTGATGCAGCTAGCCAGAAGGCATTCACAAAGAACACTAGCCATGTAGAATGTGGGCGGGGATGGGTGAAACAGGGGCAGAGCCAGTTAGGGCTGGGTGGACTGGGGGGCGGGGCTGTGAGTTTTGCGCTGATGTTTGCACAGAAGCCGACAACAGTTTAACCACTTGCCCTCCAGAGGATTTACCCCCCTTCCTGACCATGCCTTTTTTTTTATATTCGGCACTGCGCTATTTCAACTGGTAATTGCGCTGTCATGCAATGCTGTATCAAAACTAAATTTATGTCCTTTTTTCCGCACAAATAGAGCTTTCTTTTAGTGGTATTTGATCACTTGTGCACTTTTTATTTTTTGTGCTATAAACAAAAAAAAGACTTGACAAAAGGAAAAAAAAAACCCCCGATTATTTTTTACTTTCGGCTATAAAAAACATATAGTAAGCTCAAAGTTAGTCATAAATTTAGGCCAAAATGTATTCTGCTACATGTCTTTGGTAAAAAAAAAAATCCCAATAAGTGTATATTAATTGCTTTGTGTGAAAGTTATAGCGTCTACAAAACTATGGTATAGATACTGCAATTTACGCCATTTTTTCCTATACAGCTCTGCGCTAGTTTAACTGACAATTGCGTGGTCATGCAATACTATACATAAATAAAATTTACGTCCTTTTTTCACACAAAAGACAGAAAATTTAGAAAAAACAAAAAAACAATATTTTCTCATTTATGTTATAAAAAATATCCTATAATCTTAAATTTCGCCATAAATTTAGGTCAAAAATGTATTTTGCTACATATCCTTGGTAAAAAAAATCCCAATAACTGCATATTAATTGGTTTGTGTGAAAGTTATAGCATTTTCAAAACTATGGTATAGATAATGCAATTTAAACAGCTTTTACTTGACTGGCTATCACATTTCTTGAGGTGCTAAAATACCAGGGCAGTACAAACACCCCAAATGACCCATTTTCAGAAACTAGACACCCTAAGCTATCTGCTGAGAGGCATGTTGAGTCCATGGAAGATTTATTTTTTTCCACAAGTTTTTGGAAAATTACAAACCTTTTTTGTTTTTTTTACACAAAGTTTTCACTTAAATTATATATTGCTCACATGTGCCATGGGTATATGTGGAAATACACCACAAAATACATTGATACTTCTACCAAGTATGGGGATACCACTTGAGACCTTTTGGGAGCCTAGCCTTTTCCCTCGTAAACCCGAAACTTATATGTATGTACAGTATGTATATATATATATATATATATATATATATATATATATATATATATCCTGTTGCCTTTTCACAGGTCTTCTACATCTTGACCCCATATCTGGCACTCTTGCTGGGGAGAAATTGTTTGAAAGCAAGGCGGCCAGAAAAACTAATGAAGGACTCATCAACACAGATGTTTTGTTGGGGAGTATAGACATCTGCAAATTTTTGGTTAAGGTGATTTACAAGGGGCTGAATTTTGTAGAGCCGGTCAAATTCAGGGTCACCAAAGGACGACAGAGTGTATTGTCGTTGAAATGCATAAATCACATTATATTCTCATATCTATGCTTGGCCATGGCAGCAGAGAACAAGGGCATATGATGAATTGGGTCGGTGGACCAATACAGCGGCAATTAATTTTTATTTTTTTAGCAATGCCCATGTTGAGGGTTAGGCTCAAAAACACTTTAAATTCAGAAACTTTAATAGGTTTCCATGCAAATGGTCTGGCAAGATTCGAATTTGGGTTGGCGGCGATAAACTGCTCTGCATATAAATTGCTTTGATCCACAATCAATGCATACAGATCTTCTGTGAAAAACAGCTCCAAAATAAAAATCAAGGGAGTAGTTAAATTTACTGTTTCCACCTGAGTTACAGGTTAGGCAGTGAATGGGGGGGGAAGTACTGGTGCTGCAGAATTTGTGAGCTGCCAATCAGAATTTTCAAACACATCTGATGGATACTAGGGGCTTTACGGTCCTGTGTGCGAATTCTTGGTGGCTGCGAGACACTACTTGTGCTAGCCACCACACCAGCTTGTACTGCATTTATGGGACTCACCACGTCATCAAGTGATACTGCAGTGCTGGTATGTAAAAGACCAGGATGTACTAAGCCGCTGGTATTTGCCAGTTCACCAAAAGGTAGAGCAGCACTAGTACTGGCACTCTGGTGCATATGAGAATCATCATGCAATTGTAACATCTCAGCAACCTGGGAACGGGGTCGGGTACGCCTGACCTTAGCAGGGACCTCTTCATCACCTGAGCTATCTGTCAGGGTGCCGCTGCTGTCTACAGGTTCGTATTCTGAGGCAGATTCTGTCAGTGAGGCTTCCCCTTTGCTCTCATCTGACAGGCTCAGAATGCTGTAGTACTCTTCACTAGAGTACCTTTTGTTGGACATTTTGGCCACTAAATTTATAGGTACCTAGTGCGACTCACGGGAAAAAGAGCACCTGGCTGTCAGGGACAGCTTGAACCACTACAAAAAAAAGTACCTGCAAGTGCTAGCAGAGATCAGGCCTGATTCTGCAAACACTGCGGTATTGTGTGCAATGTATCAAGTGACAGCGACCTGCTAACACTGCACTTGCTAGGGGAGAAGGTGGGTTAAGCGTAGGGGCTAAACGCAGGTGCTGATCCCAATAACGCTGAGCTTCTGGGGACACTATACTAATGTGACCGCTGGAATAGTGCTGATCTGATCAAAGATATTGATCCGTTCAGACCTATACTAGCAATGGAGGTTTATGTATGTGAGCATGTTCCTGGCAATCAAGGGGTTAAATGTGATGACTGATGTAGTGACAGGCAATCTGACGCTATCTGGGAGGGATGCAAACACTATCTGAAGTCGCCGGTGACCCTAATACACTATGCTAATGACACTGGTGACAGGGCAGTGAAGGGGAAGTGCGGTATCCTGCCACGGTGGAAATCACGATGGAGACCCAGGATTCTCAACCATACAGGTTGAGGGGCTCCAGGCAGTTCTCATAATGCAGAGGAAACTGGTTTATAAGTTTCCTCTTTGGTTTGTAAAGCCTGTTTTGAGACCTGTAGCCTGGAGATTTTTAAGAGATTTGGGAGGGAGGAAATCTCCAATCCTGGGCCCATGTTTTGAGAGTAGCCAGTGCGCTGATTGCACAGGTGTGTGCAGGCCTTTTTGTGGAAGCCAGGCCATGATTCTGGGCAGACAGGAGGTCTCTGCCTTGGAGTCAGGTGGGCTTCACCTAGTAGAGGTGGGAGCCAGAATAGCTGTGTGCTAGAGGTTTGCTGTGTGCAAAAAAACCAACCTTGTGGAAAGAGTCTGTAGGAGACAGATATAAAGCGGTATAGCTGAAAGAGCCAGAAGGCTGAAGTGGTTTGATGGTGGACACCCCTGTGTGGGAAACATTTGTGTTTATGGAACTTTTTCTTTTAAATAAAATTTGGCAAAAAGGACCTTAAAGAAGAGAGTTGCTGTGTGCTTTAACAAGAAAAGCTCTACCATTTTGAAGCGAGTTCCCACATACATTCATACACACACACACACATAGTGCTTTTACTCACGTGGATCTGAGTAAAAGCACTATACAGATGGGCCAAGAGAGAGATTTAATAATTTCCTGTACCTGTGTAAATGTAAAACACAGGTACAGGAAGATCTCTGGTAGGGCAGGGATCAATCAGCAGATCTAGGCCGAACATCACTGGCCTGAATCTGTTTATTGATCAGGCACCAAAGCACAGCACCGGCGGGAGCGCGAATCATATCTATATACATATATATCTATATATCTATATATCTATATCTCTATATCTTCATACATATACACACACACACACACACACACACACGTGATTTTGCGCAGGGAGTCCGCCATGTAGCAGTATTTCTGCTATAGGGCGGAATGCGGTTAAGGGAGTGTCTGTGAGATGCAATACATTCACCAGCACAGGCACAAAGTTGTCAGCAAACCTCAAGAGAATGCAGATTGTCTAGGTTACACTGTTTCTAATCTAGACAATCAGCATTTAAGAAAATGCATAATGGTGCAATAACGGGGGAAGGCATTTCTCGCTTGCCTTGTATCCGAACGTCGCCTTCGAACCAGTAGACAAATGACTCCAGGATGACCAACAATGTGTCTAAGGGAGCCAAGGATCTGCCCTTCAACAGAAGCGGATCTGGAGGCAAGGTTCGAACATTAGAGTCCATAAAGGGCAACCCCCATTGGTACACCGACAAAATGGGACCCCAATGAGAGAGCGTAAGAACCGACATTTCCATGCCGACCTTAGCAGAGAGGAGGGCACCCCAGGGAGGTCTCGCCACTCAGAGGAGCCGAATGCCTGCCCCCATGTTGCCTCTGCCAAGTCTCACACAGCCCAGCACACCAAGAAGTCCCCAGGACCACCCCTGCAGCAGCCAGATGCTGGAGGAATTAAAGATGGCTACCACCACAGACCTCCACTAAAATGACCACCAGTAACCCACCCAGCTAGTTCCCCTACAACAGCATAAGGAAACGGTCCCCCACAAAATGATTGCCAGTCCTGCCTCTAGCATATGGCCGCCAGATCACTGGCAAAATGGCCACTGGTCGAAGCTAGTGCACATGGAGACTACAATACGGCCACCCAGACCCTAGAGAGGAAACCACCACAAGAGACACCCATGGGAGCTGCAGAAGTAGCCACCCCTCCCACCCAGGCATGCCCAAAGGGATAGACCCAGGTGTCCCAGCCACCGATTCAGGTACTGGAGACAGTAGGAGGGGAGGATGGGCTCCATCAGGAAGGACAGGAGGGACACCGAAGGCTGGCGGGGGAGGGGACCCCACAGGATGAAAGATCCCAGGGAGTACCCACGTGCAACACCACATCCAGGCAGGGAAAGAGGATCATCTACTTACTGATCAAGCGGAGTGTGTGAGTAAGGCTCCCAAGACAGATCCTCCTCTCCACCAAAGTGGGGGGCTGTCGACAAAAGGTAACACTTTGACATGGGCCCAGTCATATGTGTCTGCGCGAGGAGTTTAACTCAGAGTCTGAGCCAGCCACTCCTGCACCCTCCCCAGCCCAGCGCTCCAGTAAGCGCTGGAGGAGCAGAACAGACTGATAGCCATCAGCTCTCCGTTCAGTGAAGACCAAGAACTGAGCGATTAGCTGTCTTTGATCACTCAGTTCTTGACATAGCGCCGGCGGGTGACAGCTGCAGCATTGGATAAATGCTGCAGCCAGCTAGGCGAGTGTAAATGTTTGTTTTGTTAGATTCCCATACTTCTCTTTTAGTCACAACTATGAGTGCATTAAACTGATTGTACAGCAGCAGTTTTTTTTTTTTCTCTTTAAGGCTGCTTTCACACTGAGGAGTTTTTGTAGCGTTTTTGTGTTAAAGAAAACGCATGAAAAGCTAAAGAAAAAACTGCTTCCCTGTGTATGTGAATGTATATATATGTATGTTTTCACACTGAGGCGTTGCGCTTTCGGTGTAAACTCCTGCTTGCAGCATCTTTGAGTTAAAAAAAAAAAAAAACGCATCAAAAACACCTCTTCCCATTGAAATGAATGGTAACCGCCTCAAAAATGCTCCAAAATGCTTAAAACCACTCCAAAAATGCACCGCACATGTGGGTAGGTCGAGCTGTTTAAGCTGTCAGCGGGGTTCCCCACTGACAGCTGAATGTAAAAGAAAAATTTGCTGGCATTAAAAAATAATTTTAAAAAAACGACGTGGGGTCCCCCCCCTCCATCCTTACCAACCCTTCAGGTCTGGTATGGATTTTGAGGGGAACCCCTATGCCAAAAAAAAAAAAAAAAATGGCTTGGGGTCCCCCCCAAAATCCATACCAGACCCTTATCCGAGCATGCAGCCTAGCAGGTCAGGAAAGGGGGGGGGACAGAGTAAGCGCCCACCCCCCTCCTGAACCATACCAGGCTACATGCCCTCAACATGCGGGGGGCATTTGGGGTGGAGGGGGCTTTCCCGCCCAAAAACACCTTGTCCCCATGTTGATGGGGGCAAGGGCATCTTCCCCACAAACCTGGGCTCTGGTTGTGCTGGTCTGCGGACGGGGGCTTATCGGAATCTGGTCCCCCCCCCCCCAATGTGAATGAGTATGGGGTACATGGTACCGCTACCCATTGACAAAAAAAAAAAACCCGGTTGTGTGAAAAAATACAGGAGACAGTCTTTGACAAGTCCTATATTAAAAGACGGAAAAAAAAAAAAAGAATGTTCCCTGAAGTAGATCCAACGTCAATCACGATGCCCGCCGCCGACTACTACTTCAGGGGACATTCTTTTAATAAAGGACTTGTCAAAGACTGTCTCCTGTCTTTTTACACACTACAGTTTTTTTTATTTGTGAATGGGAAGCGGTACCATGTACCCCATATACTCATTCACATGGGGTGGGCAGGTGGGATCTGGGGGGGAACCCACACTTTTTCTTTATTGGTGTGGGGGTTCTCCTCAAAATCCATACCAGACCCCCAAAGGACTTGGTATGGATGGAGGGGAGGGGGCCACATCAGTTTTTAATTATTTTTTAATTGCCGGCAATTCTTTCTTTTACATTCAGCTGTTAGTGGGGAACCCCGCTGACAGCTGAAACATTACTGCCTGGTTTTAACTAGTAGTGTTTAGTGAATTCAAATCTACCCAATTTGAGCTACAAAAGTCACATGTCCACTTGAAAAAACGCTTCAAAAACACCACAAAAACCCTCCAAAAACACTAGTCATTTTTCAAGCGTTTCTGAGGCGAACCAGTGTGAAAGCAGCCCAAGTGAAAAAAATAAACATATACCTACCTGTTCTGCACAGCGGTATTGTACAGAATGCCCCTGAACCTCCTCTTCTGGGGTCCCCTGCCAGCGCTCTCAACTACTCCTCTTCTGTGAGTGCCCCCATACAAGCCAGTAGCTGTGGATGCACTTGTGCGGCATGCTACAGGGCTGGGCCATATGTGTCCATAAACATGCATATTATGGCTCAGCTCGGCTGTCCACTCCCACCTTACAGAGTCTGACTGATTGACAGCAAGGGGCCAATGGCTCTCGCTGCTCTCTCTAAAGCCCATGACTACAGAAATAGGAGAGCGGGGCCGCTGGCAGGTACAGCGCTGGATCGAGATTGGTGTCAGGTAAGTGTTGGGGAGGGGGAGGGGAGACTGCATTCTCTGCAAGGTGAAAAACCTTGCAATGTCTGAGTATATATTAAGGTAAAAAAAACATTTTGCCTTTAGAACCCCTTCAACATGCGCATTAACACGTGTTTTTGAGCCTTGAGGCCCAATGTATTCAGGCAGCCCATACATTTTAAACTGGCCATAAGCGTGCATCAGCAAATGAAAATGACATTTTTTTTTTTTACATTACAGCATATCAGGGTGTTCACATCTGTGGGTTTCAATGCACTATAGTGCAGGTAAGATTTTAATTCTAGTATATGTAAATTGGGGGCCATTCTGAATGACAAAGACTCGCAATGACAAACTGAATCATCTTTCACCACAACTCTGAAACAGAGAAAGGACAAAAAAAATAAAAAATCTTAGGCAAATTTAACTAGAGCATATAGCTGGATGTACAAAACACTTTTTGTTAAAAATCTTAACCAATTAATAAGGATGAAAGGAAATATGGGTCAGAAACTGTTTTTAACTGGTGCTGTAGACAAAGAAGTCTTCATTAAAATGCTTTTAATACAGCCATTTCTGAACACAAAGGAGCCTCATGGGACCTATACATTTTTAAGTAGCCCATCTGAGGCAAATAACTCCACGGACATTAGGATCCTTGTTAAAGAACTCAAGGCTCTAAGGCTGCATCTTCATGTTGAGTGAATGTCCTTTTTTCTCTTGCCAGCCCATTCATTTCACAAATGCACCAAAGAAGCTCCTGCACTTTTTTGGGCACCGAGCTTTGCAAATTTTTTACCAAGTGTTTTTTTTTCACAGAACATGCAGATGTGAATGGAGATTAGCTCATTAAAACGTTCCACTTTGAGTGTGCAGAAAAGGTTAGACTTATTTTGAGAACCTCAATGTTTTAGATTTAGGCTTGGCTCACACTGCCTTGATTTGGGATCTGACTTGTGAGACCCCAAGTCGAATGACATGTGAAATCCCATGTTAGTCACGGACAGCGGTCTTAATTAGCTGAAGCTGCGCCGACTTTAGAAAAGGTTCCTGTACTACTTCAAGGTGACTTCTATCCGACTTGTGTCCATAAACTTTAATAGAAGCACCTCCAAGTCAGATCCTCATCTATATTGATGTGATATGGATCCGGCATTACAGGAAGATTACCCAGGCATTCCCTGAAAGTCGCTTCAAAATAGTACTCAAGTTGCCTGGCAAAGTCGCACTGCAAGTTGCGTGACTTTCAGGTAGCAATAGTGTGAACCGAGACTTACATGAGAGACCAAAGCATTTTACAAAAATTAAAACCACCACACACACTCGCATGATAAGAATAAGTAGACTTAGCACACAACACGTTTTGAGTACACATGCTAAAATGCGTTTACTTTTTTTATGAAAACACATCTTAGCACCCCAAACAATATACAATTTCTGAAAGTGGGGGAGCTGTATAAAAATTGATAGTAGTTAACTGTTTTAGATCAAGAAATATTTGAGCTGATAAACTATATTTTCATATAAAACACACAATTTTCATCTACAAATTTTCTAGATATAGTTGAATAAAGACACCCGTTAATTCAGTTCAACCTGTGTGCATGTTTATGACACCACCATTTCCCAGATCTCTGTATATTGCACTCGTTAAGATGCCCGTCTAAGAGTTCTTTTAAATTATTGAGACTCCCTGCATTACTTTATATTTATCATCATTAATTTCCATTTGCCATGTACTTGCCCACCCCTCTATATTATAGAGGTCTTCCTGTAAAGTTGCTATATTCTGTTGTGAAGTTATTAACCTGTTTAGCTTTGTATCTTCTGCAAACACTGAAAGTGAACTATTTATTCCAACCTTTATATCATTTATGCACAAGTTAAACAGAAGTGGTCATGGGGCATCCCACCTCACAACTCCAGACCATTCCAAAAGTTGCACTATTTAGAACTACCCTTTGGACACATTCCTGTAACCAGTTTTCTATCCAAGTACATACACGATCATCAATGCCAACAGACCTCAATTTGTAAATTAAGCATTTATGGAGGTACCGTATCTTCGCAAAATCCAGATACACCATGTCCACTGGCATTCCTCTATCCAGATTACAGCTTGCCTCCTCATAGAATGTTAAAAGATTGGTCTGGCAAGAATGATCTTTCATAAATCCATGCCAATTACTACTATTGATGCCATTTTCAATAGGCAAATTCTTAGATATAGTCCCTTATCATCCCCTGCAATAGTTTACATATTTTTGATGTTAGACTGCCTGTGTGTAGTTTCCAAGTATATACTGTACACTATTTTGCCAAAAGTATTGGGACTCCTCTCCAAATCATTGGATTCAGGTGTTCCAAATACCTCCATGGCCACAGGTGTATAAAATCAAGCGCCTATTCATGCAGACTGCTTCTATTAACATTTGTGAAAGAATGGGTCGCTCTCAGGAGCTCAGTGAATTCAAGCGTGGTACCCTGAAAGGTTGCCACCTGTGCAATAAGTCCATCCATGAAATTTCATTGCTACTAAATATTCCACGGTCAACTGTTAGTGGTATTATAACAAAAGTGGAAGCAACTTGGAACAACAGCAACTCAGCCACGAAGTGGTAGGCCATGTAAAATGACAGAGCAGAGTCAACGCATGCTAAAGTGCACAGTGCGCAGAAGTCACCAGCTGGCTGCAGTCAATAACTAACATGTTCCAACATGACTGCGCACCAGTGCACAAAGCAAGGTCCATAAAGACATGGATGAGCGAATATGGGGTGGAGGAACTTGACTGGCCTGCACAGACACCTGACCTCAAACCGTTTGAACACATTTGGAATGAATTAGAGCGGAGACTGCAAGCCAGGCCTTCTCGTCCGACATCAGTACCTGACCTCACAAATGCTTTTCTGGAAGAATGGTCAAACACTCCCATAGACACACTCCTGAACCTTGTGGACAGCCTTCCCAGAAGAGCTGAAGCTGTTATAGCTGCAAAGGGTGGGTCAGCTCAATATTTAACCCTACAGACTAAGACTGGGATGCCATTAAAGTTCATGTGTGTGTAAAAGGTAGGTGTCCCAATACTTTTGGAAATATAGTGCATCTTGGCCCTTTTTGAATACTGGTACCATGTTAACTTTTTGCCAGTCAGCTGCAACCATCCTGGTCATTAACGCAGAGTTAAACATGTTATTTTCCCATGCAGTGGGGCAGTGTGCTTATATATTAGGAACAATGGTATAGCAATAATCCGGCTAAACTCTTTGAGGATCCATGGGTGTAAGCCATCTGGTCCTGGGGATTTATTCACAAAGTTTTTACAGTTTACTTTGAACATTCACCTCCATTGGCCATATGGGAATATTCCGTTCTGTTTTTATAACAATACCGTCTTGTCTGTTATACCCCTCCTTTTCCTCCATGAAAACAGAGGAAAAGAATGCATTATCACAGTTGCCTTTTCCCCGTCACTTGTAACCAAATTTCCCTGGCTATCCTTTATGGGTCCGATATGCTCTGTCTTTGCCCTTTTACTATAAATACAGTCAGGTCCATAAATATTGGGACATCGACACAATTCTAACATTTTTGGCTCTATACACCACCACAATGGATTTGAAATGAAACGAACAAGATGTGCTTTAACTGCAGACTGTCAGCTTTAATTTGAGGGTATTACATCCAAATCAGTTGAACGGTGTAGGAATTACAACTGTTTGCATATGTGCCTCCCACTTGTTAAGGGACCAAAAGTAATGGGACAGAATAATAATCATAAATCAAACTTTCACTTTTTAATACTTGGTTGCAAATCCTTTGCAGTCAATTACAGCCTGAAGTCTGGAACGCATAGACATCACCAGATGCTGGGTTTCATCCCTGGTGATGCTCTGCCAGGCCTCTACTGCAACTGTCTTCAGTTCCTGCTTGTTCTTGGGGCATTTTACCTTCAGTTTTGTCTTCAGCAAGTGAAATGCATGCTCAATCGGATTCAGGTCAGGTGATTGACTTGGCCATTGCATAACATTCCACTTCTTTCCCTTAAAAAACTCTTTGGTTGCTTTTGCAGTATGCTTGGGGTCATTGTCCAACTGCACTGTGAAGCGGCGTCCAATGAGTTCTAAAGCATTTGGCTTAATATATATGAGCAGATAATATTGCCCGAAACACTTCAGAATTCATCCTGCTGTTTTTGGCAGCAGTCACATCATCAATAAATACAAGAGAACCAGTTCCATTGGCAGCCATACATGCCCACGCCATGACACTACCACCACCATGCTTCACTGATGAGGTGGTATGCTTAGGATCATGAGCAGTTCCTTTCCTTCTCCATACTCTTCTCTTCCCATCACTCTGGTACAAGTTGATCTCGGTCTCATCTGTCCATAGGATGTTGTTCCCGAACTGTGAAGGCTTTTTTAGATGTCGTTTGGCAAACTCTAATCTGGAATTCCTCTTTTTGAGGCTCACCAATGGTTTACATCTTGTGGTGAACCCTCTGTATTCACTCTGGTGAAGTCTTCTCTTGATTGTTGACTTTGACACACATACACCTACCTCCTGGAGAGTGTTCTTGATCTGGCCAACTGTTGTGAAGGGTGTTTTCTTCACCAGGGAAAGAATTCTTCGGTCATCCACCACAGTTGTTTTCCGTGGTCTTCCGGGTCTTTTGGGGTTGCTGAGCTCACTGGTGCGTTCCTACTTTTTAAGAATGTTCCAAACAGTTGTTTTGGCCACGCCTAATGTTTTTGTTATCTCTCTGATGGGTTTGTTTTGTTTTTTCAGCCTAATGATGGCTTGCTTCACTGATAGTGACAGCTCTTTGGATCTCATCTTGAGAGTTGACAGCAACAGATTCCAAATTGCAAATAGCACACTTGAAATGAACTCTGGACCTTTTATCTGCTCATTGTAATTGGGATAATGAGGGAATAACACACACCTGGCCATGAAACAGCTGAGAAGCCAATTGTCCCATTACTTTTGGTCCCTTAACAAGTGAGAGGCACATATGCAAACTGTTGTAATTCGTACACCGTTCACCCAATTTGGATGTAAATACCCTCAAATTAAAGCTGACAGTCTGCAGTTAAAGCACATCTTGTTTGTTTCATTTCAAATCCATTGTGGTGGTGTATAGAGCCAAAAATGTCAGATTTGTGTCGATGTCCCAATATTTATGGACCTGACTTTATAGTTAACAAAATGTTTTGAGATTTTTGTTTTCCTCTCCTCTGCTATGTCTCTCTCATGGTCTATTTTTTGCTGCACTGGTCGCATGCTTAATTTTTTTTTATTGCATTCACGGTTCATAGTTAATGGTCTTGTCTTGTCAGTGCTGCTTGCAATTAGTAAGTCAAGCAGAACCGCATTTCTAGTTGGGGCATCCACCAACTGACACATGAAATTATCCTGCAAGACATTCAAGAAATCACGAGCCTTAGACTGAACAGTTCCTTCTGCCCTGTCAATATATGGATATTTAAACTCCCTAATAATAATAATAATATTGCCCTACCTCATCACCATTTCTAACTGTGAAAGGAGATCGGTCTCCTCCTCATCCTTCAGGTTAGGGGGCCTGTAGCATACACCCACTATTAATTTCACACTTGTTTTTCCTCCTTAAAGTTCCAGCCACAAGCATTTCACCTCCTCCTTTGCCCCATTAGTAATGTTATCCCTTGTGGTTACTATCAAATCACTCTTGATGTACATGCACACCCCACACCCTCTTCTGCCTACCCCATCCCCTATGCAAAATAGTGTAAAAAACATTGATAGATAAAATTGTCCATAGACAAAACATTTTTGGGATCTTCTTTATTTTATTTCACTTTTTTTTTTTATTTAACTTTTTTGCCAATACAGGGGGACTAACAAGCCCCTTTCGTGATAGCATAGTGCAAGTGACAAGTTTTCATTAACGAGATAAAGGGTTTATTAGGCGCTTATATTTCCTCTGCACTCTGAGAACAAACAGTGCCTGATATGCAGTTTAGTACAGGATAGTAGATTCTGTTTTTGAAATCCAGTGTCAAAAACCCACCCCAGTTTGTATCACCATGTAATCAAAAAAGGGAGTTCCAATAATTCCAATATCAGGACCACACCTGAAGTATAACAGCCGGCACCAATTTGAGAATTTTCCGGAGACACTTATCTCAGAAAAAGGCCTACAACACCACACGCCGACAGCTACTCCACTACTCTCTCAGACAACCAAGCTCAGACCCTGTTATTCTGGGCATCGAGTGTAGTGTAGACGTTGACAGCATGTGTTGTTGTGCATTTGTGGTTTTCCCAACAGCGATCATCATTCACAGCACAAGCCGTTTGCTACTATTTAAGTCTATTTTCCTGAATAGCTGACAGTTAGGCTCAGGCTTTTCTTTCAGTAGGATTATAGCTTGCTGCCAGCTCCATAGCATGGGGGGCTGGCAAATCTCCTCTGTCAATTGTAGAGTTGGAATGTGGAGGTGCTGGGGCAGGAAAGGAATGGCGTAGAAGTGCTGAAGAGGAGGGGACAAATGTGGCTAATAAGTTTGAGTGTGGAGGTACCAAGGCAGGACATTAACAAGAAGGTACTAGAGGAAATGGGACATATGTGGAGAGTTCATGTTGTCATAACCATGAGCTGTGCTGGCACTAAATAATGCCAGGACCCCGTGCTCAGCTTGCCCAACTTTCAGTACATTTTCATCAGTAAAAAGAAGGTGGTAAAGGAGGAACAAAGCTGCGGAGTGAAGAGGGGGTGGTAGCTTCAGTGCTATCTGTATTCCCCTATGGGAACACCCATAAACTGGGCTTCAGCCTGGGGTGTAATACAGTCAGCACTGACAGAAATAAAACATGATTTTACTTAAAAAAAAACAAAAAAAAACACTGCTCTATCCTTTCGTAATATCAAGTTTATATCTCATTAAGAAACAACCCCACCAAACAGTCCCGTACTTCATCTGGAATAACAGAAATATTTTGGTGTCTGCAACTAAAGCATTTTTTTAAAGCATGTGTAAAACACTATTCTAAAACTATATTTGATTAAATATAGATTTGAGTCAACTTAGAGTTTTTTGTAGATGATCTTACTTGCATAACTCTACAAACCTCATGAATTTCACACATTGATGACTTTTTACAATACAAATACTTTAATGTATATATATGATCATACCAATATCAACCACTAGGAGGTGATAGCGCTGTTAAAAAAAAAAAAAAAAAAAAAAAAAAAAAAAGAGTCCTCCTCGAGTCTACAGGCCTGTAAATTTGAAAATTCTTAACATTATTGCAGCCTCTCTCATCCTTTTAACACAAAGGAACCCTTGAATTAACTTTCAACTCTCAGGGAATCCCTTTTAAAAATTCTTATATCTATAGCTCATGAGAAATTAGCATACATCAATAAACTGTAGAGATAAGAATGAAGAATAAGGAAACTGGTGTACTTAGCGTAATTGACATCCAGGGCTGTTTTATACAAGAGTAATATTTTACGTTAAAATGATACTAAAGCTAAAAACATTTTTTACTTTAATACACTATTTAAATTAAAGCGGAGCTCCAGTCTCCTATGTAAAAATTAAAAGTCAGCAGCTTCAAAAACTGTAGCTGCTGACTTTTAATAAACAGTCACACCTGTCCTGGGATCCAGAGCTGTGCTCGGCCCAGTCCTTTTCACCCTGTGTTTCTCTCTCCCCAGTGTTGGTATCTTTACTATGGCTACCCAGCTGTGACAGCTTGCTGCTTAACTAGTTGCCGACCGCAGATAGCCGAATGACGGCTAAACTGCGGCCGGCCAGTTCTGGGTGGACGTCATATGACGTCCTCCCAGAACGCGCTCTCCTGCGCGCCCCAGGGGGCGCGCACCCGGCGATCTCCGTGATCGCTGTGTCCCACGGACATAGCTGATCACGTGATGTGGTAAAAGGCCAATCATACCGGCCTTTTACCACGTGATCAGCGGTGTCCAATGACACGCTGATCACAGGGAAATGCAAGTGCCGTTTCTCGGCTGCACTTTCCTCACGCTGTCAGATCGTGAGGAAAGTACTGCCGAGAACCGGCAGTTGTCAGAGCGGGGATCGGCACCGATCATCAGGGCACTGATGATCAGTGCCCTGATGATCGGTGCCCAGCAATGCCACCCGCAAGTTCCGCCCACCTGTGCCCAGCAGTGCGCCCACTAGCTCCGCCCACCTGTGCCCAGCAGTGCACCCACCTGTGCCCAGCAGTGCACCCACCTGTGCCACTCTGCAGTGTCACACACCTGTGCCCAGAAGTGCCACCCACCTGTGCCCACCCACCTGTGCCCACCAGTGCCACCCACCTGTGCCCACCCACCAGTGCTGCCCACCAGTGCCGCCAGTCAGTGCCCAGCAGTGATGCCAGTCAGTGCCGTCTATCAGTACCCATCATCAGTGTCACCTATCAGTGCTGCATATCAGTGTCACCTATCAGTGCCGCCTATCAGTGCTGCATATCAGTGCCGCCTATCCGTGCCACCTCATTAGTACTGCCTATCAGTGCCCTTTAGTGCTGCCTATTAGTGCCCATCAGTGCCGCCTATCATTGCCCATCAGTGCTGCCTCATCAACGCACATCAGTGAAGGAGAAAAAATACCTGTTTGAAAAATTTTATAATAGAAACAAAGAAACTTTTTTTTTTTTCAAATTTTTTGCACTTTTTTAATTTATAGCGCAAAAAGTAAAGCGCCCAGTGGCGATTAAATACCACCAAAAGAAAGCTCTATTTGTGAGAAAAAAAGGATCAAAATTTCATATGGGTACAATGTTGCATGACCGCGCAATTGTCAAAGTGCGGCAGCGCTGAAAGCTGAAAATTGGCCTGGTAAATAAGGGGGTATAAGTGCCTGGTAGGCAAGTGGTTAACAACCAGGTACCCACTGCACATGTGGTGCTCACTGTGAATGGTCTGACAGTCTTCTGGGACCTGTCATGTGTCCCAGAAGATTGCAGGGTAGGGGGGTAGTAATTCCACTTCCAATTGCTTAGGTGGTCAGAGCGGAAGTGGGAGCGGGTACCTGTCAAAATTGGGTACCTATTCCCCCTCTCCTCCCCAAAAGCTCTATTTCACAAACAAGAGCTGGGGAGGAGGCCTTAAAGTAAGACTTCCCCTTTTTAGGTGGATCTCTGGTTTAAGGGAAAAACGTTTTCAATTCTCTGCCCAGCTCCCCACCTCCCTGTGTGATTAGCGCTGTGCACGGTTGCATCTATTTTCCCCTCTCTGCCACCTCACACAGCAGCTGAGCTGCAGCAGGAGCCATTGGCTTCTGCTGCTGTCAATTAAATACAGTGAGGAGGAAGTGGCGGGCGGGGCTAAGTTACACTGTGCAAGTCTATGGAGCGTGGCTCCATAGCTCAGGAGCGCGCAAACACTATGCGCCTCCATAGCAAGCAACTTGCTACAGGGACACACAAAGAAGAGGAGGAGCCAGGATCTCGCCCAGGGGACCGCTCTGTGCAATACCACTGCACAGAGCAGGCGAGTATAACACGTTTCTTAATTTAATTTAAAGAAGTTTTGATTTTAGCAACACTTCAAAGTGGTTGTAAAGGCTGAAGGTTTTTTACCTTCATGCATTCTATGCATGACGATACAAAACTTTCTGTTTTCAATACTTACCTGAGCCTCATCGCGATCCAGCAATGTGATCGCCTGTCCCGGGTCTCTGCCTCCTCATTGGCTGAGACAGCAAGCAGGAGCCCTTGGCTCCCGCTGCCATCAATCACAGCCAGTCAGCCAATGAAGGGGGGGGGGGGCGGGGGAACGACAAGCCCGTGGCTCTGTGTGAGAATGAACACATGCTTGCTGTGGGGCACCCAACAGGAGGGAGGGGCCAGGAGAGCCTGCGGGGGACCAGAGTAGACGACGATCCAGGCTGCTCTGTGCAAAACCACTGCACACAGTAGGCAAGTATAGATATTTTTGTTTGTGGAAAATAAAATAAAATTAACCTTTAGAATTGCTTTAAGTATATTGAAATAAAACAAATAATAATGAACAGAAAATAAATGCAGACAGTGAAAATTTTAGTATTCCCTTACAATAGTGGTCAGTCAAAAAGTGTCCTCTTACACTGGTGCTCAGTGAAGGGGAAAGAATGTCTCCTTACGTTGGTCGTCAGTGGGAAGAATGCGCTCCTTACATTTGAAGTCAGTGGGAAGATTGTCTCCTTACATTGGTGGTCAGTGGACAGAATGCCCCTTCTTACAGATAACTATAAAGATCATTGGTGTCAACAGTAACTTTTCTGAAAGGCAGAAACTGTACGCTGCTCAAGAAACCAAACACCTCTGGAGGAATCCTATCGTTTCACAGAATCATGGTTGAGAATGGCTGAATTATTGTCAGGGCTGGGCTCCTGCTACTTAACGAGCAGCTCTTTTCTTTCAGTGCTCAGAAGCTGCTCAGCCGTCGGTTAATTACCAGCTAATAAATTGTCTCCACAGTGACTCACCTGGTCATTCCTGATTTTTGGCTCCTGGCTACGCTGACTTCTGGTTTTCTGACTCTGGCTCATCTGACTATACGCACTGGAATTCAAAGCCTGGCTTCTGTTTTGACTACATTCCTGATCTAGGTTATATTTGCTAGTTCATTAAAAAAGGTGTGATTTTAACTGCACAGTCTCTGCCTGGTTCATGGTTCCTGACATTAGGCAAGGGCCATGAATTCAGAATATGCAGGCAATCCACCTAGTCTTGATATTTTTTCTAGATTGGACGAGCAGGACCACTGCTTGGATCAGTTTGCCATAGCACTACAAATGCTCCTAATCCAAACTGTTCAACTGGATCCTCCTACCCCAGCTGCTCCGGTACAAGCGGTGTTGCAGACCATCCTTGCTGCTGCTGCTTCTACCTACCACTTTGAGGTATGGCTGGTTCTGCTCTGCTTCCCCAGTGGTTTGGGGGCAATCCAGCTCACTGCAGAGGGTTTCGCAACCAGGTTGGAATATATTTTGAGATGCTGACCCAGACGTTCCCTATGAACAGAAGCAAAATAGGCTTCATTATTTCTTTGTTTTCTGACAAAGCCTTGGTTTGGACAAATCCTTCATGGGGGACACAAACTTGTTGTCCACAATTACCCTGAGTTTGTGGCCTCCTTTGGGTATGTGATATTCCCACTTGCTCCACCTCTGCTGCCAAGAGCCTCATGGCCATTAAACAGAGTACGAGAACTGAAGCCGACTATGCTATTGAATTCTGTACTCTGGCAGCAGAAGTTGATTGCAACAATGAGGCCCTCTTTACTGTGTTTTCCCATGGCCTCTTGGATAACATTAAAGAGGAGACTGCAGCTCAAGATATACCCAAGAATCTTGAGGAGTTGATCTTGTTTGCCATTCTCATTGATTGACTCGAGACGAGAGACACCTTCCTTTAAGGAGCGCTTGCAGAAGCCTCCTGTGCACTTGGCTCCGAATTTCGCATTCCCAACCATGCCTCCCTCATCTTCCATGCTTCCTGGGCCTGAGTCCTCCAGTGAAGTAGAGCCCATGCAGCTGGGATTCACACATCTCTCTGCCGATGAGAGAACCTTTAGGAGAAGGGAGAGATTGTGCCTTTACTGTGGCCAAGCAGGTCACCTATTAAAATCTTTTCCAATCTGTCCGGGATATGCCCGCACCTGAGGTACTGTAGGGGACAGACCTTAGGGTCTCCTCAGAATATCACTCGCATTCCAATGGTTCCGCAGAACGGGCCAACCAAGCCTTGGCACAGTTCCTACTTTGCTAAATTTCAGACCATAACAATTGGTCGGACTGGTTACCTTGGGCGGAGTTTGCTCACAATAACACTAACAATGCCGACTCCCAATTATGTCCGTTTATGGCGAACTATGGGTTCCAGCAATCCATGTTGCCCGATTAATTAGTTCTGCAGGGAATTCCTGCATTAGAGGAACATCTTCGAGAACTACGTTCCACTTGGGTGCAGATCGAAGAATCCTTGCAACACTCCAGAGAGAGGTAAACTCCATGCTGACTGCCAACGCCTACCTGCACCTCCTACCAAGTTGTGGAGAGGGTCTGGCTGTCTTCCCGTAACCTGACTCCATGTTCCCTCACTAAAACAGGTGCCTAGGTATATTGGTCCTTTCCGCATACTCCGTACGATCAACCCAGTGGCATATGCATTAGATCTTCCTTCCAACATGCGTATTTCCAATACATTTCATGTTTCCTTATTAAAACCTTTGGTATGTAACCACTACACCACCTCGTTACCATGCTCTTGCCCGGTTTAGGTTGACAACCATGAGGAATACGAGATACAATCTATCAATCGACTCCCTAAGGTTTCATGGGCGCATACAATATCTAGTTCCCTGGAGGAGTTATGGTCCAAAGGAACTCTCTTGGGTCTCATCCTTTGACATACATGCTCCTGCCCCTCCTCCATTTACATTTTCCCTTCAAGCTCGGTGCCCCCTGAGGGGGAGGGGTCGTTGAGGAGATACTGTCCGGGCTGGGCTCCTGCTACTTCAAGAGCAACTCTTTCAATGCTCAGAAGCTGCTCAGCTGTCGGTTAATTGCCAGCTACTCATCTCCACAATGACTCACCTGAAAACCATTACCTGCCTCATTAGTCCAGCCTACAGTCAGCCCTTTTGTTCATTTTAGCACCTTAGCTAGTTTCCTCCTTGCCCTTGTGTGGTCTATGATCTCCAGTGTGTTCCGGAGTACATTTCGGTCTGGCTGACTTCCTTTCTGATTCCTGTTCCTGATTTTTGGCTCCTGACTACGCTGGACTTCTGGTTTCCTGACTCTGGCTCATCTGACTTTGGCTCGTCTGACTACCTACATTGGTATCCAAACCTTGGCTTCTGTTTTAACTACGTTCCTGATCTAGGTTATATTTTTTATTTCAGTAAAGGTGTGATTTTAACTGAACTGTGTGTCTGCCTGGTTCATGGTTTGTGACATTTATATACACTTTGCTTTCCTGTTCCTTCAGCAGTGGGGATGAATCAGCTTAACCAATCTCAAGAAATTGTGCAAAACCCTGCAAAGCAATTACCAATATCCAATTCCCCCATCATCTTGGTCTTCAGTTAGCTATAAGACAGTAGAGAACAGCTGTATATACTGGTATGATCCAAGTGGCTCTGGCATTCAGTGCAGTCAATTCATTACTAAACTCAAATGGTGATATCAAACCACTATTTGGGTTTAAGTATTTGAAGCTGAAATCCAGGAATTCAGCCACTTTCACAAATGTGCGGATATACTATGAGTTATGGTGCATGCCATCTCCTGCACTTTTCTTTTTTTTTTTCACATTTGACATCTGGCTATCCCGGACGGGACACTCAGAGTAGAGAAGCATAGACAACAGCTTTGCCCACCCCTCCCCTCTGCTGCCCATTCACAGAAACCTTTGTATTTTGTGAATGAGATCATATACAACATAGGCTTCTGTGACTGGGCAGGAATAGCAGCTGCTGAAGGAGCTATAGTTCGGAGCCATAGCTCTGAGGAGGGAGGCCAGTTCCCCAAAACGCATCAACCTGCTCTGTCATCCATTTACCAGTTGGAATTGAGTAGAAAACAAATGCATTTCATGCCTGTGTGTTTACATGCTTTCAGCCTACTGGGCTTGTGAGTATATTTTAATTTGCTTTACCAATAAAGTGCTAAAGATAATGCACTAGGCGTTTGCACACTTTCTGCTTCTGTTTTTTTCAGCATTGGATTTCCCCTATTCGAAGAGGGCTGCACTGGCCTACCTTTCCAGTTTGGGTTGTTTGACTCTGCGACTTTGAAAAGGTTCCTTCACTACATTGTGAAATAAACTTTATATCCCGTGCACCCAGGGAAATGTGTGACCTACCTCTCAAATAATAAATATTTTAAATGCTTGTTTCCACAGCTGCTATGCTCTCCAAGTGGATATACAGTAAATACCCCACCCTGTGTGTGTCTAGACAAATATTATGAGCAGTGCTATGGTGAAAATATGAATTTAAACTCATCTTCAAACCAAATATTACTACTGATTAATAAACAAACATACATATATAATTAGGTGCACTGTGAAAATTTTGCTGAAAACCACAAAACTGGAGTTAAACCCATCTCCAAACCAAATATTGCCACTTATCAATGAATATACATACAGGTGAAAACACGAAAAATTATAATATCATGCAAAAGTTCATTTATTTCAGTAATGCAACTTAAAAGGTGAAACTAATATATGAGATAGACTCATTACATGCAAAGCAAGATAGTTCAAGCCGTGATTTGTCATAATTGTAATGATTATGGCTTACAGCTCATGAAAACCTCAAATCCACAATCTCAGAAAATTAGATTACAAGCAATCAATAAAACAAGGATTGTACATAGAACAATATCGGACCTCTGAAAAAGTATAAGCATGCATATGTACGCAGTACTTGGTTTGGGCCCCTTTTGCAGCAATTACTGCCTCAATGCGGCGTGGCATGGAAGCTATCAGCCTGTGGCACTGCTAAGGTGTTATGGAAGACCAGGATGCTTCAATAGCGGCCTTCAGCTCTTCTGCATTGTTAGGTCTCATGTCTCTCATCTTTCTCTTGGCAATGCCCCATAGATTCTCTATGGGGATCAGGTCAGGCGAGTTTGCTGGCCAATCAAGCACAGTAATCCCACGGTCATTGAACCAGGTTTTGGTGCTTTTGGCAGTGTGGGCAGGTACCAAGTCCTGCTGGAAAATGAAGTCAGCATCCCCATAAAGCTCATCTGCGGAAGGAAGCATGAAGTGCTCCAAAATCTCCTGGTAGACGGCTGCATTGACCCTGGACTTAATGAAGCACAGTGGACCAACACCAGCAGATGACATGCCTCCCCAAATCAACACAGACTGTGGAAACTTCACACTGGACTTCAAGCATCTTGCAGTGTGTGCCTCTCCATTCTTCCTCCATACTCTGGGTCCTTGGTTTCCAAATGAGATGCAAAAGTTGCTCTCATCAGAAAAGAGGACTTTGGACCACTGAGCAACAGACCAGGTCTGTTGTTCTTTAGCCCAGGTAAGATGCTTCTGACGTTTGTTGTTCAGGAGCAGCTTGACAAGAGGAATACGACATTTGAAGCCCATGTCCAGCCTCAGTCCATACCTTGTGAAAGTCCCCAACACTTTTGAATGGCCTTTTCCTGACAATCCTCTCCAGGCTGCAGTCATCCCTGCTGCTTGTGCACCTTTTTCTTCCACACTTTTCCCTTCCACATAACTTTCTATTAATGTGCTTTGATACAGCACTTTGGGAACATCCAACTTCTTTTGCAATTACCTTTTAGGCTTTCCCTCCTTATGGAGGGTGCCAATGATGGTTTTCTGCACAACTGTCAGGTCAGCAGTCTTTCCCATGATTGTGATTCCTACTGAACCAGACTGAGAGACCATTTAAAGGCTCAGGAACCCTCTGCAGGTGTTATGGCTTAATTAGCTGATTAGAGTGGGACACTTTGAGCCTAGAATATTGCACCTTTTCACAATATTCTAATTTTCTGAGATTGTGGATTTGGGGTTTTCATGAGCTGTAAGCCATAATCATCACAATTATGACAAATCACGGCTTGAACTATCTTGCTTTGCATGTAATGAGTCTCATATATTAATTTCACCTTTTAAGTTGCATTACTGAAATAAATGAACTTTTCCACGATATTCTAATTTTTTGAGTTTCACCTGTACAAAAAACATGAAAAAAAACAAAAAACAAAAACAAGTTTAAATAAACTGGAGATTAAGCACATAACTGGAATATTTGGGGAAAAGTCCTCTTAGCACATGTGCAGGTAATAAAAAGGACATCCAGCAGTCCAGCACAGGAGATGGTGACTCACACCCTTCCAAACCATGCACTGATTGGAAATATACACTGCTCAAAAAAATTAAAGGAACATTTTTTAATCAGAGTATAGCACCAAGTAAATTAAATTCCTGGGATATTGATCTGGTCAGTTAAGTAGCAGAGGAGGTTGTTAATCAGTTTCAGCTGCTTTGGTGTTGAGCACTAGATGGGCAAAAATTAGATGACCCCCAAAACAAGAATGGTTTTACAGGTGGAGGCCACTGACATTTTTTTCCCTACTCATCTTTTCTGCCTGTTCACTAGTTTTGCATTAGGCTAGGGTCAGTGTCACTACTAGTAGCATGAGTAGACACCTGGAGCCTACACAGAGGTTGCACAGGCAGTCCAACTCCTCTGGGATGGCACATCAATACATGTCTATGCCAGAAGGTTTGTTGTATCTCCCAGCACAGTCTCAAGAGCATGGAGGAGATTCTAAGAGACAGGCAGTTACTCTAAGAGAGCTGGACAGGGCCATAGAAGGTCCCTAACCCATCAGCAGGACCGGTATCTGCTTCTTGCAAGGAGAAACAGGCTGAGCACTGTCATAGCCCTACAAAAACCTCCAGCAGGCCACTGGTGTGAATGTCTCTGACCAAACAATCAGAAACAGACTTCATGAGGGTGGCCTGAGGGCCCAACATCCTCTAGTGGGCCCTGTGCTCACTGCCCTGCACCAGAGAGTTCCATTGGCATTTGCCATTGAACGCCTGAATTGGCAGGTCCGCCACTGGCACCCTGCGCTTTTTACAGATTAGAGCAGGTTCACCCTGAGCACATGTGACAGACGTGAAAGGGTCTGGAGAAGCAGTGGAGAATGTTATGTTGCCTGTAACATCATTCAGCATGACCGTTTTAGCGGTGGGTCAGTAATGGTCTGGGGAGGCAAATCCATGGACGGACTCACAGACCTCTAAAGGCTAGACAATGGCACCCTGACTGCCATTAAGTATCAGGATGAAATCCTTGGACCCATTGTCAGACCCTACGCTGGTGCAGTGGATCCTGGGTTCCTCCTGGTACACGACAATGCCCGACTTCAAGTGACCAGAGTATGCAGGTAGTTCCTGGAGGATGATGGAATTGATACCATTGAATGTCCCCCATGCTTGCCTGACCCAAATCCAATAGAACACCTCTAGGATATCATGTTTTGGTCCATCCGTCGACGCCAAGTTTCACCTCAGACTGTGCAGGAGCTCAGTGATACCCTGGTCCAGATCTGGGAGGAAATACCCCAGGACACCATCCGACTCATTAGGAGCATGCCCCGACATTGTTGGCATGCATGCAAACACATGGGGTCCATTCAAACTACCATTTTGAGTTGCTGCAATGAAATTGCAGCAAAATCAACTAGCCTGCTGCATAATTTTTTGATTTAGGGGTGCCTTTGAATTCAGTCCTTTGTAGGTTGATAATGTTCATTTCCACCAAACGATGGGGCATCCTTACATTCCTAACACATTACCTAGTCCATATCCGTATAAATATCCAGCATGATATTTTTCCACATTGAGATCTGATGTGTTTTCAAAGTGTTCCTTTAATTTTTTGAGCAGTGAAGGGTCAATAATTGCTTTAAATGAGAGTATGCGGTCTCCTCTGCATGAATACCACCCTTTCCAGCCCCTTGGCTCCACTCCAAGGAATCCAACTTAGGATTTGTTCAGTGTATATGAAGAAACCACAAAAAAAGAACTCATCATGTAGTGTTTTGTTATAAAAACGCTATTACCTGGGGGGGCCTGTTGAGCAGCCGATGAAGTTGGCTGCACAATAGACCATCTCCTCACTGCCCGGGCGTGATCACCCTCCAGAATCGAGCCTGCTGTCCTGCACCCGACCCTTGGCTTCCCTGGTGCCCTGTGGACTTGCCTGTGGTGCTTAACAGACCTTTACTGCTGTGTTCCTGCATCTTGGATCCCAGCTGTTAGCGGGACTTTGCCTTGATTGGGAAGATGGCAGCCAGCACTGTTCAGCAGACAGTGTGAGTACTCCTTACTCACCACTGCCCCTCAGCCTCACTCACAGCATGCATACTCACCTGGCCTGCCCCAGCTTCATACCTCCACTCGGACTGGCTCCAGGTCTTCATTTAGCTCCTATGACCTGAGCTCTCCTAGCGGGACCTGCCATCTGCCTCCATGCCAGCCCCAGGTACCCAGTACTCCCTGCAGCCAAGCAAGACCAGTGGGTATTTCATACAGCAGTTGGACAGGCTGAACATTATAACTCTTTTTGTCATCATATTTTGTGTGCTGCTTGGGAGCCATCATAGCCTGCTGCTTCCCAGACCTTGAAACCTCTGTCCACATGGGAAGCAGTCATCTTCGCCATCACAACAGAGAATCCACACCACTGGTCGGCAATACTCTGCTAGCGTCCCTGCTTGTGGTTCCCTGTCTTCTTGCTGCAGCTTGGGCTAGCTTTTATTTCAGTTTTGGCATAGAGTCCTCTTACCACCAATGGCTGTTCCGACCTTTGCTCCTATGTATTACTTGTTCCCTACATGCTCTGGGAGGCTATACCCCCCCTGCAAATAAAGGGCTTTCGTGTCTTCTAATCCTCCATGGGACTTTATCAGGGACGCTACACCCATTTTTTAAATTTTTTTTTTGTCAGATCCTATCACTTGCCTTGAGAAAACCTTAAACATCTACCTTTCTCGAACTATCCGGGACACTATTTTTTTTTCCATCACTTTCTTTGCTTACTCATTCAGGACCTTGTCGTCTGAATATGCTTCAGCCACCTTCCCTTAATCATGCAGGCCCTGCTCACACAGTCTACACAACTCTGTCTCTTGTCCTGTTGGTCTCTGGCGCTTGATTTCTTCTCAGTGTTCCTTCGGTTATCATAATTCTGATGCGTCTCAAACTGCACTGTAGGCTATGATACTCATTGAAGCTATTTTATTAGTAACCAGTATGGTTTTTGGAGGGCCCTTCACCCAAGTGCCCCTGGTTTCCTCCAGGACCATGGGGAAATTCTCCACCACTACTCCAGCTAAACCAACAAAATCATCTATGTGCTCGTCTAAGACCTCAGCTACTCCTGCTAAACGTCCTCCAACTAAAATGGCCTCTCCACAACCTTCACCTGAACATCCACTCTCCTCCCAAAAGCTCATATCCCAATTGGACGACTCCTCTAATGACAGTCTTTCTGCCACACAAATAGCAGATCCCACCGCAGTGAGTGTTTGAGACTCAACTCTTTAAGAAATTTAAACTCCTTCTCCAGCAGGAATTAAACGCTGCCAAGAACTCACTGCCAACAGCGAAATAAGGGACATATGATCCCGTATCGATGATCTTGAACACAAAATGGATGATGCTATTCTAGTGATCAACAACCATGAACAAGATATTGAGACCATCAAACTGGATCTTGCCTCTGTCCTCCAGAGCAGGAGAGGTAATTTTTGGATCAGATATTTTCCTGAATCCATAGAGGACTTAAATTCTACAGTTACCACCTTGCTACAACAGCCTATCCCAGGAACTCCAATCGAGAGACAGAATCCACAGGGCCCAAAGAGACCTGAAGGACCTCCTTGTGAAATAGTCTACTTTCCACAGGACTAAGGAATCTGTTATGCAAGCGGCCTGGTCCAAGAGAGATCGGACGTTACAAAACACACAAATACCATATTTTTGTGACCTAGCTCTGCAAACATTTCTGAGACGCAAGGCATTAAAACCATTCATCCAAACGCTACAAAACCATCACATCAAGTACCAGTAGAGTTTCCCATTCATGGGTTTTAAAGGCCGAGCAGCTGCATCCAAGCCTTGCATCACCAAGTTTAATACAAAGAGTTGGAAGCAGTTGTGTAAAGCACGTCACCACTGGACTCTAGACCAGTGGAAATATGTTCTCTGGAGTGACGAACCACGCTTCTCTGTCTGGCAATCCAATGGACGTTTCTGGGTTTGGCTGTTGCCAGGAGAACAGCATACCAAGACATTTTGGACAATTTCATGCTCCCAACTTTGGGGAAACAGTTTGGGGATGGCCCCTTCCTGTTCCAGCATGACTGCACACCAGTGCACAAAGCAAGGTCTATAAAAGACATGGATGAGCAAGTTTGGGGTGGAGGAACATGACTGGCCTGCACAGAGTCCTGACCTCAACCTGATAGTACACCTTTGGGATGAATTAAAGCGGAGACTGTAAGCCAGGCCTTCTCTTCTGACATCAGTGCCTGACCTCACAAATGCACTTCTGGAAGAATGGTCAATCATTCCCATAGACACACTTCTAAGCCTTGTAGACAGCTTTCCCAGAAGAGTTGACCCTGTTATAGTTGCAAAGGGTGGGCCAACTCAATATTGAACCCAACGAATTAAGACTGGGATATGCCATGAAAGTTCATGTGCATGTACAGGCAGGCGTCCCAATACTTTTTTACCTCTTCCCCCCCCCCTCCCTTCCCCCGCCCCCCCCTACACACACTATATATATTCCCAGTGTCAGTCAATAGTTTCACTACTTTCATCCTCCATATTTTACTGCTATCTTATCCTGTAGTGCATACCCGGCCAACTCAGGCGACCCCCACCTTTCGCAGTGTATTTGATCACCGTCATCACTTGCTTAGGCAATTTCTTCCTTGACATCCTTGTGGTTCAACCTACTCCAGCTTTTCCTTTTCTTTTTCTATCCCCCCCCCCCCCCCCCCCCATTCTGCCTTTTTTCGGTTTTTCTGGACGTCGGAAAGCCTGAGCATGATAAACTCAAGTTGAGCTGCAGCACAGCTGCATTCTCTAGCTACCCTGTCTTTCACACTCCATGATGGCTACTTCTAAATTTGCTATAGTGTCACACAATGTACAAGGTTTCAATGCTCCTCGGAAACGTAAGTGTGCTTTTACGTTTTACGCTTTGCTTCGAGCACATATTAATCGGACCGTAGGAAACCTGGAGTTTTAGTGGCATTCCATAACAGCACTCCTCTTATATGCTACCTTGAAATCGCAGACCCTACAGGCCGATATTTGCTACTCCAAGGATAATCTTGGATGTTGAAGTAACCATACTCAACAATTATGTCCCCAATGCTCATCAGCCCCAATTTGTTTCTCATTTGTTACATGTAATTTTCTCTCACAGGAAGGGCACTTTGATCATGATGGGAGATCGCAACATGGTATTAAACAGGCAGTTAAGACAGATCCTCTTCAGCCACCTCCCCCCAGTTCCCTGCAGATACTAAGTCACATATGAATGAAAAGACTTCCTGACTGAACACGCTTTAGTGGATGCCCGGAGGGAGTTTCACCCTAGAGTGCCGGATTATACTTACTATTCAGTGCCTCACAATTGCCATACGTGAATAGATCACTTTCCCCTCCCCAAACATTCATTCCAGATATTCTTAATGTCAATATTTTATCCACATCACGGTCTGATCACTCGCCACTCTTACTTACCTGCAAATAGTTAGCTTCAGCCCCACTACACTACTGGCACCTTAATGATTCTGTGTTATCTTTCGTCGAAACAGCTAATACCACCCGTAATGGAACCAATTACCACTTACTTCGCTGACCATACTGAAATCAGATTCCTCTACCACGATTCTGTGGGAAGCCCACAAAGCTACACTTGGAGGTAAACCTATACAACTCTCATCCTATAAGAAGGAAAGGGACTCCCACACAGCCACTTTATCTTCCTGCTTCACACAGCTGGAAGCTCAATTTAAAACGTCCCCCTCCTTCACGCAAACATGTAGAAGCCACCAGGGTGGTATGAAACCACCTTCCTGACGACAAGGCGGAAAAACAGATTAGATGGTCTCAGCGCAAATAATATGCATGCGCCAATAAACCAGGCCTGATGTTGGCCAACATCCTCAAAGCCCATACCAAAGACACCAAACCAATCATGTTACGTTTGCCTAAATCATTACAGCCAACCCTTCCAAAATTGTGGATACTTTCACTTCAGGTTTTGTCCACATTATACCAGCCCTCAGAAACCTTTCGAAAGGACCTGGCTGATGCTCTACTTCTTTTCAATAGATTTTTATTAGAAAATTTTGGAGTTAAAGAATTCAAACTCGATCGCTGTCTTATGCGTAAACAGAAATATTACAGTGAAGGGTAACTGTCAAAAACGGTCATAAACAAAGCTTAACTGTATCTAGATGGCATGTCAAAAGAACATACGGTAAGTCAACCATGCTGTGCCATTAAATCAACATCAAAGACAAAAGGAGAGGGCTACATGTCTGTAGCCTATTAGCTGACAATAGTAGAGGGTTACGGCATTGAAAGAACAGGAGCATATAATCCAGTTGTGAGATGTACAAAACACCTCATGGGTCATAAAACATCCCTGCGGTAGAGCCAGGAAATGGGGAGAGAGAGAGAGAGAGAGAGAGAGAGGGGGGGGGAGAGAGAGAGGGGGGGGGAGAGAGGGGGGAGAGAGAGAGGGGGAGAGAGAGAGAGAGAGAGAGAGAGAGAGAGAGAGAGAGAGAGAGAGAGAGAGAGAGAGAGAGAGAGAGAGGGGGGGGGGAGAGAGAGAGAGAGAGAAAGAGAAACAAGGGAGGATTGGAAGATGAATGTTGAAAAGCGCTCAGGTCAGGATTGTGGGGACTATAAGGTTATAATGAAGTGAAGCTATTTATAACGTGGGGTGGGCATGTCGGATCCATGGAGTCCATATTTTAAGGAATCTTTTATGGGTGTCTGAAAGAATGCTGGACAGCTTTTCATTGACCAGGAAAAAGTCAAGGCGGCGGTGAACTTCCGTGAAGGATATAAACTGTTGTTTGCAGGCTTTTGCTATAGTTTGCTTAGCTGCCAGTAATACATATGTAGCTAACTTGAATTGGTGTTTTGATAGGCCTGGGGATTTTAAGTGCAGGAGGACATACCATGGGTCTCTTGGGAAGGGGCAAGTCAATAATGGAGGAGTTTGAGGACCTTCGACCAGAATCGAGAGAGCATAGGGCATGTCCACCATGTGTGAGGAACATCTCCCAGAGTATTGCAACCTCGGTAACAGGTGCTAGGGGTGGACGAGTGGAGGTGCGCTAGACAAGCTGGGACTAAGTACCACCTTATGACCGTTTTAAAGGCCGATTCCATGGTAAGAATAGTAATAGAACATGAGGTCAGGGTTGCCCAGATTTGTGACCAGCTGCCCTGATCTTTTGTACTTTTGAAGTCCCTTTCCCACCTGGAAACGTAAGTGGGTTTTTTTTTTATAAATTGGGGTTTTGTAGGTCAGTCAATTGTGAGTATAGGATAGAGATAAGTTTAGGGGAGAGGGGTGTCTGAAAGCAGATGTGTTCAAATAGGGACAATTAAGTATTACCGCAGCACAAGTTAGAGAGATTCCCAATATCCAAGCACAACTCATACTGTAGGTGCTAGCCCAGCTTGTGTGCTGCATAGATGAGAACAAAGGACGTCTGATCGGCTGCACTCCAAACAATCCACTTTGTTGAACCAAGATAAAACCAATACAGACAGTCGAAATACAGTGGGGGGACTGACAGGTAAAACGCATTTCACGCTAAAGACAGCGCTTATTCATTACCCAGTGGACCCATGTACAAAGTGTTGGTTTTAAGCACCAGCAACAGCTGTTCCTGCTAACCATCACTGGGTCCACCTCCTGCTACACCAATCTGATTTAAAAGGTAAAGACAGTTCTGCAACTAACAAAACATCCCCAAAGGGCAACGCATAAAATCCAAACGCACCAACCACAGGATTTGTGCAAGAATTCCCACGTCGCACAATGGAGATGGCAAAAATAAAAATGAAAATAAAGCAGTAAAGAATGTATGGGAAGAAGAAACAAAAAATAACATACCGTGAAGAAAATACCACATCATGTATAAAATGTATGTATATTGGATCCATCCCAAATAAGAAGATATCCAAAATTATAAAAATAGATATGTCTCAGATCAATGACAAAGTCTCTGCCCTATCCTCACCATCCCAGATAGAATAAAGACCAAAAAGGATAATTAAGGCGATGGAATGGGCAGAGACACAGAAAATAAAAAAAAGATCAGCACCAAATAAAAAAAGTATGTAGTCAAATAAACGCATATATTCAAAGAGCTGTTAAAACATAATCACATCAGAGAGGGAGTGGGCCATGGCTGGGCAAGGAAGTCACTCATAAAAATGGGTAAACATACCATTCAAAGTTCAAACCATTAGGAATACGTGTATGCAAATAAAAAATCCAAAAGACTTCACGTTTGCACAGCAATCTAAAGCCATCTCCAAACCTAAGAGACCTGTCCACCCTCTCAATGCTCTGTATGTTCAAAGCACTAAGGTCACCTCCATGAGCACTGTTAAAATGATTAGCGACATTCGTAGAATGATTCTTTTGTAGGTCGTAAACATGATCATGGAGGAGATCTCACAGCCTCATAGTTGTCCTACCAACATATTGTACTTGGCAACTTCTACAGGTGATCAAACATATTAGATGCTTAGTATTACAGTTGATGAAGTTCTTGATCCTGTAAACCTTGCCACTAACCATGGATCTAAATTCCTCCCCATTTTGGAATGACTTCAGGGCATAAGGAGGAACTGGAATGGGGAGAGTGCGGAACAGGTATAGAAGCTTGGGGAGGATAGTCACCTTCACTGCGTTTATTCTGCCCATCCACGAGCGTGGCTGACGAGACCAGGACGCGAGTAGGGTTTTAAGAGAACGGAATATTGGGGTGTAATTGGCCTTCCTAGAGGGTGTAGCAGGAATTAGTAAGGTTATTCCCAAAATATTCCAGATGTGTGGTGTGCCAGGCGAAGTTATAGTTTTGTTTCAGTAGATTAATCCACCTCAGGAAGAGAAATGTTGAGGGCTGATGATTTATCTTTGTTTATTACCAAGCCGAAGAAAGTAGAGAAATGGATAAGGATAGGATAAAAGAGTGGGTAGTGTGGTGTGTGTAAATGGTGTTGCGCTAACTCATATAGACATAATAGTCCATAAAGAGATTCAAACGTGATAGTTCAGTCAAAATATGAAATACAGTTGCAAGAAAAAGTATGTGAACCCCTTGGGATTACGTGGAGTTTTGCATGAATTGGGCATAAAATGTGCTCTGAACGTCATCTAAGTTACAACAATAGAAGAACACAGTCTGCTGAACATAATACTACACAAACATTAGATGTTGCCATGGTTTAATTGCACATAACATGTAAACATTCACACTGCAGGGAGGAAAAAGTATGTGAGGCCCTAGCTTAATGACTTCTCCCAGAGCTAATTGGAGCCAGGAGTGAGCCAACCTTGACTCCAATCAGTGTGATGATATTGGATGTGTTGCTGACAGCTGTCCTGCCCTTAAAAAACACACACCTGTTTTGGGTTTACTGGTTTCAAGAAGCACTGTCTGATGTGATCCATGCCTCGCAGAAAAGAGCTCTCAGAAGACCTACGATCAAGAATTGTTGACTTGCATGAAGCTGGAAAGGGTTACAAAAGTATCTCCAAAAGCCTTGATGTTCATGTGTCCACGGTAAGACAGACTGTCTACAAATGGAGAAAGTTTAGCACTGTTGCTACTCTCCCTAGGCGTGGTCGTCCTGTAAAAATGACTGCAAGAGCACAGCGCAGAATGCTGCATGAGGTAAAGAAGAACCCCAGAGTGTCAGCTAAAGACCTACAGAAATCTCTGGCACATGCTAACATTTTTGTTGACACATCTACAATAAGGAAAACATTAAACAAGAATGGAGTACATGGGAGGACACCACGGAGGAAGCCATTGTTGTCCAAAAAGAATATTGCAGCACATTTGAAGTTTGCAAAAGAGCACCTGGATATTCCACAGCACTACTGCCAAAATATACTGTGGACAGATGAAACCAAGATTGAGTTGTTTGGGAAGAACACACAACACTATGTGTGGAGAAAAAAAAAAGGCACAGCACACCAACATCAAAACCTCATCCCCACTGTAAAACATGGCGGAGGGAGCATCATGGTTTGGGGCTGCTTTCCTGCCTCAGGGCCTGGACGGATTGTTGTCATTAATGGGAAAATGAATTCCAGAGTTTATCAAGACATTTTGCAGGAAAACGTACGACCATCTGTCAGCCAACTGAAGCTCCGCAGAGGATGGGTGATGCAACAGGACAATGACCCAAAGCATACAAGTAATTCAACAAAACAATGGCTGCAACAGCACAGAATACGCCTTCTGGAGTGGCCCAGTCAGAGTCCTGACCTCAACCCGATTGAAATGCTGTGGCATGACCTTAAGAGAGCGATTTACACCAGACATCCCAAGAATATTGCTACACTGAAACAGTTTTGTGAAGAGGAGTGGTCCAAAATTACTCCAGATCGTTGTGCAGGTCTGATCTGCAACTACAGGAAACATTTTGTTGAGGTTATTGCTGCCAAAAGAGGGTCAACCAGTTATTAAGTCCAAAGGTTCACATACTTTTTCCTCCCTGCACTGTGAATGTTTACATGTTATGTGCAATTAAACCATGGCAACATCTAATGTTTGTGTAGTATTATGTTCAGCAGACTGTGTTCTTCTATTGTTGTGACTTAGATGACGTTCAGAGCACATTTTATGCCCAATTCATGCAAAACTCCACGTAATCCCAAGGGGTTCACATACTTTTTCTTGCAACTGTATAAATATACATATAAAGTGCTTCAATGGTGAAAATCAAATAAGGTGCTTGAATGGTGAAGAATCACTACAATGTGCTCCGAATAAAGTCTATTTGAAAAATACGGTGCTCCACCTTAACTCAATGTTCCTCCACCTAAAAATATATATGGATGGCCACTCACCGCCTACTGTGGACCCATAAATTAATACAGGTCAACCAAGCATGGTAATTCCAAAATGATGCTCTAGATGGCAGCAGAGAACTGATGGCAGGCACCCCTTCAATAATAGTATAAAACGGGACTCTTCTCAGCTTGGCTCCACAGAGGAACATCTCCCATAGTATAATACGGTTTTATTTCCACATAAAATAATTCCAGACTGTCACTCACATGATAAAAGTAGTAAAATAACGATTAGCAATTCAAAACTCCCGCTCTGTAAAAAGCCGGCACTAGACTCCGCCCCCATGTGTTACGCCACCAACCACGTGGCTTCGTACCTGACCTGTATTAATTTATGGGTCCACAGTAAGAGGTGAGCGACCATCCATATATATTGTTAGGTGGAGGAACATGGAGTTAAGGCGAAGCACCGCGTTTTTCAAATAGATTTTATTTATTCGGAGCACATCGTAATGATTCTTCACCATTCAAGCACCTTATTTGATTTTCACCATTCAAGCACTTTATATGTATATTTATATTTCATTTTTTGATTGAACTATCACGTTTGAATCTGTTTATGGACTATTATGTCTATATGAGTTAGCGCAACACTATTTATGCATGTTTTATGTTTTAAGTGTGGGATCACCTTCTAAGTGTTATTGCAGCAGCTCTATTTTGTTAGCTTATTCACTAGTTTGATAGCGTACATTGTTTTTTATGCATTATAGTTTGGTGTGTGGCTGAGTCAAAGTCTGGAGCAAGTCGTCCGCGAATGTGCTGACTCTGAAGGACTGTTGGGCGATACTTACCGCTTTGATGCCCGGGTTATTTTTAATAAGATGTAGTAAGGGCTCAAGGCCAAAATGAAGAGGATCGGAGAGAGGAGGCACCCCTGGCGTGTTCCTTTATGGATAGCGAAGGTAGAGGATTGTCTGGAGAGATATCGAACTATTGTAGAGGGTCCACGATAGAGGGCCTTTAACCATGGTGTGAAGGTAGGTGGGAATCCCCATTTATCCAAAGCGTAGTACATATACTCCCAGGAAAGTGAGTCGAATGCCTTATGAATATCTAGGCCTAGAATTATTCCAGAAAGTTTGTGATGTTCTAACAAATGGATAAGATGAATAACCTTACGGATATTTTCAGAGGCCTACCGAAAGGGGATGAAGCCCCCTTGGTCCTTATGGATGAGGTGGTGTAGATAGGAGTGGATTCTGGTAGCGAGAATTTTGGCAAGAATTTTTATATCAACGTTTAACAGTGAAATGGGTCGGAAATCGTGAGGGTCCTTAGAGTCCTTTCCAAGTTTCGGGATCATCTCTAGTTGGGTTGCCGTGGACGATGGATGTAGGTCAGAATGGGAGTGTAAGTGGTTGAAAAAGTTTGTCAAGTGGAGGGGCGAGGGTTTCAGAGAATGCTTTATAGTATATTGCTGAAAAACTGTCAGGTCTAGGAGTTTTTTTGCATCAAGTGTTTTGATTTCTGGAACAGTAATATCAGCTTTCAATTTATCTGACATGGAATGGGATAAGTTGGGGAGGTGAATATCCCGGAAAAAGTCATCTGCCAAGTCTTTGCAAAAAGGGTGTGGGGGCTGATCTAATGTGGACAGGACTGAGGCAAAGGTTTCCACAATTTTGGAAGGGTTGGTTGTAATTACTTTGCTGGGTAGGTGTAATCACTCTACTTCAAGCTTCCTGGCCTTTCCCAAGCTTTGTCAGAAAAATTAAAAGTTGAAATTTTTGTTCCCTGCAGGAGCAAATTGGATCATGCTTTGCTGGGTTGTTTTGCCTTCCTTTGGATCAACTGTGGGTATAGGATTATAAGTTTTTTTTTTTTAATGGTTGAACTGGATAGACTTTTGTCTTTTTTCAGCCAGACTAACTATGTACCTACCAATTAAGTCTTTGCGGCAATCAAAACACTAAAGACGCAAAAAACGCCTGGTCCCAACATTATATTACAAATAATTCACTGACATCCTTGCCCCCATTTTACCAACTTATTCAATCACCTACATTCCCACAAAGACCTACACCCGTCGCCGACAGCAGCCCAAACAGTCATGCTCCCGAAACCTGGAAAGAATTCCCAGGATCCACATAACTTTTGACCCATCTCCCTGCTAAATGTGGATATTAAAATGCTTCCCAAAATCCTTGCTACCAGAACATTTTTACACCACCTTATTCACAAAGATCAAGTGGGCTTCGTCTCCCTCCAGCAGGCCCTCAATAACGTCCGCAAAGAAATCCATCTAATCCACCTGATATATCAAAAATCGAATCCCAGGTATGGTCCTTGGCTTGGATACACATAAGGCATTTGACTCGCTTTCCTTGGAGTAAATGCATTATGTTTTAGATAAATGGGGAGTCTCAGCTGCCTTTACATTCTGGCTGAGGGCTCTGTACCATACTAAAACACCGGTAGAAATCGCGCTGATAGAACTCAAAACTCAGCAGCTGGCAAAACAATTAGATGAACTGAGGTACAAATTAGTGCAAATAAATTGCACCGCTAATAAATTAGATCAAATCACAAATATAAACGTGCATATATTAAAAATGAGAATAATGCATGCAGCAAAAACCAATAAAAAATCCAAGTGACAAACAAAAGTCCTGGTATTACTGTGTGATATAGTATAAAAATTAGTATGTATCCCCACGTCCTCTTGAAACCAAAATGCACCACCACCGTACATACAATGGACTCTTACCGGATCGAATATACTCTTATAGTAACAAAAGAGTCATAAAAAAAGGCATGTGATTAAAAACATCTAAGAGTGAACTTCGCCATTCCTCCATATCTCAAGACAAACCAGAAACGCCAAAACTTCTGTGAGATCTCATCCACCGTTTTCTAAATTTATTGCATACCATCTCCGATATTATCAATCATGCATGTGATAAAAAAAAAAAAAAAAAAAAAAAAGGGCGGTAGGGAGATGCACATAGCATAAAACTATATAACCAATTTTATTAAACTCAAATACATACACTCATATGTCCAGTAGTAAAATAGTGTTTATATATGTAGACAGCGGTCCTGGTAACCGATAAAAATGCCTTCAACATGTCAAACAGCGTGATGGCATAACAAATGCAAGCTCCGCCCTACATGTTTTGTCATTAATGACTTGGTCAGAAACAAAGCCTCACTCAATCCACCACACTATTATATAGATCCGTCAGAGAGGGAAGGAACCTCAGGCAATAGTAAAGTCTCTTTTTGGAATCAAGGATGGCCACCAAGATTTCAACATCTCAAAGCCTGGATAAAACCAAGCTTCATTTTTGAGTACACAAAAAATAGTAAGAACTCATAAAAGAAAACTCAAATTTTTTTGTTAAAAATGTCAAAGGGTTTTGCCCTGCCATATACCCCTTATGTGCCAAGGCATATTTATTAGTCCTGTACCAGCCGCTCGCCCAATGCGAGGAGAAATTCCTCTGTGGTGAGCGGCTGCGAGCGGTTAGCACAGTTGAAGCATGGAGCGATTGCACCTGCGCTCCAAGCCTCATTGTGAAGCCGAGTTCCGGTTTACAACTTCCAGTTTCCGGCTTCTGCGGCACCGCCGCCGAGGATATGCAGGGGAGCTCCGCTCTCCTAAGCTGAGAGGAAACACCCTCTCCACCGCCGCGGGGGACTCGGGGGGACAGTAAGTACTGTATACAACATGTCCTATCACTACAATGGAGTACTGGGGAGCTGGGATATACACCCTGTTCCAAATTATTATGCAAATGATATTTTTCTAATTTTACCTAAATAATTGATGTAAATGTCAGCATAAGTCTCATGTTATCAACTATTAAGAGTAGAATTCAAATTTTATTGAACAAACCTAAGGATAACAGTATTTTTTTTAAACATAAAAAACGTATAATGCACGGTTCCAAATTATTACGCACTGTAAGTTTCAAAACACTATAGGTTGTAAAGAACTGAAAATTGTCATTTGTTGTGTTTGCAGCATATTTACTGAAATCAAAAGCTATTTCAGTCAAACTTTTAACATTTTAACTTTTTAAACATTTTAAACAGGTCACGTTACATTTTAAGATAGGACCCCTTATTTGATAGCAGCTTCACAAGTCTTGCATCCATTGAACTTGTGAGTTTTTGGACAGTTTCTGCTTGAATTTGTTTGCAAGATGTCAGAATAGCCTCCCAGAGCTGCTGTTTGGATGTAAACTGCCTCCCGCCCTCATAGATCTTTTGCTTGAGGATGCTCCAAAGGTTCTCATTAGGATTGAGGTCAGGGGAGGATGGAGGCCACACCATGACTTTCTTTCCTTTTATCCCCATAGCAGCCATTGATACAGAGGTATTCTTTGCAGCATGAGATGGTGCATTGTCATGCATGAAGATTATTTTATTACGGGAAAGCATAGTTCTTCCTTCTGTACCAGGGAAGAAAGTGGTCAGTCATAAACTCCACATACTTTGCAGAGGTCATCTTTACACCTTTGGGGACCCTAAAGGGGCCCATCAGCTCTGTTCCCATGATTCCGGCCCAAAACATGACTCCACCACCGCCTTGCTGACGTCGCAGCCTTGTTGGAACAGGGAAGCCGTCCACCAACCATCCACTACTCCATCCATCTGGACCATCCAGGGTTGCACGGCACTCATCAGTGAACAGGACTGTTTGAAAATTAGTCTTCATGTATTTTTCTGCCCAATGCAGCCATTTCTGCTTGTGAGCATTGGTTAGTGGTGGCGAATAGAAGGTTTATGCACAGTTGCAAGACTCTGGATGACTCTACACCTTGATGTCCGTGGGACTCCAGAGGCACCAGCAGCTTAAAATATCTGTTTGCTGCTATGTAATGGTATTTTAGCAGCTGCTCTCTTGATCCGATGCATGGATCTGGCAGAAATGTTCCTCAATGTGCCTTTATCTGCACGGACCTGTCTGTGCTCTGAATCAGCAACAAATCTTTTAATAGAGCGATGATCACGCTTAAGTTTTCGTGAAATATCTATTGTTTTCATACCTCGTCCAAGGCATTGAACTATTTTACTCTTTTCGGCAGCAGAGATATCCTTTTTCTTCCCCATATTGCTTGAAAATGGTGCTCTGCTTAATAATGTGGAACACCCTCCTTTAGTAGTTTTTCCTTAAATTAGGCTCACCGGCCAATCTAATTATCACAGGTGTCCAAGATTGTTTTCAGTGATCAAAAGAGCCCTGAGACACAATGCCATCCATGAGTTAAACTGAAAAACAAAATATTTAATCTTTGTGACACTTAAATAGAATTTGCATAATAATTTGGAACAGGGTGTACATTACTCAGTAATGTATATCCCAGCTCCCCTGTACTCCCTTATAGTGATATGACATGTATACAGTAATGTATATCCCAGCTCCCCTGTACTACAATATAGTGATATGACATGTGTACAGTAATGTATATCCCAGCTCCCCTGTACTCCATTATAGTGATGACATGTATACAGTAATCATTACTGTATACATGTCATATCACTATAATGGAGTACAGGGGAGCTGCGCTATACATTACTGTCTATAGTTTTATATTTTGGACTATTTATTCTAAAGAAAAATGTAATTTCATCATCTTTAAGGGGGCGTGGTTGGGGGCGGGCCAACTGGTGGAGAGTAAGTTTTGTGACCCGCTAGTAGGCCTGGGCTCGAAATTTTAACCCCATACCAAAACTAAAAAAAAAAATTCACGAATGCAAAATAGAAAGAAAACCGTAAGGTAAATTAGGCATTATTGATAAATAGGAGTTGATGTCCCACTCTACATTCATACCATGCGGGGAAAAAGGACCTAAGTTCATATATCCAGCACATCTCCAGTTGGGAGGCACCCCTTTTAATGGATCTACCCACCATGGTGCCACTGTCAGGAATGGACTGGCCAGCAATAGTGAGACTCACCTGCCTTATGAGCTGCAGTACCAGGGCTGGCCAGCGGGTGCTCCCAGCAATCAGAGACTCAACCTTGCAGCCAGTCAAACAACTGGAACTGATTATACTGGTTTATTTAAGGGATGGCCAGACCTGCAGACTCTGCCTTGGTGTGTGTTTTTCCTGGGCCTTGTATCCTGTTCCTGCATCCTGTTCCTGTCCCTGTTTCTGTCTTGTCGCTGACCCTGCCTGATCTGACCTCTGCTGACTTCTTCTGCTCTGACCCCGGCTCCTTCCTGACCATCCCTCTGCACCATGCTGCCCGCTACCTGCTGAACCTGGCTTGTGACCCTGACCATTCTCCGCTTGCTCCCCCTGTACCTACCTGCCCGATTGATATTGACCCGGCCTGCCTGACGACGCTTGCATTGTATGTACTGTTATCTGTGGGTGGTTGGTTTGGTTTGTTTGCACGGTGTTATGTTTTAGTATTGCACTGCGTTTATGTTTGTATTGTTAGTGTTAATAAATTACATTGTTTATAACATATCTGAAGTCTGCGTTTCCCTGCGTCAGTCACACATCTCTGGTCATACCCGGGAGCCCTGACATTACACCAAGGCCAATCCTGACCAGAAGTGGCTGCACAGGGAAGCCATCTTGGCTTGTTGATGGGAAGGATGGATCTTGATGAGGTTGTGTATATCTGCTAGTGTTTGATGACAGAGAGTATGCTTATCAAACTCTGAAGGAGTATCTCCGGGATGAACTGCTAGAATGTATACGGCTCGCTCATGTTCTAGTAGATCAGGGCACAGAATTCTCTGAGGTGCAGCCATTGATTCAGATTTGTGCGGAGTTGGTTTCATCTGGTACCCCCGAATGCAGGGATGAATTTTTGCCGCCATTTAGTGCCGACCAGGTAGAGTCCCTGGTATGGTTATTAGAGGATGATGTGGATTGCTTCTTGGAGCATTATGCTGCATGTTCACCACAGGTACTAAGAGATTGTATAAACGCAGTGCAGTCTTTGGTCAGACAGGCTTTGTGTAAGCTCAGCTTTGTTCAACGCATACTGCAGACATGGACATATTTGTTGCACCCAGCCTCAGTCAGCCTACAAAAACCCAGTCCTGCTACTAATCTATTTCCTCAAAGCTCTATTCCTGCATTCCCAACAGCTCCTCCTGCCCTGCTATCTACCGCATGTCAGTACCCTGTTCCCACTCGCTGCACCTATCCTGCCTTTAACCCTGTAAAAAAGCCCTCTGTAGCAACTGCTCCCTCCTCTGTTCCATCCTCCAGCTCTTCTCTGTCTCCAGCTGCTCCATTCGTTTGCAGACCTGCGTTTACTTGCAGTGCTCCAGTAGTTAAAACCAGAAAAAAGCGAAAATTCTTTCCAACCAATACCATCCTGCCAGTATCCAAACCGGTGAGCCTGCCGTCTGAGAACCTGCCTTCCGTGGTTCAGCCTGAAGCCTCTACTCGGCCCGGTGCCTCTACTCGGCCCGGTGCCTGTCGCCCCGCCTGGGGGCCCGGTGCCTGTCGCCCCGCCTGGGGGCTCGGTGCCTGTCGCCCCGCCTGGGGGCCCGGTGCCTGTCGCCCCTCCTGGGGGCCCGGCTCCCGCCGCCCCTCCTGGGGGCCCGGCGCCCGCCGCTCCGCCTGGGGGCCCGATGCCTGTCGCCCCTCCTGGGGGCCCGGCGCCCGCAGCTCCGCCTGGGGGCCCGATGCCTGTCGCCCCTCCTGGGGGCCTGGCGCCCGCCGCTCCGCTTGGGGGCCCGGCGCCCGACGGGGGGCCCGGCGCCCCGCCGGGGGGCCTGGCGCCCCTCCTGGGGGCCCGATGCCCGTCGCCCCTCCTGGGGGCCCGATGCCCGTCGCCCCTCCTGGGGGCCCGGCGCCCGCCGCCCCTCCTGGGGGCCCGGCGCCCGCCGCCCCTCCTGGGGGCCCAGCGCCCGCCGCCCCGCCTGGGGGCCCGGTGCCTGTCGCCCCCCCCGGGGGCCCGGTGCGTGTCGCCCCGCCCAGTGGCCCGCTGCTTCGCCTGGTAATCCGATGTGCCTCTGCCCGGAGTCCAGCCCGATGTGCCTCTGCCCGGAGTGCCGCTGCCCGGTGTGCCAGTCTTTGATATCCCGCCAGTTACCAGACCCGGGCGGTGGAACATTTTGCCCAGCTAGGACTGTTTGGAGCATCCTGAGGCCGCTCCTTGAGGGGGGGTACTGTCAGGAATGGACTGGCCAGCAATAGTGGGACTCACCTGCCTTATGAGCTGCAGTACCAGGGCTGGCCAGCGGGTGCTCCCAGCAATCAGAGACTCAACCTTGCAGCCAGTCAAACACCTGGAACTGATTATACTGGTGTATTTAAGGGATGGCCAGACCTGCAGACTCTGCCTTGGTGTGTGTTTTTCCTGGGCCCTGTATCCTGTTCCTGCATCCTGTTCCTGTCCCTGTTCCTGTCTTGTCGCTGACCCTGCCTGATCTGACCTCTGCTGACTTCTCCTGCTCTGACCCCGGCTCGTTCCTGACCATCCCTCTGCCTGACTCTCTGTACCACTCTGCCCGCTACCTGCTGAACCTGGCTTGTGACCCCAACCATTCTCCGCTTGCTCCCCCTGTACCTACCTGCCCGATTGATATTGACCCGGCCTGCCTGACGACGCTTGCATTGTATGTACTGTTATCTGTGGGTGGTTGGTTTGGTTTGTTTGCACGGTGTTATGTTTTAGTATTGCACTGCGTTTATGTTTGTATTGTTAGTGTTAATAAATTACATTGTTTATAACATATCTGAAGTCTGCGTTTCCCTGCGTCAGTCACACACCTCTGGTCATACCCGGGAGCCCTGACAGCCACATATTTGTCTATGGCCAGAAAAAGGGTCCCTCTCAGGTCTTTAATATGATGGAAAGCATAATGTTCAGGGACACTATGTTCTTTAATGCCTTTTATAATATTGTTGATGTGTTCATTAACATACAAGGAAAAGGATCTAGTGGTCCTCTCCACATACTGCTTCCCACAAGGACAACAGACTAAATACATGACATTTTTGGAGGCACACATGATAAATTGTCTAATAAAATATTATTTAGAAGTAACAGTAGATGCAAAAGTATCACATCCCCCAATGTTTGAGGATATTTTTAATTTGCCTATGTTGTATCAAATAAGTAGTAGTGAAAGACCATCTGAATAGATCCAGATTCTCATGTTTGGTTTTGTCTGACATCAAAAGTTCCATATCCATATTCTTAACTCAATTGTATCTCTCTATTTAAAAGCATGTTCATCGCAACCTTTCAAAAAAGCATTTTTTTTAAATAACATAGCCTATTTTCCATAATCCTATGAAAAAAGGAACAATTTCGCCTGAGCCCAACGAACTGGCTGCAAGGTACTGATCTAAACCACGTTTTGTGGTGGCAACTATCAATAGAAAAGAATTACGATCTGTTGATTTAAAATACGCGCTAGTTGTTAGTCTGTTATTAATTTACAAATCAAGAAAATGGATAGATTCCTGACTGGCCTCAAAAGATAAATGAAATCCCCCTTTCATTAGCATTCAAATCTTGCATAAAAGATTGCAGATATTGTAAGTGTCCACCCCAAAGGAAGAGAATGTAATTTATATATCTAGCCTACAACAAAAGTTCTGGTCTGTCATAAGCATAGATGACATCCTCCTCCCACTTGGCCATAAAAAGATTTGCTAAACTGGGGGCAAATTTTGGCCCCCATGGCCAAGCCCCTTTTTTGAATGTAGAATTGGATTTTAAACCAGAAGTAATTGTGTTGGGTGGCAAACAGAAGTTCCATAATGAAATTTCTCTGTGCTTGGGGGATTCCAACCTCTTTTGATAAAACTGCTTTAAACTCATGCGTGGTACATGTATAAAGCAATGTGACATCTGCCATTACCAGCAGAATCCTATCCCTAACGGTCAAATCATTCAAAAGTCTAATAGTATCTTAAGTAATAGGGAATTTTCTTCACAAGGGGCTGTAGAAATCAATAAATCTATCAGAGCAGTAATTGAGTCAATCCCAATGATGATGGGACAACTCAGAGGATGGACTGGGTCCTTGTGGACCTTGGGAAGGTTGCATATAGTAAGAATCTGAGGAGTTATCAATATCAAATAAGCTCTCTTATCGAGGATGTTGTTCTTAAATTCTCTGTTAATGATCGTATCCTCAATAAACATTGGGGAGTACTTAAAGACAAAATCCTGGGACCACTTCTACCAGAAAGACCTGTAGTGGTCTTTAGAGAGGTACCTTCCCTTCAATATTCTAAACAATATTCTATTAGACAATTTATCATGTGTGCCTCCAAAAATGTTGTGTATTTAATCTGTTGTTCTTGTAGGAAGCAGTATGTGGGGAGGACCACTAGATCCATGGCAGAGAGAATCCACTAAGAGGGATGTCTCCCAACTGGAGACACGCTGGATATAAGAACTTAGCTACTTTCCTCCCCCCATAGTATGAGTGTAGAGTGGGACATCAACTGTCAATTATGCCTAATTACCTTACGGTTTTCATTCTATTTTGCATTCATTGTGTTTTTTTAGTTTGGTATGGGGTATAGGACTAATAAATATGCCTTAGCACATAAGGGGGTACATTATGGTAGGGCAAAGCCCTTTAACAAAAAAACACCTCTTTGTGCCCCATTTGAACATTTGGTTGATGTATGCAGATGTTTTGCTTCTCTCTTTCTTTTATGGTTACATATACTGTGTTCTAGATATTGGTATCCTTTTATGAAACAGAGATCAGCGGTGACCCTGTGGATCGTTGCTGATCTCCAATCGTTCGTGGGTTCGGAAACAGATGATCAGCGGAGAACATGTTCTCCCATTCTCTTTGTCTCTACTTAGAACTTCATAACTTATTCTAGGTTTTTTGTTCCCCCAAATAAACTTTATCATTGTTCTAAAGTACGCTCCTGGCAGCTTGATTGGAATCATGTGAAATTTATATAAAAATTTGGAACAATTACCATTTTTATTAGATTTATTCGTCCTATCCACGATATACCACCTGTCCCTAATTTCCTCACTTCATCCTTGATTTCATTTAATAATGGGATATAATTTGCCCTATACAAACTCTTTGAGGATACAGTTAAATTTATTCCAAAATATTTTAGTTCTTTTTCCTTCCAGGAGAAAGAAAACTCCTTTTGCAAAGCCCTTTTCTCTCTTATTGGAAGATTTACATTCAAGATCTCAGTTTTAGTTGGATTGATTTTTAAATTAGACAACTCCTCATATTCCTTCAGTGTTTTCATTAAATTGGGTAATGTTATCCTAGAGTTACCTACATAAAAACAATTCATCGGCATACGCCGCTACTTTATGCTCTGACTCTCCTATCCAAACTCCCTCTATAGCTATGTTTTTCCTTATTGTTGCCAAGAGGGATTCTAGGGACAGGACAAAAAGGCGACAGTGGGCATCCCTGTCGGGTCCCGTTATACATCCTGAAACTTTCTGATATTTCTCCATTAACCTTTATAGCGGCAGATGGTTGACTATACAATTTTTTTATCCATACTCTCATTCTAGGGCCCATCCCCAAAGCTTCCAATGTATCCAACATATACCCCCAATCTAATATATCACATGCCTTCTCAGCATCCACAGACAATAGAAAAACAGGAAATTTTTCTTTTTTGTATAAGAAATAGTGATCTTAATCCATTATCCCTCCCCTCTCTCCCAGGGACAAACCCCACTTGATCCATATGGATCCATTCCAGCATTAAATCCTTTAACCTATTTGCTAATACTTTTGCATATAGTTTAGTATCTATATTTAGTAAGGATATCAGTCTATAACTGGAACACTGAGTACTAGCTTTCCCTTCTTTCGGTATTATTGTAATAAAAGCTTGTAGGGATTCCTCCCTCATTTCCATCTCCCCTCCCAATGTATTCATATATATACACTCAATTTAGGTATTAATTGGTCTTTAAATACTTTAGAATATCTCACAGTGTACCCATCAGGTCCCAGACTTTTCCCTGCTTTAGTACTCCTCAATGCAATTTTAATTTCTTCTATTGTTATTGATTTCTCAAGGGATAATAACTGATCTCTCAGTTTCGGTAGACCCGCCTCTTTTAAATATGCCTGCCTTTTTTTAGTTCTCTTCCTCTTCTCTTGTGGACCGCTGAGGGATGATGTTATATAAAACTTACCATAACAATCTTTGAATATTTTTGCAATACTCCTAGTAGAATATCTTAGTTCCCCATTATTATCTCTTACTTTTTCTATATAGTTCCTGCCTTTTTTCTTTGGGCTCTCAAATATTTTCCTGGTCTATCTCCCCACCTATATCTTTGACTTATCTTATTAAACACCCTCCTCTTTTCTTCCTCCATTAAATTATTTAATTCTTCCTGTTTTTCTATTACCCTCTGCTTGATCTCTTTTGTTATTTTCTTTTTATGTATCTGTTCTAATTCAAATAATTCTCTAAGGAGTGTATTTATTTTCTCTTTCCTTTTTTTTTTCCACCCCAATTGCTATTAAGATTCTTCTAATGTAGGCTTTATGGGCTTCCCACACTGTTGCCACAGACACCTCTTCAGTCTCATTTCTTTCAAAATATTGTTCTGTTTCTTTTTTGATCATTTGTTCCATCTCCTGATCCTGAAGAAGTGTCTCATTTAATCTCCAAGTGTTTGTCTTTTTTTGTTCTCTTCCCCATATCAATCTCATTGTGACACGTGCATGATCCGATAATGTTATAACTTCTATCTTTGCTTTCACCAGAGACTCTATGGGGTTTATTTACTAATGCTGGAGAGTCCAAAATCAGACTCCCTTCTGCAGAGAAACCAATCAGCTTCCAGGTTTCATTGCCAAAGCTTCATTGAACAAGCTGAGGTTAGAAGCGGATTGGTTTCTATGCAGAAGGGAGTCTGATTTTGGACTCTCCAGCTTTAGTAAATAAACCCCTATAAGTCTGATCTAGCATTATATAATCCAATCTTGAATACGTCTCATGTGCACGAGAGTAAAATGTGTAATCTCTTTCAGATTTTTAATTCTCCAACTGTCCACCAGCTGACATTGTTCTATCGTTTTCTTTTATACTTTCAGGTGTGTATTACCATCTCTCAGCACAGGTGACGTCGTATCCATCTGAGGTTCCATGCAACAATTAAAATCTCCTGCCACAATTAATTTGCCTTTTTTAAAATCTAATAGCTTCCTCAATATATTCTTTAAATAGATCTCAGGTTTTTTATTAGGACAATATATATTTGCCAGTGTACACTCTACTTCCTGTAATTTCCCCTTAAAAAATAAGAATCTCCCTTCCGGGTCCTCCATTTTCTCCTCCAATTCAAACCCAATATGTTTCGCAAACCCTATTGCTACACCTTTAGAGTGTTTGGTCTGGGAGTCTGCATAAAACCATATTGGGTAGTGCTTAGAATATCATTTCACAATATTCCGCTGGTCTCATTTCTTCCCACCTGTCATTACTACATTTGCTACATAATCTATTATTCCCCCCAGGTCGTGACAATCCCGGACAGTTTGCTTGGTGGCTACGATGTACATTCCTTGCTCTCTCCCACTCGGATACTCACCTTTGAAACTCTGCGCTCTTCTAACGATATCCCTTTGAAAGTCAATGCAGACATAGACCCCATGCTCCAGGCTTAATCTCTCTGGTCTACTCCATTATTTCTTATAGAACGCCTCCAGTCCGTTCTTATCAGCGTTGGCAGTCGGAACTTGGGGGCACTCTAGATCAGCAGGATTGGGGGACCATGACCCAAGCATTATCTAAATGTTCTAGGAATGTTATTCTAGAGAATGCCTATAAGGTTTTTTTATAGATGGTATTACATGCCTGCTCGTCTGGCTCATTTTATCCACACATATTCCCCGACATGCTTTCGGGGTTGTCAACAAATAGACACCATGGTCCATATTTGGTGGACTTGCCCCAAGGTTTGCAGATTGTGGATTAGGGTTTATGCCCTTCTCCGCACTATGTTTCACACAGACATTAAGCATAACCCGTATGAAGCGCTTTTAGTTAAGCCATTAGTGGGCCTACTTCGTCCTGAACGGCAGCTGGCATCGCATCTATTCATGGCTGCCAAGCTGACGATCGCAAGGGCTTGAAAGACCCCCCTCCTCAGCTTCGAGGCTGTTAAAAATCGGATGAACTTTATAATGGTTAATGAAAAGCTGACGGCTATACTGTTAAGACACCCATGCAAAAAAGGATGATATATTTAAAAAACGCAGGATTACCAAAGTTAAGAGAAGAACAATTGAACTCCTTGGACGTGGAAATTTCCCAGGATGAAATAAAAGCAGCATTAAGAATTACAGGGGGTGGAAAAAGTCCAGGACCGGATGGGTTTACAGTAAAGTACTATAAAAAATATAGTGAAATATTGTTACCTAAGCTGAAGAAGTACATGAACGATCTGGGAGGAGGGATGGAGGGGAGAAGAGAATCTCTTCAGGCCCATGTTGTACTTATTCACAAAGAGGGAAAAGATCCTTCTCAGTGTTCCAGTTATAGACCAATTTCACTATTGAACACCGATACTAAGTTATACGCAAAGGTTCTAGCAAATAGGCTGAAAGATCTAATGCCTGAATGGATACATGGAGATCAGGTGGGCTTTGTCCCAGGGAGAGAGGGTAGAGACAACGGTTTGAGAACTCTGATGCTTATTCAGAAAAGTAGAAAAAGGGAAAGCCCCGGTGGTACTTTTGTCGATTGATGCCGAAAAGGCGTTTGATAGAGTGGACTGGGGCTTCATGATGGACAACTTAGAAATGCTGGGGATTGGAGAGAGAATGCGTAAGGGGATAGGTAAACTATATAGGGAGCCCACCGCAATCATTACGGTAAATGGGGAGAGGTCGGAATCCATTGAGATGTCCAATGGAACAAGACAGGGTTGCCCACTGTCCCCCCTGTTGTATGTTTTGTCATTAGAACCCTTGTTGTCAATGATAAGGAATAGTGGAGCGGTAAAGGGAATCCAGATAGAAAATATAGAACATAAAGTAGCGGCCTTTGCGGATGACCTATTGTTTTATGTAGGTAACCCCCGAATAACATTACCAAATACAATGAAGATCTTAAAGGATTATGGTGAACTATCAAATTTAAAAATTAATCCAACAAAAACAGAGATTTTGAACATCAACATACCAAAGAGTGAAAAGGAAAAGCTACAAAAAGAATTCCCCTTTATATGGAGAGAAAAAGATTTAAAATACCTTGGAATAAAACTGGCTCTCTCATATAAACAACTTTATAGATTAAACTATATTTCTTTGATAAATGAGATAAAGGAAGAATTAAAAATATTAGAAGGAGGTAACCCATCATGGATAGGGACGTATAAACCTAGTTAAAATGGTAATTATACCTAAAATACTGTATAGATTCCAAATGGTTCCAATCAAACTCCCAGAGGCCTTTTTTAAGATAATAAAAAAAATGTTAACAAGATATATCTGGAGGAATAAAAAATCAAGAATATCATACGAAACATTGAGTAGGACTAAAGAGAAAGGGGGAATGGGACTACCTGATGTCAAGAGATACTATAAAGCAGTAATTTTAGCAAGAATCTATGACTGGACATTTAACCATAATGGGAAGAGTTGGGTAAAAATTGAAAATGAACTGAGTGGGATTAGTTTGAGTAAGATGATATGGGTCCCAGCACATTTTAGAAGAATTAAAGAAAGCACAAGTATTTACACTTCAAATGTATTAAGGGTATGGGATAATTTACACAAAAATATGAAATGGGAATTCAACTCTATATTAATGCCTCTTGTAAATAATGAATATTTCCCCCCAGGAAAGGATGAGATATCAGGGAGATGGTTTAAAAGGGAAGACATCCAACTGAGAGATGTACTACTAGAGGGGGAACTGAGATCATTTAAAGAACTAAAAGAGAAGGGAGACATTTTTACTGGAATAGATGAGTGGAAATACCACCAGTTAAAATGTTTTATTGGAAGGCTACCTAAACCCCTGAGATTAAAAAAGGAGTGGAATATGTTTGAAAGGTTATTATAATTTTTATAACAAAATGGGAAAGAGATATGGAGGTGGTGTTAGATGAGGATCAACAGAATAAGATATTTAGACTGATACACGAGAATGTTAGTATGAGAGACGTTGAGATTAACTATAAGTGTTTGACACGATGGCATATTACACCGAGCATTGAGCACAAGATGAGTGGGGAGAACTCAAAAATGTGTTGGAGAGGATGTCTGGAGACGGGTACGGTGTTTCACACATGGTGGCAATGTCCGAAAATTCAGGTCTTCTGGAAGACAATAGTTAAACTAATAGAAATAATAACTGGAAATGACATAGGGTTAGACCCAACAATGTGTCTCCTACATAATGTAGAGACAACAGTAAACAAATATAAAGAATCAGGCGTATGGTATTATTTGAATGCTGCAAAAGGGTTGATACCCAAGTTCTGGCAGAAAACAGAGGTGCCGAAGGAGGAGGACTGGATCAATAGAGTTAACCAGATTAGTAGAATGGAAAAATCTTACTATATGCAGGAAGACAGGTTGGGAATATACTATTGGCGATGGGAAAAATGGGAAAAATCAAGACTGAAAGAGAAATATAGAAAATTTTAACTAGGAAATTATTTAAAGTTATTGGGCCTCGAGAGATTGGAGAACTTGCAGAGGGAAGGGAGGGGGAAGGGGGGTAGGATCGGGTTGGGAGGGGAGGGAAAGAAAAGAGGTATTTAGAAGGGGTAAAGTAGAAATGTAAGGATTTTTATATGTATTATGTCTCTTCTTATGGAATTTTTGTAATAATATGAAAAACTAATAAATATTTAAATAATAAAAAAAAAAAAACACCCATACAAAGTTCCTGCAGACCTGGCGTCCCTTGCTTGATATAGCCCAACCATCGAGATTCGACCAGTCACTCTTGTCGATAAAAAATCTACATATTTTCTTTTTTTTCGTCGCGATCCCCCTGGAGCCCTTTTGTTTTTTTTTTGTCTCCTTTCTCTTCGTTCCTCTCCTTCATTCTGTTTAGTCTGTTTTTACGATATTTGTGCGGATTGTGATTTCTGCCTTGAGTACCGTACCAGCAATTCTATATCCATATGCCTGACTCCATCGAGAGCCCTGCATGTGGAGTACCAATATGCATTCAGTGAGGCTCCATCTTCCATGCCTTCTGTATGCTGATATAGTGACAACTTTTTTTTTTAGTTTATGTCATTGGTTTCTAAATATCTACCATTTTTGCAACATTGTTTTGTTTTCCTATTTTTATATACGGCACTTGTGTACAAAGTTTATTTTCTTGTCTTTCCATCAGTACATACTCTGTATTATTCACCAGAAAACTTGTATGTTTTATCCCTGTCGGTCAGTGCATCTGTTTTTGACTGATTCTCTGCTGTTATCCATTCTGCAATAAAATTCTTTGTAAAAGAATATAATTTCACATTTGTTTCCTGTATTAAATAAGAAAGGAAAGGACGAAAAAGGAAGTAAAGAGGTAGAAAAAGGTAGAAAAGGAAGAAAAGAAAGAAAGAAAAAAGAAAGGAGAGAGAGAGCGAGAGAGAGATTCCTTTCCCTCTCTCCTTAAAACTGTTAAGAGGTGGTATCTGTCCCGTCTCGCCTAGCACATCTTCACTCTTCTGCCCCCAGCACCTGTTTCAATGGAAACGTCCTCCATATATGGTGGGCATGTCCTATGCTCTCCAAGTTCTGCACAAAAGTCCTTAAACCCCTACAATCATTATTAACCTGCCCCTTTCCAAGAGACCCATGGCACATCCTATTGCACCTGAAACCCCTGGGCCTCACTAAATACCAATTTAAACTGGCTACCTATGTACTATGTACTGGAGGTAAAACAAACCTTTTTTGAAAGCTTAGAAAAAGTTTCTCTCTTTACAAACGTTCACTAGCACTTGGATTTCTCTTTTTCATAAACAAAAAGCTCTCCAGCATTCTTTTGGATACTCATAGATTTCTTAAAATATGGAGCCCATGGATTTAACATGCCCACCCTCCTATATCAACAGCCAGTTACACATTGCTATGAATACCGAACCCATGGGGCTTGAGCACTCTTGATGTTCCCACTTGTTTCTCTCTTTCACCCCTCCCCCCGCCCAAATTTTTGTCTGGCTCTTCCACAGGGATGATTTGTAATTTGTTCTTGTGTACTTTTTTGCTTTGGTCTTTGCTCAATGAACTTTATACATGGATATCTCATTCACAGTCGTCTGATCCCACAGCATAGCCACGTGGATTTTCTCCTGTTACCCGTACTGTTTTATTGTTATAACATGATCAATGTACTTTCTGCCATACCAACTGTTTTGTCATTTGTTACAGTTATCTTTTACAATGGATTTTATTATAGAATAGACATCAGAGAAACAGTCAGAAACAAGAGCACTGACAAACAAAAAAAATAAAAAACTTACAAGTTTTCTGATGAATAGTACAATAAATGCACAGAAGTATAGATAAAGAAATAAACTAAGTACACAATTGCATATGAAGAGATAAAATAAAGCATCACAAATTTGCAAAAATGGCGGGCAATTAGAGACCAAGGAATTAGTACACAATGATCAAGGATCAGCACACGATTCACCTACAAAAAGGCAGGAAAGGTGAAGCACAGGGCCTCACCGGATGCACACTGCCATTCCACATCCAGGACTCCCGAGGAAGTCCAAAAGATAGATACAATATTGCTGGTACAGTTATATATATATATATATATATATATACACATATATACAGTCAGGTCTATAAATATTGGGACATCGACACAATTCTAACATGTTTGGCTCTATACACCACCACAATGGATTTGAAATGAAACGAACAAGATGTGCTTTAACTGCAGACTGTCGGCTTTAATTTGAGGGTATTTACATCCAAATCAGGTGAACGGTGTAGGAATTACAACAGTTTGTATATGTGCCTCCCACTTGATAAGGGACCAAAAGTAATGGGACAATTGGCTTCTCAGCTGTTCCATGGCCAGGTGTGTGTTATTACCTCATTATCTCAATTACAATGAGCAGATAAAAGGTCCAGAGTTCATTTCAAGTGTGCTATTTGCATTTGGAATCTGTTGCTGTCAACTCTCAAGATGAGATCCAAAGAGCTGTCACTATCAGTGAAGCAAGCCATCATTAGGCTGAAAAAACAAAACAAACCCATCAGAGAGATAGCAAAAACATTAGACGTGGCCAAAACAACTGTTTGGAAAATTCTTAAAAAGAAGGAACACACGGGTGAGCTCAGAAACACCAAAAGAATCGGAGACCACGGAAAACAACTGTGGTGGATGACTGAAGAATTCTTTCCCTGGTGAAGAAAACACCCTTCACAACAGTTGGCCAGATCAAGAACACTCTCCAGGAGGTAGGTGTATGTGTGTCAAAGTCAACAATCAAGAGAAGACTTAACCAGAGTGAATACAGAGGGTTCACCACAAGATGTAAACCATTGGTGAGCCTCAAAAACAGGAAGGCCAGATTAGAGTTTGCCAAACGACATCTAAAAATCCTTCACAGTTCTGGAACAACATCCTATGGACAGAAGAGACCAAGATCAAGTTGTACCAGAGTGATGGGAAGAGAAGAGTATGGAGAAGGAAAGGAACTGCTCATGATCCTAAGCATACCACCTCATCAGTGAAGCATGGTGGTGGTAGTGTCATGGCGTGGGCATGTATGGCTGCCAATGGAACTGGTTCTCTTGTATTTATTGATGATGTGACTGCTGACAAAAGCAGCAGGATGAATTCTGAAGTGTTTCGGGCAATATTATCTGCTCATATTCAGCCAAATGCTTCAGAACTCATTGGACGCCGCTTCACAGTGCAGATGGACAATGACCCAAAGCATACTGCAAAAGCAACCAAAGAGTTTTTTAAGGGAAAGAAGTGGAATGTTATGCAATGGCCAAGTCAATCACCTGACCTGAATCCGATTGAGCATGCATTTCACTTGCTGAAGACAAAACTGAAGGGAAAATGCCCCAAGAACAAGCAGGAACTAAAGACAGTTGCAGTAGAGGCCTGGCAGAGCATCACCAGGGATGAAACCCAGGGTCTGGTGATGTCTATGTGTTCCAGACTTCAGGCTGTCATTGACTGCAAAGGATTTGCAACCAAGTATTAAAAAGTGAAAGTTTGATTTATGATTATTATTCTGTCCCATTACTTTTGGTTCCTTAACAAGTGGGAGGCACATATGCAAACTGTTGTAATTCCTACACCGTTCAACTGATTTGGATGTAAATACCCTCAAATTAAAGCTGACAGTCTGCAGTTAAAGCACATCTTGTTCGTTTTATTTCAAATCCATTGTGGTGGTGTATAGAGCCAAAAATGTTAGAATTGTGTCGATGTCCCAATATTTATGGACCTGACTGTATGAAAAACGCGGTTACAATCAGTGCAAATATCATGAAGACAAATAGAACAGTGAAGAGGAAGGGGAAAAAGAGGAAGAAGAAAAAAAAAAAAAAGGTTCCAGGGGATGCGGCAAAAAAAGTTGCATATCAACAAAAGGATCTGCTTGAATCTAGACGGTTGGGCTATATCAAGCCAGGGACGCCAGATCTGTAGAAACTTCAGGTGAGTGTCCAACAACATAGCCGTCAGTTTCTCATTAACCATTATAAAATTCATCCGATTTTTGACTGCTTTGGAGCTGAGGAGGGAGGTCTTCCAAGCCATCACGATCGTTAGTTTGGTAGCCATAAATAGATGCAAATATGCGATGCCAGCTGCTGCTCAGGACGGAGTAGGCCCACTAATGGTTTAAATAGTAATGCTTCGTATGAGTTATGCTTAATGTTTGTGTGAAACATAGTGAGAAGAAGGGCGTAAACCCTAATCCACAGTCTACAAACCTTGGGGCATGTCCAAATATAGGCCTACTTGCCGACAACCCCGGAAGCAAATCGGGAATGTGCAGGGGTACAACGGGCAGGTGTGTAATACCATCTATAAAAAGGACCTTATAGGCATTTTGTAAATTAAGCATTTATGTGCACCGCATTACATTAAAAAAAAAAAAAAAAGAGAACCTGTCACCAAAAATCACACAGGGGACTTTTTTTTTTTTTTAAATGGAAATTACACCCAAGCATATATAGGTCTCCCCACCCTCACATATGCAAGCACGCACAAATGTAAAAGCTTGGGCTTCTACACATGAAAATGTGGATTGCGATACACAAGATACATATTGCCGCTCATGCCAGAATGAGAGCAATAATTCTAGCACCAGACCGCCTTCGTACACTATACTAATAACCTATAAGGGGATTTAAAAGGGTAACGTATAGAAAATATAGGGTTACTAAAGTTTGTTGCCGTATCACGAGCGCACGCAAATTTAAGGTTTGACATGTTGGATATCTATTTACTCGCTGCAACCTCGTCTTTTATATTTTACAACAAAATTGGATAATTTATTGCTTTTTGTGTCCTAAAGTTAACTTAAGGGTATTTTAACGGAAATGTTGTGCTTCCTAGACCTTTGTGATAATATTGTGACATACAAAATTAGAACTATTGCTATTTTATACTCTAGGATCTCTGAAATCATAAAATATATAATATTTGGGGTTTGTGTCATCTTCAGGCCTAAAACGATTTTTTAACCTTGCAAATAACACAAAAACAGCTCTGGCAGCGAAAGTGGTAAAGGATACATCGGACACTCCCCTTTCCTGATGAGCACCCAATCGGTGCTCATTACACTACAAGGTCTCTCCCCTCCCTGCTAGTCCCCGGGTGCGGTGCTAGAGAGAAGCAGGGAGGGGTGGAGGAGATAAACAGCGCAATCTTAAAAATATTAAACATTTAAGTCACCATAAAGCCCCTTTTGTTTTTTTAAAAGCCCCAGACATTACTTAAAGCAGATTTAAATACAGTTTTGGTTAAAATGTATGTTTTTTTTATTAGGACAAGTACATTGTCATGAGGGACAAGTAGATTGGGACACCGATTTAGTCCCTGGACAAGTAGTTTTTTCAAAAATTTCCACACCTGAACACTGGCTTCTGTTAGCCACAAGGGTACAATCCATGCTGTGCTGCTAAAATAACCATCATGACTATTCTACCCCTCCTACTTTTCCATAGTAAAAGCTGAGAAGAATATATTTAACACCATTCTCCCTGTCAGTTGTAACCAACCTCCCCTGATTATCCTTTATGAGGCCAATATATTGACTTTTGTAATCTTAATATACTGTATTTAAATACATTTTACTTTGCTCAGCTATGTCTCTCCTATGGTCTATTTTTTCTGCCTTGATTGAGCTCTTATATTTCTTTTCTTTGTATTTTTGTAGTGCTGGAAGGGAATGCTGATGTCCCCTCAGACTTTTTTTTTTTTTTTTTTTTAAAGGGGCAGCTTTTTCTTTAACCACCTCACTTTCACCCTCTTTCAGTCCAGGTTAATTTTCAGCGTTTAGCACAGTCACCCTTTGAATGTCAATTACTCAGGCATGCAACACTATACCCAAATGAAATTTATATATTTTTGAGACAGAGCAGATAGTTTTCTTTTGGTAGTATTTAATCACCACTGTGTTTTTTATTTTTGCTATATAAACCAAATACAGAAATGTTTGGGGAAAAATACATTTTTCTTAATTTTAAACCACTTCAATACCAGGCACTTTTACCCCCTTCCTGCCCAGGACAATTTTCAGGTTTCAGCGCTCTCACACTTTGAATGACAATTGCGCAGTCATGCAACACTGTACCCAAACTAAAATTTTATCATTTTGTTCACACAATTAGAGCTTTCTTTTGGTGGTATTTAATCACCACTGAGGTTTGATTTTTTTTCTAAATTAACAAAAAAAGACCGAAAATTAAAAAAAAAACAAAAAAAAAACCACTTATCTTTGCTTCTGTTATAAAAGTTTGCAAATAAATAATTGTTCTTCATAAATTTAGGCCAAGATATATTCTACTACATTTCTTTGGTGAAAATAACCCAAATCAGTATTTATTATTTAGCCTGTAGGAAAGTTATAGAGTTCACAAAGTATGGGATATGTCTGAAACTTGATCAATCCTGAAGTACTGACAGCTAATCTAATTTCTTGTGGCCCAAAAATGTCAGAACAGTACAGATATCCCCCAAATGAACCCTGTTTACAAAGTAGACAGTCCGATGTATTTCATAAGAGGCATGGCAAACTTTTTGAAGTTTTTTTTTTGTCATATTTTTTGAAGATATGAAAAAAAATTTTCACAATTTTTTTTTTTTACATACTGTCACCAGTGCAGTACAGTGTCATCATATAACTGGTGTGGCGGTGATCAGGGACACTGACTGGTGACAAAAAAAAAAAAATGAATTTGTTTTACATTTTTTATAAAATTTTTTTCCTCTTGTTAAGATTTTATTTTTCATATTGCACTAGGACCAAAGTAGGTAGTATAATGTTACCATAGTAGGGAAGTGATCAGCATTTTTTTAACACAATTTGATTGATCATAGCAAAATTTCTTTGCTATAAACAAGCATTTAACTGAATGAAATCAATTCAGGATTTTTTGTTGTGATTAGCTGTGATTGGCCCAGCCTGTGCATGTGATCGCTGTGACCATTCACAGCTAGACACACTTGTATACAATGGATGGCATGAAAGGAAGCCATCCATTGTACACAACTGTCATGTGACCTGCTGTGATTGGTCACATGGTACTGGCAAGGGGGCCAGTACACAGATCTGTCATCGGCCGTGTCCGAGGTACATGGCCGGTGACAGATCTTGCCACAGTGCAGCCCTGTGTGCATGCGCAATGCGCGTTCTGGGAAGGACGCCATATGGCACCCTCCCGGTAGGACGAAGTGTTCGCCCGGCCGCCATTTGACCATAGCCCGGGCGGCAACTGGTTAATAAAAAATTTTGCAAATAAATATTTATTTTTAAATTTTAGGCCAAAACATTCTGCTACTTTTTTTTTTTTTTTTTTTTAAATAAAAATAACCCAAAACAGTGTATATTATTTAGAGCAGAGTGTGATCCCCTCCCTTCGGAGACTGGGTCGCAGGGCAGTATTGCAACATAACGGCCCCTTTTTTATGTGCAATTGATAACCCCTGCATGGGCGTGTTTTGTTGCTCCTGTCTTAAACTGTTTATAAATGAATAAAAACACTGAAATACAACATAACGGCCACAAACACACCTCCAAGATGACCACTGCCTTCATAAGGAAGCTGAGATTAAAGGTGATGGACTGGCCAAGCATGTCTCCAGACCTAAACCCTATTGAGCATCTGAGGGGCATCCTCAAATGGAAAGTGGAGGAGCGCAAGGTCTCTAACATCCACCAGCTGATGTCATCATGGAGGAGTGGAAGAGGACTCCAGTGGCAACCTGTGAAGCTCTGGTGAACTCCATGCCCAAGTGGGTTAAGGCAGTGCTGGAAAATAATGGTGGCCACACAAAGTATTGACACTTTCGGCCCAATTTGGACATTTAACCAAATTTAACACACCTGGTCCCCATTCACACCTGAGACCTTGTAACACTAATGAGTCACATGACACCGGGGAGGGAAAATGGCTAATTGGGCCCTATTTGGACATTTTCACTTAGGGGTATACTCACTTTTGTTGCCAGCGGTTTAGACATGAATAGCTCTATGTTGAGTTATTTTGAGGGGACAGCAAATTTACATGTTATACAAGCTGTACACTCACTACTTTACATTGTAGCAAAGTGTCTTCAGTGTTGTCACATGAAAAGATAGAATAAAATATTTACAAAAATGTGAAGGATGTACTCACTTCTGTGAGATACTGTATGTTTGCAGGAAAAATTTTGCTACATGTCTGATACTTGTGATGATTTTGTGCCCTGAAAGCCCATTGGTTTCATTTGGCTGCTTTAATGCAACTTGCATTAATGCATGACATAATGCCCATTAACGCACGTACGTTGATGCACCACACATGAGAAATAGGCTCTAAAGCCTTATGTAGCACCCAGCGCTAGTCAGGCTAAATTTAGTTTTTGGCTCTGCTGTACTCAGTGGGCACCAATCTTTTTCTAGTAATGGTCATATTTCCCCAAACTCGGTGGTTGATTGCTCTTGTCCTCCCCTGGAAGAAGGTTTCTTTCCAGATTAGCTAGCCATTTCCTCCTATCTCCTGCCAATTTCTCATGATGCTTTGTAGTATCCTGCACCCTATCCTCTGCTGATGACTGCTGCAACAAATCTACATAAAAAAAAAAAAAAAAGACAACCCTTAGACTGAGCCTGTGTTGTCAGTGTTAAAAGGAACTGTGTCTACTTCTGGCAGCCTCAGAACTAGGAAAGGGAGACCTGGGTAATCTACAGCGGTCCCTTCAAGGGACATCTTTACACTTACCCACTTCTCGTCCGGCCCATGTACATAAATGGCTGGATGGGAGCAGTGCAGAAGCGGGTGGCCGTTTATAAACGGTCTCCGCATTCACTGACTATGCGTGCTCCCTGGCACCGATCGCTGTACCTCTGTGTGAGGTCCCGATTATGTGATCACTGATTGGCCAATCAGTGATCACATGAATAGTAGTAAGCAAGATGTCATTTGCTGACATCATTGCTTACTACTAGTGAAATCTCACATGGTACAAGGCTATTCACAACATCCTTGTACCATGTGACAAGCTGTGACCAATCACATCTTTCACAGTATTTCAGAGCCTCTGAGGAAGAGGCTAGTCCTCGAAACGCGTCAGCCATTTTGGATGTCCATCATTCTCATCACCATTCAGAAACGCAGTGCGAATTGGACAGAGCGGTCTCATATAATGTGCTTATATTCATGTACTTTGGTGAGTAGAATACCTTCTTTTAAAATGTAATAAACATTTTTAAAAAGGAAATACACAATGCCGGTGCGCCCTCTGTTTTGTTTTTCTCTAGCTGCATTAAAGCTGTTGGTACACAAGTCCATATTTGGTGGGATTGTAACCTAATACAACCCTTCTGGTGACAGGTCTTTGCTGTATATGGCAGGATCTATGGTGAGTCCTTGGCCCCTTCGCCGGAAATTGCTCTCCTCTCTATAGTATCGGGCTTGATGGCTGCGCAGAAGAAAAGTGTTACGTTTCTATCCGTGGCCCGTCAATTGTTACCCCTTTTTTGGAAAACGGCCACTTCCCCACCCCTGCTGATATGGGTTTCTGTGCTTAATGATACCTTGCACATGGAGGAAATGCTTGCACTTGCCAATGATACCTATGATAAACATAAGTTACTGTGGTCTGTCTGGCTTCATTTCTCCTCCTCTTTGACTCTCCGAGATATATCTTCCCCTATCGTGTCTAAGAGGAGTTGAGCTTTGCTCCCTGGATGCATTCTCATTTTGGCATGTTCGCCAGTTTGGCCCCGCAGCCCATATCGTGTGCTAGCAATGGGGTCACTCTGACGGGATACTAGTGTGGGGCCGCCTTGACGCCGCTTTCTGCTGTGTCTGTCCCCCGGCCCCCTCTCTTCTTCTCCCTCACTATCCTTACAACTGACTTCTCTTTTTTTCCTCTTCCCCGTAGACTCTTTTCTTTTTTTTTCTATTTGGGTTTATACTTTTGGTTACACGGAGATACCACACTTTGTTACATGTATTTCATCTGGGGATGCTCCCCGTGAACCTGTTCTTTTTTGTTTTTCTCTATACTTCCGTAATATGTGTTACTGAAACACTTCCATTTCGTTGTTGTTTAAACTCATTTTCATTCATCCGCATGGACTATCGACATGCCTATGATGTTTTTCTATCCATTTATTTGTCCATGTTTTTATTATTTCTCATGTTTTGTATTGTTAACATTGATGTAAAATATAATAAAGGCAAATTGGTCTTTAACCACTTGCCTTCCTGACCAGGCCTCTTTTTGCTACTCGGTGCTGCACTAATTGAACTGATAATTGCGCGGTCATGCAATGCTGCACCCAAACAAAATTTACGTCCTTTTTTTCCACACAAATAGAGCTTTCTTTCGGTGGTATTTGATCACCTGTGCACTTTTTATTTTTCACGCTATAAACAAAAAAAAAAGACCAAATATTTTGAAGAAAAACTATATTTTTTACTTTCAGCTATAAAAAATATATAGTAAACTCAAAGTTAGTTATAAATTTAGGCCAAAATATATTCTGCTACATGTTTATGATAAAAAAAAAAAAAAAAAAATCCCACAAAAAGTGTATATCGATTGCTTTGTGTGAAAGTTATAGCGTCTACAAACTATGGTATAGAACAGGGGTGGGCAAACTTTTTGACTTGAGGGCCGCAAAGGGTTCATATATTGGACCCGGGGGCCGGACCAAGAGTAGATGAATGATGTGTATGTGTCATCCATAGTAAGTATAGTAATATTCCCCCATAGTAAGCATAGTAATTAATCCCCCATATAGTAATTCATCCCCCATAGTAATTCATCTCCCATATAGTAATTAATCCCCGATATAGTAATTCATCCCCCATATAGTAATTCATCCCCCCATATAGTAATTCATCCCCCCATATAGTAATTCATCCCCCCATATAGTAATTCATCCCCCCATATAGTAATTCATCCCCCCTATAGTAATTCATCCCCCCTATAGTAATTCATCCCCCCTATAGTAATTCATCCCCCCTATAGTAATTCATTCCCCATATTAAGTCCCCAAGTCCTCCCTGTGTCAATTCACTTACCTTTGCTCCGCACGTTCCTCTCGCCGTGTTCCCGCGCCGTTCCGGTGTAGCATGAAAATCTGTCTCCTATGAGGATCTGTCCCCCTCGACGTATCTGCGCATGTGCCAGTTTCAGGCATTAGCAGCCGATCGGCGATCTCTGGCACATGCGCAGATACGTCGAGGGGGACAGATCCTCATAGGAGACAGATTTTCATGCTACACCGGTCTTCAGGGCGGACTGTGAGAGGAGCCTAGCGGGAGCCTAGCTCCGCGGGCCGGATTAAAAGGTCCGCCGGGCCGTAGTTTGCCCATTGCTGGTATAGATACTGCAATTTACGCCATTTTTTTGCTATACAGCGCTGCACTAGTTTAAAGGACAATTGCGCGGTCATGCAATACAGTACATAAATGAAATTTATGTCCTTTTTTCACACAAATAGAGCTTTTTTTTGGTGGTATTTGATCACCTGTGCACTTTTTATTTTTGGCGCTATAAACAGAAAACATTTTGAAAAACAATATTTTCTCATTTCGGTCATAAAAAATATCCAAAAAAAACCCCTAAAATTTCATCATAAATTTAGGCCAAAATGTATTTTGCTACATGTTTTCGGTTAAAAAAATCCCAGTAAGTGTATATTTATTGCTTTGTGTGAAAGTTATAGCGTCCACAAACTATGGTATAGATAATGGAATTTACAGAGCTTTTACTTTCTGACTGCCCATCACATTTCTTGAGGTGCTAAAATACCAGGATAGTACAAACACCCTCAAATGACCCCTTTTCGGAAAGTAGATACCCTAAGCTATCTGCTGAGAGGCATATTGAGTCCATGGAAGATTTATTTTTATTCCACAAGTTTCTGTAAAAACGACAAAAACTTTTTTTTTTTTTTTTACACAAAAGTTGTCGTTTAAATGATTCATTTCTCGCACAAGCCATGGGTATATGTGGAATTACACCTCAAAGTACATTCTGCTACTTCTACCGGGGATACCACATGTGTGAGACTTTTTGGGAGCCTAGCCACATACAGGAGCCAGAAATCCAATGACCACTTTAAAAGCCTGAAGGTGCGTAACTTCCTCATTACACTTCACTACCTATCACAGTTTCGAAGGCCCTGACATGCCAGGATAGCAACCCCCCCCCCCACAAATTACCCCTTTCTGGAAGGTAGACACCCCAAGGAATTTAAAAAGAGGCATGGTGAATATTTTGCAAATCTCATTTTTTCTCACAAGGTTTTGAAATATAAAAAAAATAGAAAAATGTTTTTGTTTTTTTTCTTCATTTTCCAAAAACTTTTGGCAACAAATCAGATCTGAAAAATACTTACCATACTTATCAAATTCCTTGGGGTGTCTACTTTCCAAAAAGGGGTCATTTGGGGGGGGGGGCATTCTATCCTGGCATTTCAGGGCCTCCGAAACTGTGATAGGTAGTCTGGAAGTGTAACGAGGAAATAAAGCCCTTTAAAAGCCTGAAGGTTTTTATTGGATGTTGGGGTCTTGTACTTGGCTAGACTGCCAAAACGTATCTCACATGTGGTAACCCCATACTCAGGAGAAGTAGCAAAATGTATTTTGGGGAGTAATTCCACATATACCCATGGCATGTGTGAGCAGTAAGTCATTTAAGTGACAATTTTGTGAAAAAAAAAAATTTTTTTGTCATTTTCCAAAAACTTGTGGTAAAAAAATAAAATTCTTTATTGATTCAACATGCCTCTCAGCAAATAGTTTGGGGTGTCTACTTTCCAAAAAGGGGTCATTTTGGGGGGTGGGGGCGTTTTATCCCCAGCATTAGAAGTTTATGCCACACATCACTCAGTCTTCTAACCACCTGAAGATCAAGCCTTTTCAGACACTTTTTGTTCACATGAAAAAAATCAGTATTTTTTGCTAGGAAATTAATTTAAACCCCCAAACATTATATATTTTTTTAAAGCAGACACCCTAGTGAATAAAATGGTGGGTACTACAATTTTTTTATGGCACATAATACTCGCGCAGCAATTTTTCAAAAGCAAATTTTTTTTTAAAAAATACACTTTTTTTTACTTTTAATGAACAAAAATGCAGAAAAATATAAAAGATAATGGTATGCCGAGTAAATAGATACCAAATATGACATGCTTTAAAACTGCGCATGCCCCGTGCAATGTCGACAAACTGCAAACATTTTTAATATCCATAGGCAACACTTTAAAAGCTACCATTTTAGATTTACAGAGGAGGTCTAGTGTTAGAATTACTACCCTTGATCTGATGTTCACAGTGATACCTCACATGCAAGGTGCAACTGCTGTTTACATACCTGCACAGGGTCAACGCTTGTGCACACAGGTGTGCGTGCATGGGAGGGGCGAGTTTTTTTTTTTTTTTTATTATTTTGATTCTGTTTTATTATTTTTACACTGTACCTCTTTTTTTTTTTGACCACTTTTAATGCTATCACAGGGAATGCAAATATCCCCTATAACTTCAATGGGCATTGTCATATTCTTTTTTGAGAAATCTGAGGTCTATCAGGCTCTAGATCTCTCCTCTGCCCTTACATTATCTAATCAAACCAAAATCGGTGTGATCAGATGCTTTCCCAATTTACAAATGGCGCTGTTTATATCCTGCGAAACTGAAGTGATGAAATGCTTGTAGCTTCCGAATTCTTAGACTATATAGATGATTGGCACCACTCTGGTCTCCAATCAGCTCTATGGTCTGCTGGCAGAAACACTGGCTGCATTCTCAGGCTGCCCCGATGGCACGGGACTGCCCGAGAACGCCGTGGAAGGCAGCAGGGGGCATCATCTCCCGCTGCTTGTAAAAGCAATCCTGCAGCTAAATAGCCACTAGGATTGCTTTTACATGAAAGCCGATCGCCGGCTGAAAAACATGAAACCAGGATGATGCCTGCAGCTGTAGGCATCATCCTGGTATAACCAAAGTCCAGTGATGTACCAATACGTCACTGGTCCTTGTTGGGTGTATATTCTACAGTATGTTCTTGTTTTTGTATGCAGCCTGTGGGCTGAATGAAAAAAAGAGAAGAAATCTCTGCCAGAAAAAGTGTGTGGTATGCCCACCATTAGAATATACCGCCCTGCATCCACCCACTTCTAATGGTGGGCACAATTAGGTCACACTTTGCCACAAGCGCCAGTTCCAAGTTGAACAAATGTTTAAATAGTGGCACGCTTGAATAAAAATTGTCCACGTATAATTGGTACCCCTTATGGAAAAATGATGACACCAAGTCCCAAACTATCTTGCCACTGCTCCCCATGTAGTCTGGGCATCCGGGGGGCTCCACGTGACTATCTTTTCCTTCATAAATCCGAAACTTATAAGTATAGCCTGTTGCCCTCTCACAGGTCTTCTACATCTTGACCCCATATCTGACACACTTGCTGGGGAGAAATTGTTTGAATGCAAGGCGGCCAGAAAAATAAACCAGGGACTCCTCAACGTAGATGTTTTGCTGGGGAGTATAGACATTGCAAATTTTTGGTTAAGGTGATTTGCGAGGGGCTGAATTTTGTGGAGCCGGTCAAATTCAGGGTCATCCCGAGGACGACAGAGTGTATTGTCATTGAAATGCATAAAACACATTATACTCTCATATCTATGCCTGGCCATGGCAGCAGAGAACACGGCATATGATGAATCGGGTCTGTGGACCAATACAACCGAAATTCATTTCTTTTAGTAATGCCCATGTTGAGGGTTAGGCCCAAAAAAAAATGTAAATTCGAAAACTGTAATGAGTTGCCACGCGACTGGTCTAGTAAGGTTTGAATTTGGGCTGGCGGCGATAAATTGTTGTGTAATGTATCAAGTGACAGTGACCTACTGACACTGCACTTGCTGGGGGAGAAGGGGGGGGGGGCGTAGGGGCTAAACGCAGGTGCTGGCAGGTGCCGGAGCTGATCTAGCTGATGCTGCATTTTTGGGGACGCTATACTAATTAGAATGCTGGTATAGTGCTGATCTGATCAAAGATATTGATCCGTTCAGACACTATACTAGCAATGGAGGTTTATTGTGCATGAGCATGCTCCTGGCAATCAAGGGGTTAAATGTGATGACTGGTGTACTGACTGGCAATCTGACGCTTTCTGGGAGGGGCGTGAACACCGCGAGAGCGCGAATTACATATATATATATATATATATATATATATATATATATATATATATGTGCGATTTTGCGCACCCATGCTGCCCTGTAGCAGTATTTCTGCTGTAGGGCGGTCAGGAAGCGGTTACAGAAGGTTTGTGTTATGTCGCTGCGTTACTTTAACTGACAATTGCGCGGTCATGCAACACTGCACCCAAATTAAATTTACGTCCTGTTTTTTCCCACAAATTGAGCTCTCTTTCGGTGGTATTTGATCGCCTGTGCGTTTTTTATTTTTTTGTGCTATAAAAAAAAAAGGCGACAATTTTGAAAAAAAAAACAATATTTTTTACTTTTTGCTAGAAAACATGTCCAGTAAAAAAAAATGTAAAAATTTAATTTTGTCATAAATTGCAGCCAAAATGCATTCTGCGACATGTCTTTGCTAAAAAAAAATCCTAATAAATTAATTGGTTTACGTGAAAGTTATAGCGTCTACAAATGGCGGTATAGATACTGGATTTTTAATTTTTTTTTTATACTAATAATGGCGGCGATCAGCAACTTATGGCAGCGATCAGCAACTTATAGCGGGGCTGCGGTGGACATTCTGACACTAGGGGGGAACTGACTTGGGGTCACTGACATCCCCAGTGACACCAATACAGTGATCAGTGCAAAAAAAAAACCAACAACACTGACACTGTACTAATGGCACTGGGGAGGAAGGGGTTAACTTTTTTAGGCAAAGGGTTAACTGTGTGAGGGGAGTGTTTTATTAGTTGGTGGGGGGGGGGTGTACTTCACAGGAACACACTGATCCCGAGAGCTAAACTCCGCTCTCAGGAACAGTGTGCTGGGAACTGACAGGGAGCAGAGCTGCATTGAAAACAACGCAGCTGTGCTCTGTGTCACTGGTAAACAAAGTGAAAAAGTGAGCGCTAATCAGTTCAGCAGCTGTACACTCAAGGCAACCAACAAAACCTCAATATACAGTATCAAAGAAATAGTGCAGCGCTTAAATTAATAGTCCTCAGTAATTCCTGATCTGTGGATGTTCCTCAAATTAGAATGGAAATTGTCATATCTTGACAAAGAAATTAATTTAATTAGAGAGAAATTAACACCATTTAAAAATAATGAGGAATATATTACAGAGTCTAATAAACTTAAAAAACATTTGGAAGGGGTTGAGAATGAACAGAAAATTAAAAAGAAAAAATATGTACGGGATTATAATGACTATCAGTCTCAGCTGGTTTTCTAAATTGTTGTGATCCTGGACCTGCTTGATCCAGAGAGGGATACCCTTCCAAGAGCTGAACCAGATGTACACTTCCAGTGACACCAGGGAACAATATTCATATACTGCACTGTACCCAGTGTAGTTCCGGTGAGTGGGCATTTCTTCCATTCTAATTTGAGGAACATCCACTGATCGGGAATTACTGAGGACTATTAATTTAAGCGGTGCTCTGTGTCACTGTTTGCTGGCGGGTAATGACAGGCCGGGACCCGGTGATTGACATCGGCGGCGCGGGTAGGGCGGTCGCGCGCGCCCCCTACCTGTTTTGCAGAATGACGTTTTAAAACGTGATTCAGCACAGCGGTGCCACCCTGCTGCAGTATATACACTGTGGCTGGTAGGCAACCAGTTAAAAAGATAGCCAACTATATTTTGGCTAAGATTTATGAACAAAGATTATTTATTTGCAAAATTTTATAAGAAAAACTTTTTTTTTTCAAAATGTTTGGACTTTTTAATTTATATAGCAAAAAATAAAAATCCCAGTGGTGAATACCAAAATAAAGTTTTATCTTTCTCAAAAAAAATGCTAAAAAATTCATTTGGGTACAGTGTTGCATGACCGTGCAATTGTCAAAGTGTGATAGCAGTGAAAGCTGAAAATTTGTCTGGACAGGAAGGTGGTGAAAGTGTCCGAACTTGAAGTGGTTAAGTCACAATTGTAAAATATATTAGCCATTTGTCACATTTTGAATGCACAATGGTAAAAATATACACTAAAAAATCTGTACAAAGATCAGCTATAAAAGTCATAGTAAACCTGTAAAGTAGAACAATAATGATAAATGAACTCATCTATATATCTATATATGTATAATCACCTTGCAATATACACAGGGAAACTTTTTGGCAACTTCAACCACCTTTCAATTGCAAAACAATTACACATATTAAAAGGTAACCTACCCACAATCCTGCTGTGTGGTGGTTACTAGCTTTGATCTATATGACGTTTTTGTGATTGGGAACTAGATGAAATTGTTAGAAATGCGTGCACAACTCTGTGCTAATGGAGTCATATATAAAGGAAATTGCAGAACTCTAACTGTCCCGGGTTATTGTTGGTGTTGCTTTTGTGTACAAGATGTTCCCTCATTAAATAATTACAAAACAGTTGAGCCTTTTTTAAAACCTGCAAAAGTAAGAGGGGTGAAGATGGAGCAGGAAATCAGCTCAAACAAGCCACTAAGAGTGCCCACCTGCATTGGTTGTTTACTCAATAACTTTCATACATGAGAACAAATTGTACTACATTTTAAAATATAGTACATGTTGGCTTCCTGCATCTGCCCACAGAACTATAGGCATACCTGGGAACTTTAATAACCCCAGAAGCCTGAGATTTTGGGTAGAATGAAAGAGGTGCGTCGAGGTGAACTTGAACCATGGCCAAAATTTCAGTTTTCAGGTGTGTGGTTTGATAAGGAGACTAAGGCTATGTTCACACTAGAGTTGTGTGCAGACGGCAGAGAGGCATTTGGGAAGCGTTTTTACCGCTTCCCAAACGCCTCGGACAATTCTGCACATTGCTGCACATGGTGCTGTTCTAACGGGAGCGCCTCTGGTCGAGTCAGGAGGCGTTGAAGCCTCCTATTCTAGTCTATGGTGCCGCTCCACAAACGCCCAGCCGGCGTTTGCGACGCGGTTGCGTGGCGTTTGCGGAGCGGTAACACCATTCAAACTTCATTATAGGCGTTTGTGGGGCGTTTTTAACGCTCGCCAAACGCCTAGCAACCGCCGCTAAACCGCGCATGCAACGTTTGCGGAGCATTACAAAATGCTCCGCAAACGCCAGACCAACGCTTGCCAAATGCTATAGGGGCGTTTGGCAAGCGTTGGTAAAACAGTCAAGTGTGAACGAGCCCTAAGTTATAATAGAGCCATTAAAAGCAGATCCTACGTGAACAAGAAGCCTATTTTAAGAGCAAAGGTCACTCTCCTTTGGGAAATGGATACTGTAAAATAGGGCTTGACAAATCTGCTTTGAATCTAGGAGCCAGCTTAAAAAAAAAACAAAAAAAAACAAAAAAAACTTAGGAGCCAGTGTGTTTCAGTGTAGCGTGGGTTGCCAGCACCCGGGGCAAGGCAACGTTTGGGCGACAAGCTTCACGCAATGCAATTTGCCATGCAACATTCATGGCAAAACTGCACCATGTCTTAGGCGCCAGTGAAAATAATGCCACCTGAAACTGCGTTTTGCGATCACAGTGATTCTGCAGCAATCCGAAAATGCCCAGGTGTGAATGGAGCCGCCCTGGTGCACGCATATGCAATTCTAGATGCGTTTTCAAACTCAAAGATTTACATAACAGGCTAGTTTTAAATGTCTTCCTATTGAGGTGGTTTCTATGTGCATTGTGTTTTGAGTGACATTACAAAAAGGGTCCTGTGCAAGTTTGTTGCGTTGCATCCCAGATTCGCAAGTGAGTAGAGTGGCATGCGGAGATAAGCGTTCTCTTAGGATTGCTATTGACAGGCATCTTCGCATCAAAGTCTATGGGAGGTGTCTTTGCATCAAAGTCTATGGGAGGCAGTGTGTGAACCCAGGCTCCAGGATGTAATTTCTAGTCGGCATGGCGACCTGGTACTTGGGATTTGTCCAGCCCTGTTGTAAAATTAAGGGAAAAAAAATTGTTGGGAGGAGAAAGGTTAGGAAATATACTCACCTCTGCCCCGGCTTCTGCACTGTAGGAGGCAATATCAAGCTCCTTCTGACAGTCTCGAGGAATGCCGAGTACCCCAAATCTTACTAGAAGATGCTCCAGCACAGCACATTACTGCTGTATGCTACATGCACCATTAATCACTACATAATCTAGTAGTCTCTCAAGATTGCTATGTAGGGCTATGCTAGCCATAGATGGCTGAATAAAAGTGAAGTGATTCTTTTAGCTTTAGGCATTCATTGCAATTATATACCCATTCATGCACTTCAAAAGAAGCTATAAGGAAACATGACTGAATTAATGGGGGTGCCTCGTCAAGACAGTCATTCAACATAGCAAGTGTCAGACGCTGAAGAATACAGTGGTGGCTTTTTTTTTTTTTTATTTGTTTAGTATAGAGTGGTAGATTTGGTAAGGGATAGTATAGAGAAGGTTTTTAACCACTTGCCCTGCAGAGGATTTACCCCCCCTTTCTGACCAGACCATTTTTTGCGATACGGCGCTGTGTTACTTTAGCAGACAATTGCACGGTCATGCAATGCTGCACCCAAATGAACTTTATGTCCTTTTGTCTCATGAATGGAGCTTTCTTTTGGTGGCACTTGATTGCCTGTGCGGTTTTTATTTTTTGTGCTATAAACAAAAATGTCTGACAATTTAAAAAAAAAAAAACCTCAGAATTTTTTACTTTTTGCTATAAAACAACAGCTCAATTTGTGGGGAAAGAAAGGACGTAAATGTAATTTGGGTGCTGCGTTGCATGACCGCGCAATTGTCAGTTAAAGTAACGCAGCATCGGAACGCAAAAAATGGCCTGGTGGGGGGGGGGGGGGGTAAATCTTCAGGAGGGCAAGTGGTTAACAAACTACATGCAATTCAGGTAGGGTTTACATCAACATTAAAGTGATACTAAAGCTTAATTTGTTTTGTTTTTTTTTTAATAACATATACTTACCTGTTCAGTAGTTTTGCACACAGCTGACCAGATCCTCTTCTCTTCGGGTACCCTGCCAGCGCTCTGGCTCCTCCCCCTCGAACAGTGCCCCCAGGGAATGTTTGCCCTAGGGGAACGACTATGTGCTCACTCCCGAGCCGCTGTTCTATGCATCCATAAGACACAAAGAGCCATGGCTCAGCCCCACCCCCTGCTCTCTCCTCATTGGTTCACTGGCTGTACTTGACAGCAGTGGCAGCCAATAAGGGAGAGTCCCCATACAGCCGAGGCTTTTGTGAACATTACTTGATTTGAGGGGGTTCAGGTAAAGTTTGGGGGGGGGGGGCCCTGCGCTCAGAAGGATGTTTACCTTCATGCATAGAATGCATGAAGGTAAAATAACCTTGAGCCTCAACAACCACTTTAAGAGCCGAAACACAATTATGCAATCAGGTGCATTGCAGTAACATATGCATTACCGCAACGCACCCCATGTGGTACATTTTGGGTTGTACCTCTTAACAGGAATCTTACCTAATCAAAGCCATCCTTAGCCACTGAAATAATTAATGTATGCTTATTATTACTTTTTGTCTGTGCAGAGAATATTGAGGGTGTTTCCAATGTACTCACACTCAGCTGAAAGTAATAATGAGAATGATAAATTTCAGTAGAAGATGAGAAAGTCACATCTTTCCTCTTAGAGGTTTCCTGTCCTCTCACTGACTTGCACAAGCCTTCCACGTAGCTCTGTAGGGTTTAACTCTTTCATTCAGGTTTGGTGAGAGGCAAACAGGCAATCTCTATAGGGAATATTCCTTAAACTGGCCATGCACATGCTAAACAAGAGAATTCCATAGCTTACCCAAATCCATGCTAAAAAGCATGGACGGACGGATCTCCCACTGTCAGCTGTTGGAAGCCGGAAACCACAGTTGTCAGAATACCAGGACAGTGAATGCAGTCGATTGGCTGCAGTCACTGTTCAGCACATATATACCAGGGCCCCACTTTTCTTTCTCTTCTCTGTGTAGCGTGTCTGGGATGGACCAGAACGATGTTCTGTGACAGAACTAACCAAATAGAATTGCTCTGATCGATCCTGGACGCGCTGCACAGAGAAGATAGAAAAGAATTTGGATTTCAAATACCTAGACTGCTACACGGGCTGCGTGGGCACTGACAGCTCAGCACCCACAGAGGTTAAGTTTAGTGGGGACCAGGGTTGTATGGTGTTAATTTACCTTTTCATTTTTTTCTGAAAAAGGTGTACACTTTAACAACTTCCCTACCATGAACAACATCCCTTGTGAAAGCATGATCCATGACAGGTCCTCTTTATGGAAAGATCTTGGGTCTATGAGACCCCAAATCTCTCCTTTAGCCTCCAATACAGCTGATCAGTCACAGACCGGTCTGACTGTCTGCTTACCTGGCCACATAAACAAAGAGCTAGAACCAGAAGTGATCCAGGGTCACAGAGATAGAGGAACGACTTCCGTTCCTCTGTGTTCAGCCACTTGAATCACTTCTGCTGATGAAGGAACCCCCAACTGCACTTTCTGATACTGGCATGATGGCATGATACTTTCTGATGATGGCATCATACTAATAAAACCACTTGAACCAGAGGATGTCATATGACATTCTAAGGGTTGGAAGTGGTTCAAGCATGCTGGCTTACAATGGGTTAACGCCAGGAAAGTGTATGTCACCCCATTGACTTACCTCTTATTTACAATTTTACACAACTATAGTACAACTATTAGATTCTCCTGGTGCTCTAACGGGAAAGATACAGCTGCTGTGTAACGGAGACCCAAAGGTCAAGCGATGGAAATCCCAAAAGGTCCGGCGATGGAAGTCCAAGTGGTGCCATACATCTTGCTGGATGTAACCCACTTTAAGCCAGCACAATTTAACTAGTGATTTAGAGTTCTCCAAAAAATATAATCTGTAAAGAGGAATTTCAGGTATGATTATTTTAGGTCTCCACCCCTCCTCTACAACTTGTCCAATCAGAGGACGCTTTACATTCATTCATAACATGCAAAACATTCTTTGAATGGTGCCTGTGCAATGTGCCGACCTCCTGTGTTCACAGTGCAGCTGCTAAGCGTTGGACCTGGAAGCAAGTAGAGATGACTGGAGTAGCAATGTCTACTGCAGGTATTTCCAGCTTTCAGGGTGCTATATACATTATTATACAGGATTTATATACATAGTTACATTGGTCCAAGCTGCCCCAATGTAACTATGTACAGAATATACATACCTAGAATTCTTCTTTAATGGCCCTGTAATCTATTTTTCATGAAATAATTTCTTACGGTGCTTTTTTTTTGCATCCTTGTAATGTTCTCCATGAGCTCCCAAACCTCCCCCCCCCCTCACTTATGTTTGTTTGGAACAAGCTGTACACAACAGGCCGTGTCTGATCACAGTGGAATTTGGAGTGAAGTGAAAAAGGCATTTGGAGGAGGCTGAGAGCAATAGAAAGCTCTTTTTCTAAGTTAAGAAAACATGCTTGAATAGATTTTTTTTTTTTTTTAACCAGTGTAATGACTCTAAGGCCACGTTCACACTAGCCTTGTTAGCAAGTGGCAGACAGGCGTTTGGGAAACAGTAAAAATGCTTTCCAAACACCTGGGAAAATGCTGCATATTGCAGCACATGGTGCCGTTCAAACAAGAGCATTCGCATCGCGTTGCGTCAAAACTGACACCTCTGGTCGAATCAGGAGGAGTTGAAGCCTCCTATTCAAGTCTATTCAAGTTGCAACGCGGTTGAGGGGCATTTGCGGAGCGTTAACACCATTCAAACTTCATTATAGGCGTTTGTGGGGCGTTTTTAGCGCTTGGCAAACGCCTATCAACCACCGCTAAACCGCCCATGCGGCATTTGCGGAGCGTTAAAAACGCTTCGCAAACGCCAGACCGACACCTGTCAAACGCTATAGGGGCGTTTGGCAAGAGTTGGAAAAATAGTCAAGTGTGAACGAGCCCTTAGGCTGGCCATACATTATACAATTTTCTTGAGAATTTTGCTTTAGATTTACCAAAAACCATATAATATGAGGTCAGACCTAAACAACACTTTCAATTGTATCCAATTAGACAGGCCCTTGCACTGCATAGTTGAAGGTAAATCTAAAGGAAATTTGGCAGAAATTGGACAGAAAATTGTATAGTGTATGGCCAGCCTAACTCCTGGAGTTCTTCATTAACATTTCTAGATGTCCCCTTTAACATAGCAAATCTTTACTTTCAGTTTAGCCTAGGCTCAAATGATGCAATACCATTTCAATACATGATTCAGGGTGATTTTAAGGGGCATTTGCAGTGTGAATTAATGCGGTTCCAATGTGATTCTGATGCAATTTAGATACATCTTTGTTTTCTGTGCTGGTGAGGAGAGCAAATACTAGCGGAGAAAACATGTTTGAATTCATTTGACAATAAGACAGATAAGCAAATAAAACGTTCACCAATCTCGCACACGACCCTTTTTAAAATCCTATCGCAGTCGCACTGCACGTACGTGAACAGGTTCCATAGAAACTCATGTTATTTCACTTCTCATGTGGTTTAATGAGATCTGAACCACATTAGAAAATGCATCAATGTGAACCAGGGCTAAATGCCTAGTTCACCTTTGTAAAAATGTCATAAATGTACCCACAATAATAATAATAAAGGCCATTTAATAAAGGTTTGCATTGCAGCCTGCAGAGTATTGCACCCACAATTAGTGCTCCTGCAGACTCATCTCCCAATATAGAGGTAAGAACCCTAACCTGTTATGGGTCTGGAGGAAGAACTCCATTGATTACAAACTATGATGACGTTTGGTGAGATCGATGAGTTCCACTACCATGGTGGAAGGTGTGACTTGTAGTCTTCTATTCACTGATCCCTGTGCGGGTGGAGCTACATGCAACCGAACCAAAAGTCAAAACAGAAAAAGATGTACCAGCTCTGTATGACATGAATTTCCCCCAGCCCCAGGGGCGGACTGACAACTCATGGGGCCCCCGGGCAATAGGGGTCATGTGGCCCGTGTCCTTGCCCAAATGCAAAAAAGCCTATGAAAAAAAAAAAGGTACCAGGGGCATCTCATGGGGCCCCCTACTGACCCCGGGCAGTGCCCAAGTTTCCAAATGGTCAGTCCACCCCTGCCCAGCCCCCACACACATCACTGAAATGGGGGTTATACTGTATAATAAAGCTCCATGCACACTAGCATTTTATAAGTTGTGAGAAGCTATTATGAGCATATATATTCTGCTCCTAGAAGCTAGTAGTGTTACCCTCTGTGTCCATGTACACAATTTTATGCTAGAAGCACCTTTCAAGCTTCAGCACTTATGCAGGCCATAGGTTGAATAGGTTATCGGCTGAATTTTCGTCCACATGAAAAATCGGCCAATATTCATTCTGTTAGTGGGGCCAGCCCGTCGGCTGTTTTTCGCGGATCTTCTCATTTATTTTTATCGGTCATGCTGGAAAATCCACGAAAAATGGCCGTTTTTTGTGGACATTGGTGGCAGCATTGGCAACGGCACCGACTGATTTTTTCATTTATCAGCCGTCTATGGCCTGCCTTAGGAGCAAAAAAAAAAAAAAAAAAAAATTATTGTTGTAGATTTTTTAGGAACGTTTTCCCGGCAGAAAAAAAAAATGCTGAAAGCTTCCAACCCTCAGTTCACATCTGCCGCTGCGGGACCCGCAGAAATACCTGCAGTCACACCACCTGCACAGGGGAATGGGGACCTGTGGGCAGGTGCCATTAATTCTAATGGCATGCCACCCACACTGGAAATTGCAACCGTACTGGGAACTGAGGTTCCCGTGCGGGTTGCGATTTCCCAAGTACTGCAGGGACTTCTTCCCTGCATGTCCGGGGGCACGGGAGTCCATTCAAATGGGCGCGTGCCCGCGCAAATTGCGGACTTCACATATGTGAACCGTTGATTAATGCCACTAAAAGGTTCCTAAAAGCTCCAGATTTTGTTTTCTTTACGTACTGTAAAAACGCTAATGCTCCTATATCGTTACTACAAGCCGGCACAAAAACACTATTATCAGTCATTTTCATCCAGCGTTTTTTTCAAGCTCATAAAAAAAAAAAAAAAAAAAAAAAAAAAAAACCACTAGTGTGCATGGAGCCAAAACTGGAAGGTTCAAAATCTGGTGCCGCTCTGCAAAGAAACCAGTCAGCTTCCAATATTTATTGTCAAAGCTCAATTGAACCAGCTGGAAGTAAGAAGCTGATTGGTTATTAAGCAAAGCTGCACCAGTTTTTGCACACTCCAGTTTTAGTAAATCCCCCCCAGAGCATCAGAAGAAAAAGTGACTAGCATTATAGGCTGCGTTCACCCTGAGCAGAGCGATGTTCAGTCCATTTCAGGCATCTTTGTGAGTGTATATGAGCGTTTTAGAAGAGTATTACAAGCTTTTACATGTGTAGTCAAACTAATGGAAAATGCTAGTGGGAGGACAGTATTTTATACAGGTTAAAAATGTCTGGACTATGCCTGGGGAAAAAAAAAAAAAAATGATCGAATATGCCAGATTTGAACATTTGTAGGCATCTATAGTTCCAAAAACACCAAAATCTGCCTCAAAAATAGCTCACGTGCCTTCAGCAGCTTGGGACCCCGTTCACACTTGAGCGTTTTTCAGCTCGACGCTCAGAGATGCCCAACAAGTCAAATCCCATTATTTCCTATTGCCCTGTTCACACTTGCATTGTCACCTGTAGCAAAACGCCTGTCAGATCTGAGCGTTTTGTCCCCCATAGACTTAAATGGAAAATGCCTGAACAGTGGGAATAAGCGCTTTTCAAGCTTTTATTTTTTTCAGGCGGTTTCAGCTCAAACAGCAGCTATTTCTATTGGCTACAGCAAAAATGTCTAAGGCTCCATTCACACTAAGCTTGAGGGTTTTTCAGGCGTCTTTGAGCAGATTTGCAAATATTATAGGCGTTTTTCATTTAGGCATTTTTTTGCCGTGGCCAATAGAAATAGCTGCTGTTTGAACGGAACGTCTGAAAAATAAAATGCTCATTCCCATTGTTCAGGCGTTTCCCATTCAAGTCTATGGGGACAAAATGCTCAGATCTGCCTGAAAAGAAGCACAAGTACTTTTCTGAGCAAGAGGCGTTTTGCTACAGGCGACAGAGCAGAGGCCATTGGAAATAATGGGATTTTACCTGTTGAGCGTTTTTCAGCTTCAAGCTGAAAAACACTCACGTGCGAATGGGGTCTGAATGTAAACCACCTGAAAAAACACCTACAACATTTGTAAATCTGCTCGAAAAAACTCCTGAAAATGCTTAATGTGGCAGGTGTGTTGCTACAGGTGACAGAATGCTCAAATGTGAACAGGGGCTATTGGAAATAATGGGATGTTACTTGTTGAGTGTTTTTAAGCATTGAGCTTCAAGCAGAAAAACGTGAACGGGGTCTTAGACATCAAACTCTAGGCGCCTGAGCGCTCATGTGTGAACAGTCACCATTGTAACACATGGGATTGTGGATGGTGAGCATTTTGGAGCTTCAGGAGTGAATGGGGCCTAGGGTCAGACAGAACAAGCAATGTTACCTAATGCCAGGTCACATATGTTATTTCCAGGGACAGGCTGATCAAAGACACCCACTACCAAGGACATTATTAGCCACAAATATCAGCAGGAGGAGAGAATACAGTAGCTGGGACCATCTGTGAGCAATATGGCCACCCTCAGGAACACTGGTACCTTCTTCCCCTCCCCCCAGCCCTCCATTTCCCTCACTTGCCTTTCATATTCAGCATCAAGGAGCAGCCAGAAGGAGCAGTGCACACCTCTCCACACAAGCTGCCTGAGGGGGTGTGTCTCTTCTGCCAGATCCTGATTGGTGGAGCCCTGTGGAGTGAGGTGGGTCCCATAGAAAGCCTGTTCCAACACAAGGAAAGCTGAGCCTCATAATGGTGCTGAGAGGGATTGTGAGGGGGACAAACTATTGATAGGTGCCCAACAAGATGAATAGTCAGGACCCCCACATACATCAGATACATTGGCCCCTTCAAAGAATTTACACCCAGGCACCCTCAATAAAGGCTCATTTACAACCGTAGCACTGCCTTAGTGCACGCGCATGTTATGCCGCCTGTTAATGCACATTAGCTGAGGCAGGACTACCTAACACGCCAAAACACACCAATAAGGGGCATGTAGCATTCCTGTCAGTGTGTTGCCACTTGTTGCACTGTGCCGCAATGTACATCCATAGGCAAGGTGCGTTGGGGTGCTATTAATTTGCGCCAATGCATGTAGTATGCGTTACCATAACACAATCATGTGACTGGTCTGCAGAAAGCTTTTCTAATGCAATAGTGCACCTAAGGGCTCGTTCACACTTGAATTTATTTCTAAATCTTGCCAAACGCCCCTATAGCGTTTGACAAGCGATAGACAGGCATTTGTGAAACGTTATTAACGCTCCTCAAACGCTCCCAAAACGCCCTATCAGCGTTAAAACCGCACCACAAACTCCTATAATGAAGTTTAAGTGGTATTAACGCTCCGCAAACGCCTCACAACTACAGTGTTTGTGGAGCGGCACCATAGACTTGAATGGGAGGCTCCAACTCCTCCTGACTTGACCAGAGGCGTCAGTTTTGCCGCGACGCTAACGCTTCCATGTGAACAGCACTGTGTGCTGCCATGTGCAGAATTTTCAGAGGCCTTTGAGAAGCATAAACGCCTGTCTGACACCTGCTGACAAAGCTAGTGTGAACGTAGCCTTAAAGCAACACTGTCAATTTAATTAGAACATTATGAGACAGATCCTCCTGTAAATAGGAGGCTATAGTGATGTAAAATCCAGGTAAAGAAACCACATCGCTCAGCAGGGACCAGGAATCTGACACTACCAGAAGTGTATCGGCTGCAGATTTTACAAGCCAGCTCCTTATGCCTAGTACACATGATGAGAATATCGGACAAAAAACAAACATGATAATCTGATCGTTAGTACACAGCTTTAGGTCTCTTTCACACGGGCGTTCCATTGTCCGTTTCTCATCTGTCCGTTTACGGATGAAGAACAGACACCTATGTATTTCTATGGACTAGCGGATGTAAATGGATGATCATCTGTTTGCATCCATTAATGTCAGTATCCAATAATTGCTTCCCAACCGCGCTATAGCCGAAAGATGGCTACAGCGTGGTTTTCTAGTTCATGAACGTCCTCCCAGAATGCGCCCCCTCAGCTGTGTCCAATGACACAGCAGATCACAATGTAAATGCAGATGCCGGTTATCGGCTGCACTTTCCTCACGCTGTCACTGATGAGGAAAGTACTGTCAATAACCAGAAAATGTGACAGGAGATCTGCACTAATAATCAGGGCACTGATGATCAGTGCCGCCCAGCAGTGTCATCCATCAGTGCCACCCAGCAGTGCCGCCCATCAGTGCCCATCAGTGTTGCCCATCAGTGCTGCCCAGCAGTGCCACCCATCAGTGCCCAGCAGGGCCACCCATCAGTACCCAAATTTTATAATAGAAACAAAGAAAAACTTTTTTTTTTTTCAAATATTTTGCTCTTTTTTCATTTACAGTGCAAAAAATAAAACACCCAGTGGCGATTAAATACCACCAAAAGAAAGCTCTATTTGTGTGAAAAAAATGATAAAAATTTCATATGAGTACAATGTTGCATGACTGCCCAATTGTCATTCAAAGTTCAACAGCGCTGAAAATTGACCTGGGCACAAAGGGGGGTAATGAAGATTTTTTTTTTTTTTTTTTACACTGATTGCTTTTACACCCATAAAGGCTGTAAAATCAATAATTTCTCCTTCTCTGGCTGCGTTCTTGCAGCCATTGCGAAATACTGTGAAAGCTGTGATTGGTCATAGCTTGTCACATGGTACAAGGCTGTTGTGAATAGCCTTGTACCATGTGACCTCTGTGGTCATTCACAGATTTCACACGTAGTAAGCAATGATGTCACAAGTGACATCTTGCTTACTACTCTGCATGTAATCACTGATTGGCCGATAGGTCCCGTAAGGCGATCGGTGTTCCACTGTGTCCGGAGGAGCGTGCACAGTCCAAAGTGCCGGGCTCCGTTTATGAACGGCAATCCGCCCTGGACTGCCATCGTCCGTCCGTTTATATACAGCGGCCAGACGGCAAGTGGTTAAAGTCCAGAATTTACACAGCCTCTCTGTGTACACAGTGTTACACTGTTTCCAGAGCTAGGTATAATCTGAGACCTGAGTGAAGGGAAGGAACACACATCCGCTATGCAATCTCCTAGGGAAACATGCACAGCTGAGTCTGTCACAATCACAGGTTGTGTGTCTGTGCTCCCTTCCCTGTCTACCTCCATTGCTGGAATGAGCACAGCCTGTCAGAAATTACTGCAGATAGCAGTAGAACTAGACTGCAGACAGAAATCACAGTGCTTTGTATTGAGGCAAGTACACATTATAAAAGGTTATGCTTTGTACATTTTTAATGTCAAAGGTTTATAGCCACTTTAATTCACCCTCAGAAGGTATTGTTTGATATATAGTGCATTCGAATGTGCCACACTAATACAATGTGCCTACAGTGCCTTTACCCACTTCAAGACTTTCACCCCCTTCCTGCCCAGGACATTTTTCAGTGCTGTCACACTTTGAAATGACAATTACTCAGTTTTGCAACACTATACCCAAATAAATGTTTTAGCATTTTTTGAGACATAAAGAACTTTCTTTGGTGGTATTTATGAATGAACTGTATAGCAAAAAATAAAAAAACACAGTAGTTAACAAAATATTCAGACCCCCTTTACTTTTTAAATTTTGTTGTGTGGCAGCCTGATATTACAGTTGTTTAAATTCATCCTTTGTCTCATTAATCTACACTCAGTACCCATATAATAACAAAGTGAAAACAGAATAGTAAAAAATGTGTGCCAATTTATGAAAAAAGAAAAACTGAAATATGAGATTGGCATAAGTATTCAGACCCTTTACAAATTTAGCTCATGTGCCTCCCATTTCTCTAGATCAGGGGTGTCCAAACTTTTTTCAAAGAGGGCCAGATTGGATGAAGTGAACATGGTGGAGGGCCGAACATTTTTCCAAACATTCTTTGAACCATTACAATTAAATGCAAATAAATTATTTTATGCCAAGTTACCGTATTTTTCGCCGTATAAGACGCACCTGACCATAAGACGCACCTAGGTTTTAGAGGCAGAAAACAGGAAAAAAAAAATTCTGAACTAATGGACTGCAGACACAGTACAGGAGATGACCAGAGACTGCGGACAGCACAGGGATGACCAGAGACTGCGGACAGCACAGGGATGACCAGAGACTGCGGACAGCACAGGGGTGACCAGAGACTGCGGACAGCACAGGAATGACCAGAGACTGCGGACAGCACAGGGATGACCAGAGACTGCGGACAGCACAGGGATGACCAGAGACTGCGGACAGTACAGATGACTGCTGACCTTTGGGGAGGTGGGGAGCGGGTACCTGAATTTGACAGGTACCCGCTCTTACTTCCGCAGTTGTTCTTTGATCTTACCTGTTCCTCGATCCAGCCGCGCGCTGTCTTCCCGGCTTCTGTAATGGCGCTCGGCATGACAGCCAGGTGCCCAGTGCACATGAGCGAGAAGCACTTGCGCTTTGTGATTGGTCCGGCGGCTTCTGGGATCTGTCATGTGTCCCAGGTACCGCCTTACCATTCACAAAAAGCACCGCTTCTTGCACATGCGCACTTGGCACCCGGCTGTCATGCCCAGCGCCCACACTACAGAAGCCGGGAAGACAGCGCGCCGCTGGATAGAGGAACAGGTAAGGTCCCGCTGCAGAGCTGAGCGGCCGGCCCGGTATTCTGACACGGCCGCGGTGGAAATACCGGACCGGCCGCTCCATATTCGCTCCATAAGACACACTGACACACTGACATGGAGGGCCGTATTAAACCGACCCTCGGGCCGTAAATGGCCCGCGGGCCGGACTTTGGACATGCCTGCTCTAGCTGTTTCTACACCTTGATTGGAGTCTACCTGTGGTAGATTAAATTGATCACACATGATTTGAAAGGGCACACACCTTTCTATATACCTCTCAGATCTGGGGAAAGCTTATGCAGGCCATAGACGGTTCGTTTATCGGCCGATTTTTCGTCCGAAAAACAAAACATTGTTCTGTAAACCGATGTTGCCACCAATGATTGAAAACATCGTCCGTTTTTCACGAATTTTCCAGCATGACCGATAAACGAATTGAGGAGGAACTGCGAAAATCAGCCAATGCCATTGCCCCAATAACAGTGCGAAAATCGGCCGATTATTTTTTCGAACGACAAATCGGCCAATAAACGAACCGTCTATGGCCTGCATTAGGCATTATACAATGTTCTTGAGAATTTTCCTTTAGATTTATCAAAAACCATATAATGAGGTCAAGCCTAAACAACACTTTCAATTGTATCCAATTAGGCAGGTCCTTGCACTACACAGTTGAAGGTAAATCTAAAGAAAGCTGGGCAGAAAATTGTAAGAAAATTATATAGTGTATGGCCAGCTTTAACGGATAAGTTCACCTTTTAACAAAAAATAATAAATGCCCTTTTTTGCAGGTAGTTCATTGAGAACTACTAGTTGAAAGCCGTAAAGCCTGTCAGAACTTGTGGTGTTCTCATTTACAGAATACTGTGAATCAGTGATGCGACTGGGCAGGTCCGTTCGTAACATGTTACATAGTTACATAGTTAGTCTGGCTGAAAAAAGACAAAAGTCCATCCAGTTCAACTATAAAAAAAAAAAGTTATAATCCTACACCAACAGTTGATCCAGAGGAAGGCAAAAAACCCAGCAAAGCATGATCCAATTTGCTCCTACAGGGGAAAAGATTCCTTTCTGATCCCCTAAGAGGCAATCAAATATTCCCTGGATCAAATGTTATAACCAGTTATATTCTGTGTATCCAAGAAAGAATCCAGGCCTTTTTTAAAGCAATCCACTGAGCTGGCCAGAACCAGCTCTTGAGGGAGTCTATTCCACATTTTCACAGTTCTTACTGTGAAGAAACCTCTCCGTATTTGGAGATTAAATTTCTTTTCCTCCAGACATAAAGAGTGCCCCCTTGTCTTCTGTGAAGATCTCAGCGTAAATAACTCTACACCGAGTTCACTATATGAACTACTGATGTATTTATACATGGAGATCATATCCCCCTTAATCACCTCTTCTCAAGAGAGAATCATTTCAGTTCCTCTAATCTTTCCTCACAGGTGAGCTCCCCCATGCCTCATATCAGTTTTGTTGCTCTTCTCTGTACTTTCTCCAGTTCCCCAATGTTCTTTTTATGAATTGGTGCCCAAAACTGAACTGCATATTCCATATTAGGTCTTACTACTATTGATTTGTACATGGGTAAAATGATATCTCTCTCTCTGGACTCTATACCTCTTTTAATACAAGAGAGGATTTTGCTTGCTTCAGAAACCGCAGCTTGTCTTTACATGCCATTATTAGGCTTGTGATCTACCAGAACCCTCAGATCCTTCTTCACCATTGACTCCCCCACCCTGAATATGGGTGTAACATATAACATGTTACAAAAGGTTAACTTATCCTTTAAAAAGATAATAATTCTGGTGCACTGAAGGTTCACAAGAGCACAGTGGCCTCCATAATTCTCAAATGAAAGACATTTGGTACAACAAGGACTCTTCCAAGCGCTGATCGCCCGGCCAAACTGAACAATCGGGGAAGAAATGCCTTAGTAAGAGAGGCGACCACGAACCCAATGACTGACTCTGACTGACCTCCACAGATCCTGTGTGGAGTGGAGATAAAGTTCTAGAAGAACAGCCATGTAGCCCTCCGCTGTTCTTGGCTTTATGGCAGAGTGACAAAACTGAAGTCCCTCCTTAGTGCAAAACACATGAAAGACCGCTTGGCGTTTGCAAAAATGCTTCTGCAAATGCCAAGCGGGCTTTCATGCATTTTGTGTTCAGGCCTTGTACCCGCACAGATCTCAAATTGGGATCAGTATTTGTGTCTGGCAGCCATTGTGTTCCAACAGACACGACTTAAACTGCCTGCACGGGAATGAACAGAACACCTGGCATCCCCGCATAGGTAAACACGGCCCTTGCACAGGGTATGCATTGATACACCCTTGAATAGGTCCTTATGATGACACTGGGACTGGTGTGGTGGCTTTGCTGTCCCTGCATTGCAACACAGACACATTGCGCGTGGTTGAAGTGCAGTAGTTCAACATTTAGCAGGTTAAAATTGTTTAATATGGTTTAAAGTACAAGTGTGAATTAGTGCTTAAAATGGTATTAAACGTAATTTTGTATATTTTTTTTATAAGCAAACATGTCATTCTTACCTGCTCTGTGCAGTAGTTTTACACAGAGCTGCCCTGATCCTCCTCATCTCAGGTCCCCTGCCGGTGCTCCTGGCCCCTTTCTTCTGCTGAGTGCCCCCAAAGCAAACAGCTTCTAGCTGATGGGAAGTTGGAAGTGAGACCATAGATGGGACATGTGATCACACTCAAGAGTGGGACCCTGTGACAGGACTATGGACTAAACTTTATTAGCCATGTTTTGGAAACAAGCTTATCTAAAGTTATGGACACCACATCCACACCCTTGTACAACACTTATAACAAAAGAGAAAGAAAATGCTACATTTATTCTAGATGTTGCACCAAATATGTTCCAAAAGAAAGTGTTAAAGAACTGTAAGTCCCAGCTACTATTTTGGAGCCCTCTGGAGTGGGCCTGGAATCACAGTGTGTGAGGCCTCATGAAGTGTGGTAGCTCCCCTCTTTGTCTTTGGGTGGAAAATGGTCAAGTACTCAATGTGATGAGACCTGTTGGAGAGACTCAGCACTCAATGCTGTATGTCTCAAATGTCTTTGTACAGTAGTCAATGTGGCAAGTGTACAGGACGTTATCCTAATGTCTGTGTGGCCCGGAGAAGTAGTTTGGCTTCCAGCCATGAGAGGGTGATCAACCCTGCTCTGTGATACTAAGCCTTCACTTTTTACAGGTTCAGTCAGCTCTAGTCTCTAGAAGAATTCAGCTATCATCTCCTCCCAGCACCAGTAATCTACAAGTCTCCTTCACCAAGTAAAGACACCCAGCACATGCAATAGTACCTCCACCAACGAATGAGATCTGTCTGTCAGATTTTAACTGCTTCTACGCCGACCTATAGCAGAAATACTGCTAAAGGGCGGCATGGGTGCACAAAATTATATATATACTGTATATATATGTGATTTTGTAGTTCTGGGTGGGGGGGGGGGCGCGTGCGTCCTACCCGCACCGCCATTCATAACCTCGGCTGTCAATCACCGGGTCCTGGCCAGTGATTCCCCGCCAGCACCCGGCGATCACCGAGTATTACCAATGGGGGAGAGACCTGTATGTAAACAATACAGATCTCTCCCCTGTCAACTCATAGCATAGCACTGTGCTTACAGTGAAGCACGCACACAACCCACATAGTAAAACAGCACACAGTTAACCCTTTGATCGCCCCACATGTTAACCCTTTTCTGTCCAGTGCCATTAGTACAGTGTCTGCTTTATATTTGCACTGATGACTGTATTGGTGTCACTGGGGGTGTTAGTAACACCAAGTCAGTTCCCCCCAGTGTCAGAATGCCCGTCGCAGTCCCGCTATAAGTCACTGATCACAGCCATTACTAGTAAGAAAAAAAAATTGCAGTATATATACCGCCATTTGTAAACACTATAACTTTCATGTAAACCAATTAATTTACACGTACTGAGATTTTTATTTAGCAAAGATGTATAGCAGAATACATTTTGGCCTAAATTCATGACGAAATTTGATTTTTAAAATTTTCTCACTGGACATGTTAAATAGCAAAAAGTCAAAAATATGAGTCTTTTTTTTTTTTATAACGCAAAAAATAAAAAATGCACAGGCAATCAAGTACCACCGAAACAAAAGGTCTACTTGTGGGAAAAAAAGGAAGTAAATTTTATTTGGGTGCAGCGTTGCATAACCACGCAATTGTCAGTTAAAGTAATGCAGCGCCGCAGCGCAAAAAATAGTCTGTCAGGAAGGGGGGTAAATCCTATTTCTAAATAAATAGAAACCTTTTCTAATGTATTTTCTGCCCAAGGCACACCAATGTGCTTGTCTCTCACTTACCTAGTCCATGGCAGCTTTGAATCTGCACCACTCTGTTCAAATATGTAAAAAATGTATTCTGAGTCCTGACTTCCTGTAGCATCATGTGGCATGCAGGAAACTTCATATCCCATCATGTACTGCCTTACTGCATCATCGAATAGGGCGTGTTTTACCACTCTGGACAACACCTCCCTCATTACTGTACCACCTCTTTTTTTTCCACTCATTTTCCTACTTCTTCCTTTAAGATGGCCATACATTGTGCATTCTGATCACCTTTAGATCTACCATTAGCTAGGTAGTGCAAGAGCCTGTCCTATTTAGATTGCTCAGGTGGATCCTCCTATTACGGGTTTGGAGTGGGTTAGCTGCACTTTCCTATGGAATTATATTGTGTCCCGCTTGTTTGGTATGCTTTCTGAAATGCACGAAATCTCTTGTATGGTGCATCTGTGGTGCGCATTCAGAAAGCGCACCAAACATGCCACCCACAATATAACTCTATGGGAAAGCGCAGCTAACCTGCTCCAAACAAACAATTAAAGTGCTACTCAACCCAGGACCCTGTATTCACTATATCTGGTCTCCCACAATACACATAAAATGGAAATGCAATTATTTTAGTAAATATAAACTGCTAAATACCTTTTCTCATCAGCAGTTACAGCAGTCTTGTGATGTTTATCAATGTCCAGCAGACCACTGGTTAAAACTTGTCATTTTGCTCTAGGAGGATGCAGAACCCCTGACCTCTGTCTGGACAGCGTTGATTGGCCCTGTGCTGATCACATGCACTCTCCCAAGGAAAAAAAAAACCCTCTCTAGCAATACACACCAAACTGAGCATGTGCAGAGTGACTCCACACGCTATGACTTATCAGGAGATAAGAGGGGGACACTGGATGAAGGGGAGGATCAGATAAGTCAGGATCAAACAGCATTTTTGCACAATGGAGAGGATTAACCCCTTAGGTTCCACTGTGAGTATACAAGCATGCTTAACTGCATAAACAGACTGATTTTACTGTTGTGGGATTAGTAACACTTTAGCATATATATTGCAGTGCAAACCAACAAAAAATTGACATACTGCAACACACTGTAATGTGACAATAAACTCAATACTGACTGTATCTCACTGTAATTAAACCAGTGTAACTATGCCAACAGATACACTTAGTCTTGGTTCACACTACTGTGACCTGTCCAGGCGACTTAAGCACTACTTTGAAGCAACTCTGAAGCGACTTTCAGGGAATGCCTGGGTAATCTTCCTGTAATGTCAGATCTAGATCACGTCAGTATAGATGAGGATTCGACTTGGAGGCAACTTCCATTAAAGTCTATGGGCACAAGTCAGACAGCAGTCACCTTGAAGTAGTACAGGAACCTTTTCTAAAGTCGGAACGACTTCAGTAGTGCTAAGACAGCTCTTATTGACTAACATGGGATTTCACATGTCATGTGACTTGGGGTCTCACAAGTCGGATCCCAAGTCGCGGCAGTGAGAACCGAGCCTTACTGAATGTATAATAAATTAAATAGAAGAATAGTGTGTCAAAAAAACTTTCAAAGCATAATATATTTGTCTTTTTCAACCAGGGTGCCCAGGCACTTCTGGGTGCCTTCTGGGTTCCTCAGGGTTGCCTTGGCAAAATGCCTAAAAATTGCCCAAAACCAGCAAGTGGATCAAGCTCACCTATTTGTTATACAAACCACTGTTTTTAATTGTGCGCCATTACAACCTGTGAGGTCCAGTCACTGACATCCTAACAACCAGTGATGAATTTTATTAAAAAGGAAGATGTCAGTCACCCACATCCTTGTTTGTCCCTCTCCATCAGCACTGGGGTCACTTTAGCTGATTGAAGGAGAAGAGAAACATTGGAATACTAGTCAGTACCAGTTTGCAAAGGTGTATTAGATTTGTAGGAATAAATCACCTGTAATGTTGGGTGCCCTTACATGTGTAGATGTTGCTACATTTTGTAAAAAACTATTTGTTTAATTCTTAACATTTTAAAAAGAGGTGCCTCAAGATTGTGCAGTTTTAAAGGATGCCTTGACCGAAAAAAGGTTGAGAAACACTGATATACATCAATGCATGTAGCAAGTCTGTGGAAAGTCCATATATAAACACCCAGTGAACCAGGAGAAATGATTAAATATTGTACTGCATTCAGGAAGCCTTTAAAGGATAAGTTCACCTTTGAGAACATATTACATGTTCCACCTGTTTTTAGGGTGGAACATGTAACAAGTTCCTATAGCCGAAGCTGTGTCCATCGCACCCCCCCCCCCCTCCTTCTGACAGATAGTTCAGGGGGAAGTCTCCTCCTACTATCTGTCAGATTTGAAAACAGAGTGGCCGTGCGAGGCTCGCCCTCGGGCTTTGTGTTTGACATCTTTGCTTTAAAGTTTCATCATCGGAGAGGGTTCCACCACCATTCACTCTCCGCTCTCACCTGGATCTGTGGACCTATCTTGACACATTTTTGTGATTCCTTTAAGACAGCTGTGAGTGTATTGAGGATATGGCACTATGTGTGTCTATATGTATTTCTTTGAGTGTATCAAGTTGAAGATGAAGATTTCAATGTAAGAATTACACATTGAAGGATACTGAAAAAGAAGGAGAGTCTGCATATGATTGTAGGGGACATTCACTATGGATGCTGTGAAAGACTTTTGATTTTGAACTTTCTGGGGAGAAAGTAATTTCCTGGCACCCAGGGATTGGACAAGTATTAGATTGTGCACAAGTAGTGGAAAGCGGTTGTAAAGGAATTTTATAGTTTTTAACTTATGGTTATAATAAAGTGCACCAAGGAAGCAGTGCACAACTTCAAATGCCTAATGGAAATCAATCACAGGTCACTTTAACCACTTCCCATCCGGCCAGTGTATATAAACGGCCGGACGGGAGCAGTGCAGGGGTGGGTGGCCGTTTATAAACGTCCTCCCCACTTCCCTGCTTGTGCATGCTCCCTGGGACACCGATCACTGTACGGGACCTCTGTGTGAGGTCCCGATCATGTGATCACTGATTGGCCAATCAGTGATCACATGAATAGTAGTAAGCAAGATTTCACTTCTGACATCATTGCTTACTATGTGTGAAATATGTGAATAATCACAGAGGTCACATGGTACAAGGCTATTCCCAACAGCCTTGTACCATGTGACAAGCTGTGACCAATTACAGCTCACACAGTATTTCTCAATGGTTGCAAGAATGCAGCCAGAGAGAAGGAGAAATCATTGCATTTACAGCCTTTATGGGTGAAAAAGCAATCAGTGTTAAAAAGAAAAAAAAATCTTCATCACCCCCACAAGTAGTACAGTGTCACTATGGTGACACTGTACTGCTAGGGTGACAGTATGTAAAAAAAAAAACATAAATAATATAAAAAAATAAAATAGAAATGTAAAAAACATTTTTGAAAAATTATAATTTTTGCTTATTAACCACCTCCCATCCGGCTGTTGTATATAAACGGCTGGATGGTGGCACTGCAGGGTCGGGTGGCCGTTTATAAATGGCCTCCCCACACCCTGCTTGTGTGCGCTCCCTGGGAGCGCGCAGCACCGTGATCCGGTGCCCGCTGTGTCCTCCGGACACAGTGAAGACCGATCGTCGGACGGGACCTCTGTGCGAGGTCCCGATCATGTGATCACTGATTGGCCAAACAGTGATCACATGCAAAGTAGTAAGCAAGATGTCACTTGTGACATCATTGCTTACTACGTGTAAAATCTGTGAATGATCACAGAGGTCATATGGTACAAGGCTATTCATAACAGCCTTGTACCATGTGACAAGCTGTGACCAATCACAGCTCACTCAGTAGTTCTCAATGGCTGCAAGAATGCAGACAGAGAGAAAGAGAAATTATTGCTTTTACATCCTATATGGGTGTAAAAGCAATCAGTGTAAAAAAGAAAAAAAAATCTTCATCACCCCCCACAAGTAGTACAGTGTCACTATGGTGACACTGTACTGCTAGGGTGACAGTATGTAAAAAAAAAAAACCATAAATAATAATATAAAAAAATAAAATAAAAATGTAAAAAAAATGTTTAAAAATTATAATTTTTGGTTGTAAACTAATTTGGCTTATTTTTTTTTTACTAAAAAGATAACGGAATAAATTTTGGCCAAGATTTATGATGAAATATTATTTATTTGCAAAATTTTATAAGAAAAACACTTTTTTTCAAAATTTTGGGACTTTTTCATTTACATAGCAAAAAAAATAAAAATCCCAGGGGTGAATAAATACCACCAAAATAAAGACTTATCTGTCTCAAATAAATGGTAAAAAATTCATATGGGTACAGTGTTGCATGACCACGCAATTGTTATTCAAAGTGTGATAGTGCTGAAAGCTGAAAATTGCCATGGACAGGAAGGGGGTAAAAGTGTCCGGACAGGAAGTGGTTAACTAATTTGGGTTTTTTTTTATACTAAAAAGATAGCTGAATACATTTTGGCCAAGATTTATGAAGAAAGAATATTTATTTGCAAAATTTTATAAGAAAAACACTTTTTTTCAAAATTTTTGGACTTTTTCATTTACAGGTGAAACTCGAAAAATTAGAATATTGTGCAAAAGTTCATTTATTTCAGTAATGCAACTTAAAAGGTGAAACTAATATATGAGTTAGACTCATTACATGCAAAGCAAGATAGTTCAAGCCATGATTTGTCATAATTGTGATGATTATGGCTTACAGCTCATGAAAAACCCAAATCCACAATCTCAGAAAATTAGAATATTGTGAAAAGGTGCAATATTCTAGGCTCAAAGTGTCCCACTCTAATCAGCTAATTAAGCCATAACACCTGCAAAGGGTTCCTGAGCCTTTAAATGGTCTCTCAGTCTGGTTCAGTAGGAATCACAATCATGGGAAAGACTGCTGACCTGACAGTTGTGCAGAAAACCATCATTGACACCCTCCATAAGGAGGGAAAGCCTCAAAAGGTAATTGCAAAAGAAGTTGGATGTTCCCAAAGTGCTGTATCAAAGCACATTAATAGAAAAAAAAAAGTGAACTTAGCCTTCAAAGGCTGTCAGTGCCCCATAAAGAAAGAGAAGAGAAACTACGTCTATGTCTGACACCTTTCTCTGGAACAGAAAGTGATTGCAAATCTCTCTCATGGGGATTCACACAGAAATAAATTCATAACAGAAGGGCTAAACCTCTCTCAATCTTTTGGAAAATGTGTCTTTAACGCTACCATTGGCCTTATAGGGGGAATTCCTGTCACTTCCTGTTCAGAAGCACATGTTAGCTAGAAGTGGGTAGATTTTCTTATACCTCCTTATTTGTCTGACACCTGTGGAAGAGACAAGAGTTCAGGAAAACTCTCAGAAAGGGGTACATACAACGATAACAAGTTAACAGATTTTAAACTATCTCAATTATATACAAAACTGTGTTAACAATTGTGTGGTATTTTACTGGTCTGGCCAGTAAAAATGGGATTAGATGCCAGTATTATTACTAGAAGTGTACCATAAGGCATGGAAGCCAACTGTCTCAGATTTACTGGAAGAGTCCCACATCTATGTGCTCTGTCCAGTGATACTTATGTGAGCTACTGAGCATGCACAGTAACTCTAACCCTAGGTTCACACCTAAGCATTTTCTGCAGCGTTTTGCAGAAACGCACTCCATTCCATTTAACATGATTTCCTATGGGACGCGTTTTCATCTGTTGCATTTTTTGGAAAAGGTCAGGTACTTTTTTAAATGCAAAAAGTTGCGGACCTGATTATAGACTTCAGTGGAAACGCTGCAGAAAAGCATGTAGTTTGTTTTTTCTGCATTTTAATTTGCCTAGCAACAAGGAAAATAAAACGCTTCAAAAACACATGTGCAAAAACGCAAACCGCACCGCAAAAAGCACTGCAGAAACGGATCAAACACAAACTGCATAGGTGTGAACGTAGCCTAAGGTGCCATTTACATCTGCGTGTTCGGGGGATGCGCATAGAAATGTGCATTTTTGCGTGCATTCGCAGAAGTGTTAAAAATCTACAACATGCTTGCTTAACCACTTGCCCTCCTGAGAATTTACCCCCCTTCCTGACCAGGCCATTTTTTGCGATACGGCGCTGTGTTACTTTAACTGACAATTGCGCAGTCATGCAACGCTGCACCCAAATGAAATTTACATTCTTTTTTTTTGGTGGTATTTGAACACCTGCGCGTATTTTATTTTTTGCGCTATAAACAAAAAAACTGACAATTTTGAGAAAAAAAAACAATATTTTTTCTATTATAAAATTTTGCAAACAGGTAATTTTTCTCCTTCACTGATGTGCATTGATGAGGCTCCACTGATAGGCAGCATGGATAGGCAGCACTGATGGGCACTGATGAGGTGGCACGGATAGGCAGCACTGATAGGCAGCACTGATAGGTGGCACTGATGAGCTGACACTGATGATGCTGCACTGATATGCAGGAATGATGGGCACTGACTGGCGGCACTGACTGGCGGCACTGACTGGCGGCACTGCTGGGCACTGATGTGTGGCACTTCTGAGCAGCACTGCTGGGGGGCACTGCTGGGCACAGGTGGGTGGCACTGCTAGGCACTGCTTGGCACTTGTGGGTGGCACTGCTTGGCACATGTGGGTGGCACTTCTGGGCAGAGGTGGGTGGCACTGCTAGGCACTGCTTGGCACATGTGGGTGGCACTTCTGGGCAGAGGTGGGTGGCACTGCTGTTTTCTGACAATTGCCGGTTATCGGCAGCCGACAACCAGCAACTGCATTTACCCGGTGATCTGCTGTGTCATTGGACACAGCTGATCAAGTGGTAAAAGGCCTCTGTGGTTGGCCTTTTACCACATCACGTGATCACGTGATCAGTTGTGTCCTTAGGACACAGCAATCACGGAGATTGCTGGGTGCATGCCGCTAGGGGCGTGTGGGAGGCGTGTTCTGGGAGGACTTCATATGATGTCCTCCCAGAACTGGACAACCGCTATGTAGCCGTCATTCGGCTATAACTCGGTCGGCAAGTGGTTAAACATAAAAATAAAATAAATAAAAATAAATATAAGTATATAATGCAGCACTAAATTCAGAAAGTGACAAATGCATATGAGGTGAAGTGCAAAATATTAGCGCTAAAGTGATCACAACATACAGTATATAGTGTATCGTCAAAAGTTGACAAAAAAAATAGTGACTGAAATATCCAATAGTGACAGTGGTGAGTAATTCCAAACAAATTGTAGTGATACACTTATGAATATTGATGAATAAATATGAATGAAATATAAAGATAAATATAAAATTAAGTCCAAGGTGTTCCGTATAATTTCCGTGTACGTGACTTCTGTGATAAGGGTTTGTAGTATGATTGCACTCACCAGAAGCGCAATGATAATGCGCATATAATTATATCCAATTTATCCCAGGTGAAACATCTGGGCCCAGGAAAGGAAAGAAACTCCACTGGCACATTGACAGCATACAGGGAATAACTCCAGACCTCACATACTGGACCCTCACAGCACACAGGGACAGCTCCGCTAGTACCTCTCCACCAAGAATATAAGTTGCCAAAAGAGGATATTCTCCACATCTCCAGGATCCTCCAGTCTTCTAAGTGCACCGCAGCTTCTCACATTGCACGGACGCTCAAAAAATATGCATAACCACGACACACTGATGTGAATGGGTCCTAAAAGGATATTACTGAAGGAAATGCAGTCCTGAGTGGGTGGTTCCTACACAGTTAGGTGTGGGACAGTCCATAGAGTGGACATATTCAGAGCAAGATTTTTCATAAAGTGGGTGGGTACCACCTGGAAATTAGGTATGATCTGGGCAGGACTGCCTGGAAGGAGGGAGTGATGTGTGGGCCATGGGTGGCAGTGGCAGTGTCCTGTGGACTAGGATGAAGATGTTACAAATATGATAAGGCTAGAATTTGGCCCCAGAAAAGAAACCACATTGGCATAACGCCTGGCAAGACCAGAAGGAATGTGAGGGCCCTGCTCATGGAGCTTACAATCTAAAGGAAGGGGGGGAAGCTTAAAGCTAGGTTCACACTGTTGCAATTGCTGTGGCTTGTGTTTCCTATTCATGTGAGCGGAAATGTGGGGGAGAATGTCCCTGACCCTTTTTTTCAAACACAGCTGCATGGAACTCTATAGTGCTTTGGCACCATGCGATTTCTTGCACTAGAAAATTCATTGCATTTTCTGATGTGTAGGGTGCCATTAAGAATTGAGGGCATGCCTGAGTGCCTGCTAAAAAAAACAAGACAATTTACATGCATTCCTTCACCCCCTGTGTGAATTCAGGCTTTAAAACTAGGGGGACTTGCAGAACTTGAGATTTTCCAAATAAGATCAAATGCCATTGACTGCAGCAGGTGCCTATTATTGCCCCCTAAGACAACATAGTTTTGACCTTTATTTCAGCCATTGTATACCAGCACTGCTTCCTCTCACTACCTGTCTGTACCCATACACTTCAGAATCTTCTACATGTCTTTTTTCAGGGGGTAATGACAACAGAAGACCCTGCTTGTGAATAGTGCATCAGTATGATAACTTGTAGTGTGTGACAGATGACAACACACAATAACAATTGTAAAACAGTGAAAGCCCATTGCCACCATATAACAGAAAGTGCCTGAAAAGGGACTTTTATGCCAGGATCACCAGATATTGTACTAATAAAAGCTGCAGATATAAAAGCGTAGAAACATACCTTTAAATTATCTTAAGCTTGCTATATCTTACATGAAATTGTATTGATTGGGTTTACGTTACAAAAATGTGTGCGATACATATGTAGATAGATTAACATTTTCAATACAGCTACTGGGTCGCTTTTTTTTTAATTATATTTCTTTTTTTACAATGCAGTCCTGTGAAACTGCATGTATATTTGTTCTGTGAGAAAGGAAGCATAATCAAAGAGATCATTTTCTCTCCAGGTCGAAATGCCATTCATTCATATCGAATAGTGAATTCAGAAAATACCGCATTAAGACCAATGGATGAAGCTGAGCATCATAAGAAAACTTATTGTGGCCCTTATTCCCAGGGACACAGATAGCAAAATAGCTGACAGGGATTCTAGCTTTCCTCTTGGAAATTTATCTCACTTCGTCTTTAGTAAAACCATAGTCACCATCACAGTAAGGGATGGACAAATGGTCTAACAGAGCTCAGAATAGCATTTAAAACCCTAAGGCTCCATGTAAACTAGCGGGTTTTTTTTTAAATTAAAAACCACGGGATAAAACGCTGGATAAAAATCCCAGGTAATAGTGTTTTAGTAGCGTTCAGTTTTAGTAGTGTTCAGAAGCATTTAGGAGTCTTAGCATTTTTACAGTACATGTAGAGGAAAAAAAAGCTATAAAAAAAGCTGTTAGGGGTGTTTTAGTAGCATTTAGCAGAGTTTAGGAGCATTTAGTATTAAAAATGCTACGAAAACAATTATTTTTCTGCTCTTAGACCCTGAAGCTCAAAAAAATGCTAATTGCCTAAAGTAGTGTGCATGGACACATAGAATAACACTATTTAGCATCTAGAAGCAGAAACAAAATGCTAATAACAGCTTCTAGGAGCCTAAAAACACTAGTGTACTGTACATTGAGCCTAAATGGGTTCTAATCCTTCCTCACTATCTAAAGTTAAATAAATAAATTCGTTTAGACGGTAGACACACAGTAAAGTACATTTTTGATGCATAATCTTAAAATGAGTCATGCAGTTCAATGTAATAGTAAAAATGATTTAAAAAAAGTACAGGTGTTATCTGGATTTCTTTGGGTAACAGCACTTATGGGGGTAGTATCTGGATGGGTGAGACCAGGAAGGGTGTTTTTTTGCATGACTGAATATCATAAAGTTACCAGGCTTTTGGTTCCATGGAACAATTTTTGTGGGTATGCAAAAATTAATCTTAACAGTTCTATCTTCATATCCTTACCAGTTACCTTATTTCATTTTTACTATTACATTGTACTGTATGACTCATTTTAAGATTATGAGTCAGACATCGTACGACAATGTAATAAATGCAGTGGTCACTAGATTTACCTGCATGTCCCTTTTTAAAGGAACTCTAGCTTAGATATTTTTTTCCTGTACATAGTTTTTCTGGGGCTAAGAAATTCTAAGAATAAGAAAGTCTTACTTTACCAGTTGTTAAAAAAAATGCTCAGAAGAATTAAATTACAGGTCCACATTTTCATGTCTAAATACCTGTTTTAACCTTTCCAACAAAAAGTATTAAAATGTGAATAAAAACTCTTCTTAATTCCTTGCATTCCAGCTTAGCTGCCCCTCCCTTGGTAGAAGACCTATTTGTGGGCGCAACTAATGTTAAGCTTTGAGAAAGCTCAGTTCTCATCATCCTCTGTTCAGTACGTGCATGTGTTAGATAGATGGCTTCTGCCAAATTCCCCTGTTCCACCCCCTCTGTCTTTTTCATAGTTACCATTACAATCTCCACCAAACGTTTCATTTTAGGTCCAGGGTCACTCAATATATATTTAAACTCAGATATGCAATGCAAATGTATAGTAAAATGCTTAAATTGCATAATCGGAATGATATGTCCAACTATCCTCCTTCCTTCATATCTGAATATTATGTCCGGCTATCCTTTTCCTTCCTTCATATCTGAATGATATGTCCGGCTATCCTTTTCCTTCCTTCATATCTGAATGATATGTCCAACTATCCTTATCCTTCCTCCATATCTGAATGATATGTCCGGCTATCTTTTTCCTTCCTTCATATCTGAATTATATGTCCGGCTATCCTGTTCCTTTCTAAATAGCATAGACCACAGGTGACACATGATCATATTGGTCGCTAGGATGCAGGAACCCAGGCATCACAGCTTCAGTAGTTGCTATGGTGTGCATGGCTGTCTGCAGCACAACAACCAATGACATTGTGTAGTCCAGCCACCAGTATCCTAGCAACCAATAAGGCTGTGTGGCCCGGCCATCAGCATCCTAGCAACTAATGACCTTTTGCGACCCAGACACCAGCATCCTACCTATCAATAATGTTTTGAAGCCTGGCCAGCAGCATTCTAGCCACCAATGAAGAAACAGAGGGAGGACCAGGGTAACTGACATGCCTCCTCCTGCATTCCTAGTGACAGTGGTCATCTCAGGCAAATATATTGAGCCAGAGACAAGGGCTGCCAATCAAGACTCATTATTTATTTGTTTCCTTGCTAGCTGCTTGGCCCAAAAGTGATGGGGGCATGCGACAACCATGCCGGCTGTGCGTCGTGACCACGTAGAAAGAACAAATTTTACATATACCTTTACCTCTAAGGAACAGAGAAAACAGATGTGACAGTCTGTGTCCTACACCGCCGTCTGCTTCACTTAGCTGCCTGTTCCAGGTTCAGTCAGCCCAGCCCCGATGAAGTGGGCCAATGCGCCCCCTAATGGGATATGTAACAAGATTATCCTGGGGGGCTGCAGGATCATTACACTTCATTCGTTTGGGAAAAAAAAAATCTGAAATCCCCCCCCCCCCCGAAAAAAAAACATACCATTGCGTAGGGTGGCAGAGCCAAGACCTCGGAGTTGATTTGCGGAGTAAAGCTCCACTTTAAGTTGTGCCACAGGCCTGGATATTTCCTGTACAAAATCTGGGAATGGTTCTGTCTCTGGAAACAAATGCAGCTAATGAAATGCTATGTAAATGAAAATAATATATATTGTAAAAATGTTTTTATCTTCATGGAAGAATAAAACATGCTATGAAGAAGCAGACACTATGCTGCTCCTTTATGACCGGATGGCAAAAAAATTATAAAAGTTTCAGACTGACAAGAGGGCACCCCTGCCATGTCTTTATATGTGTACCCCAATTATTATTTGTGTATAAATTTGAGCTGCAAGAGTCAAATCTTTAAGTCAACCATTGTCATTTACATTTATATCTACTGCAGTGGTTAGTCACTTCCTGTTATAAAGCTGTGCAGCTATTTTTACTGAAAGTGAGAAGGATTAGATGATGGCAAAAGTGTACGCGTGATCTTCTGTATAACTAAAGTAAAAAACATGCTGTCAAATGCTACTTAGCCATAGAATATCCTCAAAGGTTTGTGTATACAGTGTCATGCAAATACTATTAAGACACTTGATAAATTCTCATTGCACTGATGAGAATGTGATATTTTTTTTTTAATTTGGAAACTCAGTTATATTATATTAGTACTTCTGTCATGTTGTTTTCATCTTAAAGACATTAAAGTATAACTTAAAGCGGAGTTACAGCTGAAAAAAAAAAAAGTTAGCAGCTACAAAAACTGTAGCTGCTGACTTTTAAAATACAGACACTTACCTGTCCCTCGGGCCAGCGTTGTCTGCACCATCACTGGTTTCACTGGCCGTCTTCTCCCCCTGGCACCGGCATCTTTAGTGTGGACACCCGGCTGTGACAGCTTGTGGCTTCACAGCCGGGTGCCCATTGCACATGTGCAAGAAGCGCTGCACTTTGTGAATGGCCCTGAAGACTATGGGGAGGGAGGACAACTTCTGCTTCTGATCGCCTAGGTGATCGCAGTGGAAGTGGGAGCAGGTACCTGTCAAATTTGGATACCCGCTCCCCAAAGGTGCCAATCCTTAATGGGGAGCGGGGGACAAAGCATTAAAGCGGTAAAGATGGATTCGAAAATTTATTAGCTATTTATTGCTGTCTGTGCCCCCCGTAAAGGAGATTTGCCCTCTCTACAGTATTTGTCCAGTTTACCATTACCATCGAACGTGAAAGTAAAGGAAAACCCCAAATTTTGCGTTGTTCCCAGAAAAGTAATAGAGGGGAAATTTTCCAATGGGGGCACTAGTTCTGGTGAACTAGGGGTCCCCAAGGAAATCCCCCAATTTGCAGGGATTTCCTCTCAATTCCTGTTTTGCTCTTTTCAAATATACTCCATTTTCACACCAAGGTTGGGTCAGGTATTTGTGTAGTGTTAAGGCCACCCATTCGTTTTTAATGGGCAGCCAAGCTACCCCAGCAAGGACAAAACCACACCTGACCCACGGTAGTGCTATGCCATGTACATTGCCCTGGTGCCTAACCTGCAAGCATTTGGTCCTAATTGTACAGCCTATGTAGACAGTCTGTTTTCTTTACCTAGGTATACTTACCTAGGTCAATATGGATACAATTTTGCTTATAGGCAACTGGTTTATAGAAGTGAAATGCTAACGCAACAAATGTGCCGCAATCGTGCAAACAAAATCGCATGTGTGCCGTGCAGAAAACTAGAGTCAATGCATCAGCATGACAGCCAGGTAACTAGTATCCTCAACAGAAGAGGTCTGCAATAGCAGTCTACATTAAACTCTCATGACAGGTGCACATTAGATAACTTTGTAGGACACAATTGGTAACAGTTTTGTTTTGCAGGGTAAGTATGTAACAGCATTACATGCTGTTGATAAAGATATTGGCCTTTTTTTCCATAGATATTTGTTCCAGATTGTTGAGGTTATTTTGATAGATACTGAACTGTGATGTATTTTCAATGGGACTGTTATTAAAGGATAAGTTCACCTTTTGACAAAAAATAATAAATGCACATTGTTTTTGCAGGTAAAAAATGTGAATTTATTATTTTTTGTTGCAGGAGCCTGTAAAGCATTGCACCAGTGATTAGCACATCACTGGGGCCAGGTAGGTCTCCTGCAGACCCGTCAGTATATGTGCTTGCCCATACATGATGTACGGGGAAGCAGATATACTAGCAGGAAGAATCATTTAACTACCAAGGCGCTCCACACTGCTGTGGTAGTTCATTAAGAACTACAAGCTGAACAAAACTCTGTGAATGAATGATGCGGCCGTGTGGGCGGAGCCCCGCATGGTCGTGCTGTTTTTAAAAAGTGATAGCTTGTATGGGGAACTTCTCCCTGTACTGGTGTCACAGGGAGGTGGGGGGGATTGGGCAGCGGCTGCAGCATTGGGAACATGTTCCACTCTAAAAACAGGTGGAATATGTAACATGTTCCCAAAGGTTAACTTATTATTTAAGGCTTTCCCCAGGCCACATACTGAAAACAAGTGGTGTAGCGCTTAAATAACAGATAGCACAATGCAAATAATGGATATAGAGATAATAATAATAAGTGACACTGTGTGCTCAAAACAAGGTCACAACAGACCTACTGAGTGTCTAACGTTATGTGAACCCAATCCCATTAATGGATCAAAGTATATGTGCCCCTCAGTCCCCACAGATGAGACTCAACCTGTATAAACGTGAATCCCTGTAGAGGGATAGGTACTCATCATATACACAAATACACACACGTATATCATAGTCCAGTGAAAGTGAGCAAGACAGTGTAGACACAGCTGGGGTGCTTCAATCTTCAGGATCATGCAAGAGCAATTGTGACACACCAATAGGTGCTCCTCAAAAAACAAATGGCTGCAGTGGCCTCTCACCTCAACTGAGCGACCCCACGGGGCCACAGAGCCTTATGGATCTCTCCTTGATCCTTCAAGTATAGAAACTCCTGGTGGTCTAATGTCTTGGCTGGACCGGACCTTTACACAGATAATGTCTTCACTAGGAACCTCCAGGATAGTGGGCGGGCAGGCAGGCACAGCAATACTCAGATAAAGCTCAAATCAGCAGGTCTAGTTGACTATAAAGTTCTGGAAAGGAGCTCCACACCGTCTCTGGGACTCCTCCAACATACACTGCAGAGATGGCTTCAATCTGTGATGCTGCAGAGTCAATGACCCGCTCTACCAAGGCACTGAGCTGGCTACATTTACTTTTTATTACTGAGCAACTCAAACATTACTTTGGCCTTGTGTTCGGGATCTTTGTTTTACTCAATCCATTCCCACATTTAAACAAAATTGTCAGACTTTCCAATTTAACCATTTTCCCACCTCCCTATAGCAGATAGACTGCTACAGGGCAGCAGGGGTGAGCAAAATCACATATATATATACATGATTTAGCATTTCTGGGTAGGGGGCGCGTGCAGCCTTGGCTGTCAATCATCAGGTCCCGGCCAGTGATTTCTCGCTGGCACCTCGTGATCGACCGACGGAGGGAGAGAACTGTATGTAAACAATACAGTTCTCTCCCATGTCAAATCCTGCACACTGCTTTGCATGGCTCTACATAGCAGAGCCATACAAAACAGTGTGTTTACAGTGGACACACTAACACAGTCCACAGTAAAAGAGCAAACAGCACACAGTTAACCCTTTCATCGCCCCACATGTTAACCCCTTCCTGTCCAGTTAGTACAGTGTCAGTGCTTTTTATTAGCACTGATCACTGTATTGGTGTCACTGGGGATGTCAGTGACACCAAGTCAGGTCCCCCCAGTGTCAGAATGTCTGCTGCAGTCCTGCAGTCCCACAGTCCCGCTATAAGTTGCTGATCGCCACCATTACTAGTAAAAATAAATAAAGAAGACTGGTAACGAAAAGAGTTGTTTGGAGCCAGAGCATGTGACATCATCGTGCACTGGAATGTGGTGGCCATCTTAATTGTTGGAAACAAGTCGTATTTTGGATATGGTGACATGCTATTTTAACTATTATATGATGTACGTGTATTACTGTATTTGAAGCATTAAAAATGTGAAAATTTCTGCACTATGAGGATTTCCTTTTTCTTTTAAACTGGATTATCCTCTACGAGGATAATACTTACTTAGGTCTATCCATAGGTTTTATATTGAATACTAAGACCCTTAAGGATTGCATACAAGTCCATTGTTTGCTTCCAGGAAGCACACCGCGCATATTGACCTTTCTTTTTATGTCAATCGCCTGCATAGACTATTTATAAATAAAGCTGTTGATAAAAAAAAACCCACCTCTGCCCCTGGTAGGTGCTTGTAATGCTGCAAGGATGCATGGCCTATTTTCATTAGATTTTGAGCACCTAGCTATCCCAGGAGGCAGCAGTTAGCACCTTAACTTCACCTGCTCCTCCAGGAAGTGATGGAAGCTGGGACAGACCTACTTTTGTTTAGCAACAGCTTTATGTTTAAATTGCCTTTGCAGGCAATTTGACTTTGGCGGTGGCGGGGATTTCATTAGAGCAGACCTATTTTCATGAAAGGTCTACCCCCATAATATAAGTACCCAAGCAAAGACCTTTAAGCCAGTGTTACCAGATTTTATTGTCATGAAAATATTCTTTCCAATATACATTTCCGTGTGATATTATCATGTTCCACATAATAGTCTAATCCAAAAGTTGTACAAACTAGGAGTTAGCCATTGAGTAGTTCAGTGGATATGCAGCTGGCTAAAGGATACAGTAGATACCAGAGTGTGGTTGTAAATGGTGTTCACTTGGAACAGAGACCAGTCACTAGTGGTGTACCACAAGGCTCTGTACTAGGTCCTGCTCTATTTAATCTACAGTATCTCACAGAAGAGAGTACACATCTTTTCATGTGACAACACTGAAGAAATAACACTTTGCTACAATGTAAAGTAGTGAGTGTACAGCTTGTATAACAGTGTAAATTTGCTGTCTCCTCAAAATAACTCAACACACAGCCATTAATGTCTAAACTGCTGGCAACAAAAGTGAGTACACCCCTAAGTGAAAATGTCCAAATAGGGCCCAATTAGCCATTTTCCCTCCCCGGTGTCATGTGACTCATTAGTGTTACAAGGTCTCAGGTGTGAATGGGGAGCAGGTGTGTTAAATTTGGTGTTATCGCTATCACGTATCTGGTGATGGAGGCCAATGGAGAGAGGGCTTCCCTTGCAGCTAAGTTCCAGACTCCCCTGGATATGGGACAGCAGGATTCAGGCCCAAAGTAGCACAGGTCGCCTGTAGGAGTGCTGGTCAGAGGTACACCCAGGAGCACAGCTGATGCACTGGAATGGAGTCTGCAGACAGGTGGTGCCTGTGAGAGGTATACAAGCCTTCAGGGAAACAGAAGACCGCAGAATAGTCGGTTCAAGCCAAGGTCAAGTGCCAGGTGGAGATTGGAGCAGACATATTCAGTAGAGTAGCCGGGGTCATACACAGAGGAGCGGGAGAGAATATCCGTTAGCCAAGCCAGGGTCAGGTCAGGAGTCAGGCAGAGAAAACAGGTCCAAGAGCAAGCCAGGCCGGTAACAGGAAATCACTATAGCAAGGAACACAGGTACTGGGGAGCCAGAGATCAACCAGCAACTTGAGGGAGTGATGAGCCTCCTTATAAAAATGGCGCCAAACTGAGCCAATGCGTGCACAACTATGCTCCAGTGCGCATGCGTGTTCCAGCTCGCGCCCATGCGCCAATGATCATGGATCTTCGCCAACATGCACTTCTGAGACCATGCAGGGTACTAGCAGGAGTGCCAGGTCTCCTAGAACTTCTGCTGTGGACAGAACCCTGACAATCGCTCTCATTCTGTCATACTGGTCACTGGAAGTTCAACATGGCACCTCATGGCAAAGAACTCTCTGAGTATCTGAAAAAAAGAATTGTTGCTCTACATAAAGATGGCCTAGGCTATAAGAAGATTGCCAAGACCCTGAAACTGAGCAGCAGCACAGTGGCCAAGACCATACAGCGGTTTAACAGGACAGGTTCCACTCAGAACAGGCCTCGCCATGGTCGACCAAAGAGGTTGAGTGTACCTGCTCAGCGTCATATCCAGAGGTTGTCTTTGGGAAATAGACATATGTGTGCTGCCAACATTGCTGCAGAGGTTGAAGGGGTGGGGGGGTCAGCCTGTCAGTGCTCAGACCATACACCACACACTGCATCAAATTGGTCTGCATGGCTGTCATCCCTGAAGAAAGCCTCTTCTAAAGTTGATGCACAAGAATGCCCACAAACAGTTTGCTGAAGACAAGCAGACTAAGAACATGGATTACTGGAACCATGTCTTGTGGTCTGATGAGACCAAGATAAACTTATTTGGTTCAGAGGGTGTCAAGCATGTGTGGTGGCAACCAGGTGAGGACTACAAAGACAAGTATGTCTTGCCTACAGTCAAGCATGGCGGTGGGAGTGTCATGGTCTGGGGCTGCATGAGTGCTGCCAGCACTGGGTAGCTACAGTTCCTTAAGGGAACCATGAATGCCAACATGTACTGTGGCATTCTGAAGCAGAGCATGATCCCCTCCCTTCAGATACTGGGCCGCAGGGCAGTATTCTAACATGATAACGACCCCAAACACACCTCCAAGACAGCCACTGCCTTGAAGTTGAGGGTAAAGATGATGGACTGGCTAAGCGTGTCTCCAGACCTAAACCCTATTGAGCATCTGTGGGGAGTACAAGGTCTCTAACATCCACCAGCTCCGTGATGTTGTCATGGAGGAGTGGAAGAGGACTCCAGTGGCAACCTGTGAAGCTCTGGTGAACTCCATGCCCAAGAGGGTTAAGGCAGTGCTGGAAAATAATGGTGGTCACACAAAATATTGACACTTCTGTGAGATACTGTATATGTAATTGATATAACTAAAGGTTTGTTGCGTGAGGTATGTCTTTTTGCTTGTGACACAAGAGTGTGCAATAGGGTTGATATCCCTGGAGGTGTTTGTAACATGGAACATGATTTGGCATTGCTTGCAAGATTGGTCAAAAAAGTGGAAATTGCAGAACAATGTTTGTAAATGTAAAATAATGCACCTAGGGAAAAAGAATCCCTTGAGAGAGTACAATATTGGGGGTACAATGTTGGCCAGCACTACAGAGGAAAAGGAATTGGGGGTACTTATTTCAGATAATTGCAAAATGAGCAAACAGTGTGGCCATGCAGTGGGGAAAGCAATCAAATTCTAGGATGAATCACTATGGGGGGGTCACCAGTATGAGGAAGGAGGTCCTGATTCCCCTATATAAATCTTTAGTTAGACCTCATTTAGAATATTGTGTCCAGTTCTGGAGACCTCACAAAAAGATATTGATAAAACAGAATGAGTCCAGAGACAGGTAACAAAAATGGTGAAAGGTCTGGGGATAAAATATACCAAGAGCAACATCAGAAACTTATCATGTGCAGTCTGGAGGAAAGAAGTGAAAGGGGAGACATGATTAAAACCTTTATATACATCAAGAGGGTGAATAAGATTCAGGAGCGCAGTATTTTCAACACGAAACTAAAAACAAGAACACGGGGACATGACCTTAAACTAACTGGAGGAAAGTTAAAAGCTAATCTCAGAAAGTGCAATTTTACTGAAAGAGGAGTTTATGCTTTAAATAAACTTACAGCAGACTCAGTCAACAGTTAGTAGCTTCAAATATGCTTGAGACAAGCATATATCTATACTCAGACAAAAAAGTAAACAAAAAAAAAACAAAAACACAAAAATAAAAAACACAATCAAAAGCAAACCCTCCCCAAAAAAAACACACACAAAAAAAAAGGGCAGACTAGATGGACCACTCAGTCTTTTTCTGCTGTCACCTTTCTATGTTTCTATGTTCTATGTTAAAGCTTATATGAGATTTTATTGGCTGGGTTTACATCTACTTTATAAAACTAAGTTTGAGATCTTTGAATTTCAATGCAGGGATCCATGTACTTATGTGCCCTGCCCAGGGCCACCATTAGAAATCAAGATGCCCTGTACAGCCTACCTGACAGGGCCCCCTTCAACTGACAGAGCAAGGGCCTGAACCTGTACCCCCTAGCCTACAGGCAGTCCTAGCTGGTATAAATCCCCTCTCTGCTATAGGCAAGATAGTTATTTCTGCCTAGCTTTTCAGGAGTAAGGACCTAGTTCCCTGCTGGGACCTGTGGTTCCATAGCTTTTTTCCTTTTTTCTTCTGGAATTCCTGTGGAGACCTTCAATCAACATCTGGGCTGGGTGATGAGCTGCATAATCTAGATTCAGTGGTCACCCCAGTCTGGCCAATGAGTGCACTTATCTATACGCTGGGTCAGCTACTACAGCCCCATCATGGACCGGGGTGGCCAATGAGTTAAACATCTCATGGGGACACATATGACTGGGCACCGGAGTCCATGTCACAGTGTTACCCTGGCTGACAGCCTGCACGCTCCTCTAGATTGGTAAGTAGATGCCCCCTGAGTTGGGCCAACTTTTCCTGGCATCCCTGGGTGGGAGACAGACTGTCTCAGTTGTCCCTGCTTGTTTCAACAAGGTGCAGGTCCCTTCCGGGGTTCGGGAGGCCACATTACAGCTGCCATGTGTTATGCTGTGGACAGTGATCCAGTGGTCATATTGAAGTGGACAGGAAGGGTGGACATTGATTCTCATCGACACTAATGCTGTATTTAAGCCAAGCTAAAGAAAGTTAAGAAGTCAAATCCACATCCAAAATATGATGCCAGAATATTGACACTGATGCTGTTTGTGAAAATTGTACTGTCCTGTAACACCCTATACAGCATAAAATGATCACCTAAGAATTTAATTTAAAACATTGATATTTTTCCTTGTCATCCTCGAAGTTGCATTAAAAAGGACCCTCTCCCAACTGTTTTTGCTTTCTTAAATGCCCCTTCATGGCAGTGTCCAGCTCCCCATGCCTGTTTTTTCAATAACTAGCCTATTAACTTTGAAAATGTTGAAATTTAAAACAACATATAGAAAGAAACTGGTGCTACTACCCATTAGTCCATCAACAGAGCTCACGGGTGCTTGATTTTCAGTTACTCGTCTGAAAGTACTAATCCATATAGATGATCCACACAACCGATGTTGCTTCTGAAATCTTGGCTTTATTCAGAAAACCACAGTGTACAGTATACAAAGTACAATTAATTGATGTGTTTCAGACTACAGGGCTTTAATCATAACATGTTATAATTAAAGCCATGTAGGCTAAAACATGTCAAGTAATTGTATTTTGTGTACTGTATACTGTGGTTCTCTGAATAAAGTCAAGATTTCAGAAACAACACCAGTTGTGTGGATCATCTATGTGGAACAGAATTTAGTATCAAGATTAGCCCTTCCATAGACTTCAGTGGGATTCACAGGTACATTTGGCTTTTGCAGAACACCTATGAATCAAAATCCTCTAAAGAGCATGGAACCACTGAGGGCTACAGGATGCCTGAATTCACCAGAGTTGGAATTCTGCCATAATAGACTTTATCCTGTGCAGGCACACTGGGGCTCCTGCAAGCCGTAGTTAGGGATTAGAGATGTTCGGAAAAGACTCATCTGTAATGTCTAAGTTATTTTAAGTAAAGCTTCTGAAACTTTGTCCTTGCCTGGTCTGAAGTTTCTAAAGGGATGAAAAGAAAGTGACTGGCACATTTCTCACTTAGTCTACAACATGGCTCAGTGAAAGCACATTGGGGTATGAAGTCAGTACCGTAGGAGTTAATACAATGTGAAGACAAAAGTCTTTACCAAGGGTGATGAAGGTTCAGCAAGCAGCCTGTCGTGAAGAGCATACATTTGATAGGTGGGATAGCCTCTTGCAGGAAGAGTTGTTGTCGGCACTATCTCTGTGAGCAGGTCCGTCTCCCATAGCAACGGGAGCAGACTGACACCACAGAGGTCCTCAGTCTCTGCACAGATACAGCAGAGGAAGAGTTAAGTGAGTGCATGCATGGAGTCTGTGCTAGGCACACGGCGGGATTCCATGCCGTTACTGGGAGTGGGGTAGTAGAGATTTTCTGGAGAGGTGGTACATTGATGCAGGGCTACAGACAGTTACCAGAAATTCACTTTATTTGTTCAAGTGTATATGGTGTACGACACAAGGTAAAGGTACCTCATGTGTAAAGGTAGTGACTCAAGGTGCCTTGAGTCAAGGTGCCTAGCATAGCCCGAAGAACCCACCCCAGGGTAGGCCTCCTTTGTGACCCACACTTGGCACTCAACAAAGAGAGGAACATAGAGGCAGTACTCAGGGCCATGGATAAGGGGGTACCACTAGCCCTCCTGTATGGGGCCCAGGCCAGCAGGGGGGCCCAGGCAGCTGGGTGGATCTGATGTGGGCAGGGAGGGTGATAGGTACAGCCGGGGGGGGGGAGGCTGGTCAATTACTGGAACTGATCCCCTGTATGGCTCTCTCTGCAGCCGCTGGTTTCTTCTCTTTTCCTTCCTGCTGGCTTTCAGATAATGCAGAGAGAGCCATACAGGGGATTGGTTTCAGTAATTGCCCACCCCCCGCAGCACCCATCTCCCTCCCTATGCACCATACATTTCCCCCTGCTGTCCAGGCAACCACTGTGTGCCCCCACCCCCACAGTACAGCTGGGTTCTCTCCTCTCCTGCCCACTGTCAGCTGCAAACACATAATAGGACCCTTCAAGATAGAAAGTGAAGGAAGGGTCTGGTAAATATGTCACATTTACCAGCTTCTTCTTTTCCTGAATGAGCACACTGAATGATCGGTACCAACGACTCACTGTGTTCATTCATAACTGAAGCATTGCAAACTGTGTCTTTTTCGGGGGGGATGTCAGGTTGGCTGTATGGGCCCCGTGGTTTCTAACAGCAGCCCTGGCGGTACCACCCACCTACTACTCAACAAGCTTACAAGCTGTTGTACCACTTTCATATAAATATTATTAATATTATTATACAGTATTTATATAGCGCCAAAGGGTTTGCTCAGTGCTGTACAAAGGCAGGGGGACAAGACAGGAGACAAGACAGAGACAGTGCAATACACGAGGGGTTCGAGGGCTCTGCTCTTTCGAGCTTACAATCTAGGATATATTTGTATTTATTTCTCAGTCATCCAACATTTAGGATAGGTTCACGCTTTTTTTGCTGCAGTGCACTGTGGTAACATTGAATGGCACCCCAATGTACTGAGTCAATGCACCTCCAACGAACATGTGTTGCAACACATGGTAATGCACTACCAAGTATTGTGATGTGCCATGTTTCCAAAAATCTGGGGGGATGGGCGTTTTAGATGGACTAACAGATTTAGATAAACTGACAAATGTGAGCCAAACTCCAGCACACACTGCAGTTACACAAGCAGTTACAGCAACTGTTTTTTTTCTTTTGGAATAAAGGTTTTACATGAATAGATAAAAGCTGGTCATTGTAATCACCCCTGTCATTGGTAAATGGTTTGTCTCAACACCAATTGCTACAATTAAAAGAGAGCTTGTTCTGTTGAAAAACAACAGGCTTACTGGCTAGATCACCAGGTGAAAATAAAGGAAAGAAAGCCAAAAAATAAAACAAATGCAGGCACCACCTCTAAGAATTTGTAAGCTGCAATATTATAAATGTTTGCTTTAACATATAGCAGTGTTTTATGCTAACACTGGCAAAGTAAAGGGTTGCTTTAAGTTGTTTAAGTTTGGTAAAAATCTGAATCAAAGACATTATTACAAGTTTTAACACTGCAAAGTGTGGAAAAGTCAGGGAATGAATACATATGCAAAGTACTATATTTTTTGCAAGATCATTTGAGATTAGTCTCAGCACGTATAAATGACACACTGAAAAGTAATCTTGTCTTTCCGATTATCTAAGGGCTTATTTGGGCCTCTCTAAATGCTACACTAACCAACACAGGAAGTTACAAAGTCTGTACTGCAAAGGCACACAGTAGAACAATGATTACACTAATATTTTAATTGTTATTAATCTAAGAAAAAAAGGCATTACTCATATCAATTGTTAAAGTGATCCTTACTTACATAAATACTAATAACACATATCAATCAATATCACCACAGTGTCAAATCAAATTTGAAAGTGTCCATAAAGAAAAAGTCCATATATTAATTCCACAAAGAATTAACTATCCACACCATGTGTCCAAAAAAACGGGTAATCCACTTGTGCGAATATCCACTGCATGCAGTGAGAGTAATAACTCACCAGATAAGGAATGTTAGAAGGCAAATCATATTCAACTATAGCAAAATGACCGAATTGACCAAAATCTTCACAGTCTTCTACACAGTAGACTTTTGCAATCAGGATGAGACAGCAACCACTCAAAATAGAGATATGTTCTATAGTGTAGCAAGTTTATTAAAATAGAGAAGAATATAAAAAGTAATGCACTCACATATATTTGGGTGTCAAACGGCATCCTTAGAAGGCAGAAAGAGATGCTCTGCACCGCCGCTTACGCAACCTGAGTCGGCGTGCGTTCCACGACTTGGATCTGTCACCAGAAGTGGTGCACGGAAGGACCAAAAGTGACGACAAACGTCTGGGCCTCAATGCATTTCGCAAATCGCGTCATCAGGAATCTCAGCCTCGGCCATCTTTGGAAATCTTTTATAGCCATCCACCCCAACAAACAAAAGGAGTTTCATTTACATAATAACCAAAGAAATCGATAGCAGTAAGACATGGCAGACTAGCATTGGATTCCCCCATTGTTTCACATAAGATTAATACCATCATGATAAAAACTATAAAATCTTAAAATAATTAGAACAAAATGACCGAATTGACCAAAATCTTCACAGTCTTCTACACAGTAGACTTTTGCAATCAGGATGAGACAGCAACCACTCAAAAAAGAGAGATGTTCTATAGTGTAGCAAGTTTATTAAAATAGAGACGAATATAAAAAGTAATGCACTGACATATTTCGGTGCCAAATGGCACCCTCAGAAGGCAGAAAGAGATGCTGTGCACCACCGCTTACGCAACCTGAGTTGGCGTGCCTTCCACGACTCGGATCCGTCACCAGAAGTGACACACAGAAGGACCAAAAGTGATGAAAAATGGCTGGGCCTCAATGCATTTCACAAATCACTTCATCAGGAAGCTCAGCCTTGGCCATCATTGGAAATCTTTGATAGCCATCCACCCCAACAAATGGGAGGAGTTTATTTTACATAATACCCAATTAAATCAATAGCAGTAAGATGTGGCAAACTAGCATCGGGTTCCCCCATTGTTTTGCATAACATTAACACCATCATGTTACAATTTATCAAAGGGACTTAGATGAATGGACACCTGTAATGCTGCCATCTAGAGAGCAATAGACATACTACCTTCTAAACAAAATATACAAACAATAAGGAGGGCCTAAATTAACCAATTCAATACCGGGCAATTTTACACCTTCCTGCCCAGGCCATTTTTCAGGTTTCAGTGCTCTCACACTTTGAATGCCAATTGCGTGGTCATACAACACTGTACCCAAACTAAAATTTTATAATTTTCTTCACACAACTAGAGCTTTCTTTTGGTGGTATTTAATCATCACTGGGGTTTTTATTTTTTGCTAAATAACAAAAAACAACCGAAAATTTTGAAAAAAAAACACGTTTTTCTTTGTTTCTGTTATAAAAGTTTGCAAATAAATAATTGTTCTTCCTAAATTTAGGCCGAGATGTATTCTGCTACATGTCTTTGGTGAAAATAACCCAAATTAGGATGTATTTTTTGGTTTGTAGGAAGGTTATAGAGTTCACAAACTATGGTATAGATCTGAATATTGATCAATCCTGAAGTACTGACAGCCAATCTAATTTCTTGAGGTCCAAGAATGTCAGAATAGTACAGATATCCCCCAAATGACCCCTTTTTGCAAAGAAGACAGTCCGACGTACTTAATAAGAGGCATGGCAAATTTCTTGAAGTTGTATTTTTTTTGTCATAATTTTTCGGAAAATGAAAAAATAAAAAAAATTATTTTCACTATTTTTTTTTTACATACTGTCACCAGTGCAGTACAGCATCATCATATAACTGGCATGGCGGTGATCAGGGACACTGACTGGTGACAGTGTGAAAAAAAATATATATTTTTTTAATTTTTGTTTTATTTTTTTTATTATTTTACATTTTTTATTAAATTTTTTTCATATTTCACTATGTACAAAGTAGTACAATGTTACCATAGTAACATTGTACTACTTTGGGGAAGTGATCAGTATATTTTTTTTTTTTACACAATTTGCTTATAGCAAAGAATTACTTTGCTATAAGCAAGCATTTATCTGAATGACATTGATTCATTCAGGGTTTTTTTTTTTTTTTGTGCTTAGCTGTGATTTGGCCACAGCTAATCACATGACATGTGCATGTGATTAGCTTTGACCATTCACAGCTAGACACTAGTATACAATGGATGGCATGAATGAAGCCATCCATTGTATACAACTTTCATGTGACCTGCTGTGATTGGCGCCGCTGCCTGGCTCTGCAAGCTCGCGAACTGCGCATGTGCAGGAGGACGCCATATGGCAGCCTCCCGGAAAGCTAGTACATTTTTCAGGATGACATACGGCTATTGGCCGGGCGTCAAATGGTTAAATAATTCAACTAAAACCAGTTGAAAAAACAATTCAGATCAATATCAATGTTCAAGCCTGATTGGGAAAGGGTATTAAGTGCAAAAATCCATCTAGTTTCCTTCTGAGACACTTGTGTTCGCATATCACTACCTCTGCAATGCTTAGAAATATTATATATACCACAAAAAGTCAGTACAGTAAGGTCTTTATTATGTGCTATCCTAAAGTGATTGGAAATGCTATGCTATTTAAAACCTTTCTTTATATTCTTTATATGTTCATTAATTCTTTTTGACAAACATCTTGTGGTCCTCCCCACATACTTCAAACCACAATAGATATGTGACAAATCTAGTGTTGCAAATTATACATTTATCAATTCTACATTCTTTATCTTCAGATGTGTAAAACACTTCTGTTTTTCTATTTTTATTCTGAGTGGTTTTGCATGAAATACACCTAACACATTCAAAAAAGCCTACTCTTTCCAAAAATGTTGTTTCTCTTGGGGGAGGATCTAAAACATTCTTAGCAATCATAGTTCTAAGCCCTGGAGCTTTCTTGTATATGAAGGATGGTTTGATTGGGAGAATAGTTCTTAAAGTACTATCTTTAAGCAAGATGGGACAGAATTTTTAATACTCTTTTCAACCAGCCTATATTGCAGGTTGAACCCTGTAATGAAAGCTAATTTAGCATTCCTACTGTTGTTAAATCAAGGTCTACCCTGAAGAAGTTCTTCTCTCTTCACCTTACCAACGTCTTCTCTCACTTTTAATAATTCCTTCTTTTTATACCCCTTCTCCTGGAATCTTAGTATCAACATGTCAGTTTGGAATATGAAGTCAGCATACTCATTATAAATCCATTTAATACGGACAAACTGGCCTGTGGGTATAGCCCTAATCCACCTAGAGTGATGACAGCTATGGGTAGAAATTTACCCATTTTTTATCAACCTCCTTTAAAAAAGTACGAGTTTTATATATTTCAAAGTCAAGAAACTGTACTTTTTCATTACTCCATTTTCCTGTCAACTTGATATCATATGGATTGTCATTAAGATAGGAGAGGAAATTTAACAAACAAATACAATATCATCAATACATTTGTAATATAAATTTAATTGTGGCCAAGATTTAGAAAAAATTTCTTCCTCCTCCCATTTGTTTAAAAAAATATTTGCCACACTCAGGGCATCTCTTGCCCCCATGGCTACGCCTTTATGTTGATTATAATGTTCTCCCTGATGCCAAAAGTAATTATTTGACATTGTGGTGCTAAGCCCTTCAACCAAAAACTTAGTCTGTGATCTTTTAAGATCAGCAAACTTATTGATATATTAATTTTGTATGGATTTGTTCTAATTATTTTAAGATTTTATAGTTTTTATCATGATGGTATTAATCTTATGTGAAACAATGGGGGAATCCAATGCTAGTCTGCCATGTCTTACTGCTATCGATTTCTTTGGTTATTATGTAAATGAAACTCCTTTTGTTTGTTGGGGTGGATGGCTATAAAAGATTTCCAAAGATGGCCGAGGCTGAGATTCCTGATGACGCGATTTGCGAAATGCATTGAGGCCCAGACGTTTGTCGTCACTTTTGGTCCTTCCATGCACCACTTCTGGTGACAGATCCAAGTCGTGGAACGCACGCCGACTCAGGTTGTGTGAACAGCTGTGCAGAGCATCTCTTTCTGCCTTCTAAGGATGCCGTTTGACACCCAAATATATGTGAGTGCATTACTTTTTATATTCTTCTCTATTTTAATAAACTTGCTACACTATAGAACATATCTCTATTTTGAGTGGTTGCTGTCTCATCCTGATTGCAAAAGTCTACTGTGTAGAAGACTGTGAAGATTTTGGTCAATTCGGTCATTTTGATATAGTTGAATATGATTTGCCTTCTAACATTCCTTATCTGGTGAGTTATTACTCTCACTGCATGCAGTGGATATTCGCACAAGTGGATTACCCGTTTTTTTGGACACATGGTGTGGATAGTTAATTCTTTGTGGAATTAATATATGGACTATTTCTTTATGGACACTTTCAAATTTGATTTGACACTGTGATGATATTGATTGATATGTGTTATTAGTATTTATGTAAGTAAGGATCACTTTATCAATTGATATGAGTAGCATCTTTTTTTCTCAGATTAATGTTTATTACTTTCAAAGGCAGCTTCTCCTTATTTATAAGGTAAAACTGGAGGTGGTGCCCCCATTCTTCTGTTGGATTTTAATTGTTATATTCAGTGTAAAATAGTTAAACCATTATTTGCATATGGTTTTGCAAAAATTGAATTTTTACTACAAAGGTCAGGTTTTTATTGCTGTGACCCTGCTGGGAAGTGTTCGGACACGTGCACCTGCGCAAGATGTTGTATTTGGAGTAGAGGCTGTATCCGTACCAAGTTGACAGCAATGGGATTGCCTGTGCAGGTACGGTTATGTATGCCCTATGTGAACGAAGCCTTAAGGCCCATTCATACCACTCTGGTCCATTGTGGTGCATTAAAAAAGGATTACATCATGCATTAACCTCCCTGACGGTATTCCCGAGTGTAGCTCGGGGTAAAGTTTCAGTACCACAAGCGGTAACCCCCAGCTACACTCGGGCTTACCATGCCCGAGTGTAGCTTCTCCGGGATCTGTTCTTCTCTTACCTTGTCTTGCGCTCCCGCGATGTCCCTCCTGCAGTGTCCCCTGTAATGTCCTCCGGCGGATGCCGGCATCTTCTTCTGGGTTCCGTCCCCTGCAATGTCAGGACGTACGGGGACGGAACTGGCGGGAAATTTAAAAATGACAAAAAGTTATATTCACTAAATTCACTAAAATAACATAGTAAAACATTACTGTATCAAACCATTTCACATACATTTTGTCCCTAGTGCTTTGTCCTGTGCTCTGCCTGCATTTTTACTGTTCTTTCTGCCTGGAAACTGAGAAAAGTCCATGGCATCCAAAAAGCATCCCTTTAGGTCAAAATTGGTTTTAGACCAGCTAGAGAACAGCGATAGTAAATTAGAACCACTTGCAGAATTGAGTGATAATGATTTGTGGGGAAATTCGTCATCAGACACTGAAAACGATTTTTTGATTTTGCTCAGTGATGTGCGAACTTGGCGCTATATTTCAAAATTCAGTGTTTTTGGTTTGATTATATTATTGAATTAAATTTATTATTATTATATTATAATTTTTTATGATTATTTATTAAAATATAATTTATGATTTTGTGTTTCAAAATTTAACATACCCGGGATGTTTACTAGACTCTTGTTCGGACAGATTTCAGTGAGTTATTCCGAAAAATTACAGGCCTACAATAAAAAAATACATATTTCCATGCAAAAGAATGTACCGCTTTGAGCACAGAAATATGGACATAATCAGACCGCTAGGAAGGTTAATGTGTGTTGCATTAGAGCAGCCCAATAATTTGAATGGGTTACTAAGGCACCACAGCTGCATATGTACTATTGTTTTCAATGCATCACAGTATCACACCTGCTGCAATGCCAGTGTGTTAGGGCGACACCATTAAGAATTAACCAGTGAAATGAATGGACAGCCATAAAGCACAAGTTCATTTTTTCACAAAAAAATGAAAATGTGAACTTCATATCTTCCAGCCACTTTCCAGATCCTGCTACACAAAGTGTCTGTCATACCCCGTGCTGCCGGTGTAGGGATCCATACATCACAACACACAGTCCCAGAGTGTGCATTTATTATAATGCTCAGAATGACAAGTTTTCATCACTGAGAAGCATTTTTTCTTCTAGGACACTTTACAGGAAAAAGCAGCTTCTCATTGTTCGGAATAGTGACGTGCCTGTGCTGATAAATGAGCACTTGCTGTTGCCAGCACTATGATGGATACTCACACCAAAGTTGTATATGACAGCATACAAACTGCTACACCAGCAGCTCTGGGCACCACAGCTGCTACAAGCAGAGGGGGGCAGGGATATTTGGAGTTAGCTCACCTTTTCATTTTCCGTGAAAGGTGAAATTCTTTGTTTGATGTGCATTGTAATTACACGCAGCACTGTAATATATAAATCTGAATTCAACCTTTAGGTTGAGATAGAGGTGAACAACTGGCTGTGTAACAGCCACATGTAGCCACCAAGCAAAATCAGGTGACACTATAATGACATTGGTAAAAAAAAAAATGTATTTTTGTCCCCGTTCACACAAGATCAGTCAGCACAGAGCATAGAAGGCAGTCAGAGCCTTCAAAGCACTAAAATGTACATAGGGTGTGGCTGTTACTGCTAGCATTCTTGGCACAGATGCTGTTGTCTGTTGGGTCACAGAAGGTTCCCAGCATGTCTGTTTTTAAACAAGCAGTAGTGTAAAAGTTTAAAAAAAAAAAAAAGAAACTGGAGAAATTTTTCCCAATTACCGTGCATTAGCAAACATTCAGACGACGGGTGGCCCTGTTGGTACCACCTGGCTTGACAAACGTCAAATGAAAAATCAAATGAGCTGTCGGCAAGACAAACGTTGGCCAAATATAAACTGCAGCCACTCTTAAAGTGGAACTTTTCAATTTTCCTGTAACAAATTAATAAAAACATAAATGCTCTTTAGCAGGGGTTTGCAACCCCCTGCACGTGTGCCAGACATGGCAAGCCGCAGCATTTATGATGCCACATGAGCTGGGTTGGCAATCATCAGTATTGCCATCTCTCAATCAACTGCCGCTGCGTGGCACAGCTGCGCTGATTGGCTGTGTTTGGGTCAGGGGATGGCAGTGCGGGTGCAGTTGCCAGATGCCCGTGCTGGGTGTGATGTCACACTCTGGTTCAAAGTGGTGGTGGTGGGTCCCAAGGGACTACTGTAAGGGGGAAGCAATGGCTGCAGTCCTGTGCTACTTGGAATCTGGGACACACTGTGAAGGGGGTCCAACTGCCCTCTCCGGTAGCTGCTATGTGTAATCATTCTGTCTGCTGTCCACTTTTTGTATTGGGCACTTGCTGTCTTTGCTTTTCATTTTTCCCCCCTATCTCCTCTGCAGTATGGGTCCATGGGGTTTGGTTTGTTTGCTCTTGGTGTCTGTTGGTTGTGGGTATGGGACTAAAATTATGAATGCAGGTGGACAGGGCTGGCTGGCAGTGTATTGTTTCATAAATGGGGTGTTGTGACTTTGCAAGTTTGCTGGCTGATGTGTGGGCGAATATGTTGTGGTGTGTGTATGTATGTGCGTGTGTGGTTGTGTGTGAGTATGTGTGTGCATGTGCAGGAATTTTGTGTGAAAGTTATAGCATCTACAAACTATGGTATAGATACTGCAATTTATGCCATTTTTTTTCTATACAGCGTTGCGTTTGTTTAACTGACAGTTGCACTGCAATAGTGTACATAAATGAAATATATGTTCTTTTTTCACACAAATAGAGCTTTTTGTGGTGGTATTTGATCACCTCTGGGTTTTGTTTTTGCACTATAAACAAAAAAAGACCAAAAATGTTGAAAAAAAAACAATATTTTCTCATTTCTGTCAAAAAAATATCCAAGAAACTCAAATTTCATCATAAATTTAGGCCAAAATGTTTTTTGCTACATGTCTTTGGTAAAAAATTCCCAATAACTGCATATTGGTTTGTGTGAAAGTTATAGCATCTACAAACTATGGTATAGATACTGGAATTTACACAGCTTTTACTTTCTGGCTGCCCATCACATTTCTTGAAGTGCTAAAACGCCAAGATGGTACAAACACCCCAAATGACCCCTTTTCAGAACCTAGACACCATACACTATCTGCTGAGAGGCATGTTGAGTCCATGGAAGATTTATTTTTTTTCCACATTTTTTTGGAAAATGACAAAAACATTTAGTTTTTTATACAAACTTGTCACTTAACCTCCTTGGCGGTATGATTCTTTCTGATTTTTGGTGCTGAAAGCGGTACCATTTTTTTGCATGGAAATATGTAGTTTTTTTATTGTAGGCCTGTAATTCTTAGGAATAACTCACTGAAATCTGTCCGAACAAGAGTCTAGTAAACATCCCGGGTATGATAAAATTTGAAACACATAATCATAAATTATAATTTAATAAATAATCATAAAAAATAATAATATAATAATAATACATTTAATTCAATAATATAATCAAACCAAAAACACTGAAATGTGAAATATAGCGCCAAGTTAGCACATTGCTGAGCAAAGTCGCAAAATCGTTTTCAGTGTCTGATGACGAATTTCCCCACAAATCATTATCACTCAATTCTGCAAGTGGTTCTGATTTACTATCGCTGTTCTCCTAGCTGATCTAAACCGCTTTTGACCTAAAGGGACACTTTTTGGACGCCATGGACTTTTCTCAGTTTCCAGGCAGAAAGAACAGACAAAATGCAGGCAGGGCACAGGACAAAGCATTAGGGACAAGATGTATGTGAAATTGGTTGAGACAGCAATGTTTTACTATGTAAAATGTAAAAAAAAAAAAAGACATTTTTTAAAATTTTTAAATTTCCCGCCGCCAGTGGCGCCCGTACGTCCCGACGTCACAGGGACAGGACACAGAAGCCAGATGCCGGCATCGGCCAGAGGAGATGGCCGGGGACGCTGCAGGGGACACATCGCGGGAGCGCAGGGTAAGGTAAGTGAAGAACAAATGCCGGAGCAGTGCCGCATGGTATTTCCGAGTGTAGCTCGGGGTTACCGTTTGTGGTACTGAAATGTTACCCCGGGCTACACTCGGGAATACGCCAAGGAGGTTAAATTATATATTGTTCACACATGCCATCGATATATGAGGTATTACTCCCCAAAAATACATTCTGCTACTTCTACCGAGTATGGGGATACCACATGTGTGAGACTTTTTGGAAGCCTAGCCACTTACAGGAGCCTGAAAGCCAATGACCACTTTGAAAGCCTGAAGATGCATAACTTCCTCATTTCACTTCCTCACTACCTATCACAATTTCAGAGGCTCTGAAATGCCAGGATAGCACCCCCCCCCCCCAAAATGACCCCTTTTTGGAAAGTAGACACCCCAATGAATTTTAAAAAGAGGCATAGTGAGAATTTTGCAGATCTAATTTTTTCTCACAAGGTTTTGAAAAATAAAAAATAAAACAATAAATATGTTTTCTTTCTTCATTTTCCAAAAACTGGTGGGTAACAAAGAAGGTCTGCAAAATACTCATCATGCTGCTTATCAAATTCCTTGGGGTGTCTACTTTCCAAAAAGGGGTCATTTGGGGGGGGGGGGGTGCTATCCTGGCATTTCAGGGCCTCCGAAACTGTGATAGGTAGTCAGGAAATGTAATGAGGAAATAAAGCCCTTTAAAAGCCTGAAGGTGCTTATTGGATTTTGGGGTCCTGTTCCTGTACATGGCTAGACTGCCAAAAAACATTTTTTTTGCTCATTTTCCAAAAACGTGTGGTAAAACAATGGCAAATAGTTTGGAGTGTCTACTTTACAAAAAGGGGTCATTATGGGGGGGGCATTTTATGCCCAGCATTAGAAAGTTATGCCACACATCACTCTTCTAACCACCTGAAGCCCTAACCTTCTCTGACACTTTTTGTTCACATGAAAAAATCAGTATTTTTTTCTAGGAAATTAGTTTGAACCCCCAAACATTATATTTTTTTAAAGCAGACACCCTAGTGAATAAGATGGTGGGTGCTGACATTTTTTATGTCACATAGTACTTGAGCAGCGATTTTTCAAAATTTTTGAAAAAAATACACAATATATTGGCCAATTATTTGGTAACATATAAAGGATAATGGTATGCCAAGTAAATAGATAGCAAACATGACATGCTTTAAAACTGTGCACACCCCGTGCAATGGCGACAAACTGCATACATTTTTAATATGCATAGGCTATGCTTTAAAAGCCTTTACAAGCTATCATGTTAGATTTACAGAGGAGGTCCAGTGCTAGAATTACTGCCCTTTTCTCTAATATTCGCAGTGATACCTCACGTGCATTGTACAACCACTGTTTACATACCGGCACAGGGTCAACGCTTGTGCACATAGGTTGGGGGGGTGCTTTTTTTTTTGTTTTTTTTAAGTTATTTTGATTTTTTTCTGGGGTCTATTAGACTCTAAATAGCTGCTCTGCCCTTACATCATCTAATCTCACCAAGATCAATGTGGTCAGATGCTTTCCGAAAAAATGGTGCTGTTTATATCCTACAAAACTGAAGTGATGAAATGCTCATAGATTCTGATTTCTTAGACTATAGAGATGATTGGTGCCTTTCCAGTCTCCAATAAGCTCTATGGTCAGCTGGCAGAAACACCGGCTGCATTCTCAGGTTCCCCCCGATTGCTTTTACATGAAAGCCGATCGCCGGCTGAAAAAAATGATACCGGGATGATGCCTGCAGCTGCAAAGTCCAGTGGTGTACCGGTATGTTGCTGGTCCTTGTTGGGTATATATGTTATGTTCTTTTTTTTTATGCAGCCTGTGGGCTGAACGAAAACAAGAGAAGAAATATCTGCCAGAAAAAGTGTGTGGTATGCCCACCATTAGAATGTACCATCCTGCATCCACCCACTTCTAATGGTGGGCACACCTGAAATGTTCTTTTTTTGTCATTCATCCTGTGGGCTGAATGAAAAAAAAAGAACCTAACAGATTCCTTTATTCACATTGGTAGATGTGTGGATGAAGAAATCTCTGCCAAAATTTTATTTTCTTAAATATATAGCCGTGACATTTTTTTACCTTGTAAATCCGAGAAATTGTTTGAATACAGGGCGGCCAAAAAAACTAATGAGGGACTCATCAACACAGATGTTTTGCTGGGAAGTATAGACACCTGCAATTATTTGGTTAAGGTGATTAACGAGGGGTCGAATTTTGTGGAGCCATTCAAATTCTAGGTCACCACGAGGACGACAGAGTGTGTTGTCATTGAACTGCATAAAATGTATTATATTCTCATATCTATGCCTGGCCGTGGCAGCAGAGAACACGGCATATGATGAATCAGGTCTGTGGACCAATACAACCGCAATTCATTTTTTCTAGTAATGCCCATGTTGAGGGTTAGGCCCAAAAAAACTTTAAATTCAGAAACCATAATAGGTTTCCATGCAAATGGTCTGGCAAGGTTTGAATTTGGGTTGGCGGCGATAAACTGTTGTGCATATAAATTGCTTTGATCCATATTCAATGCATACAGATCTTCTGTGAAAAACGGCTCCAAAAAATCAAGGGGAGTAGTTAAATTTGCTGTTTCCACTTGAATTCCAGGTTGGGCAGTGAATGGGGGAAGTACAGGTGCTGAAGAATTTGTGGGCTGCCAATCGGGATTTGCGGGCACATCCGGAAGGATACTAGGAGCTCTACAGGCCTGTGTGCGAATTCTTGGTGGCTGCAGGACACTACTTGTGCTCGCCACCACACCAGCTTGTACTGCATTTATGGACTCGCCACATCACCAAGTGATACTGCAGTGCTGGTATGTATAAGACCAGGATGTACTAGGTCGCTGGTGCTCACCAGTTCACCAAAAGGTAGAGCAGCACTAGTACTGGCACTCTGCTGCATATAAGAATCATCATGCGATTGTAACATCTCAGCAACCTGGGAATGGAGTCGGGTACACCTGAACTTAGCAGGAACCTCTTCTCCATCGCCTGAGCTATCTGTCAGGGTGCCGCTATTGTCTACAGGTTCATATTCTTAGGCAGATTCTGTCAGTGAGGCTTCCCCTTTGCTCTCATCTGACATGCTCAAAATCCTGTAAGCCTCTTCATCAATGGACATTTTGGGCACTAAATGTATAGGTACCTAGTGTGACTCATGGGAAAAAGACAACAAACAAGAGATCCCTGTGCTCAAATCCCAACAGCTAGTGCATGCATTTATCCATCAGGTGCTAAAGGGGTGTAACCACATATTAACACTAGAAATTCTGAGGACCCTCTACACACTGGTATATACCCTTCCAAGCAGACTATGCAATAAATAGGGATATTTAGTTCACACATATTGCAATACATGCTTAAGCTGGCCAACTGCGTCAAAGTAATCCCTCTATGGCCAGTCCTACTCTGCTCTGCCTACGCAAATGCTACTGTGGACACAATGCTAGCATAGGGGAAAAGACACAATGGGGAGAGCTACAAGGTTCAGGTCTGGCTACTGTGCAGAGGGTCCTCAGAATTTCTAGTGTTGATATGTGGTTATACCCCTTTAGCACCTGATGGATAAATGCATGCACTAGCTGTTGGGATTTGAGCACAGGGATCTCTTATTTGTTGTATTGTTGGGTCAGTATCCAGACCTGGAAGCGGTGGGTGGTAGTGGGGGAGGCCCCAGGTCAGCTTGCAATTTTATCTCATGATCATTTCCTCTTACAAATGTTAATTTGACAAACATAAGCATTAAAATAGTGATAACTGGGCCCAAATATAATTTCTGTATGTTTTAAAGAAAACCCGTACTAGGGAAGTTTGGAGGCTGCCATCGCTGCCTATTCTTTTTAAAAATGCTAATTGCCTGGCTGTCATGCAAAATCAATAGTTTCAGTACTTTCTGAGTCAATGGCCCAGAACAAGCATGCTGATCAGGAACTCTGACTTCCTTAATCTGCAGGTTTGATCCCAGTGAATAGCTTGAAAAGTATTGAAGTAAGGGGATCAATATGATGGACAGCTAATTACTTTTCGGAGCAAAGGCAGCCTCAGTATTTATCTACACTAGAGGTTAACAAAAGTTTTCCTCAAACATTAGCTAACCAAAGGGTTAAAGTGGTAATAAACCAAAAAGCAAACCTTTATTATATTGCAAAATTAAATAAATGCTTCACAGTGAATGTGTCATAAAACACCTCCCTTCTTACTGAGGAAGTGTGTGAGTGAACAACTCCACCTACATACAACTGTAGTTAAAATAACCATAAAATGTCTAGATATAGTGGATGTGCTATAATACACCTCCCCCACCTATTAATACAGTTGTGCTCAAAAGTTTGCATACCCTGGCAGAAATTGTGAAATTTTGGCATTGATATTGAAAATATGACTGATCATGCCAAAAAATGCTCTTTTATTGAAGGATGATGATCATATGAAGCCATTTATTATCAAATAGTTGTTTGGCTCCTTTTTAAATCATAATGATAACAGACATCACCCAAATGGCCATGATCAAAAGTTTCCCTCCCCTGGAATGTTTGGCTTTGGTACAGACACACAAGGTGACACACATGGGTTAAAATGCCAATTAGAGGTTAATATCCCACATCTGTGGCTTTTTTAATTGCAATTAGTGTCAGTGTATAAATAGTCAATGAGTTTGTTAGCTCTTATGTGGAAGCACTGACTAGGCTAGATACTGAGCCGTAGGGATCAGAAAATAACTATCAAACGTCCTGCATAACAAGGCAATGGAACTTTATAAAGAAGGAAAAGCACATAAAAAGATGTCAAAGCCTTGAATATGCCAGTCATCACTTCCACTAAGAAGTAGAAAATTCAGGGACCTCTTGATACCAAGCCAAGTACAGGTAGACCAAGAAAGATTGCAGCCACAACTGCCAGAAGAATTGTTCGGAATACAAAGGGAAACCCATAGGTAATAAAGCCAAGTTCTGTGTGCTACTCCTGCCCCCCACAGTCCCCTCAACATTTACCTGAGCCCCATCACGATCCAGCTGATGTGAACAACAGTCTTAGCTGTCCCAGGTCTTTGCCTCCTCATTGACTGAGACAGGAAGCGAGAGTCAATCACAGCCAGTCAGCCAATTAGGAGAGAGAGGAGGTGGGGCCAATCCATGGCTCTGTGTGTGAATGGACAAACAGAGCAGCTGGTGCCCCCATGGCAAGCTGCTTGCCGTGGGGGCACCCAACAGGAGGGAGATCTTGCGGGGACCGGAGAAGAGGAGGATCCGGGCTGCTCTGTGCAAAACCACTGCACACAGCAGGTATGACATGTTTGTTATTTTAACCTTTAGAATTGCTTTAATACAAAAATGTAAGCATTTGCAGGTTTACACAGTTATCACAGCACCCCTCCCAGTGACTATGCTTTAAATATTTTACAGGCTTGTCTATTTGTAAGAATGTAGCAAAGTTTTTAATTCTGATTGAATGTTGCTGGTGATGGGTCACAGATTGTTGTGCTCACGCAAATATGTCCACCTTTGATTTGCATTGCACTTGTGGCTGGTCATGGCAATCTGTGATCATTGCCAATGCAAGTTAGGGGGGAGGTCTGTGTGATTGATTGCAGCAACCCATACATGCAGGTTACTTGATCAAACGCCATGTAGTTTGGACCTGTAGGCCTCTTACTAATATTGGGACATCTTTGCTAAAAGGTTTGGGAAATAGAAGCTATACTCTCCTGCCCTGTGATGTATTCAATAGATTTGCCCACACCTAAGTACTGTACATGTAGCATTCAGAAATTAAGAAAAAAAAACACATTTTAAGAATTTCATCTCCTAATATAGTCTATTGTAACATTTGTCGATTTCATAAATAATGGTTAAATTCACTGCTTTGAAAGCATGCATTAGCACACATCAGTTATTTCAGGCTATTGGCAGAATTTCCGAACATTACAGATGTGAGCAAACGGAAATTCCAAATTAGGAGCTCCTAATTATTTGTTTCCCGAGCAGTTTGGTGTGTAGTAATGTCCTACCTTGTTCTTTAGGTAACCAGCATCCTTTGTGTACACAGTCCAAATCTATTTTCACCCCAGCCTTATGGTAATGGAACTCATCCATTTCATAGGTGACTAAAGGGATAAAGTTTTTTCTGAAGTCACCTTAATCACCTCACCTCCCCCACCATACTAATTAGACAATTAACCACTTGCCTACCGGGCACCTTCACCCCCTTCCTGCCCAGGCCAATTTTCAGCACTGTCACTATTGTCATCCAACACTGTACACATATGACGTTTTTATCATTTTTTGAGACATATAGAGCTTTCTTTTGGTGGTATTTAATTACCACTGGGTTTTTTAATTTTTACAAAACAAATGAAAAAAGACCAAACATTTTGGGAAAATGTTTTTTTTTTTTCTTAGTTTCTCTTATAAAATTTTGCAAACAGGTAATTTTTCTCCTTCACTGATGTGCACTGATATGCAGCACTGATAGGCTGCACAGATTGGCACTGATAGGCAGCACTGATAGGGGCACTGAAGGTCACTGATAGGCAGCACTGATAGGGGCACTGAAGGTCACTGATAGGCAGCACTGGCGGCATTTAGGATCACTGACTGGCGACATTGATGGACACTGACTGGCAGCCCTGATGGGCACTGTTGAGACTGCAGTGATGGACGATGTTGGGAATGTGGGCTGCACTGGACTGCCTCTGATTTTTTAAATATATTTGGCGATTACCAACTCTCCTCTTTCCTCACACTGTTACAGCGTGAGGAACGTGCAGTCAATAACGGGCAACTGTATTTACATTGTGATCGGCTGTGTCATTGGACACAGCCTATCACGTGGTAAAAGGGCATTTTGATTGGCCCTTTACCATGTCATGTGATCAGCTGTGTTCGGCGGACACAGCAATCACAGAGCTCGCCGGGTGTGCACCCCAGGGGGCATACGGGAGGCGCGGTTCTAGAGGACGTCATAAGACGCCCTCCTAGAACTAGACGACAGTATTGTAGCCGTCATTCGGCTTAGCCCAGTTGTCAAGTGGTTAAGCATCAGTAGCACGTTGATGAGATCACCTCTGCATTCTCCTATCTCTAAGCCTGCTCACAGTGCCAATGTCACCACACATGTTGCAATCTGTACAATCTCTTAGATCTACTATCCACTATATAGTGAGTGGCTTGTCTGAATGTATACAGATGAATAGATGTTAAGGAAGATCCTAAAAAATGACATAGCTTTGGTACAGCTAAAGGAGATTGTAACATGTATTGTGAGCTTTAGTTTGACCACCATACACTAAGCGCATTCCTGAGGAACCAAACAAAATTTGATCAGTGGTTGACACTGAAGGAGGCTGGCTGTAACTGTTCAAGTATTCTGACAGCTGCTGGCACATGGCTGTCATAATTCAATAGCCACAGTGGGAGATGTGTCCATCAGCGCTGTTTAGTGTGTATAGAGAAATCTTTTGTTCAGCCTGCAGGTCTTTTGTTCAGCCCACAGCTGCCATTTATTCATCAAAAAAATATACATTATCACCTTTTTTATATATTTTGTTGCATTGTGCTGTTGATCTTCAGCCACTTTGTAGCTACTCCCTGTCTTAATGCACTCCAGCAATGTCTGCATGTTATTTCTATGGCCATATTTCCTAGTGTTGCCAAAAACTGACCAAGCTTATCCAATGTGTTTAAAAGGTTACTCAATGTCTCCATCTAAAGCCTGTGTGACAGGGAGACAACGCAGAAGTGCAAATGAGAGACACAGAGAAAGTGACCCTATAACAGAAAGTGCTTGAAAATTACCTTCATAGTAGAATTGCCAGTATTTTTTGCCATCCTTTTTTTTTACTGTTTAAAAATTGTATAGTGTACATGCAATTTAATACAAAAGACAATGTACACAATTAGCAAAACAACAAAGAACCAGCACTTGTGACTAGAACAACATAATCCTCAGTCTAACTAGGGAAGGATACATAAAAATTTACACTATACATATGAATAGTCCGTCCCAGGAAGTAACCCGTAGATCTAAGAGAAAAGACTAAACTTCACCTTCAGAAGAATTTGAAGGTATGGGGATCTTGGGTCAGGAGAGTCACATAACCCAGTTAATAATGGTCAAGAATTGTACTAATGAATCAAAAACCTCAAAACATAAAGATAAATGAGACTGCAGTATTACAAAATTTCAATTAGAAGCAGTAGATACAGATTTAACCCATCCTCCTCAAACCTTATAAAATTTGGAGTGTACACACCCACTGGAGTAGGTGGCTGTGTAAAAGATGAGAGCCTTATTGACCAACTTTCCAAGCAGCAGAGATCTTACTCCAGAAGAGGATAATACATTTTCTGGAGTAACAGGATAGCAGGGTGAGCAGAGTACGGATGGCTTTGGTGGGAGCTAGGGGATCTAGATGTAGCCAGGTCCTGCTATATCACTATGCCATTCAAGGACATTTACAGAAGAGACTATGAATAATCCTTTTCCCCCTAGTGCCCAGTACTAGGACCGTTACATCACTTCCTGTAAACAGAGTGGATTCAGCTTTCTGACAGAGGAACTGTAGTCCTATAGTCAATACATTCTGTATTCCTGAGTGCTGGTTGAACTACAACTACCATAGAGCTGGCAAATGAGAAGGATGCTGGGAAAGGAAATATATTCTACAGCATGGAACTGGCTCAGTCTCTTGGTATGGGTTCAGCACAGTGGTGACGTCGATCACCACACCGGGATCTCATCAGTTTCTCTGCATCAGGACTGTAACTGTCTGGTCTTCACACAGAGATCTCTGTTTACCACGCTGACAGGATGTCAGGCAGTAGCTCTGCACATCCCTGCAAACAGCCAAGAGACTGGGCAAGAACTCTATTCCTAGGAGGCCAAACTATCCATAGGATTGGTGAGTGGGGGATGCCCAACCTCTTTCTGTCATCACTCTAGAGAAACTGCATGCAGATACCTTTACACCTCAGGTAACAGGAGACCTTTGCTTTGAGCAGTACCACAGCTTATCTGTTTAACGTCATTGAATTAGCAGTATTCCCTGTTTATGGGCCCCACCATTGCTAGCAGAAGACAGTGGATACCACCTTATCAGGAACTCTAAACATCACAGGACTCAATTTGCAATCTCTAATTGAAGGGAACTTTCTTCTTCTAAGGCCATTGTTATTCAAGTTAAAGTACCGATATATATTTATGCCAGGGTACACATTTACATAATTCTCTGCATCCTCCTTTGTGGCGCAGGTGGCCCGAAGGGTGCTGATAAGTCAACAAGCCTTTTCTTCCCCTCTTGCTGCTGGTGTGGCAATTAAACAGTTGACGTTTACTACTCATGACTGTATAAGTGTTCTGCTTTTATGCACTAACTGCGGTTGTATACCCTAAATCCATTACTCCTGTAGCCTTCTCTTTTGAACAAGTTTAATACAGTGGTATTACTAAAGAGATGTGTCTCTTGCATTATTATTCTATACTATTAAAATATGTCTGAACCCAGAGTGTCAGAGGTGTCAGGGGGCTTGCAAGGTCAGAGCAACCACTAGGGACCAGCATTAATAAGCATCCCCTATGGGGGTAGCGTAACATACAAGACCTAAGACCCATTTAATGTGGATGGGGGAATCCTTCCCATTGTGCTATTGTATTGAATACAATAATCAGGGTTTATAAATAAATCAACAGTATTGCGCTCATAAATATGAGAACATATATACTTAGCATATATAATTAACATATATATATATAAAATTAATAACCAAAAAAGTCCTTATGATGAATGTGAGTCCAATCAGACAACGGTGCTTATTAAGCAATGTGCTCCAAAAGTTGTAACTAAAACGACAGTGCTCCAACGTGACTTTAGTGCACCTCCACCTACAGGTACGGATGGCCGCTCACCTCATACAAAGGACCCATAAATTAATACAGGTCAACCAAACATAGTAGTTCCAACAAAGAGGCTCCAGATGGCAACAAAAGAGCTAATAACAAACACCACTTCAGATAACACTATATACGGAAATCTTCTCAGCTTTATACTCCACATGTAGGAAGAAAGGAACAACTCCCATAGCCCTGACGAAGACTGGTGGCGTGATTGGTGACGTAACGCGTGGGGGGGAGCCTAGTGACATCATTGCCGGTACACTTGTGGAAGTTTATATGCAAAAAATCGATATGTATTATTTAATACCATATGAGTGTTACTTTGCAATATATTTTTATTTAAAATGGGAGTTGTTACTTTCATCCTACATGTGGAGTATAAAGCTGAGAAGATTTCAGTATATATTGTCATCTGAAGTGGTGCTTGTTATCAGCTCTTTCCTACCATCTGGAGCCTCTTTGATGGAACTATTATGTTTGGTTGACCTATATTAATTTATGGGTCCACTGTATAAGGTGAGCGGCCATCCATACCTGTGGGTGGAGGTGCACTACAGTCACGTTGGAGCACTGTCGTTGTAGTAGTTACAGCTTAGAGCACGTTGCATAATAAGCACTTTTTCAAGCACCGTTGTCTGATTGGACTCACATTCATTATAAGGATGTTTTTGGTTATTAATTATATATGTTAATTATATATGTTAAGTATATATGTTATTATATTTATGAGTTAGCGCAACAGTTTTGATTTAGTTATTTATATGATTTGAATGTGGGATCGCTTATGTGTTATTGCAGCAGCTCACTTAGGGGGGTTATTCCCATTTTTATGATAGCGTACATTGGTTTTTCATAAATAATCAGGGTTTCCAACTATAGCTGGTGGTTCTGATATTTCGGGAAAAAACAAACAGGCTGGTTGTACACAAGTCACAAGAACAAATTTCGATCCATGTAAGGCCAGCTTTAGGGAACCAGTATTTTCAGAAGCCAGCCTCTATATTTCTCATATTACATATTTCTTTCCTGACAATTGCTTGCTGATAGTTGTATGATGCATAATACATTCATTTCGGTTAAGGCATTTTTAGCAAGGGGTTAAATCACTTGCTAGCATGTGATAAAAATCTTGCAGTGCAGCCTCAGCCTTGGATTGTTGTGTCCACTCCCATTCTTCTCTTTTTGTATTCTGATGTCTCAGCCTCGTAGCTGCAAGACATGAAAGTTTCCCCTGAGCTGAGCAGGCAGAATAATGACCTACATAGCATATTGCTTATGCTATTATTTTTTATTTAACTTCTCGGTGTCAGGATCTTAGACATCTAAGAATCAACCACGTATGTGTCTGAGCTTCTATAGGTCTATAAAAGTCTGTGAAACTGTGTACTTTTATTTACCGAGAACAACTGAATATTTTTTTCAGATTGACTTTCCTGTATTGAAAAGGCTTATGAAAATGCAAAAGTGTATACACAAGATATTTTATAAAATTGTTGCTAATAAAGTCTAGGGGGACTTTCTTCCAATCAGATGCTGTTTTAATTTGAATTTTCCATCCAGAAATTCATAGCTTTTAGTGACAGATTTGAAAATATAAGCAAGGCATCCTGATGTTTTCCTCTGGAATAACAGGAAAATAATATTCTAAGGCAGTGTTTCTCAACCTTTTTGCCTTCGAGGAACCCTTTTCAAAAGGTTTGAGATCTCGGGGAACCCCTGAAAAAAATGTTCAGATCTACAGCTCAGGAACATTAAACCTGATCAGCGAGCTGTAAAGGGGTGTATTTACCACAAGACAAACAAGGCATTTGCCTAGGGCGGCAGCACTGCCCCCTGGAAGAAGGGACACATGCAGCACCGGGACCAGATGGGATCTGAGAGAGGCTGCAGACTGCTTGATGTTGTATGGAGAGCCTGACTCTTGTTCCCGGGGATATCTGGAGCTGTGATGCTGAGTCTTTCTGTCCAGGAAAGGGCGGGTTGTACGTTAGTGGAAGGCTGTCCCAGGTGGGGGGCAGGGGAGTTTTTGACCAATGTCAGGCTGTCTCCATTGTAAGGGGGGGGGTGGTCGGTGTCAGGTTCTCTCCCCCGGGGGGGGGGGGGCTACGATTTTTTTGTTGCCTAGGGCAACACAAAACCAAAATTAACCACTGGAGCTGTAGATGAAGCATGGCTGGATGAGGAGGTGGTGTTCAGTGTATAGCAGTGCTGAATGCAGAGAGGGGGAGCAGGAGAGTGGGAGCTTGTGGCTGAATGAGACTGAATGAGATCATAATAGCTTTATGTACAGTACATTTATGGCAAAATAACAAAAAGCTAGTATCATCTCACATTCTGCTACATTCAGTGTGATCCAACTATGTGCTCCAGCTCTCTGCAGTCTGCATCACTACTGTCATACACTGGATGTCACCTCCTGCCTCCTTTCTGCCCCTCCTGCAGTACTCTGACCTCCATTACAGCCACATGCTCTGGTGGCTCTCTGCTTCCTTCTCCCCGTACTCTGCAATACCATGGCTGTAACAGGATCTCGCCTCCTGATCCAGCCATGTGCTCTTGCAGGCTAGCGGCTCTCTGTGCTTCTGCAGCTAGCGGCTCTCTGTGCTCCTGCAGCTAGCGGTTCTCTGTGCTCCTTCAGCTCTCTGTGCTCCTGCGGCTAGCAGCTTTCTGTGCTCCTGCAGTTAGCGGTTCTCTGTGCTCCTGCGGCTAGCGGCTCTCTGTGCTCCTGCGGCTAGCAGCTCTCTGTGCTCCTGCAGCTAGCGGTTCTCTGTGCTCCTGCGGCTAGCGGCTCTCTGTGCTCCTGCGGCTAGCAGCTCTCTGTGCTCCTGCAGCTAATGGCTCTCTGTGCTCCTGCGGCTAGCGGCTCTCTGTGCTCCTGCAGCTAGCAGCTCTCTGTGTTCCTGCAGCTAGCAGTTTTCTGTGCTCCTGCGGCTAGCGGCTCTCTGTGCTCCTGCGGCTATCAGCTCTCTGTGCTCCTGCAGCTAATGGCTCTCTGTGCTCCTGCGGCTAGCGGCTCTCTGTGCTCCTGTGGCTAGCAGCTCTCTGTGCTCCTGCAGCTAGCAGCTCTCTGTGCTCCTGCGGCTAGCGGCTCTCTGCCCTGCTCCCTCCCCCACCCCTTGCACTCTGTGTCTCTGTAGCTATAGGATCTCACCTCCCAAAGCAAGCCACATGCTCCTGCTCTGTGCTCAGCGCTGTCACAGAAAGCCACCACCTCCTTCTTCAGCTCCTGCACTGTGCACTACTCCTGGCCCCACCCTCTGACTTTATAGGGGCAGAAACGATAGAGAAGGCATCGGGTATCAATGCACGCTGACATTGCTGACTGTCAGAGCGCACTGCAAACACTGGAAACAACATTAAGCGGTATACATCTACCATAATGTTGTTTCATGGCGGAACCCCTGGGGACTTCTCATGGAACCCCGGATGAGAAACACTGTACTAAGGTTTTCCCAGAATAGAATAAATATACACTATTGCTGTCATATTCAGTTGTGTGATATACAGATCAGCTGGTACAGTAGACATTTTTACAGTCACGGCACCCTTTAACCGCTTCCCGCCCGGCCTATGGCCAGATGGCGGCCGGCAAAACACCTTGTCCCTCCGGATGGACGCCATATGGCGTCCTTTCAGGCATGCGCAGTTTGCACGCCCGCAGAGCCGCGCAGCGGCGCGATCTGTCACCAGCCATGTACCTCGGCCCCGTTGCCGGTACCATGTGACCTGCTGTAACCAATCACACCAGGTCACATGACAGTTGTATACAATGGATGGCTTCCTGTCATGCCATCCATTGTATACAAGTGTGGCTAGCTGTGAATGGTCACAGTGATCACATGCACAAGCTGGGCCAATCACAGCACAGCTGTGTCATGTGATTACCTGTAGCCAAATCACAGTTAAGAAAAAAAAAGTCCTGAATGAATCGATTTCATTCAGGTAAATGCTTGCTTATAGCAAAGTAATTCTTTGCTATAATCAAATTGTGTAAAAAAAAAAAAAAAAATATACAGATCACTTCCCCAAAGTAGTACAATGTTACTATGGTAACATTATACTACTTTGGTCATAGTGAAATATGAAAAACAAATCGTTAAAAAAAAAAAACGTAATTAAAAAAAAATTTATCAGTTTTTTTTTTGTACTGTCACCAGTCAGTGTCCCTGATCACCGCCATGCCAGTTATATGATGACGCTGTACTGCACTGGTGACAGTTTGTAAAAAAAATAGTGAAAATCATTTTTTTTATTTCTTCATTTCCGAAAAATTATGACAAAAAAATTACAACTTCAAAAAACTCGCCATGCCTCTTATGAAGTACATCGGACTGTCTACTTTGCAAAAAGGGGTCATTTGGGGGATATCTGTACTATTCTGACATTCTTGGACCTCAAGAAATGAGATTGGCTGTCAGAACTTCAGGATTGATCAATTTTCAGAAACAAAGAAAAACTTTTTTTTTTTCAAAATTTTTGGTCTTTTTTTGTTAATCTAGCAAAAAATAAAAACCCCAGCGGTGATTAAATACTACCAAAAGAAAGCTCTAGTTGTGTGAAGAAAATGATAAAATTTTAGTTTGGGTACAATGTTGTATGACCGCGCAATTGTCATTCAAAGTGTGAGAGCGCTGAAACCTGAAAAATGGCCTGGGCAGGAAGGGGGTAAAAGTGCCCTGTATGGGAGTGGTTAAAATTATATCTCGCGGCACCCCATTCTAAAATGTAAAAAAATTAAACAAATAGTTTTACATAATGCAGCAACATTTACACATGTAGTACACCAACATATTTAAAAATACACCATTGCGCACTGGTACTGACTAGTATTTCAGCGTTACTCTCAATTACTCAGCTAATGTGACCTCAAAGAGAGGGGCAGGGGAGGGGCAGGAAGGATGTTGTGTAGGCACCCGATGTCCTCCTTATTAACCAACAATGTCATTGGTTGTTAGAATGCCAGTGGCTGGAAGGTTGTAAAGATGCACAATGAAAACCTTTTGGTTTTATGAAACTATAAGGCAGGTTTGACCCACCCACTGTATGCAATTTTTGGGCAATTTTTATGCAATTTGTCAAGGCACCCTCGAAGAAACCTGAAAGCACCCCAGGGTTCCTGGGCACCCTGGTTGAACAGGGCTGGAGTAGAGTACCAAATACATTAGAGTATCATCAAGTGTACAATCAGGAGAAGGCTTTTATAAAGGGGTATGTTATGAAGTTGAAAAGCACTATTTGAGAGCTGCCCTAAAAAGCAATAATAAGTCATTTCAAACATCATGTTTCAAATTGACATGCTTGTTAATGCATACCTCTCACATCTTCCAGTCATACAAAATGTTATAAAGGTGAACTTGTGCTTGAACCACTTGCCCTTCAGATTTGCCCCCCCCCCCTTTCTGACCAGGCCATTTTTTGTGTTGCGTTACTTTAACTGACAATTGTGTGGTCATGCAACGCTGTAAATAAATGAAATTTATGTTCTTGTTTCCCACAAATAGAGCTTTCTTCTGGTGGTATTTGATCACCTCTGCATGGGCGACAATTTAAAAAAGAAAAAAAACTATATTTTTGACTTTTTGCTATAACATCCAGTAAAAAAATAAATTTAGGCCATAAAGTATTCTTCTACAAGTTTTTGCTAAAAAAAAAAAATCCCAATACATGTAAATTAATTGAAAGTTATAAATAGTGAATACTTGTGAGCTATTATGAATGAGGCATTCAGTGAGTAATAAATAATTATCTACTGATAAGTTGTGCTTGGTGCGCTGGCACTTACACAGACTCACTTACTAGTGTATATACAGTAATATAAATATATTTATAGTGCCGCGCTCCTATTTGTATATATATATATATAGCTTAGTCCAATCTACTCTCATACTTAATAAATACGTAAATTGATATCTAAAACAATACATGAATCACTGTGACTAGTGAATAAAAAATAATAATAAATCAATTGTGAATCACTGTGACTTGTGGGTCAATTAAAAATGGATAAATATAAATAAATCAAAAACCTTAATTAATGTGACTGTTTTCAATTAATCAGAAAATCCTTAATTAAATGTGACTAATAGATGGAGGAAACTAGGGTATGTTAAAACCTTAAATCTGTGTCACTCGGATCTTATGTGATCAATCCATCAATATTGTGCAAAAGCATACATAAATGTGCAGGTGCAATCAATAAAGTTCATAAATAAAAGTCTTTCAAATAAGTGCAATGTGCAGGTGAATTCCTTATTCCCTCTCGCCAGGTGCCTAGTGGTCTCCCTATGCGCTCACCTTGGTATTTGCCTAAATAAACTCAGACAAATAAGCTTTTAATTCTTCCAGGATTGATGGGGTAATACTCTTGTATAAGATGTTCCAAAAGATGGGTGTAGATCTATTGGGATCCTCCTGTGCTCTCCTCTTTCTCCTTGTGCAGCTGCTCATAGATGGGTGTTTTGACCAGCTCTATAGGAATCTCCTAATTCCCCTCCTGGGGTCACCTCCTTCTCAGATCCTCCTTTCACCAGTATGGGGAATATGGGTTAGATACAATTCTTTTCCTGGAGTTGTGATATTGGTGAATACTGTTACACTGATGATCCTGCCAGTATCCTCTCCATATGGTGCTTCCTGTGTTCTGAGTGATGAAAAAAAAGAAGATAGCAGCTTCGAGTCCACTAGAATTCTGTTGTTTCCTTAAAGATGTCCTGCCATGAGGCCTTGTAAGAGAACTTGGAAGCTTCCAAGTTCTCTTACAAGGCCTCATGGCAGGACATCTTTAAGGAAACAACAGAATTCTAGTGGACTCGAAGCTGCTATCTTCTTTTTTTTCATCACTCAGAACACAGGAAGCACCATATGGAGAGGATACTGGCAGGATCATCAGTGTAACAGTATTCACCAATATCACAACTCCAGGAAAAGAACTGTATCTAACCCATATTCCCCATACTGGTGAAAGGAGGATCTGAGAAGGAGGTGACCCCAGGAGGGGAATTAGGAGATTCCTATAGAGCTGGTCAAAACACCCATCTATGAGCAGCTGCACAAGGAGAAAGAGGAGAGCACAGGAGGATCCCAATAGATCTACACCCATCTTTTGGAACATCTTATACAAGAGTATTACCCCATCAATCCTGGAAGAATTAAAAGCTTATTTGCCTGAATTTATTTAGGCAAATACCAAGGTGAGCGCATAGGGAGACCACTAGGCACCTGGCGAGAGGGAATAAGGAATTCACCTGCACATTGCACTTATTTGAAAGACTTTTATTTAAGAACTTTATTGATTGCACCTGCACATTTATGTATGCTTTTGCACAATATTGATGGATTGATCACATAAGATCAGAGTGACACAGATTTAGGATTTTACATACCCTAGTTTCCTCCATCTATTAGTCACATTTAATTAAGGATTTTCTGATTAATTGATAACAGTCACATTAATTAAGGTTTTTCATTTATTTATATTTATCCATTTTTAATTGACCCACAAGTCACAGTGATTCACAATTGATTTATTATTATTTTTTATTCACTAGTCACAGTGATTCATGTATTGTTTTAGATATCAATTTATGTATTTATTAAGTATGAGAGTAGATTGGACTAAGCTATATATATATACAAATAGGAGCGCGGCACTATAAATATATTTATAAAATTGAAAGTTATAGCATCTGCAAATGGCGGTATATATACTGGAATTTTTTTTTTTAATATAATAGTAATGGCGGCGATCAGCAACTTATATCGGGACTGCGGCTGGCATTATGACACTGGGTGGGAACTGACTAACTGCCACTGATATCCCAATGATGCTAATACAGTGATCAGTGCTAATAAAACGCACTGACACTGGGCAGGAAGGGGTTAACATCTGGCGCAATCAAAGGATTAACAGTGTGCTGTGTACTGTTTTACATAATGTGCTGTGCGTGTTTTACTAGAGAGACATGTTGTTGTGTATTTCTCAGCTGTGCAGAGAAATACACAGCAGCATGTCATTGCTGGCAGGAGAGAGACCTGTGTTGTTTACACACAGGTCTCTCCAGGGCAATTGCCAGGTGCCAGCAGGAAATCTCTGTCCAGGACCTGGTGATTGACATGCCTAGCTGCCAATGGCAGCGTGGGTAGGGCGGCGCGTGCACACGTTCCCCTACCCGGAAATGCAAATCTCGTATATATATATATGTGATTTTGTGCGGCCCTGCCGCCCTGTAGCAGTAGTTGTACTATAGGGCGGCGAGCAAGCGGTTAATATAACTGTGATAGTTACACCCAAGTAGAATTCAGGACGTAAAATAGCTCTATATAGATAAATCCAGTCCCAAATACAAAAGAATCTCCAAACCCTCCCTCCCCAACCCTTACAGAGAAAGGAAGCGTGAAAAATATTTGTACAAATATTTGTTTAAATTGCAGTGGGTTCATTATGCTTTTCATTGTAATCTTTATATTGGTGTTTTGGGTGCTCATCTTTGCAGGGGAACTAATGAACAGTTCATCACTTTTGGCAACTGTTTCCCAGCTTTGCACTAAACATTACCATTAACCATACCATAACATTAGATCACATCACATTTTGATTTAATTTCAGGAGTCTTTTGATCATAATTAGTATGATTGCATTGTAATATATTTCTACCCATTAGTTCCTTCCGGGAATTAATATTCCTAGACTGGTTTATATATACTGATTTTTGCTTTTGTATTGGTGAGCTTTTTGTGGGATATCTGAAGCTCTTTATACAATGTTGCTTTCATTACACCAACATAGCTCAGTCATGTTTGTTTAGGACCACCCACATTGCCCCCAAGCAATAGTGAAAAAAACTGAATCTTGCATGTGCCATGGTTTCCATCCGTTATAGGGGAACCCCTTGTGAAAATGCACTTTCCACGTTGCACTAAAAAGCAATACATCAGAATTTGGTTGCAATTCAAGACTTATAAGTACACCTTTCTCATCTTGTTATACCTAAATAATGTCATTTCCAAAAACACATGTAAACCCCTTTTTGTCCATTGACACACTTTACATTAAAGTACCTTATTTACTTTGAATGATCCCTTTTTTAGCCTCATGGCACGAAAAAACTGACTCGCATTATTCTGGGTCACTCACAGAGAAATCACATTTGTGGTATGCTGTAGAACTAGTCATTTGCTTGCCCAGTCTTTTGTAACCAGGGTTTCTTACAGAGATTGTTAGCTTTCCTGAGCAGTGAACATTGGCAAATTGATCTCCTCCTGGCACTGACCACCAATGAAAGTGGTAATTTCTCTGCTGACTACCAATGTTAGGGGGCCCATCTCTCACTGACCACAAATGTAAGAAGACAATTCTTTCAATGACCAATGTAAAGAGGCATTTCTCCATTGGCCAGCAGTGCAAGTAATCTCTTGCCCTGCCTAACAACTAATATAGGAAGTCTCCTTTTCCACTGACCACCAATCTAATGGGGCTTATCTCTTCTCCCATTGACCACCAATGTAAGATGCTTCTTTTCACATTAACCACCAAAATAAATGGTCTTTTCTTCCAATGATTACTAATGTAAGTTGGCCCTTTTCCCACTGATCATCAATAGAGCAGGGAACACTACACTGACTACCAGGGCAAGGGAGCATTTGACTCATTTAATTTTTGATTACTGAATATAATTTTATTGTATAAATAAGAGGAGTGTTAAACTATAGGATCCATTCTAGATGTAAAATACTCTAGGTCAGTGGTTCTTAACCTGGGTTCGATCAAACCCCAGGGGTTCGGTGAGTCAGTCTCGCGGGTTCGGCGGAGGTGAAGACCCACACCCGACTCATATGATTCGTGCAGTAAATATTCATTATTATGTTTTTGTTTTTGTGTGAAAATCATGTTTTAATGGTTTTGTTCTTTGTTCTTAACGGTTTTGTTCATTTTGTGCACCTATGTATAAATATATACCTAAATATATACCTATGTTTTGAATTTTAAAAATCATATTTTATTTTTCCAATTAAGAAAGGTTCGGTGAATGCGCATATGAAACTGGTGGGGTTCAGTACCTCCAACAAGGTTAAGAACCACTGCTCTAGGTTCACCATATTTCTTACATTGTATTAAAAACTTTGTACAAGAGACTGATCATGCTAATATTCTGTGAGCTGTAATTCCTAGCAATGGTTCTCTAAGACCTTAAAATTATTCCACTGAGGTAATAAGATTGAGAAAGATAGGTTTGCACTGTTAGGCCTCTTTCACACAAGCAATCCGATCAAGTCCATCTGTCAGTTTTTCAGGCAGACTTGATTGGATGGTTCACACATCCCTATGGACTGGTGGGTGTAAACAGATGTATGCCCATTTACACCCATCTATGATCAAATCCGATCCGGTCTGCTAGAAAAAAAAAAAAAAGGAAGGGGATCTGTCACTCTCTATCTAGGTGGATTGAATGGCAGTCAGGTGTAAATGGACAGCCAGTCCATTTACACACATAGAGCAGAGCAGGCTTTGTCTGAGTCTTCTCTGCATAAACGGATCTGTCATCCACCCGCTCTGCTCCAACAGATACTCTGCTGATCAAATCAGATTTCACCATATGTAAAAAGGTCCTAACTGTGCATTGGAGTGTCATTCATAATGAATGGCAACACACATACAAGTTTATGAAAAAGCAAGTGCACCCTATGGAAGTTGCTGAACAAATCTGTAGAAGCATACATTAAATATTGATTCAAATAGTGCCTACAAAGGTGAGATACAAGTGGCACATACAAGTATTCATTTTCATGACCTAAATGAACAAAATTTGTCATAGAAAAAAAGTAAGTACACCCCTACCTTTAACACTACAAATCCATGAAATTAGAATTTGATATTTCAGATTAGGTGTCACCTGTTTGAACCTCTTAAAGGGTATTTACACTTTAGATATTTAGGGTATGGTGTTCTCTGTACTATTGACATGCATGATTTCATCACGCCAAGATCAGTAGAGGTTTCTAATTGCCCCAGAAAGAAAGTTGTGGATGCCTACGATTCCAGCACAGGGCTTAAAAGATTGTCAAGTGATTTAAAATCAATCTAGTGGCGTAGATTTCAAACAAACTGCCAATTTGTCCAGGACTGGTTGGCCTATTAAAACCAACCTAAAAGCTGACAATGTGATGCTAAACAAAGTTTCCAAAAACATTTCATTGAGCTGCTTCATGTAAATCTTGCAATAACTTAGGTCAAAGTGCATGAATCTACAATCAGAAAGAGATTGTGCCAATTCAACCTGCATGAGAGGAGTGTTATGAAAAAGCTTCTGCTGTCCACAAAACATCAGAACAAGATTACAGTCTGTCATTAAACATTATAAGCAAATACCAGGCCTTCTGAAACAATGTTCCAATCAAAGATAGTAGGCAGTAGACATGTTTGCTAGCAACCAGATGGTATTTCAGGACAAGAACCTCATAACAACTGTGAAGCATGGTGGTGGTAATGTTATAGTTTGGGGTTACTTTGCCATTTTGTGGTCTATACAGCGTGCAGTCATTGGGGTTGAAAGGCAACTAGACTGTGCACTTTGTAAGTGCAATTGCTCTCATTTTCCCCTGAGCTTAGTGAATGGGGTGAAGCTCTGCTGATATCCATCATCCAATCATGTGCAAGCAAAACTGATCCTTTTTTTTCTTAACCTAAGTGAACCTTCACCACATTTACTAAGCTTTGGTAAAAATTAGTGCAACTGTACTTACAAAGTGCACAGTCTATTTAATAAATCAACCCCATTAAGACAATTATACAGTCTACATCATCTTAAAGTGTGCTTAATGAGCATGTGAGGCCATCTGTCCAAAAGCTGAAACGGGCAGTTCTTGCAAGGAGACCCAATAAATGCGGGAATATTTCATGCAGAAATGGTCAAAAACATGATTGTGTCGATTTCAGACTGCTAGGCAGTTATGAAAAGTGTCTATAAAAGTGCTACAAAATATTGCTACTACCACACAGATCACAATACCTCTTGAGCTGCAATATTGTTTACTGGGTCTTGCAAATTCTTGAGTCACTTGTTATTTTACACCCTTAAGACAATTACACTGTGCTGGAAACAAGTCCATCCCCCCATGGTACAATTTTGGATGCATTTAGTAAATTTGAAACTGCTCGTATACCAAGCCACATATGCTAATAGGGGGTATAACCCATCCACCGCTACTGCGGGGGTTGATTACCCTACCTAGAGGTCCATGCACAATATATGTTAACTCCATCAATCACTGGTTACCTAATGGGTTCCACATCCTCTTCTTACCCGATCGAGGATTGTTCAAGCCTCGCACCATAAGGGATTTACCCCCTCTCACTAGGTTCTAGTATATGATTGCACTTTTTCTGCCAATTTTTATGTTTTTGTACAGTGGGCCAGAAGGCCCTTCCCCTGCATGGACATGAATACCTGTTAAAACCAATTAAAAAGCTACAAAAAAAATGCCCAAGAAAAGTCATTTCTGCTACAGAGGGCAATATCAGCTTTTGAAGCCAATGGTGTACTCCCTATTGCACAGAACATCTAGTAATATTTTTGTTTTCTCAAGTATATCACCTTTATCTGTATGTGCTGTTTGAATAAAGATTTGATGATTCCATGTTTAAATGTGTTAAAGGATAAGTTCACCTTTGGAACATGTTCCATGTTCCACCCATTTTTAGGGTGTAACATGTTCCCATAGCCGCAGCCGCTCGACAGATAGTACGGGGAGAAGTTTCCCTATACTATTTGTCAGATTTGAAAATGTGTGGGGCGCCGCTCACATGGCTGCATTACTCATTCACAGAGTTCTTTGAATGAGTGCCTATAGGTCCCCAACAGCCTTAGCAGCTGTCGACTTGTAGCTTTCAATGAACTACCATGGCTGTGGAACACTGTGGTAGTTCATTGAAGCTTCCTGTCAGTGTAACTGCTTGACCGTCCACCCCTTACAGCAAGCACATATTCTGGCAGGTCTGCAGGAGATCTGCATGGCATCAGCGATCTACTGATCAATTTATTTTTTATTTTATTTATTTCAGGTACTTATATAGCACTGTCAATTTATGCAGCGATTTACATATATATATTATACATTCACATCAGTCCCTGACCCTCAAGGGGTGTACAATCTAAGGTCCCTAACTTACATTCATACATACATATATTAGGGCCAAATTAGACAGGATCCTATTAACCTATCAGCATGTCTTTGGAGTGTGGGAGGAAACCAGAGTACCTGGAGGAAACCCACACAGGCACAGGGAGAACATGCAAACTCCAGGCAGGTGGTGCTGTGGCTGGGATTTGAACCAATGACCCTAGTACTGCCAGGCGGAAGTGCTAACCTTTTAGCCACTGTGCTGTGCTGATCAATGGTGCAATGCTTTCCAGGCTCCTTTGGACAAAAATAATATACATTTTTATGGCTGCAAAAAATGTGCATTTATTATTTTTGTCCAAAAGGTGAACTTATCCTTTAACGTTAACAATTTAAGAATTTTTTTACATGACTCTATACTATGTGTTGTGTTGCATGAGTGCGCAAATATGTGAATAGGGCATTACAGTTTTAACAAGCCTAGCTTGCTCTAAAGATGACCATAGAATGCCTTCTGCAAACATGTTTAATATGCTAGTCGGATCCCTCTGGTTCACAGCAGAATTATTACAAAGCTATATTGCCAGAGTAGCTTATATCATAAAATGTAGTGGAGTCAGCATTCTTTTAGGCACACTTATTAAAATAGAGCAGACTGTTCTGCCATGTCATGAGAATATTCAGTAGCCTGCTTTTGGTGCCTTGCTAGGGCTTAATCAGTAAGACAGTGCAAAGGGCAATGATGATGTGCTGAGTGTAGTAAGTCACACTAAGCAATCCGATTTCAGTTAACTGTAGTTAAAATGGTTTCTACTTAAAGGTTATTGGTTAATGCACACTACATAATGTACTTCCTAATGAATAGTATGTGTATGAGTGAAATCACTTAACAAGACTTACGGAATGCCCGAGTAGCCTCAAAATGAAGATACTCCAATTTTCAAATTGTCATCAGTTACTATAGTCAGCAGTACTATGCCTCACTTTTGATCAGTGAGGACACCTATGGGTAAGTTTCAAAACAAGCATGTGTACCCTGGCTTTTAGGGGCACTCCTAACCTCCTTCTAAAGCACCAATATGCTTTTCAATACTTGCAAATGTTTTTTTTAGAATAAAAGTTGCACTGAAATATGTAGGCTGTCATTGGGGATTTCTTGTTCTTAACATGTTAATTATCTGGCTGTCGTGATCCACTATTTTAAAAACTTTCACTGAACTGAAGCAACAAGAGGATCAAATGCTCAGACAGCATTAGCTACAGACCTCTTCTGATAAATACTAAAGCCAGTAGACTGACTTTTAGAATTTTGTAGGACTGGCATTCTCCATTTACTGTATCCATCAGTGAGCACAGGAGCCCTTTAAATGGTGGTGAATAAACAAACACAAAGATATACAGATTATATGCATTTTGCTTTTATAACATGCTCACCCCAAGGTGCTCCCCTAAAATACTCAGCACTATGTGTGGTACATTGTGACGCTATTCATGGAGAATGACACCCCATAATGTATAGGATTGAATCCTGCACTGGAGGTCTATTTTCTTTTCCTTCTAAATAAATGGGCTGCCTTATTGCACTCAAATTAGCTTGTAAAATGGGTTGTATTTTTTTTCACCCTTTGAAATGCCAAATGTTCATGTGTGTGCAGTAATGCAATGGAAAGTATAGGAGTGAAGGAACCTTTAAAGGCCTTTCAAGTTGGTGAACTGAAAAACGCATATCATATTTTTAATGATTTTTTTTTGGTATGTTTTCTGGCTGCCTGACTTCCAGCATGCACTTGTGAAACATGGACACATGAACTCAAAAGCGCACCACAAACGCAACTGCGGTGCATTTTTAATGTAGTTCCCATTGATTTCAATGGGAAGTACATTTTTTGTTGCACTTTCGAAACAGAGCAGCAAAGATGCAGTATGCAGGACTTTTCAAAACACACTGCACCCACAGTTCACAGAAGAGTTCCATAGGATTTAAAAGAAAATGTTTTACTGAATTTTTGATGTGCGTCAAGGCCCCTTTCACACTTGTACACTTTTGATGTGTTTTTCCAGCTTAAAAAAAGCACCTAAAAACTAGTCCACATTAAATCCTATGTAACCATTTACAGTACACTGTAGGTGTGTTGCATTTTAAAAAGTCCTGCAGGCTGCATCTAGGTGCAGTTTTTCCAAACCGTACCAAAAAGGACACCTTCCATTTTAAGTCAATGGGAACACATGAAAAGCACATCAATGTAAAAGGACCCTAAATGACACTTGTAGTAATAATAGTAGTATAATGGGGACTGTCATTGCTGACTCCCTTTTGAAAAAGCCAGTAGTAGTTTGAGTTATAGTCCTGGAACAAGCATGTAGAAAGTCAAATCAGAGTGAAGCCCCTTTTAAAAATGTACATTTTGACCAGGTGTGCCTGTCCATTGTTCAGGAGGACCCGATCAGAACCTCCATTCCCATCTATGGAGCTGCGGGTGTAAGTGGGAACATGTCCATTTACACCCACCAAAAGCACAGGTGTAGGGATCCTTTCTATCAAGCAGATCGGATTGGATGGTAGTTGGGTGTAAAAAGGGCAGGTGGTCTGTTTACATCCAATCGCCTATAGAGGAGAGCAGACACAGACCTGTCATCCACCTGCTCAGCGGGATCAAAGGACAGATTCCCTGCTGAGCTAGTGGATAGCAGCCACAGTCCCCTCCCCCCCGAGAAGCAGCTTCTAATCTGTAAACCTGCTCTGTCAGTGACTTAGGTAGCATTCCATGGATGAGAATTTATTTTCTGTAAAAAGAGGTTCGCTTTTATACTTCCTCATTACCTTGGAATAACCAGAATAAGCTGCAAAATAAATTGCAGGAGATATTAAGTGACAGTAACATGGTTACGGAGGAGAAAGTCTTATGGCTATCCCCCCCCTTCCTGTGGAAGAATGGGGATGTCACTATTCTAAAATAGCAAAAGTGGTTTCTGTGTTTTTTAAACACAATTCCTTGTACAAGTGCAGTATATCAATAAAGACATAAATATCATTGCAAAAAGGTTTATTCTAGATACAATAAATACAGATTAGGAAAATGTAATTGCAATTTAAATCCAGAGAAATAAGCACACCAAATGTAATAAACAGAGAAGCATCTTGTCTTCAGGCTCCAGTGTGTCCAGATGAGGTCTCGTAGCGCCCAGTACACTCATCCATAAAGTAGGAAACACTACAGCGTTCAGTCCTGTCTAGTAGTGCTTTCTACTTTATGGGTAACTGCACTGTATGTCAGGTCTTCCATGTGCTCCACTTGTGTCTTCATCCTTGTCAACCTCCAAATCATTTTCTAATTTAGCATACAGTACAAACATGCAAACAGTCAATGTTCCAAACAGGCAAATTGACATAATTGACATTTCTGGAACAAACCCATATGCAAAATATTTTACAAAAAAAAGGACAGTTGTTGGCTCACAATAAAACCAATTACAATTTCAGAAAATCACACATTTCATACTTATTCATGTCACAAATCTGTTAGCTTTACTATACATTTTTTTTTTATTTAAAAACACAAAAAAAAAAAAAAAAATGTTTAAAATAAGGTTTGCATGTACTGGACTCATTATAGAAATACATTAGAACTATATTCACAATTTGTTTTTTTAATACAATGCAGCTAGTATGAAAGACAGCTGGCCACCAAAATTACCAGTGTCATGAGTGAAATTCCAAAAAATGTTACTGATTAGTACAATGACATATAGGGGCTGATTTACTAACAGCAAATCGCCTGTTCATTTTACAGGGCAAGTTTCACCTTGCAAGAGAAGTTTCCCCAGAGCTTAGTGAATGTGGTGAAGCTTCAGTTTGCAAAGGATACCCAATCATATGCAAGCAAAAATACAAAAAACCTTTTTACATGATGGAAGTCAGCAGAGCTTCAGCTTATTCACTAAGCTCCGGGAAAAATTCTCATTCGAAGTGCAAATTCCCTTGTAAAGTTTATCTGCCTTCAGTAAATCAATAACAGTCCCCAAATGGCTATTGTCACTTTACCTAATCTGGTTAGGTGAAAATAGAGAAATTAGAATACTATGGGGAAGATTTACTAAAACAGGAGTGCAAAATCTGGTGCAGCTGTGTATGGTAGTAAATCAGCTTCTAACATCTTGTTCAATTAAGCTTTTACAAAAACTGGAAGCTGATTTCTATGCAGAGTTACCCCAGATTTTGCACTTTCCAGGTTTAGTAATTCAACCCCAATAGGTCTTTAGTGTGCAAAAGAATATATGAGCCCCAATTTAGATTTGCAATGTTACCAAAAATTAAGTAGAATCATATTTTAATGGGCATGTGTAGAGACACTTGATCTATAACTGGAAGTGTTTGCAGGAAGGAATAACATTTTATCAAAAGTGCATGGAGAAATTTTAATTAGTAATTAGTTGTGAGGATCAACAACACCATTCCTATTTACAATTATTAGGCACATTAGGGGTTTACTAATTTGAATCATAAGTATAAATTGTTTTCATTGCCCTACATGCCTGCACTGCAATATGAAATATGAAATGACTGGTGGAGAACAAATATTGTACACTGAGTAATTCCAAGTTGGGTTTGTTCTCGAGAGGCTTTTTAGTACACTACATGAAAAATAACTCTGTTCTCTAATATGACATGCAAAGATTACGGCTAGAAACAGCTGTAGAGCCAGAGGTCAGCAACTTGAAGACAAAAACACGTAATATACTGTACAGCAAAATTTTCTTCATGGTGCAATGAATTTCTATTTTAATCGGATGTCTCGTAGCGCCCAGTACACTCATCCATAAAGTAGGAAACACTACAGCGTTCAGTGCTGTCTAGTAGTGCTTTCTACTTTATGGATGGCTGCACTGTATTCCCAGGATCTAGGTTGTAGGTCAGTCTTCTTTTTCTTGAGCAGATCCAAAGCCTATACCAAAGAGGTTATTCCTTGATCTGGTGAATACTTACCAGCTGAAACTGTAAATGCTTATATGGACCACTAACACACTTCATGGTACTTTTCACAAGCTCGTTAAATATCTGCGAGAGACAAAAGAAAAAAAAAAAAAAAAGTTAAGTTTCAAAACACACAAGCCTTCTCAGATAAGATTTGTATTGATTTTTCTTGGTTGGCTTATCTTTCATCACAAAGCATCAGGGTCCTTGCACATGGGTAAATTGATAGGCCTTGTCAGATGCCTTTTAATGCCTGTGTCAGCTCAACATAGGGAAGTTAGGACAAGATGCATCAATTAGCCTGTATGCTAGGACTCCTAGAACAATTTGTGTTGCTTACAGTAAAAGAAAATGGGGAAGACGTTGAATTTAAATTGAAAATATGCCACAGCTGATCTAGAATGTATGCACAGTATATAATGGACTGTACACACAATAAGAAAATTGTACGAAAATTTCTGTATAAGGAATGATTGACCAATTGATTAATAGTGTTTTCGAAGACAGATTCTGACTTTATGGGGGGGGGGGGGGGGACCACAAAAAAAACCCGCACACACAGCATGATCAGAAGCATAGAACAACCCTACACTTACTCTTCTACTGTTAGTACGTAGCTATGTTTTCATGTCGCCTGAGTATTTTCTTACAAGTCAATACCATTCTGATTACATCATGGTACACACTTTTGTGGAAAATTGGACAATCATTTGTCGGATTTTCTCATAGTGTGTACTAGGCTTCAGGCTCAGCCAGGCAGCACAGCCCAACTTAAAAAACATTCCTTATGTCTTTTTGTGGGGCTATGACGACATCCCATTAAAACAAATCCTATAGATCAGGGGTGGACAACTGTGGCCCTCCAGCTGTTGTAGAACTACAAGTCCCATGAGGCATTGCAAAACTGACAGTTACAAGCATGACTCCCAAAGGCAGAGGCATGATGGTACTTGTAGTTCACCAACAGCTGGAGGGTCACAGTTGCCCACCCCTGCTATAGATGAAAAGAATGCCGTATAAAATCAGGTTATAGGACTATAAAGAGACTGGAGAGCCATGTTAATTATGTGCAAACTACACATAGGGCCACTTGAGATTTTATAGTGATTCTGCTGTGCACTGTATAAAGGAACCACATTTAAATGTATGTTTTAAAGCAATGCTACTCCACTGGTCCAAATTCCAAAAGCATCAAAACATGATCCTGCAAAATACTAAAAATTTAAAATGTAACTATAATTTTGAAAATGATCAACAATTAGCTGTAAATCTCTATCAATTTATAATTTATTTATCAGCATGTAAAATGATCAACCTTACCAATGATGACTTAAAATGAATATTGAAATCTAGGGCTGCACTGTAATCTTAAAATAATTAATTGGAATAGCATATATGTATGAAGTTATTATATGAGCTGGAAAATGCATTCCAAAATATTATTTCCTTATATAGTAAACTTTGAGTGCATGGTTTACAGCAGTATCACAGGTTATACTATGAAAAGTCATAAACCACCATTTTCCATTTCTTTATCAAGTACCAAAATTTCATATTGTAACTATTACAAGCAGTACTGGTGTTTAAAAAGGAATAGCCTTCCAAATCATATTTTTTCTATAATTTAATAAAAATGATATTTTAGAGCAGTATGATTCATTAGAATAAACAAAAAAAACCCAAAAAAGTCACTATTTTTTTCTCATTCCCATAATCAAATCTCCTGGTTATTTTATACACTACTGAGGATTTAACAAGAACTTCCTTGCAATATTTTCCATATTTGTGGCCTGGTCAAAATACAGAAAATTCTCCCATGCACTCATATAATATTGCCAGGCCTTTCAGATAATAGATCTGCTACCAGTAGACAATGTTCAGTTTCCTAGCATTTCTGAAAATGTTTATTCAAAGAAAAGGGAAGAATATTCTGAAACTAGCAATGTCTGTTTGCACTTCCCTTTATTTCTGTGACAGGCCTTTAAATGTCAACAGCTACAGATATGCTGTATTCTGTTGGTAAATTATTACTTTTCATTAAATTACACAGATATTTAAATCCACCACTTATATGGAGCATATCACATGACATTTAGAACAAAAAGTGAATTTCTTTAAGAAAAAAAAAATTACTTTAAAAAGCAAAATCTTAATAACAAGCTTTTAAAAAAAATGGCAACTAGTAACAAGGAAAGACTAGGCAAGTTGACTTTAAAAAACAAGCTGGGGTTTAAATCAGAAAATAATGCAGTGTTAGTAGAACAAAAAAGTCTTTGGGTTTTACATATTTAAAACTAGCTGCAAGTCTCTAGTCCATAGGAACACATACAGCAACCTAGTATTTGATGAAATTACATATTATTGCTGTAAAGAGGATCTAGAGGACAAGCAGCAAGAATAATTATCAAGTGGTCAATTCAGAATTAATAGGTGGTTCAAAAAGGTCTCAATACCGTAGATCATGAACGATGGTACAGTTAATTCCAGACTATATTACAGCCTTCAGCTAGATGAAGACTGTTTAAAGAAAACCCTTTCCCACTGAAAGGCAGGTGCAGCATTTCCAAACCAGGCCAGATACCTCCAGTTCTTGAAGCCACAGCTCAACTTCCAGGTGTCATCTTCAACGGCTCTGAACTTCCTGAACAGATGAATTAGACGTTCCTTCAGTGACATGCACCAGTAATCCTGGCTGCAGTCTGTACCCCCATTACTGTAGACAAACTGCCTCAGTGTATCAGTTATAAGATCTCCACCTCCCGCCAAACTGGGTTTCACTTCTGCTTTTTTGGATTCCTACAAGTGTTCACTTTTCACAGAACTTGTATCTTACACAAGAATATATAATATGCCAGGAACTGGTGCCAAGTTAACTGCATTTCATCATATGGAAGCCAGAAGGAGAAACACAAGTGGAGCTTTGCAAATCAATGTGCAAACGAAGATATAGCTGGAACTAATATGGAACAAACTGCAAGGGACAGGAATTTCTTTCCATATGAAAAAGAATAGGCATCTTCATAACCATAATGGTGTTAAGTAAAGCTTGTTAACTTTGAAAATCTTTCTGATGTACATTTTTAGACTCTAAAAACTTGAGCTGGTCTTCGACCTTTTTATATAAACGTGAACTAATAACTTCTACCAAGTCTACAATGACACTATGTGTGGTCTTTGCTCAGGCAAATATTTGGCTTTAAAGGGCACCTGGGCAATATAATGCAAACACTTGACTTTGCAGTCTTGTACTTTGAGAAAGCGTCGTATACACTGCAGTCAGTGCTGCAACACCGTTACCCAACATTTACTGCAAGTAGCCTTTAGGCACAACACAGTCTTTCAACCCAGACAGTTCCTAGAGGCATACAACCATATATTTAGGCCATCTGGTACCTACATTTTGTTTTTTCCCTGTAGGGTGTTATGTGCAACTGCATTAAAGTGCCTTTAATATTTATTTGATTTTGTTTTGGCAGATTAGACCACAGTTTACAGTACACCAAGTTATGAGCCAATGTATAGATGAGGCGTTACAAAACAGATCTGAAAATATGAGAACCTGCACTCAGCTGTAATAGAATGAGGACACTAATGTGCTTACTGCCACAGTAGTTTAAAAAAAAAAAAGTCCCTTTTCACATATTAGTTACATGGACACCAAATGTTAACATTTAGTATGCCAGTAACTAAAACGGATGCACAGATAATGGGGTCTTTACACATTTAAATATCACTGCATCTTGTGTTGACGGACCGGACACAAAACGTATGTCTTGGTGCAGCATAGAGTTAGGGAGGACAGTGTTATGGAGATGTAAAAAAAATAAGTTCAAATGCATAACAAAATGGATTAGCATAAAGTAGTAAAAGCACAGCAATTCATTATAAAGATCATGACAACTAAAGTCTAGCCATTACTTTTTTTTAGGAATTCAGTAGTATACGGCTCAATGTGATTGCAGCCATATTGGTGTACTTGCAAGACAGTTGAGCACTGGCCGTAAAAAATACAAAAAAAAAAAAAAAGGGGGGGGGGGGGCGGCATCTAGTCTACCCCCTTCTCGGTGACTTGCATGGATGAAGAAGGCGATAGATACACCTGAATGTTTGTCCTGTTAGTGCAAACTAAAGTATCACAGACAGTACAGTTCAAAGCAAGTGGCCAAACTACCATTTTAATAAAGAACCACTGAGAATGATTGGAAAGGTTTCATTAAACAAAGAGCTATAATTAAAGGAATTTTTGTTCTTTCAATTAAACTGCAGGGAAAAAAAAAACACATGAAAATAGCTCTAGGTTTTACAATTTAAGTTTGCAAATGATAGAAAAAAAAAAAAAAAAAAAAAAAAAAAAAAGGGTAAATCTTACACTACCATCCATGTACTTACTGTATTCACCTTTTCTTCAGGTAATTTCTGTAGATTCTGTTTTTTCGTGTGACTTCACTGCTCACATACTGCCACCACCAAGGACCGATGGGTAAAAAGGATCACAGGCTGGCCAGCCTACCCTTTTAAGCATCTCGCAATAGCCACGTCACCAACCACAGATAGAGGAACTAGGCTTAGTCCCACCCATAAGCCGTACACTGTAAAGTAAATGTCTGTGCAGAGCGCTGTGGGTGTCGCAAGTGAAGTCTTACACAAAGACTGATAAAGCGCGATGAAAAACCATTTTGAAATTTTGGTATAAGTAAAAGCAAACTTAAAACAGGAAGTCATTTGAAAATTGCTCCTCCAACAAAACAAGGATCACTTGTTTTCCTGTGCATAATCCTATTTGCAGCTGGGTATTACCCAACAGGATCACAAACAATTGGCATGTTACATAAGGATTTCACTACACACATAGTATACCTTCAACACAGGCCAGTGTCAATTCAATAATCTTTCCTGCAAGTCACTGAAAACGACAGATGATTAGAAGCAACCCGACAGCATCATTGCATAACCAAGACATGTCTGCCTGATCCCACACATACTCTATGGATTACCAAACTCTTGCATCCTTACCAAAGTCTACAAAAACTGCCAGCTACTTCCACCCTCCATCTTTTAAGCCTTTCGTTTTGCCTAGATATGCAATTTCATTCTATCCCAGTTTAGATTATGTGATCATTGCCACTAGAAAAGCCTGCAATCCATTCTGCAAGGGTCTGAACAACAAGTGACATCAAGTCTATATGTAGGGAACAGTGAGGTGTACAGAACCGGGGGGAGTTGTACAATGACAGTCAGCACTTGTGTGCAAACCACAGCATATTGTGGAAGAAGCTGCTTCTGCAGATAACGTGTATCTGTAGCAGCTTCTACACACACTGGAGAGGAGCAAGGGGGCTGGGTAAGAATAAAGTCAGGACTCAGCATCCAGCAGTACGGATTGGCAGAAAAATGTATACTGCAGCTGCCCTTATACCTTTACTGTGAACCACTTTTACTTAGAAACTTTAAACCAGATATTACAGAAGTCCTAAAAAGTACAAACATACTGTATATGCATTATATTTGTCATATTGATCAGGTCATATGCATGTATGCTTTCATCACATAGTAGTATTAATTATGCATTGACGCACAATCAAAAGTAATTAAATTGCCATTACAGAGATACTGCAAACTGCAGCACAAATGCAGCCAACCCTTCTAAAATCATAAGTATAAAGATGGTAATTAAATCTACTATGAACGCATGTTGCTTCTAAACAAATGATCAGAAATATCAGCTAGTGAATTAGAAAAAAAAACGATAACACTAGCTTCCTGCCCATTCTACAAAGCTTGTGTCCCTACCCGCCTCACCACACAGGAAGTGACAAAGCTTGTTGCGACCTGCTGCTTTTTGGATGGCCAGTTCACTAGAAACTTATACCCTTATAAGGAAATACGCAGAGCACACGCTTTATAAACACTTACCGGAATTCTTGTACGCACCCGTCAGAAAAGAAAATGAACACAGACTTTATTAGACAAACATATCATAGGAAGATTACTGAAGGTCGTAACAGAATGCTTTGGGAGGTGTGGACGAATGGAAGATATCATTGATGGTGTGGCAGTTGCAAGTCACAAACAAAAATACATTTCATATTTTTGTTCATATTTTGGGCTAGTTAGGGTGAGGCACAGGAAAGAGATTTAAAGCTTTCAGTGACGCCTCTCTTTCCGTTACATTCAGTTCTGCTCTCACAGTAACTGTCAGCCACTTCCTCTCTAGAGCCACAGTAGACTAGAGCTTGTGACGCATCTGTGGTATACGATGGGTAAAGAGCACACTTTGGTGTTAAAGTTTCACACTTACCGGTTCTTTTAAATTGCATGTAACTGCCTGGGTAGAGTTTTTTTTTTTTTTTTTCTAAAACTTGGGGAGTGACCCACTGCCCTGCTGGTAGGTCACGTATCTTGACGAAAAAAAAAAAAAAAAAGAAATGACAAGACGATGAGGCTTAATAAATCTTTATTTAGTCCCAAAACAAACCCCACAACCCAAATTCTCCTCCACCAGGGTCTCTTTCCTTGTTAAAAAGACAGAAAGATGTGAAGTGTTCATGTGGCGGGCCAAGTGGCACAACCCTTCCCCCACTGCGGGGAAACCACAGCTTCAGCAACATAACAGGAAAATAAAACCAACGGAAGAGAAGACATAGACATCAACCCAATCTCTGCTCCAGCCCTTTTTCTGCAGTCACGTCTTGATAGCAGTGTCTCTGGATTTGTAAACCACCCCACGGCTTTTCAGCTCACGCACAATACCTAAAAGGGAAACAAAGCTCCATCATGGTGCAGATGAAAGGATGATAGATATGTAATGAAACGGCAGGAGATATATATATATATATATATATATATATATATAAAAAATGTATGCATTTATTTTTTTATAACATGACTGCCACTTGCAGCAAACAGTAAAATAGGTGAACTGTAGGCTTGTAAAAAGTGTTCAAAATGTAAACGTTTAATACACAGTAGGTTCTTGAAACCATGTTTGCAGTGTTTTAAATGTTAAAGGGACCTTCGTTAAACAGAAAACACAGACCTTATGAAAATGCTCATTGCCTGGCTTTTATTCAAACAATCAAATTGCAATAGTTACTGAGTTACTGACCATCAAAAAAATATGCCTATCCAAAAGCTGGTCTAAAGTCACAACATTCCATTTGTATATTTATTCTCTCTCTGGGTTAGTAACTCAAAGTATTAATGACAGCAGATCAGCATGACAGCCAGGCAACTAGCATTTGCAGAAAGAGGGAATCAGTGTCGGCCTCCATGTGTCTCTCCAGAAAAGTTTACAGTAAAAACCCAGATGTCATCATTACTTGACTTTTTATAAGACGTTGCTAGCTCCCTGGTCACCATGGTCACCCTTCAGTACTTCGTTTTAACAAGTCGCTCATTTGAAACAAGCAGTCAGTGATGTCAGAAACCCTAACCTACTGAGTCTAAACCAAATAATTAATTAAGCAATAATAGCATAGCATGAACATGACATCAAGAAAGGGAAAATCAGATTGTTTTTTTTTTTTGTTAGGACAGGTCAACTCCGGTCGTTTTAATCCATTACGAAAAAAGCAAACAAAAAAAACAAACAAACTCTAGCCTATAGAATATTATGGTCACAATACTGTTTGCCACAGTCATACTAGTCAACATACCAATGATTTGCAGGGAGTATTCCTACATGAACAATTTAATAGTGGAAGATAAGGACAGATATTGTCAACCCCAAATTGGAAAGCACATTGCAAGCAGCTATGTACAGCCTGTGACATGACAACAAATGGAAATGTAATGCAGTCTTAAAGTGTTATTAAAATGCAATTTAAAAAAAAAAAGTTTTTAAAAATAAAACAAACGTTCTATATACACACTCACTTGCTCTGTGTAATGGTATTGCACAGAGCAGCTCCGATCCTCCTCTTTTGTTCTAGTCCCTACTTTGTGTGTCCCCATAGCAAGCTGCTTGCTACTGGCACCCCTTCCCCTCCATTTGACTGACTGCAGCAGAAGCCAATGGTTCCTGCTGCTGCCTCTATGCCTGTGAGGAAGGAGAAAGAGCGCACAGTGCTGGATCGAAAGAGACAGGGAAGTATTTGGGTGGGAGGAAGCAGATACTGGAAGGTTTTTACCTTAATGCATAAAAGGGGATAAAAAAAAAAAAAAAAAAAAAAAAAAAAAGGAGGAGACACCACACAACCATAAGCCTTTAGAGCCACTTTAAAATTGTATCCAAAAGCAGCAAAACTAAAAAATTAATATTTCAGCTTAGAAGTGGAGGATCCATTAGTTCTCATTCAGTTTATTGCCTACATTTTTACCTGGTGATCCTGCCAGTAACACTGTCCCGAGAACTCTCACTCATTGCATGGTATCAACGGATGTACAGCACTGTCACCTAGGATGAACAGTGTTAAGGATGGAACACCTTCCCCTCTCTTCTGCATCATGCTTAGGGGGAATGTGTTCTGTAGTCCTAAACCCATTTCTGATAACATTGTTTGTGATAAGAATGTAGAGTGCACAGGACACAACACTGGATTTTTGGCAGGACCAGCACTTTTTTTGCAGTCATGAAAGAGATTTAAACTAAAAAAAAAAAAAAAAAAAAAAAAAAAATTATAAGCAGCCATTTGTTGAGGTTTGACATGAACAGTTGTTTTTGCTCAGTAGCAAATATTTGATATAAAATTTGTGGTACTTTTTTTAGTTAAGCCTGTGTGAAGATCTTACATTTTCTCAAAGACTTAACAAGCGTGCCACAAACTGATTTTCTTAAAGATAAGCTACAGAACAAAGTTTATTTTTAAAAATAATAATTTAGAATTATATTTTAATAAGCAAAGTTTGAGATTATGTCAAGGTCTTATTGAGAGAAACAGCTGTGCCAATAGCACCAAAGCATGGCTTAGAGAAGACCTACTCATTTTTATTTACAACCAGAAAATGTTAAGTCAATAAACAGGCTTGAAACCAAAAAACACACACAATTATATTTCCATTTTTTTCTAAAGCTCGCAAATGTGCTGATTATTGCAATTACTTATTGACATCAACGAGGTTAGGGTAAAACAGGAAATGGTGAGGGAAGTACTCAACCTTACTAGAATATTGAACAAAGAAACCAGACAGAGTGTCAGTAAGGCCAGTATGTTGGATACAAAAGTGTCCAATATCAATTTATGGTTAAGCTCACAGCACCAATAGGTTTTTTGTTAAAACCATCTAAATAGGTTACAAAAATTAGCTCAAAAGTATTTTGAGAGACATTTATCCTACCCTGTGGTAAGCGTCCTGTAACAGAGACTGCATACACTCCTGGCTTGAAATTAGCTGAAAAGAGAAAAACACATTAATGAACATATAAAATGCAGAAGTTATATATAAAACATATAATCCAACTTATTAGCACGTAACATTTCACCTATCATTCAAATCAGTGGTTCCCATCCTATTTTATGCCCCACATTTCATCTAGGATATGTTTAATGTGCGCATGCCCTACAAAAGTAATATCACAATTGAGGATGAAGAAGAGTTCTAAATTTCTAGCTTTTGAAGCAAGAATTGAACCATATACAAAATGAACTTAAAGCAGTAGTAAACTCTGCTTTTTGAAGTTGTACTCACAGGTAAGCCTATAATAAGGCTTACCTGTAGGTACAGTGAATATCTCCCAAGCTTGAGGTGTTTGAGATATTCACACTAAACGCAGTTGGTGATGTCTCCAGTGCATGCACTCTGAAGGGAAGGCATACCTGTGCCACGTCTTCAGAGCTGTGCCATAAACAGACTCCGGTGCACATGCGCGGGAGTGACTTCATTACAGCTTTGCCATTCAAAAAGGACTGGAGCCAGGGAACCAGAAGGTAGACCTGGGGAAGATGGAAGGGCTTCATTCTAAGGAAAGCATTTCATAATGTGCTAGTATGCGATGCATACTAGCACATTATGCCATTGTCTTGCATGGGATTTTTTTCTTTTTTTTTGGAAAGGCTGTGGTTTACTACTGCTTTAAAATAAGTTCCAACTTGTTGGAATATGGATTCATGATCCATTCTTCTGAAGGTCTTCAGCAACAAAATTGATAAATATTTTATTTGTGAAATATAAATGTATGGACTTATGAGTAAAATTATATACAAATGATGTCAGATGATATTTTATAAAGGATTTATAAACAATACTTTGTCAATCAGTTACCTACATGTTAAATCTGTTATCCTCTCTGACAAAAAAAAAAAAAAAAAAAAAAAAAAAAAAAAAAAAAACACAAGCCCACTACCCACTACCCTGTGCAACACAGTCACCTACTGCCACTACTCAAGGCATACTGACAGTGGGCTGAGTGATGACTTGTGACTAAGGGACACAAGCCACTCTTTGTTGCACCCCTGAAATTGTGTCTTGCACACCCTAGGGGTGTGGGCTACCCAGGTAGGGAACCCCCGATATAAATACACCAAGACCAAGTTTAACAAGACAAAGCACAGCATATCCCATCTACACTAAGCACAATCTTTAATTACCTTGTTCATTGCCCATTTTTACCTTCTTAATATAGCATTTGTTTTGGTACACTACAATTGTCTATATTCATCAATATGGAAATCAAATTTTGCAAAGATTTGCAAGGAGTGAGTTTCTTTTTTACCAGACAACCTTTGCCCATGTTCCACACAGTGTACATCCTTGCTCATTCTCAGCATGCCATGAATAGGATCAGGTGCTGGGGATGATGTATCTTCTGTTTACATGTACACTGGGATTACACTGGCAGTGTGCCTTCAATAACTGAACAGGAATGCTGCCAATCCAGGAGGAAGCAGTGGGAGAGATGGCCATTTCATCAGATGTAGTGTGACTGCAGATTGAACCGGTCACTGCTGGACACACAGAGGTAAGGATGCTATAATGTACAAGTATGTTGTGCACAACTGCAAAATATGGCAAGGGTCCACCACCACCCAGCAGAATGTAGTTCAGCTTTAAAAGATAAGTGCCCTTCAATGTTCTTTATCTTTCGCAGGCTCTCTACCTTCTTCCAGCATTCCTGTCATATAAATATACTTACTACGCTACATCATAAACGCATCAACAGTTTGACAAGCTGCGTATGATCCTTTTACCAATGTGAGCAATCAGTTCAGACACAAATATTTTATGTCACAAAACTGTTGTGTGTGTGTGTGTGTGTGTGTGTGTGTGTGTGTGTGTGTGTGTGTGTGTGTGTGGGGGGGGGGGGTGCACTGAAAAGGATAGGGGAGGGGACATCCTGACATTCATATACCCCTCCTCTGCCCTTGTCCATTTACAGAGCACCTTGTGTTCTGTGAAAAGATGTTCACAAAGACATTTTGTGCATAGATGAGGGAACAGGTAGGTGGAGAGTGAGTGACTACTCTTCACTATGTAAGAGACAGAGTTCTCGGTCTTGGTGCCGGAAGGTCTGCATGTGTCAGGTCAACGATGAATAAAATAAGTTTTTTCTACCTAGTGCAGCACTATCGACATATGGAACACCCATCATTAAAAGATAATTCATTTGTGCATATCTAAATGTCCCAAAACAGTTCTTTCCTGGACTTCTGCTTTAATTTAACCTGTAACTAATTAACACGACTGTGCACCTACCTGGAAGTTTGAAAAAAAAAAAAAAAGGGTTTCAAACTAGTCCTTGATAATGGAGTTGGAAATGACTGTCATGTTGCTTTGTTTTTGTAACCAACAAAACTTTAATATGACTTCCACTTACTATATTAATTTTAGACCCAACTCAAATAAGTAAGTTTGGGCTAACTGTGAAAGTCTGTGAGTAAATTTATTTTTGACACTGCAGCTTTGTGGTTATAATCCAGCGCAGAGAACTTCCCTGCACCATTTCCTTCCTTTATTGCTCCCATTACTATTCCTACACGCATGTCTAGTACTCACAGACAGCATCTGCATTCGGGGGGGGGGGGGGGGGAAATCACCAGTCAACGTTGAAGAATGACAGTTAAAAGTAAGTATGTATGGAGAAAAAAACCCACACACAAAACCCTGGTTACACTTAAAATGATATTTAAGAGAATATTCCAGAACAGCTAAGAGAGATGATTAGCTCCGCCTTCAACAGGACACAAGCTAGAAAAATAAAAAGCCTCCCCTCCGTTGTTGTAAAGATCCTGCACCAATGTACAAGAGGGAAATTTTTAGGTAAAAATGCAAATAATTTCAAAACACAAAATCACTTTAAACCAAAAATATCTGGGTGGGAATATGGATGCTGTCCTAGAAGATTCTCGGAAATACCATTACCGGTAAAGGTTACCATGGTTTTCCCAAATCATCTTCCAGGACAGCTACTTGAAAGGATAAGTAAATGTATGTTGGAGAGGAACGAATGCCTGCAACAACTTCCTGTGAAAGGATAAGTCCTGGCTGGCTAACAATTCCAAATGGTAGTGGTAACCAAAAGCATGGATTGTGACCTTACCGCAGTGCAAGATTTCTTCCCATGAAGCACCTGCCCTCTTTGCTCTTGATGCAGCCATAGACTTTGAGAAGTGAACTCTAATTCTAGCAGGTGGTAACTTACCATGCTTAATGTATGCTGAAATAATAATGTCTCAGGCCATGGTATTCTAAGAGGCACTGAGCCCTAGATGCAACCATTAAAAAAAAACAACAACAAAAAGGGTCTAAAAAGTTAGATAGATCTTTGTCAATCTAATTTACAGAAAACCCAACAAAGGCCACCATCTGCACCTTAAGGGTACTGGGCAACAAACTAACTCCTTCCTGGAACCAATCAAGAACTGCAGGAATGGAATAGGACTGTATGCCAATTCTTTTTTGGCCAGGAGTTAAAACATCTTCCACAGTTGTGTGTAGTTTCCTGGTATTCACTTTACTGCTAAGCAGAACGGTGTTAATAACCCTTTCTGAGCATCCTCTTTTCATGAGAAACCTCCCAGCCTCCAGGCAGAATAGCCAAGAACTTTGATGGAACACCAGTCCCTGTGATAATAAATCCAGACGATTCTGTAGAATCCAGGGTAAACCGACTGCCAGAGACTTTTGGACCCATGGAGCTATCAAAATTACTTATGCTTAGCACTGGAGGATCTTCATAGTCATTAGGGGTAGCAAAGATATTGGTGTAAAGCATACCCCAAAACTGACATGCCCCCCCACCTTTAACTCCTTCCTGTCCAGCCTATTGCAATATGATGGCCAAGCGGGAACCCTATTATCCTGGGAGGACGTCATATGACATCCTCAGGATCACGCCTCACACGTGCGTGGCCCGATCCTACACTGGCCCGCTGCCAGTGTCATGTAATCACTGTGGCCAATCATAGAAGATCACATGACAGTCGTATACAGTGAATGGCTTCTTTTCATGCCATTCATTACTTACAACTGTACTGCAAGCTGTGATTGGCCCTACATGTACATGGGATTGCTGTGGCCAATCACAACAAAAACTACTGAATGAATCAGATTTAGTAAAAATGCTCGCTTATACCAATGAAATTAGTTGATATAAGCCATTACGTGTTAAACAAAAAAATCCTGATCACTTGCCCAAAGTATACAATGTTCACAGGAGTAGGGATAAAAAAAAAAAACCCCAAACCCAAGGGTGGTTAAATACCACAAAAAGAAATCTATGTGTGGGAAAAAAAACCAAGTTACACTTACGGTAACGTCTTTTCCAGGAGTCTTTCAGGCCAGCACTCTGAGAGACCTCGGCTCCTCCCCATCTGAGGAAACACCTCCACCTACAATAAAAAAGCTCCACTCCCCTCTGACCTCAGTTCTCCAAGCATCCTCCGGTCATCTGGGGAGACACAATGCGAGACAACATAATCATAATAAGCCATCTTCACATAACCAATATCAACAGTGGGTGGGAAACCGGTGCTGGCCTGAAAGACTCCTGGAAAAGACGTTACCGTAAGTGTAACTTGGTTTTTCCCCTACCGTCTTTCAGGCCAGCACTCTGAGAGGATAAGCGAGTACTCACCCTTCGGGCGGGCTAACTGCTTGTAAGACCTTACGACCAAAGTCCTGCTCCTGCACCGAGACCAGGTCCAGTCTGTAATGCTTGGCAAATGTGTCATAGCTGGACCATGTTGCCGCTCTGCAAATCTGCCCTGGGGAAACCCCTGCTAACTCTGCCTGGGTAGCCGCCACAGCTCGGGTGGAATGTGCCTTGATACCCTCCGGGACCTCCAGGCCTTCTGCCTGATATGCTCCTGTAATCGCCAGCCGCAGCCAGCTGGCCAGCGTCCTTCTAGACGCCTTCTTGCCTCTTCTAGCCCCCTTAAAAAAAACAAAAAGGGATTCGGTGCTTCTGAACTCCCTAGATTTCTCTAGATACTGGAGAACGCACCTTCTGACATCTAAACAGTGATACCTCTCCTGATCTACCCCCACCGGGTCAGGAAAAAATGAGGGAAGGACAATGTCCTGTTCCCTCTGAAAACTCCGAGCTACCTTCGGAATGAAGGACGGGTCTGGTCTGAAAACGATCCTGTCTGAAAAAATACGGAGATAGGGTGTTCTGATCGAGAGGGCCTCCATCTCACACACCCTCCTCGCCGTGGTAATCGCCACCAGAAAAGCAGTCTTAATGGTGAGCTCACCTATCGGACAGGACTCCAAGGGCTCGAATGGAGCCCTAGTCATCCCCCCGAGCACCTTGGCCAAATCCCACACTGGAAATGGTCTGGACCTCGGAGGCCTCTGCCTCACCAGAGCTTTGAAAAACCTACTCACCAACGCCTCCCTGGCCAGGGGCGTCTCCAAGAACACACTGAGGGCCGAGACCTGGCCCTTGAGCGTGCTGACAGACAATCCCTTGTCCGCTCCCGCCTGCAGGAATTCCAACACAGAAACCAAACTATGGGTTACCACAGCTGTCCGGTCACACCAGGCTGTAAAGCAACCCCAGACCCTACCATAAATGGCCTGGGTCTCCTCCTTCCTACTGGCCAGTAATGTCGCCACCACCCTAGGCGAGAACCCCTTTTCTAAGAGGAGCTGCTGCTCAGAAACCAGGCCGTTAACCGCAATCTTCCTATGCTGGGGCAAAGAACCGGCCCCTGTGTTAACAAATCCACTCTTGGAGGCAGCTCCCAGGGTGGACGAGAGGCCAAACTCTTCAGGGTCGCAAACCACGCCCGCCGCGGCCAGAAGGGAGCTATCAGTATTAACGAGGTCCCCTCTGTCCTGAATTTCCTCAGGACCAGGGGGAGCAAAGGAACCGGGGGAAAGGCGTAACAAAGCCGGTAGTCCCACCTCTGACCTAATGCGTCCACCGCTCTGGACCCGTCCCAGCGGGATAGAGAGAAGAAATTTGGGACCTTGTTGTTCCTTCCGGAGGCAAAAAGGTCCACCTCCGGGGATCCCCACCTTCGCACAATCTCCTGAAAGACATCGGGGTTCAAGGCCCATTCCGACTCCCTGAGCCGAGTCCTGCTCAGGAAGTCTGCCTTCTGGTTCAGCTCCCCCTTTAAGTGTATCGCAGACAGGGACGCCAAATTCAGTTCTGCCCAGGACAACAGTGTCGCCGCTAAGGCCCCGAGGGCCTTGCTCCGCGTCCCTCCCTGCCTGTTTATATAAGCCACTGCCGTGGCATTGTCCGTCAGGACACGCACGTGCCGGCCCCTGACCTCCGCCTGGAAGGAGTGCAGAGCCTCCCACACTGCCCTCAATTCCTTCCAATTCGAGGATTTGTCCTTCTGCCCTAAGGACCATTCCCCCTGAGTCACCAAATTTCCCAGGTGGGCTCCCCAGCCCCTGGCGCTGGCATCCGTAGTGACCTCCGCGGAAATCGGAAAGCACCACAACAGCCCCTGAGTTATGCTGGACGATCTCCTCCACCACCATAGAGACCTTTTCACACTGGGGGGCACCAAGACCCTGCGTTCTAGGGAGTGACACTTCCTGTCCCAAACCCTCAGGATCCACAACTGGAGGGGACGCATATGCAGACCTGCCCACTGAACTGCCGGAATGGACGCTGTCAGCAATCCAAGTACCGACATGGCCTGTCTTATGGACATCGACCTGCTCCCCTGCAGTAATCTGACTCCGGCCTCCAACTTGGTGACCTTTTCCAAAGTCAGGCTGGTCTTTTGGTCTACCGAGTCTAGAGTGTAGCCCAAGTAAATCACCTTCTGAGAAGGCACCAGGCAGGACTTCTCCAGATTCAAAACCCACCCCAAGCTTTCCAGATGGTTCCTCACTATAACCAGGTCTTGCCGTAAGTGAGCCTCTGAATCTGCGAAGAGCAGCAAATCGTCCAGATAGGCCACCACTGAAATCCCCCTCAAGCGGATAGAAATCAGTGCCTCCGACAGAACCTTGGTGAATACTCTTGGCGAGGAGGAAAGGCCGAATGGAAGAGCCCTGAACTGCCAGTGTCGAATTCCTTCCTCCCCCCCCACTGCCAACCTGAGGAACCTCTGAGAGGCTTCCGCCACGGGCACGTGTAGGTAGGCGTCCTTCAAGTCTATGGATGCCATGAATGCACCTGGTGGGATTAGGGACCTGATTGTAAAAATGGAATCCATGCGGAACCTCCGGTAACGTACTGACTTGTTCAAGGGTTTCAGGTTCAAAATCAGTCTGAACGCCCCAGACGGCTTTTGAACCACAAACACATGGGAATAAACTCCCTTCCCTCGCTCCGCTACCGGAACCCTGGAGATGACCCCCTGGGACTCCAGAATCTCCAAAGCGCCCACCAGAGCCGCGTCCTTCGTCGGATCCCTTGGACGGGTCGTCACTAGAAAAGTCTCGGGTGGCGGTCTCAGAAATTCTAACCGGTAACCCCTTCGGATGACATCCAAAATGAAGGGGCTGGTGACCACGGCTTCCCACTGTGGGAGGAATGCCGCCAATCTTCCCCCCACAGGAGGAACCAAGTCACCTTGGTTTTTGGGGCTGCTCAGGAGGGCGAAAAATCGCCCCCCCTCTTCCCCTACCTCTCTGTCCAGCCGACCTACCCTGACCAGGCGGTCGCAGGCTCAGCCTCTTTGCCGGGCGGGCCTTCCGTGTCCCCCCCTCCTGCATTTTCCTCTTGAGGGGGAAGGACTTTTTCCTATCAGCTGTCCGGTCCAATAATTCCTCCAACCCCGGGCCGAACAGACAGTCTCCTGTGAGGGGGATGCCGCATAACCTAACTTTTGAAGTGATGTCCCCCTGCCATGTCTTTAGCCACAGCGCCCTTCTGGCTGAATTGGTCAGGGCAGCAGACCTGGCCCCCAATCTCACCGACTCTGCGGAAGCATCCGCAATATACCCCACTCCTTGCAAAAGGGTCTCAAAAGAGGCCAAGATTTTTTCCTTGGGAGAGTCTGCCACAATATGGGCCTGTAATTGCGTAAGCCAATACTCTAAGTTCCTGGCTACCACTGTCGTAGCCATGGCCGGTTTCAGGTTGTACAGGGTCGAGTCCCAGGCCTTCCTAAGGAGAGACTCTGCCCTTCTGTCCAATAAGTCCGGTAAGACCCCCATGTCCTCAAACGCTAGGTCAGTTCTCCTGGTTGTTTGGGAAAAGGCCGCGTCTAGCCTGGGGCTCTTGTTCCAGACCGCCTCCGGGTCTTCCGAAAACGGAAACCTCCTCCTCAACGCTTTTGAGAAGAACGGTTTCCTTTCCGGGTCTTGCCACTCCTTCTTAATCGTGTCTACCAAAATGTCATGCACAGGAAACATTCTGTGCTGGTGCTCCTCCAATCCCTGATACATTTGGTCGTGGAGAGATAAGGCCTTAACCTCCTCCTTAATGTCCAGGGTTTCGTATATAGCCCCCAGGAGCTCATCAACCTCCTCTAGGGTCAACTTATACCGGGAGGGGCCCCTCCCTTCCTCTGAGGGACCCTCACCCGCTGATTCCTCCTCAGACTGGGAGTCCCCCACTGGTTCCTCCCCAGTCATAAGGGGTTCCCGACGACTCACCGAAGCCACCTGGGGGGGGGGGGGGGAAGTGTAGGTAATGGGAGGGCAAACCTCTCCATGAGGGACTTGAAGGAGTCGAAGGTGGTAGCCAACTCCTTCACTGACCTAGCTAGGTCCCCCTGTTCCGGCTTCTCCTCCCTCACCAACCCCTGTATACATGGGCCACAAAGAACCTTTCGCCAAGATTCTTTTAGAACTTCCTTACAGGAAGGGCATCTCCGCTTGGGCTCCTGGTGCCTAAGTTTAGCTCGGGCCTTGCCCTGCAAGACACAAAAGAAAAAGGGGGGGGGGGGGGAAGCCCAATCAGTCCGACACTAAACACCCCCCCCCCCCTGCTTCCCGGCAGAGCAACAAGGGCCTGAAAAACCACAGACCCCTTGCCCTACCTTCTGCTAGGGGCCCACAGGTAGGGGAGGCCTCACTGAGGCACCTTACCTGCGACTGGCTGGTGCTGGCATCTCCTGGTCCCGGTGCCTCCGACATCCCGTACCGGAGGGTGGTCGCCTGGTGCAGGTCTGTCCCCCAGACCGCTGTGCACCGCACCGCCACATTCAAATTTCGCGCCGCCGTGGTGTGAAGGCCGCGACCGGAAGCGGAAGTCGCGGCCCTGGGCGAAGCCCCGCCCCTTCCGCCGGAAACCGCCGTCTCCCGACGTCCGGCCCGGCAAAGCCCTCAGACCGCCAGCATGGGAAGGAGCGGAACTCCCCCCGATCCTCCCCAGACCTCACCACGGCCACCCCGACACCCCCCCTCGCCGGAGGGGGCCGGGGGGCGAAGAGCAGGTAAGTGCCCTGTCCCGTCCCCCGGGATGCACTCTCACTGCTGGCAGCCTGCCCTGGGAGGATATGCAGCCGGACACTCCGGCCTTCACTCCCGGCTGCGTCGGGCCTCACAGCCGGCTATCCGGCCCTCGGCTCCCCTATCGTCCTCCTGCGCCTCCTCGTGTCTCCCCACCGGAGGAAACACCTGAACTGAGGTCAGAGGGGAGTGGAGCTTTTTTATTGTAGGTGGAGGTGTTTCCTCAGATGGGGAGGAGCCGAGGTCTCTCAGAGTGCTGGCCTGAAAGACGGTAGGGGAAAAAAAGATAAAAATTTTATATGGGTACAGCATTGCATGACCACGCAATTGTCATTTAAAGTGCAACAGCGCTGAAAGGTGAAAATTGGCCTGGGCAGGAAAGGGGTCAAATCTACCTACCTGCATTTTACCTGTCCAGGATGTACACTGACCATGTAATTTCACTGTGTCATTTGTTGGTCTGTACAGATAGTCTACAGTAGAATAAATTTTCACATTCCAGTGTCAGATTATTATTATTGTACAGGATTTATATAGCGCTGACAGTTTGCTCAGCTCTTTACATTATGGTGGGAGACAGCACAGTAACAATACAGTTCAATACAAGAGGGATTTGAGGGCCCTGCTCCTTGGAGCTTACAATCTAAGAGGGAAGGGATAGTGGTACAAAAAAGGTAATAACTGTGGGGGATGGAGTGGTTGGAAGAGTAGAAGATTCCAGTATTAGCTGAGGGCAGGATAGGCTTCCCTGAAGAGATAGGTTTTCAGAGTGCGCCTAAAAGTGAGCAGAGTAGGCTATAGTCTGATAGATTGGGGTAGGGAGTTCCAGAGGATGGGGGAAGCCCTGGAGAAATCCTGGAGATGAGCATGAGAGAAGGAGACAAGGGAGTTAGAGAGTAGGAGGTCTTGCGGAGAGTACGGTTTGGGTGATATTTAGAGACAAGATCGGTGATGTAATTTGGGGCAGTGTTATGAAAGGCTTTATACGTCAGTGTTTTGAATTTTATCCGTTGGGCAATTGGAAGCCAGTGGAGGGATTGGCAGAGAAGGGTGGCAGATACAGAACGGTTAGTGAGGTAGAGGAGTCTGGCAGCAGTATTCATGATAGACTGAAGAAGTGGGGATAGCCTGCGATGAGGTAGGCAAATGAGAAGGGAGTTACAATAGTCAAGGAGTGATATAATAAGGGAGTAAATGAGTTGCTTAGTGGTTTCCGAGGTTAGGAACGGGCGTATCTTGGAGATGTTGCGGAGGTGAAGTCTACACGAGTTTGTCCTTTCAGCCCCAGGTCCAATCACTGACAGATTGGAGTCTAGGATTACACCTAGTACCCTGGCATGAAGGGTGGGACTGATGATAGTGTTGTTGATCTTGATGGAGAAGTCGGGGGGGGGGCACGAGCCAGGGGGAATACTAGGAGCTCAGTTTTGGAAAGATTGATTTGAGGAAGTGGAGAGACATCCAATCCGATATGTCACTTAGTAGGCTAGTGATACAGGTGGAGACTGAAGGGGTGAGGTGAAGGGTAGAGAGATAGATTTGTGTGTCATCAGCATAGAGATGGCAATTGAAGCCGTGAGAGTTTGTCAATTGGCCAAGGGAGGAGGTGTAGATGGAGAAGAAAAGGGGTCCGAGGACAGAACCTTGAGGGACCCAACAGAGAGAGGAAGTGAACAGGAAGTGGCAGCGTTATAGGTGACACTGAAGGAGCACTGTGATAGAAAGGAGGAGGAGCAGAGTCTCTTAGGCCAAGAGAGTGTAGTTTTTTGAGGAGGAGGGGGTGATCAACCGTGTCAAAAGCCGCAGAGAGGTCGAGAAGTAGGAGTATTGTATAGTGACCATTGGTCAATGTTTCTTTTCTTTGAAACATAAAAGGCATGCCACATGGCACTGCACAGGTTAATGCATGAATTCTCTGTAGACTAAAGACTGACACCACCTGTGACGAAACTACACATCCCACAATCCTTGGACTTATGTAGGCCATATATGGGTCTAATTCTGAAAGAATTTTCTTTCAAAAATTGTAACTCTGAATTTTCGTTCGAATTTCACATCATTAGTGAGCTTCAGCATCGGCCGATTTTTGGGTGGCCATCGAATCTGAGTTTTCGTTTTTCAAAAAATTTCCAATATGCCCAAGATAAATTTCTAATCAATGATGGAAGGCTTGTTTGGTCAAATTTCGAAATCAATGGTGGAACCATCGAATTACAAAATGTCCAATTTTCTAAAGAAAATTAATTCAGAATTCAACTCATGTAGGACCTGCATTAGTCTAGTACAGGTGAAAACTAACATGGTAATTAGAGATTAGATTAAGGGCAGGTGAAAGCAATTATAACAGAGCTTACAATGCTAGAAGAGATGGGTTTGTTTCAGAAGACCCTGTTCATACCAGAATGAGGTGTGGGAAAACCACACTCCTTGCAAATGTTCCACACCGCGTTCAAAAATGCAGTGCAGTTGTGATCTGCAGTGGTTGTCAATGTTAAGTTAAAGACACCACAAATACAGGTCAAACGCAACGCGTTTGCCGGCATCGGATCACAGGGTACAGAAGTACCAAGCGATCTGACTGCAGTGATTTTTCATGCACTAATTTTGGTGAATGGCCTTAGAATGACTGGCCTCAAATCACACTGAACAGCGTATGAATTGTAAAAGGAAGCACAGTGCATTCCTGCGCAATTCCTAGTGTGAGCCGACATTTGTGATGCACACAGAGAATGGCAAGGCTGTGACCCAAAAGAAGAAGTTGCTTATCCTTGTGAAATGGGTACAAGATAGGTGAAACCATTGATGAACATGGGGAATCAATTAGCCAACATGTGAATCCACCAATACAAGGCAAAGCAAGCAAACGACAACTGAAATTGTACAGTCCAAGTACATCAGTTTGATAAAAGCATACCTACGCACATGGACATCATGAAAACCCTTGGCAGATTCTAATCCCGTTATAGCAAGCTTTGTATGAGAAATGTATCCTGCCTATCCTGACTCAAAGCTCAAAATTTACAACCTCCACTTTCTTATTAGACTAGACTACCTTAAAAAAAACAAAAAAAAAACCCCACAAAAAATAAAAAAGGCCTTGCTAAGAGAGCCCAGTAACCTATATACACTACACAGCATAAACTGCCAGTTACCTTTACATTTGTCCCTTAAGTGCTGTCAAGAGTACTTTCTGGTGGTCACTATTAGCAGAGAATTAAAAAAAGAAGAACGCATCAGAAATGAGGGCAGTTATGTTCTTCACAACCAGGAGGTGAAGATAACGGAGATGTGCTACAGGCAGCACTGTGGGAAGGAATGGTCGAGGCAAGTGGTATTTGCGGTCTGATTCTGATGGCTGTTTCAACACCCCAAAACAAAAAACATCTGCTTTGGGATCCAGGTGTGTTTTAAATTTAAAATACAAAAACACATGTAGAACAGCAGAAGAAGGGGCATGTTTATAAACCAGTGAATGGGACAGTTACTGCAGGTGAATCACTGTAATTTGAAACACATGCACCTAGAAGATACACATCCAGTGAAGGTTTGCCAAATTCAATGCTTTATAAATTATATCCCCTAGTGTGTATATCATAATACTCACTGATCCGCTGCCACTTTGACACCCAGCTGTCATCAGGGCTCATCATGGCCACAATCCTAAAAAAAAAAAAAAAAAAAAAAAAAAAAAAAAAAAAAAAGAATGCCAGTATTACAGCTTGTTGGCCTGATTTTTTATGATCCACGACAACAATACACATGAAAAGACATACCCATCAAATGAGGAGCTAGTGCAATCATACACCATTTCCCTGTTCCCCTTCATCTGCAGGTAAGCATCACAGTTGTCACAGCCATCATATTCAAACTGGTCAATGGTCTGGAAGAAAAGTGAAACCACATACTGTTAGAAAAGAAAATAATAAAATGTATACACGCAAGAAAAAGGATGGCCCTTACAGTTTCTTAAATTTAGGATTTCACATTACAGATGCCCTGCTACGGGGAGGCATGGGTGTGCAAAATCACACACACACACACACACACACACACACACACACACACGATTTTGCAGGTCTGGGTCGGGGGTGCGCTTGAGGCGCACGCGCGCCCTACCCCCGCCGCCATTCAAGGCTTCAGGTGTCAATCACCGGGTCTCGGGTTGGTGGTTTGTAAACAATACAGTTCTCTCCGCTCAGCTCCTGCACAGTGCTTTGCATGGCTGTGCATAGCACAGCCATACAAAGCAGTGTGCTCACAGTGAAGCACTAACAGCGCACTATGTAAAATGGCATAGTTAACCCTTTGATCGCCCCACATGTTAACCCTTTCCTGCCCAGTGCTATTAGCACAGTGTCAGTGCTGTTTACTAGCACTGATCACTGTATTGGTGTCACTGGCGATGTCAGTGACACCAAGTCAGTTTCCCCCAGTGTCAGAATGGCTGCTGCAATCCTGGTATAAGTTGCTGATAGCCGCCATTACTAGGGAAGAAAAAAAAAAAACACAATTGGGATTTTTTTTTTGTAACAAACACATGTAGCAGAATACATTTTGGTCTAAGTTTATGACAATTGATTTTAAAAATTTTTTACTAGACATGTTTAATAGCAAAAAAGTCAAAAATATTGTTTTATTACTCAAAATTGTCACTTTTTTTTTATAGCACAAAAAATAAACGCACAGGCGATCAAATACCACCGAAAGAAAGTTCTATTCATGGGGAAAAAAAAAAAAAGATGTAAATTAAATTTGGGTGTAGCGGAGCATCACCATGCAATTGTCAGTTAAAGTAACGCAAAAAAAGGCCTGCTCAGGAAGAGGGGTAAATCTTCTGCAGGGCAAGTGGTTAAGCTTTGATAAAAAAAACAAAACAAAAACCACTGGAAGCTGATTAGTTTCTATGCAGAGCTGCACCAGATTGTGCACTGTCCAGTTTTAGTAAATCAACATGTGTACATGTGTGTAGTGGTCTCCTTGCTGTATACAATTTGGTGAATCTGTGTGCTGCAATGGCATTTATATGCAATTTTTGTTATTTTAGTTAAACCTGTCTCCCCTGGTCTGGGATTTTGAAGCTAGTTTTACCTCAGGGCTCAATAAGCAGCACAGGCTAGAGCCAGTTTAGGCATCCACTGGCCACTTCTAGTAGAGGTCTGGTTGCATGTCAGATTGGAAACTACTACTGACTAAGATACAGGGTGGAAAGGCTGAATGAATTCTGGTCCCACACCACAGTTTATGCTGGATTCCAGGCTGGTTGGACAACAGTTGGAGAATCTCCCCATCACTGTAGATCTTGTTTTCAGGTCTCTGGCACAAAGACAGATGCCACATCATGTTGATCCTCAGGGGCCTACAACTGAACTCTACTGCAACATTCACCTGCTGGCTTCCCTATTAATGTGGTTGTAAAGGCTCAAGGTTTTTTTTTTGTTTTTTTTTTAACTTCATGCATTGTATGCATGAAGATGAAAAAAAAAAAAAAAACCCACCTGTGTGCAGCAGCACCCAAATAATGTCCACAAGAGCCTCGGTTCTCCGGGGACTCTCATTCCTAATTGAATGAGGCAGCAGTGGAAGCCATTGGCTCCTGGCAATCACATCCAGTGACCCAATCAGGAGAGGAAAGGAGCAGGGCCGAGCCACGGCTCTGTGTGCAAATGGACACGCAGAGCCATGGCTCAGGACTGCAACTGCTCAGGTGCACCCATAGCAAGCTGCTTGCTATGTGGGCACCCAACATGAAGGAGGGGCCAGGAACCCCTTGTTTGCTCAGAGACATTCACACCAGTGGCCTGCTGGAGGTCATTTTGTAGGGCTCTGGTAGTGCTCATCCTGTTCCCCCTGCACAAAGGAGCAGATACCGGTCCTAGTGATGGGTTAAGGACCTTCTACGGCCCTGTCCAGCTCTCCTACAGTAACTGCCTGTCTCCTAGAAACTCCTCTATGCTCTTGAGACTGTGTTAGGAGACACAGCAAACCTTTTGGCAATGGCATATATTGATGTGCCATCCTGGAGGAGTTGAACTGCCTGTGCAACCTCTGTAGGGTCCAGGTATCACCTCATGCTACCAGTAGTGACACTGACCCTAGCCAAATGCAAAACTAGTGAAAAATAGAGAAGATGAGCAGGGAAAAATGTCAGTGAGCTCCACCTGTAAAACCATTCCTGTGTTAAGGGTTGTCTCGTTGTTGCCCATCTAGTGCACCTGTTAATTTCATTAACACTAAAAGCAGCTGACCCCCTCTGCAACTTAACTGACCAGATCAATATCCCAGGAGTTTAATTGACTTGATGCTATACTGTGATTTAAACAAAGTGTTCCTTTACTTTTTGAGCAGTATATATATTGCCAATCCCCTCCGTGGCCACAGGTGTATAAAATCAAGCACCTAGGCATGCAGACTGCTTCTACAAACATTTGTGAAAGAATGGGTCGCTCTCAGGAGCTCAGTGAATTCAAACGTGGTACCGTGATAGATTGCCACCTGTGCAATAAGTCCATCCATGAAATTTCCTTGCTACTAAATATTCCACGGTCAACTGTTAGTGGTATTATAACAAAGTGGAAGTAACTGGGAATAACAGCAACTCAGCCACGAAGTGGTAGTCCATGTAAAATGACAGAGCGAGGTCAGCGCATGCTGAAGTGCACAGTAGTCGCCAACTGTCTTCTGAGTCAATAGCTAAAGATCTCCAAACTTCGTGTGGCCTTCAGATTAGCACAACAACAGTGCATAGAGAGCTTCATGGAATGGGTTTCCATGGCCGAGCAGCTGCATCCAAGCCTTACATCACCAAGTGCAATGCAAAAAGCGTTGGATGCAGTGGTGTAAAGCAGGCCACCACTGGACTCTAGAGCAGTGGAGATGTGTGATTTGTTACTCCAGAGAACACTTCTCTGTCTGAAAAGCTGATGGATGTGTCTGAGTTTGGCAGTTGCCAGGAGTACGGTACTTGCCTGATTGCATTGTGCCAAGTGTAAAGTTTGGTGGAACGGGGGGGGGGGTTATCTTTCAGGGGTTGGGCTTGGCCCTTTAGTTCCAGTGAAGGGATCTCTTAGGGCATCAGCATAACAAGACATTCTGGACAATTTCATGCTCCCAACTTTGTGGGAACAGTTTGGGGATGGCCTCTTCCTGTTCCAACATAACTGTGCACCAGTGCACAAAGCAAGGTCCATAAAGACATGGATGAGGGAGTTTGGGGTGGAGGAACTTGACTGGCCTGCACAGAGTCCTGACCTCAACCCGACAGAACACCTTTGCAATGAATTAGAGCAGAGACTGCAAGCCAGGCCTTCTCATCCGCCATCAGTGCCTGACCTCACAAATGCACTTCTGAAATAATGGTCAAACATTCCCATAGACACACTCCTAAACCTTGTGGACAGCCTTCCCAGAAGAGTTGAAGCTGTTCTAGCTGCAAAGGACGGGGCCAACTCAATATTGAACCCTACAGAATAAGACTGGGATGCCATTACAGTTCATGTGCGTGTACAGGCAGGCGTCCAATACTTTTGGCAATATACTGTACTGGGATTATATGTGAACAGTTCCACAGGACTCTTTGCTGTTGGTACATTAGATGTATATACTATTAATATAGACCTTGTATTATTTCCATGCTGGCATCCATCTATACTCATGGTTAATGGTATATGCTGGTTGCAGTAGTTCCTCTGCTCTGGTTACTGGCTAAGTTCCCTCTCCACCACCACACACCTCAAAGAGGACTACAAACAAACAGCTTTGGGCTTTTCATGTCTTTTAACCCAAATCTCCAGTCACGTGACCTGTAGCCACCCCCAGTTCTCTGGTCCTGGAATCGTCGGTCTGAAGCCATTGTGACTGTTCCCTCCACCTTCTGTACGGTGCAACCTTAGCTGGCTCTGGAATCAGGGCCCTCCTGGGCTCCTATCACATATACAGCCTTCCCCATCCCAGAGATTTCTATACCTGTGGGGGAATACATAATGAGCAGGTCTATGTATCTCCCGCCGTCTACACACAGAGCCCGACCGTCTCTCACCTTCACCAAGGAACACAGCAAACAGGCTCTCAGATGCCGCAAATCTTTCGGAACCGTTTCCAAAGCCATAGCTACCAAGGGCGGAAGTACGTCTGTACCAACACAGGCAATACTACCGACTGCTGGCTGGAAGGAACCTCTCTATGGTGTACCTCCGCCGGCGCTCTATCCCTCGCCGCAATATCTATGGTGCTGTTCTAGAGGGTGCCTGTAGGTGGCTCGCACACAGCACGTGGGTTGTGGAGGAGGGGCGCTGAGCTCACGTTGTGTACATTGCACAGGAGGTGGTGTGGATTCGTGTTCTGTACACTTTACAGAAGATTGCTCAGACTTTCCATGTACTGCAGCGTGAGGAGATAAAAGAACGATGTCCTTGCACATATAGGGTTGAGGAGTACGTAGGATTTCTAAAAACACATTTAGCCCCTTTTCACTGCCATAGCTGTTTTTGTACGTTTAAAAAATTATTTCAAATCCCCAAACACTATATTTTCTGAAAGCAGACACCCTAGAGAATAAAATAGCGGTAGTTCCGAGTTTTTAATGTCATGCGATATTATCACAAAGGTAATTTGAGGAGAGAACTGTATTGTTTACAAACCACCAACCTGAGACATGGTATTTGACAGCTGAAACCTTGAATGGCGGCGCAGGTAGGGCGTGCGTGCACCTCAAGCGCATCCCCGACCCAGAACTGCAAAAACAGTGAATTTTAGGGCAAACAAACACAAGCAATTAGCAAAATGTTTGGTAAAATATAAAAGGTGAGGCTGCACCGTGGAAATAGATACCAAACATGCCAAACCTTACATTTGTGTGCACCTATGAAATGGTGACAAACTTCAGTGCCAGGGGCGGACTGACCATTTGGAAACTCGGGCACTGCCCGAGGGCCCGGGGTCAGTAGGGGGCCCCATGAGATGCCCCTGGTACATTTTTCATATGCTTTTTTGAGTTTGGGCAAGGACACAGGGGCCCCATGATCCCCTATTGCCTGGGGGACCCATGAGTTGTCAGTCCGCCCCTGTTCAGTACCATATATTTTCTATAGGCAACGCTTCAAACGCTGCAAAAAACAGTTTAGTATTACCAAGAATCATGCTAGAATTATTGCTCTCATTCTGGCGTGCACAGCGTTGTGTAATGTGTATCGCATTCCTTTTCATGCGTAGGCACCCCAATGTGTGTGTTTACATTCATATGTACATATATGTGGGGTGGACTCAAAAAATTTTTTAGGGGGGATGTTATGTGCAATTTTATTGCAATTAAAAAAATAGTTTTACTTTAAGGATAAGTTCATGTTTTGGACAAAAATAATAAATGCACATTTGTTTGCAGGTAAAAAAATGCATTTATTATTTTTGTCTACAGAAGCCTGGAAAGCATTGCACCAGTGATCAGTAGATCGCTGACGCCATGCAGGTCTCCTGCTGACCTGTCAGAATATCTGCTCGCAGTATGAGGTGTACGAGCAAGCAGATATTCTGACAAGAAGCGTCAATGAACTACCGCGGCGCTCCACAGCACCGGGGTAGTTCATTGTAAACTACAAGTCCACAGCCGCTATGGAAGTCCGTGAATGAATGATGCGGCCATGTGGGCGGAGCTCCACACGGCTACGCTGATTTCAAATTTGACAGATAGTACGGGGAGAAGTCTCCCCGTACTATGTCGTGTGGGGGGGGGGGGGGAATCTTCCCAAGTTTTTCTTCAGTGTAATAATCCCAAAATATGGTCCATTTCCACCATATACCTCCAAAAACTAAAATAAAAACTAGATAGTGTATTATCCAATGGTCAAAACCATATATACATAAATAACCAATATGTGAGAAATTGTGAAAACACGTGAAATAGTGAAGCACTCCGTGAACACTCCCATATGAACACGTCTATGTGGCTAGAGTGTATACTCTTACCCTAAATAAGTAATCAAAGGCCTTTTAAGAGAATGATCCAATGAGCCAAAAATCCTCCAAGATTATCCCACAAACACAAAACCCTCCACCTCAGCCAGCAGACACAGGAAGACACAAACACAGCGAAGCGCGTCCATCCGCGATCTACTCCCTGACTGAGAGCACAGGGCACGTGATACACCCTTACAACCCGCCTATTGGTGATGGTACTATTTACTCCGCCCATTGTAACTTTATTTTATTTATTTTATTTAAACTTTTATATTTATTTATTTTTTATTTTATGTATTTAATTTTTATTTATTTTATGTTATTTTATTTATTTTTATTTTATTTATTTATTTTAATTTTTTTTTTAATTTTTTTGTTATTGATTTTTTTAATATTTTTTTAAACATTTTTTTTGATTTTTTTTGTTATTGATTTTTAAATCTGGACACCGATTTTGAATTTATTGTGAATTGAGGCTGTGGGAACATGTTACATGTTCCACCCTAAAAAATGGTGTAACATGTTCCCAAAGGTGAACTTATCCTTTAACTCTGAGTAGACCAAGATCTGAGAGATCAGTGGTTATGTGATTGCTGAGTTCTTGGTATTAGAGCCAACTAGGGACAGCTGCAGCATCACGTCGATACTGCAGCATGGAGGTGATTACGTGTTGGTTTTTCAAATCCCACACATCTCCTTTAGATGAATACAGAACGGTTAACACCCCTGTCACACTGGGTGCGACTTGGTATGCGATTTGCATGCCATGTGACTTGCAAATTACATGCCAAGTTGCACCCTATCGTTCACAATTACAGCGGTCACATCAGTGCGGTTCTCACCTGGTCAGAGCAGCACCGATTTCTAAAGTAGTACATGTACTAAATTTGGTGCTATTTGCATAGACATCGGTGTCAGATGTCTTGCAAATCGCACCTGAAATTGGCATGTCCCCTCGACTTTGAAATCGTGTGACTTCACTGTAAGTCGCACAATTTCAAAGTCAGGCTTGATGTGACTGGGGTGTAAAACCTTGGCTATTTGATTTTTTACTGTCGTGTACCATTGGGGAAGTTTCTCTTCACATCTTGTTCCAGAGACACAACAGAACGTCAGAAGAAATCTCCCAAAGTGAGGGGAATTCCCCTCTTATGGCGGGCATACGCTCTCCAATTTCTTTTTTAATCCAATTGATCTATGGTTCGTTCAAAATGATCAACTCTGTGAAAAAGCAAATACTGATAGCTTCCCTTCCAATCGATTTAGACTTTGAGTTGATCAGCCATGTAAGAAAATTATCAAACATTTTCTATCGATAGGCAACACTGTGATACATTGTTCATGAATATGATCGTATTTTGATTAATGAGATTATGAGATCGATGATTTATGATTTTATGTTACAATCATATCCTAAAGTGTTACTAAACCCAGGATCCTGCATTCTTATATCTGGTCTCCCACAGTACACAACATGGATATGCTCCCAAAGAAAGAAAACTCTCTAGCAATACACACTAAACTGAGCATGTGCAGAGTGACTCCTAGAGCTCTGTACTATCAGCAGATAGGGGAAAGTAGAAAGGGAGGATCAGAGAAGACAGGTTCAAACAGCCTTTTTACACAGTGCAGATGATTAACCTCTTAAGTTCCACAGCGAGTATAACAAGTATGCTTTACTACATATACAGACTGATTTTACTGTTGTGGGTTTAGTAACACTTTAACTGTTGATCAAAACCCACTTCCTTGTGTGTGGCATATCAATCAAATGAGTTGCCAACTATAGATCGGTTATATCAATCAGAAAAGATATTGGATGTGAAGCTCGCATGGCAGCCATTAGATAGCTGTCCCCATTTGACAATTTCTCCTTACTTCTTGTTAAATTTAGGAGTTCCCCTTACATTCTTTTTTAATGGCAGTAGTCACCTATAGTGATGAGCTAAGATTTGGGCCAAACTTAGAAGCTGTCACATGATAGCAGGTTACCAGCCCAGTCAGCTGTGGCTGGGTAATTTCCTGCCCAGCAGCCACGCATAACAAAGGGTGGGATTTTCGTGACACCATTGACCTAATATCGCCACATGGTCTTACATGGCCAGAAAAGCAATATTATTATTAATTATATTATTATTATTATTGGTTCCACAGCCAATATACAGCCAATATAGCCAATGTATATAGCCAATAATAATTATTATTGGCTTTTCTGGACAAATAAGGCCATGTGGCCATATTAGGTAAGTGGCAAGTGTGTCCTATTACTGATAGGCAGTACACATGTTCCGGGCAAGTCCAGAGACCGTTAATCAAGAGCAGACAAAAGTGTTAGTGCGTTCATGGAACAGCGTGTGGTAATGAAGTTTCTTGTGAACGAAGGCGTAAAACCCATGAATATCTACAGAACACTTCAAGCACAGTACAGTGATGAGACGCTCAGCCGCAGTAAGACATTTTATTAGCGTAAACATTTCAAAGATGGCCAAACATCTGTCAGTTACCATCCCGGCCATGGTGGTTCCATGGCCATGGTGGTTCCCAGCCCAGAACAGTCATTCCTTTGATCATTCGGTGCTTGGAACACCTGATCCTGATAACAGACACATAACCTGTGGTGAAATTGCAAAAGAGACAAATCTTTTTGTGGAAACGGTGAACACAATGATGACAAAGTGAACCAGGCTGTCCTAGGATGGTGCAGGAGTACTGACAAATCTTTCTATGTCGAAGCTTTCCAGGCATCGGTTAACCACTTCATGTCCGGACACTTTTACCCCCTTCCTGTCCAGGCCAATTTTCAGCTTTCAGTGCTATCACACTTTGAATGACAATTGCGCGGTCATGCCTCACTGTACCCATATGAATTTTTTAGCATTTTTTTTAGACAGATAAAGCTTTATTTTGGTGGTATTTATTCACCACTGGGATTTTAATTTTTTTTACTATGTAAATGAAAAAGTCAAAAAATTTTGAAAAAAAGTGTTTTTGTTATATAATTTTGTAAATAAATAATATTTCATCATAAATCTTGGCCAACATTTATTCCGTTATCTTTTTAGTAAAAAAAAAAATAACCCAAATTAAAACCAAAAATGATCATTTTTAAAAAAAATTTTAAAATTTTTATTTTATTTTTATATATTATTATTTATGTTTTATTTTTTGTCACCCTAGCAGTACAGTGTCACCATGGTAACACTGTATTACTTGTGGGGGTGATAAAGATTTCTTTTTTTTTTTTTTACACTGATTGCTTTTACACCCATAAAGGCTGTAAAAGCTATAATTTCTCCTTCTCTCTGGCTGCATTCTTGCAGCCATTGAGAACTACTGTGTGAACTGTGATTGGTCACAGCTTGTCACATGGTACAAGACTGTTGTGAATAGCCTTGTACCATGTAACCTCGGTGATCATTCACAGATTTCACACGTAGTAAGCAATGATGTCAGAAGTAACATCTTGTTTACTACTCTGCATGTGATCACTGATTGGCCAATCAGTGATCACATGATCGGGACCTCCGTCCCGTCCGATGATCGGTGTTCCACTATGTCCGGAGGACACAGCGGGCACCAGATCACAGTGCTGCGTGCTCCCAGGGAGCGCACACAAGCAGGGGGCAGGGAGGCCGTTTATAAACGGCCACCGACCCTGCACTGCCACCGTCCAGTCGTTTATATACAACAGCCGGACAGGAGGTGGTTAAACGCTGGGATAAGTGTATAAATGTAGCAGGGGAGTATGTCGGGGAAAAAAATGCAGTTTCCATTCCATGAAATGTGTTGCTTTATTATATAAGTTCAAAAGTCCTGGTTTGACTTGAACACCCCTCGTAAATACCTTTCTTGTACACACCACTCCCTCCCAACTCCAAATGACTGGTCACTGGTATTGCCTGTAGGCTTCCTGCAGATGACTCTTTTCCCATACTAATGTCAATATAAACAGTGTGGAGATGATCATTTTGATAGAGGAGCAGGCCTTTCCTTCCCCATGTTCGACCCCAAAGACTTGTGATCTGATGACTGGCTTGTAATAATCAAGAAGAAGCAGTAGAAATAGAGAATGCACATATTCACAAAATGAACGAAGCAGAAGTAAGAAGATCATTGCACTGCAGGTCCTCAAGTACATCTTCCTCTCCAGCAAAGAGAACAGTGAGAAGCGTTGTGAATACATCACTATATCTCACTCCAATGCTCATTAAATTAGTGGTCTACCTTGCCTTAGATGATTTTACCCTATAGATATACAGCAAAGCACAGACTGCAGCACTGGCTCCACTGGTTGCCACTGCCTTAAACTGATCTTGTTAAGAACTTTGTTGGAAGATTTTTTTTTGTGCTGAATGAGTTTGAGGATGAAGGTGGAAGGTAGTAGGTAAGCGGGATGGTGGAGGGGAGATCTCTGCTAGATGGGCTTTAAATGGCTTAAAGTGTTACTAAATCCATGACCCTGTATTCACTATTTTCGGTCTTCCACAATACACAGAACATGTAAATGCAATTATTTTTGTAAATATGAAATACCAAATACCTTTTCTCATCAGCAGCATATAACATAAGTCTTTTGACTTCTATTAGTGTCCGGCCATGCACTGGTTAATTTTGTAGGAGTTTTCATTCTCCTCTGACTGTCCTATGAAGCTGCATGACTCCTGATCCTCTGTCTGGACAGAGCTGATTGCCAATCACATGCACCCCCCCCCCAAGAAAAAAAACTCTGTAGCAACACACACCAAACAGAACACATGCAGCCTTTTTACACAGTGGGGGGGATTAACCCATAAGGTTCCACAGTGAGTGTAACAAGCATGCTTTCTTTACTGCATATACAGACTGATTTTACTGTTGTGGGTTTAGTAACACTTTAATGCAACACTTAGGTTCATTTCACGATGTACTTCCAGTCGTAAAAGGGAGGGAATTGTCATGACCCTGCATGTAATACTTCAGTGCATCAGTAAGCCATAAAAGAAAGAGCAGTAAGTCCTGCCAGTGGTCCTGGTTCTTGGGGGGGAACATCTGCTTGAATAAGCTTGGACAGATTACTGTATATGTATGATCTCTATTGTTTCCATAGGAAGAGATAAGTATTTGTGTTTATAAACCAGAGGTAAGATAGAGATGACACAAAGATCATTAACCTGTATGTCATAAACTTTGCCCACTGCTTACTGACATATACAGATACTGGAGAAAGGAGAATAAAAGTAGTGCGTGCCCTACTTTCAGCTCCCCCTTCTCTGACATCTCTTTTGACTTGTGGTTGTGCATACATTAGTATGGTACTGCTTAACGTTTTTTTTTGTGCAGCCCCGTTTCATCTCTGGTTCCAAAAAATTTTTTAAAAAAGGTTTAACGTACATGTGCGCTCAGTACTCATAGTGCTGGCCATTTATATAGAGCAGCTTGTCTAATGTGGCTTGTGGTGGAATTAATCTTTTAGAGACTTTCAGTTTCTGGTAGATGTTGGAAAGTTTCTTCTATCTCTTGGGGACGCCATTGGTGAAATCTTTGTGCTTAAAGTGGAAGTAAAGGCAAATATATGCATATCATTTGTATAAAAAATAAGAGTAAATGTCTTTTGTTTAATCAGCTTGATTAAGAAGCTTCGGGACAGTTTATGTGGAAGTTTGAGAGGTCGTTGCACCTTCAAAACTTAAAAAGGAGGTTGGACATGGAAATGTCCACAAATGCAGAGATCTTACAGTTGCAAGAAAAAGTATGTGAACCCCTTGGGATTACGTGGAGTTTTGCATGAATTGGGCATAAAATGTGCTCTGAACGTCATCTAAGTCACAACAATAGAAGAACACAGTCTGCTGAACATAATACTACACAAACATTAGATGTTGCCATGGTTTAATTGCACATAACATGTAAACATTCACAGTGCAGGGAGGAAAAAGTATGTGAACCTTTGGACTTAATAACTGGTTGACCCTCCTTTGGCAGCAATAACCTCAACCAAACGTTTCCTGTAGTTGCAGATCAGACCTGCACAACCATCTGGAGTAATTGTGGACCACTCCTCTTCACAAAACTGTTTCAGTGTAGCAATATTCTTGGGATGTCTGGTGTAAATCGCTCTCTTAAGGTCATGCCACAGCATTTCAATCGGGTTGAGGTCAGGACTCTGACTGGGCCACTCCAGAAGGCGTATTCTGTGCTGTTGCAGCCATTGTTTTGTTGAATTACTTGTATGCTTTGGGTCATTGTCCTCTTGCATCACCCATCCTCTGCGGAGCTTCAGTTGGCGGACAGATGGTCGTACGTTTTCCTGCAAAATGTCTTGATAAACTCTGGAATTCATTTTCCCATCAATGACAACAATCCGTCCAGGCCCTGAGGCAGCAAAGCAGCCCCAAACCATGATGCTCCCTCCGCCATGTTTTACAGTGGGGATGAGGTTTTGATGTTGGTGTGCTGTGCCTTTATTTCTCCACACATAGTGTTGTGTGTTCTTCCCAAACAACTCAATCTTGGTTTCATCTGTCCACAGTATATTTTGTCAGTAGTGCTGTGGAACATCCAGGTGCTCTTTTGCAAACTTCAAACGTGCTGCAATATTCTTTTTGGACAGCAATGGCTTCCTCCGTGGTGTCCTCCCATGTACTCCATTCTTGTTTAATGTTTTCCTTATTGTAGATGTGTCAACAAAAATGTTAGCATGTGCCAGAGATTTCTGTAGGTCTTTAGCTGACCCTCTGGGATTCTTCTTTACCTCATGCAGCATTCTGCACTGTGCTCTTGCAGTCATTTGTACAGGACGACCATGCCTAGGGAGAGTAGCAACAGTGCTAAACTTTCTCCATTTGTAGACAGTCTGTCTTACCGTGGACACATGAACATCAAGGCTTTTGGAGATACTTTTGTAACCCTTTCCAGCTTCATGCAAGTCAACAATTCTTGATCGTAGGTCTTCTGAGAGCTCTTTTCTGCGAGGCATGGTTCACATCAGACAGTGCTTCTTGAAACCAGTAAACCCAAAACAAGTGTGTGTTTTTTAAGGGCAGGACAGCTGTCAGCAACACATCCAATATCATCACACTGATTGAAGTCAAGGTTGGCTCACTCCTGGCTTCAATTAGCTCTGGGAGAAGTCATTAAGCTAGGGCCTCACATACTTTTTCCTCCCTGCACTGTGAATGTTTACATGTTATGTGCAATTAAACCATGGCAACATCTAATGTTTGTGTAGTATTATGATCAGCAGACTGTGTTCTTCTATTGTTGTGACTTAGATAACGTTCAAAGCACATTTTATGCCCAATTAATGCAAAACTCCACGTAATCCCAAGGGGTTCACATACTTTTTCTTGCAACTGTATGTTGGAGCTGGCCATGTTATATTCTGTATATGAGGGGGTTGTCCTGGATCGTACATAAGAGCGGTTTCAGCCTCATAAAGAAGAGAAACGGAAACAGGGGGCATCTCTGTCGTGTCCCATTATTAATGGGAAAAGAATCAGGTAGAACCCTGTTTACTCTGACCTTAGTTGATTGAGTGGAATAGAGTGCAAAGATAGGAAAAAATAAGTCTTAAAACGGAGTTCTGGTCCTTTAATTATTTATTTCTAAAGGCACCCACGTGAGAGTGGCAGCTTATGCAGTGCAAGTTGAGATCACCTGTACTTGTAATCCTTTGCTTTCCTGATAAAAAATAAAATTGCTCACTGCACCCTCATATTGTGAAAGCTGTCATTTTAAGTGTGGGCACTTGAAGCCCGCCCAGACATTCTTCTGGGAAATTGTGCAGCTGGCTACCCAGCATGCACTTCCCGTTCTCGTGCCTGCGCAGTGTGAAGAAGACGTGGCACTTTCCTGTGCCTGCGCAGCGTGAAGAAGGCACGATCTTGCACCTGTGCAGCGTGAAGAAGGCACGATCTCGCACCTGCGCAGTGTGAAGAAAATTCCGCAATTGCCACATTTCCAGTCTTATAATAACGCAAGAGTTTTGTATTAGGCATTCCCTGGGACTGCTGGGATAGATGACGCCGATATCCCAGCCCTAGGGTATGCCTGATGATGTAATTGCCTAGGCGGCCGGGACCGGAAGTGGAGAGAGAAATTATCAATAAAAGGTATTTAGGAGAAAAAAAATTAATTGTGTATATATATATATATATTGCCAAACGGACTGTGAAAAGGGAGACCATTGTCTTTCAGGGGAGACAAAAAAAAGGCTGGAACTCAGCTTTAAGTGGACAGGAAAAGAGTACATTAGTATTCACATTAGCATGTGAGGGCCCAAGCCCATGTACTCCAGAGTGAAGTGTAGTAAAGACCATTTGACTGTGTCTGTAGAGAAGACGACACATGGTGTTCCTTGACAGGCCTGAGTGTATAATGTTGTCAGGGCTCCCAGGTGTGACCAGAGGTGTGTGACTGACGCAGGGAAACGCAGACTTCAGATATGTGATAAACAATATAATTTATTAACACTAACCATACAAACATAAACGCAGTGCAATACTAAAACATAATACAGTGCAAACAAACCAAACCAACCACCCACAGATAACAGTACATACAAGCAAGCGTCGTCAGGCAGGCCGGGTCAATATCAATAGGGCAGGTAGGTACAGGGGGAGCAAGCGAAGATGGGTCGGGGTCACAGGCCAGGTTCAGCAGGTAGCTAGCAGCGTAGTACAGAGGGTCAGGCAGAGGGATGGTCAGGGTCACAAGCCAGGGATCAGAACAGGTAGCAAGCAGCGTGGTACAGAGGGTCAGGCAGAGGGATGGTCAGGAGCGAGCCGGGATCAGAGCAGGAGAAGTCAGCAGCGGTTCAGATCAGGCAGGGTCAGCAAAGGAACAGAAACAGGATGCAGGACGGATACAAGGCCCAGGACAAACACAACACCAAGGCAGAGTCTGCAAGTCTGGCCATCCCTTAAATACACCAGTATCATCAGTTCCAGGTGTTAGCTGGCTGAAAGGTTGAGTCTCTGATTGCTGGGAGCACCCGCTGGCCAGCCCTGGTACTGCAGATCAAAAGGCAGGTGAGTCCCACCATTGCTGGCCAGTCCATTCCTGACAAATGTTAATGGTCCTGTTGGTATTAGCTCTCACCTCTCTCCTGAGCATAAAGCCTACTTGTCTAAGTTAAATGCTAGAATAGGATGCTAGAGAGGTTAAGGTAAATTTAGTTTTATTAGGTACTCTGTAACTCAGCAATCAGTGGAGCAGTGTGTGATTATTTTGGGCTGTTCTAGGTCTTTCTGGCTGCAGGCCTAACTACTTTTCTCTGCCTTCTAGTGGATTCTAGAATGTACTGGGCTGGAAGAGGCAGACTCTGGGCCTGAATATTCATGTGGTCTCAGCCACTCTCTGGAGGAAAGAATGCCCAGTATGTGGCTGAGGAGTGTATAAATAGTCTGGGGCATGGAACAGCGGGATTCTTGTTCTGGAGGAGGAGACCCCAGCCGGCAGGGCTACTGACCTTCTGGGCAATTAGTTGAAGTCTACAAGAGTTCATCGTGGTCCCAGCTTTGAGTGGAGCTGGAGCAAATTCAGAGGGGTTTTACTGGGGATCTGGCCTAGAGGCTCACAGGAGAAGTGTCTGGCTGGTATTGGATGGAGGCATTTAAGTACATGAGGACATTGTGAGTATAGGCCAGAGTGAGAAATCCTAGTGATTTTTGCTGCTTAACCCGTTGAGCACGTGCTCCAGAGTTGCTGACTTAGAACTGCTCCTGTGTTTGGAGTCCCCTGAGTTTGTTTGCCTATTGCTAGTTCAGAAGGGAGTTACCCTGAAGAGTCTAATTAAGCCAGAGAGTTTTTTTTCTGCTACTATGCACACAAAAATTTGGAGCATCCCAAGGTTTACCCTGCACCCAACCAAGTTCAATGAGCATTAAACTACAAAAATACACTCATTGCTGTGTCTTTGTGTTGTGAGAATATGGGAGCTGCTATGTGCCTGGCTGGTTTGCACTCAATTACGAAGAGAACCTGGTGCAAGTCTGTGGGGCCCGTCAGGAGTCTGAACTACATATAGTTGAGGTAAAAAATGAAGGGGCGTTATTTTTGCTATAGTACAGTGTATACATGAAGATAGTGACATTAATCATATGCGGATTATAGATGTAGCCCAGTGCTAGCTAACTTACCTGTGCCATCGCAAGACATTCTTAATAGGAACTATGTTGAACTACTGCTCCCTCTAGTGTTTAGTTGTAATAGAGACAGTGTGTTCAGAGGCATCGAGAAAGAGAGGAGGACCCAACAAAGAGGTGGGGATTGTGGGGCATATAGTCCAGAAGACTGAGATTTGCAAGGAGCCCATATTGTTGTGAACTACAAGTTTCAGCCGACTGGAGAAAGAGAAGTGGAATGCTGGGAAAGGCTATATATTTCGGACCCCAGGAGAAAGCTCTTCCTCTCGGGACTCTGGGCTGAAGCTGCAAGGAGGGACCTGGCTGCTGTAGAGAGTCAAGTAGGCCACGTGGTCCGGACGGTGTGGAGAATCTTTGGCAGGTGAGCTACTGACCTGCACGCAGATTATCCGTTCCCAGTTTCCTGTTGACAGAGTGACTAACCAGAGTCATGCACATTGTCCTCACCACACTCACAGCAGAATCCCAGTGCCGCAAGGTGCTAGGCCAGGCACCCCACGCTGCTTACAGATTCTGCTGGAGCTTTCTAGGACATCCTGGATCCTTTGAGGATTGGTGAGCGGGCAGAAGCCCACACTGTGTACACTCCTCACTAAGGGACCCTGCATGCAGACACCTTTTTACCCCATGTCTTCTTATAAATCTGTAATCTTTACCAGGAATCATTTACCACTATTGCTGGTCACCATTGCACAGCAATCTCTGTGGGTCCCTATTGAGCTAGCTGAAGATCCAAGACACTCTTTTCATCAAGACTCCCTTTTACCACTCTTCAAGCCAAGGACTCTGTGCCTCACATCTCTTTATGTATTAAAGGGGGACTCTATTTAGAAATCGTTCATAGAATAGCTATTACAAGGTGTGTTGTTATTTCTGGACCTGTGGTACCAGGACTCTAAGAGAGCAGGCTGACACTGAGAAGTCTTTCTTTTCCCTGGGATCAAAGGCTCTCACTGGGCATATTTGAAACTCAGTTTGAATCATTGTGTTCATCCCTGCCAAGTCCACCTATATTCACATTTTGAGTCCAACAAGGTGGTGGTTACATTGCGAAGTATTGGCATAAACATTATTTACTGTCTGTTGACTGAACAATTCTTAGTAAATACTCAATTGCTTTACTGCATTCAGTTGTCTGTGCAATTGTTTCCTTTGTGCATTATGTCTTAACCTAGGGTGTCAGAGGTGTCAGGCAGCTTGCAAAGTCAGGGCAACCTTTGGGGACCGGTGTCTTACAACGGCCCTCCGAAGGATAGCACTACACGTTTCAGTTACCATAGCTGGAGTTTTTTTAAAGAGAGAGGAAAGGACTTGTGGTCAGGAGAGGAGCCAAGATGTTGGTTTCTGGTCTGTCCATTGAGGCCCAGCAACCTCCCTTCCGCTTCTAGCTTCAATATGGTCTTATGAACATTAGACCCTTTTGGAAACTAAAATGCCTTGTCAGTAAAGAGTTAAAGTGTTGCTGAGATGAGCAATGTTAAAACACTTCCCCTGTGTTGCAGAGCAAGAGAGGAAGGAATGGTTTCTTGCATCTTATCTGACTACACTTACAGGAGATAAAGAGAAATGAAAGCTCACATTAGGGTCATGCCAGAAGTGTTTTAAATTTTGGTATTATTATTCTTTAAATAATTATATTACATATACATGTATTTTCTTACTCCTTTATCCTGGGTTCACATATATGCGGTGCGGTATATCGCATGTGATTCGCACAGGAACCACACCGCATTCCTCTGCAAATCACATGCGATTTGAGCCATACATTTTGTATGGCGTTAATCGCATCACACCCACACCAAAAAGGTGAAGAACCCTTTTTTGGGTCCGCACTAAAATCGGATCGCATGGGTATTCACACCTATGCGAACCGATACTGCACATTGCACTGCGTTTTTGGGGTGTTGTTAGTGTAACATACACACCCGCAGCGGTTCGCATGAACGGGGTGCGATCTGATGCGTTTTCTGTGCAAATTCCGCACCGCACCAGTGTGAACCAGTGCTTAATCTATTGTTTAATTAGTTGCGCTTTCTTATGGCTACAACTTAGCTTATGTGCTAGGAGCCCACTGTTGTACCTCACACGATTTATAGTACCAGACAATTAATGCATCTAAAATTCATCAGAAAAATGAAGTGGTTACAGAAAGTTAAAGGCTAAGTCCACCATTTACATAAAAATAATATATACACATATATTTGTGGGACAAGAATATGTATTTATTTATTTTGCAGGGGAGCATGCAAAGGATTGCATGGTTCAAAAGGTAGAGTTAGCCTATAAGAATATAATGCTTTTTGCATAAGTAATAACACTAGACAAAAAGCATAAAAGACCTGCAACTTCGTTTGTCTATAAGTCTTCAGAAATAAACACACATATAGCATAGTACATTAATATTTTATGTACACTGATTTAATAGGCAAAAGCCTATTATTTAGAGACACCAGATTGGGCACATGGATGATTCTATTTGGTGTCAGTCCATGCTGGAAGATCTCTGATACTGTGGAAGATCTCTGATACCATGAAACATTTATTTTTACTGTACTTGTGTAACATGAACTTTGGTGTTGTTTTTTCTGGACACTTACAATCAAATTGGATGGTCTAACCTAATTGGATCATATATGTGACTGTTCTCGCACTTTTTTCTGCACATTATTTATGCTGATTGTGTAGTTTATGAGCTTTGTTGTTTATATGCTTTAACCACTTGCCCTCCAGAGGATTCACCCCCCTTCCTGACCAGGCCATTTTTTGCAATATGGCGCTGCGTTTCTTTAACTATCATGCAACACTGTACATACATTAAATTTGTAATTTTTCCCCCACAAATAGAGCTTTCTTCTGGTGGTATTTGATCACCTCTGCGGTTTTTATTTTTTTGCACTATAAACAAAAAAATGACAGTTTTGAAAAAATGTTTGACTTTTTGCTGTAAAACATATCCAATAATAATATTTAAAACAACTGTCTTCATAAATTTAGGCCAAAATGTATTCTGCTATATGTCTTTGCTAAACAAAATCCCAATAAGTGTATATTAATTGGTTTACGTGAAAGTTATAGCATCTACAAATGGCGGTATATATACTGGAATTTACACAGCTTTTCTGACTGCCTATCACATTTCTTGAGGTGCTAAAATGCCAGGGCAGTACAAAGACCCCCAAATGACCCCTTTTTTAGAAAGTAGACACCCCAAGGAATTTGCATAAGAGGCATGGGGCGCACTTGCGGGCTCCCTCCCAAGCCGGACTGTGTATGTCCATAAACACATACAGTCCTGCTTGGCCCCACCCCCTCCTCACAGGATTTGATTGACAGCAGCAGAATTTTTCTAAATTTTTAATATTTTTTTAATTCATGTCACAAAAAAAACAGTGGTGATCAATTGCTACTAAAAGAAAACTCTAGTTGTGTGAAAAAAGGACACAAATTTTGTTTGGAAACACGACTGCGCAATTACCAGTTGAAATAGCGCACTGCAGAATAGCAAAAAATGGCCTGGTCAGGAAGGGGGGTAAATATTCCATAGGGCAAGTGGTTAAAGAGAAGAGCCCATTGCTATTTAACCGTTAATAGGCTAGGCCCACTTTTTAAACTGGAATACAAAAAATGGCAGTTGGCTAGTGCAGAGCCGCCCGAAAGTGGTTAATTAAATCCTATGCGGAGTAATATATTACTACAAAAGTAAACACGATATTGTATTTATTTGATCACTTAGATCATGAAGAAAGGTTGACATTGACAGAGTGAACATGTTGCAATCATAATAAAATCAAAGAATTAAAATAAAGAACCGTTCGGCGTCTTCAAAAACGGCTGTATAGGCAAAAATGATCAATATGAGGCAATGGGGTTTCTTTCTTGCCACTTTTTAAACTCTTGAGGTGAACAACAAATAAATGTTTTTTTTTACCCTGTTCAAATTCAGGAACCCACTATGTTTGAAGAATATAAATGAATTGTAAATTACTGAGGAGGACTTGAACGTGACATTTGCGTAGCATGTATAGAGTGAAACCTATAATTTGGGAGCTGCAGAAAATGTGCGTTGGCGTGCAGTAATTATCAAGGAAAATCTGTGTAGATTTTATTTTCTGGCTGTAAAATGTCATTGAAAGCAAACCGATGTTTATCTAGAGAGAAGATATGTGTCTAAAGTCAGTAGATTGTCAGTGTGTAATTTTATATAGTTAAGGTTTCCGTATTAGTGTGCCTATGTTTGACTGCTCAATGATAGTTGAAATTAAAACACCATGTCAGTTTCCTTTATTTACTTCTTAGAAAAATCCACATAGATTGTGATGCTTGTATTTCTCACCTCCCTAACCTGTCCTTGCACTAATGTATGCAAGGACACCTATACTTCTTAGTTATAGGGTTCTAATATATGTTAAATAGTTATGCAGCAGATATATTTCACATGGTACTATAAATATTTCTAACTTTATGTCATCATTTTGAGACTCTAGAAGGCAGTAACACCATATTTGTTTTGGGTGGGGGCTCTGATAAACAACCAGCCTCCTGCAGGCCTCAATCAGGAACCAGTTGCTAATGTTTAAAGAGAACCTGTCACCATGCCAGTCTATTATTGTGTAGCTTGTGACAAATACATCAAAGTAACTGTATAAACTGCTTGTTTTACCAAGCACATATGAGATCACATCACTCTGTTAGACATACAGTGAAATCAGAAGATCAGCAATACTGTTCAACATTACTACGTAGAAAGCAAAGTCTGCATTTGGGAGGAAAATATTTGTTTTTTCCCATGTATGTACAGTGAGGAACAGAAGTATTTGAACACCCTGCAATTTTGCAAGCTCTCCCACTTAGAAATCATGGAGGGGTCTGAAATTCACATTGTGGGTGCATTCCCACTCTGAGAGACAGAATTAAAAAAAAAATTCAGGAAATCACATTGTATGATTTTTAAAGAATTTATTTGTCTTGCACTGCTGAACATAAGTATTTGAACAGCTGAGAAAATCAGTGTTAATATTTGGTACAGAAGCCTTTGTTTTCAATTACAGAGGTCAAACGTTTCCTGTAGTTCTTGACCAGGTTTGCACACATTGCAACAGGGATTTTGGCCAACTCCTCCACACAGATCTCCTCTAGATCTGTCAGGTGTTGGGGCTGTCGCTGAGCAACACGGAGTTTCAGCTCCCTCCAAAGATGTTCTATTGGATTTAGGTCTGGAGACTGGCTAGGCCACTTCAGAACCTTGATATGTTTCTTATGGAGCCACTCCTTGGTTATCCTGGCTGTGTGCTTCGTGTCGTTGTCATGTTGGAAGACCCAGCCACGACCCGTCTTCAATGCTCTGACTGAGGGAAGGAGGTTGTTGCTCAAAATCTCACAATAAATGGCCCTATTCATCCTGTCCTTAATAGAGTGCAGTCGTCCTGTCCCCTTCACAGAAAAGCACCCCCAAAGCATGATGTTACCACCCCCATGCTTCACAGTAGGGATGGTGTTCTTGGGATGCAACTCATCCTTCTTTTTCCTCCAAACACGACGAGTGAAGTTTAGACCAAAAAGTTCTACTTTGGTCTCATCTGACCACATGACTTTTTCCCATGCCTCCTCTGGATCATCCAGATGGTCATTGGCAAACTTCAGACGGGCCTGGACATGTGATGACTTGAGCAGGGGAACCTTCCGTGCAATGCATGATTTGAAACCATGACGGCGTAGTGTTCTACCGACAGTGACCTTTGAAACTGTGGTCCCAGCTCTCTTCATGTCATTGACCAGCTCCTCCCTTGTAGTTCTGGGCTGATTACTCACCTTTCTTATCATCAGTGATACCCCACGAGGTAAGATCTTGCATGGAGCCCCAGTCCGAGGGAGACTGACAGTCGTCTTTAGCCTCTTCCATTTTCTAACAATTGCTCCAACAGTTGATCTATTTTCACCAAGCTGTTGGCAATTTCCCCGTAGCCCTTTCCAGCCTTGTGGAGGTCCACAATTTTGTCTCTGGTGTCTTTTGACAGCTCTTTGGTCTTGCCCATGGTAGTAGTTGGCGTCTGACTGACTGTGGGGTAGACAGGTGTCTTTAAAGAGCTCAGACAGGTGCTACTAAGTTAGATTAATGAGTGGAGTAGAGGTGGACGTTTTAAAGGTACAGTAACAGGTCTTTGAGAGCCAGAATTCTTGCTGTTTCTTAGGTGTTCAAATACTTATGTTCAGCAGTGCAAGACAAATACATTCTTTAGAAATCATACAATGTGATTTCCTGAATTTTTTTTTAAATTCTGTCTCTCAGAGTGGGAATGCACCTACAGTGTGAATTTCAGACTCCTCCATGATTTCTAAGTGGGTGAACTTGGAAAATCGCAGGGTGTTCAAATACTTCTGTTCCTCACCATATGTATTTACAAACTATATAATGACTTTGTTTCATAAAGTATACAGTATGTAAACCCAATAACGAAAATCTCATATAGGCTTTAAAGTGTTTCTAATCTTCCCAAAAATGTAATATTTTGCAGCTTGCCAGACTTTAGATGTGGTGGCTGCATTCGTTTTCTTTTTTCAGTTTTTTTTCGCCTATTGATTCTACTAGAAACACACTACCTGTCCTAGGGTGACAGCACTCACCCTGCTGTATCAGGACAACAGAAACTGGAAAGGACAACAGAACAACTATCTCTCTCCCTTTCTCCATAATATAGTAAGGGTAATTATTCTGTAGTCCTCAGAGATAGAATGGAACGCTGTTGATAACAGTCAGCAGGGGCAGCGAGCACAGGAAATTATCAGTTCACAAGAATTCTGGCAAGATCAACAGGTATTTTTATTAAGGGAAAAAGCTAACCAAACCTGCCTGGCCCTGTGTGAAAAAGTAATTGACCCCCTCCTTTGCTAAATCATGAATGATCTGTGATTAACCATTTTTGGAAAGCTGAGATAACCACTTGCCCACCTGAGGATTTACCCCCCTTCCTGACCAGCCCATTATTTTGCGTTATGGCGCTGCGTTACTTTAACTGACAATTTTGCAATCATGCAACACTGCACCCAAATGAAATTTACATCCTTTTTTCCCCCCTTCAAATTGAGCTTTCTTTTTCGGTAGTATTTGATCACCTGTGCGGTTTTTATTGTTTGCAAAAAAAAAAAAGACGAACAATTTTGAGAACATTTTTTTTTACTTTTTGCTATTAAACATGTCCAGTAAAAAAAATGTTAAAAATCAAATTTCGGCATACATTTAAGCCAAAATGTATTCTGCTACATATCTTTGCTGAAACAAAAATCCCAATATGTGTAAATTAATTGGTTTACATGAAAGTTATAGCGTTTACAAATGGCGGTATACTGGAATTTTTTTTTATACTACTAATGGCGGCGATCAGCGAATTATAGCAGGACTACGGCTGGTATTCTGACACTGGGGGGAACTGACTTGGTATCACTGACATCCCCAGTGACAACAATACAGTCATCAGTGCTGAAAAAAAGCACTGACACTGTACTAATGGCACTGGGCAGGAAGGGGTTAACATGAGGGGCGATCAAAGGGTCAACTGTGTGCTGGGAGTGTTTTACTGGGGGGCGTTGTGCTGGTGCTTCACTGTAAGCACACTGCTCTGGATGGCTGTGCTGCGCACAGCCATCCGGAGCAGTGTGCTCAAGTTTACAGGGAGGAGGACTGTTAGTAAACAAAGCAGCTCTCCTCCCTGTCGGAGATCTTCGGTAATCACCGGGCGCCGGTGGGTAATTACTGACCAGGATCTGGTGATTGACAACTGCGGCCGCGAATGGCGGTGCGGGTAGGACGCTCGTGTGCGCCCCCTACCCGGAAACACAAAATCACATATATATACATAATTTTGCGCACCCCTGCCGCCCTGTAGCAGTATATCTGTTATAGGGCGGTCTGGATGTGGTCAAATTTCAATTGCCATAAAGTGAAACAAAAAGCGCACCAACCTTGCACATTACCTCAGTAAACTGTGATTTTATTGAATTAAGAAATATACTCACAAACAGAGAAGTATAACAATAACATAACATAATTGTTATACTTCTCTGTGAGTATATTTCTTAATTCAGTTAAATCACAGTTTACTGAGGTAATGCACAAGGTTGTTGCGCTTTCTTTTTGTTTCACTATACAGTACTGGTCGGGCTTCCCCAGCCTTGTTTAGAGCCTCACAACCTTTTATACATTGGTGGACGAATTTCTACAAGTTCCTTTTCCATCCATCCACCCTTGCTCTGGGTCGTAGAGCAAAGGAGGTGTTGTTTTTGTTTCAACTGGCATAAATTTCAATTGCCACACCCAGGCCTGTCTACTGCCAGACCTGTTGAATCAAGAAATCACTTAAATAGAAGCTGTCTGAGAAAGTGAAGCACAATAAAAGGTCTCAAAAAGCTATTTCTGAAATTCAAGAACAGATGAGAAATAAAGTAATTGACACGTATCAGTCTGGAAAGGGTAACAAAGCAATTTCTAAGGCTTTGGGGCTCCAGTGAGAGCCATTATCCATAAATTGAGAAACCTGAAACAGTGGTGAACCTTCCCAGGCATGGACAGTCTACCATAATTACTCCAAGAGCACAACAACGATCTATCCAGGAGGTCATGAAAGAACCCAGAACAACATCTAAAGAACTGCAGGCCCTACTTGCCCCAGTTAAGGTCAGTGTTCATGTTTCAACAATAAGAAATAAACTAGTCAAAAATGGCCTCCATGGGAGAGTTCCAAGGTGAAAGCCATTGCTGACCAAAAAGAACACACAGGCTCGTCTCACATCTGCCAAAAACATCTTGATGATCCCCAAGGCTTTTGGGACAATATTCAGTGCACTGAGACAAACGTTTAACTTTTTTGAATGTGTGCGTCCTGTTACAGCTGGTGTAAAACTAACACAGCATTTCATAAAAAAAAAAATCATACATCATACCAACGCTCAAACGTGGTAGTGTGATGTTCTGGAGCTGCTTTGCAGCTTCAGGACCTGGACGACTTGCCATAACTGATGGAACCATGAATTCTGCGCTCTACCAGAAAATCCTGAACGAGAATGTCCAGCCATCAGTTCGTGACTTCAAGCTCAAGTGCACTTGGGTTATGCAGCAGGACAATGATCTGAAACATCAGAAAGTCCACCTCTGAATAGCTTGAAAAAAAGCAAATTTAGGTTTTGGAGTGGCTTAGTCCAGACTTAAATCTGATTGAGATGCTGTGGCATGACCTTAAACAGGCCTTTCATGCGCTAAAACAAATCCTGTCAATCAAATCCAGGGAGGAAGAAGAGGTGTGGCCAAGCCACATTGTGTGCTTCTATGGACGCACACAGCCCAGCTCAGGAGCAAGTCTAATGCAAGCAGCTTGCTATAGGGGAATACACAGAAGAGGAAGAGCCGAGAACATCAATGGGGGACCCCAGAAGAAATGGGAAAGGACTGCTCTGCAATACTGCTGCACAGACCAGCTATGTAAAATATGTTTTTTATTATTATAATGTAAAAAAAATAGTGTTTACAATCACTTTAAGATAAAAAACTGTTTAGTTTTAGAGCCACCTTAAGTGAGAATGGGCCCTAAAACTTCATCATGCTTCTAGTACTTTAGGAATGAATACATATTGGATCAATGCAAACACCCAACTGGCTTTGTATCAGCCTAGAAAAATGGAATGAGTGTTTGACTCACAATAGTGTAGTGGAGTAAGTGGTGGTATATACATATATTCCTATTACTGCTGAAGTTGCTGATTTGCATTTGCTGGCAAAGGCTAGTTTTGTAGGCTGCGGGGGGAGCGGTTTGTGTCTAATGTTCTAAAGGTATTTACCGCTTCTTACCTAACTGTTAACATTAGACTGGTAGTTCTCTGTATCATGTCTGAGCCACTTCCTGTCAGAAGTAGATTTGCTAACTGCACATTTCCCAATGTCAAGCAGCAGACAGCTAGAGTTTGACATCTGTTACAGTCTATACCTGCACTGTGGTCATAGTTTCTTTCTGATATTATGGTATGTTCTACTAATTGTTAGAGATTAATTCATTTTTTTAAAAACGCTCTCTATAATTCCACCGACTGCTATCCACTGCCTATTGAAGGTGCCCTTCCTGGCTTCTCAAGCACTTTTATTGGACAGGTAATGGCAGTTGGCAGAGCCTAGCCATAAAGTCGGTTCTAAATAACAATCTGAAGGATTATGGGGGGGACTGGGCAGAAACAGACCTTCCTATGCAAGGCAACTCGTGGTTCCTGCTTTTAGCTTGCAATCACACCTAGGCTTTTTTAAAAATGTTTTTGCACCAGTTTTTTAAGTGTTTTGCAAGAAGGGAGGAGAAGAGGAAGAGAGCAGAGGAGAACAGTTGTTCAGGTGTAAAAAAAAAAATGCACATTTACGATCGCTTCCATTGAAGTCTATTGGCCAAAAACATCTCCAAAAAAAGCTCACATACCTTTTTGAGCATTGAGTGACTACGCTTAGAGATGTATAGAGCCTTTATTGAAAAGAATGGGATTTCTATTACTAAATGTTGTCACGTGTAAGCATAGGCACAAAAAAAAATGATCAGAACCAGGGCTTAAAGTGAACCTGGACTTATACTGGGTATAGAAATTATTAACTTTATTGTATGGGGCAAAAGATACATGTACTTACCTTTCACTTGCTTCCCCACCTCTGCATACCAATGCTGGCCTACCTGGGATGCACCCAATACTGGCTAACAGGAAACATGGTACTCCTACTTCCTGTCTGCAATGCAGCACTTGGTGCCTGAATGGTCAGTTTCCAGGTCATCTTGGACAGACAATGTTCCATTGTGGAAATATTGACTTTTGCTCAGTAGAAAGTTGCACTTTTGGTGAGTCATTTCAGATTGGAATAGTGAGGGGGAATGTGGAAGAAACAGCAAATATGTGCACCTTATGCTCTGAACAGGAAAGTGGACCTATTAGTTTTGGAGGAATTTGAGAAATGGAGCACAAGTTCACTTCGAAGATGGTGCATCTACTTCTATTTACCAATTTATTATAAAATTTAAAGTGATATTAAATTCTTGTTTTTAAAACAAAAATAATTTGCACAGAGCAGCCTTTATCCTCCTGTTCTCGGGTCCCCCTCCAGTACTCCTGGCCCCTCTCTCCTGCTGAGTGCCCCAGAGCAAGCAGCTTGCTCTGAGGGCATCCAAGCAGGCATGCTCCCGAGCTGCAGCTCTGCGTGTCCATTCACACACAGAGCCATGGTTCGACCCTGCCCCCTTTGTTTTCTGATTGGCTCACTGGATGTGATTGACAGCAGCAAGAGCCAATGGCCATAGGACCACTTTAAATCTCACTTGTTTTTGCTCTTTTTAATAAATTACTGATTCCTAAGTGGGTACATTTGTTGGCCATAACTGATTATAGTAGAGGATTACAGTGTACAGGAGATGGGGAACAAATTGTCTGTTACAGAAAAGTAAAGCTGGCAGGAAAAAAAGGCAATATTAAAGTGCTTCTAAAGGCTTAAGGTTTTTATCTTCATGCATTGTATGCATGAAGCTGAAAAACCTTCTGTGTTCAGCAGCCCCCTAATACTCACCTGAATATGATCTCTGTCCAGTGATCGGCATAAGAGATTCGGCTTTCCCGGGTCTCCCCCTCCTCATTGGGTAAGACACAGTAGTAGGAGCCATTGCAGCCATCCTGCTGCTGTCAATCACAATGAGGAAGACAAAACAGAGGGCGCACAGGCCTAGTGCATTACCATAAAAAATGTTTAATAAAAAATAAAGTAGGTGTTGTACTCACAAACGACAATATAGTCAAGGCACATCATAAAGAACAGCTGGGTCAACACCGCGCTGAGTAACAGTCCGCAATAGGGAGTTTAGACATCCAAAAGGCTGACGTGTTTCGAGGACTTGCCTCTTCCTCAGAGCCCTGAGTCCTCGAAACGCGTCAGCCTTTTGGATGTCTAAACTCCATATTGCGGACTGTTACTCAGCGCGGTGTTGACCCAGCTGTTCTTTATGATGTGCCTTGACTTTATTGTCGTTTGTGAGTACAACACCTACTTTATTTTTTATTAAACATTTTTTATGGTAATGCACTAGGCCTCTGTTTTGTCTTTCCTCATTCAGTATATTTGGATTTCCCCGGTCCATTTGAGGGCAGCAAGGTGTGCATATTCCAGGAAATTCTTAATGTGGTTGTAGCCTGCATCGAGTCCATCCCCAAGCGAAGGAGCATTTGTGTTTGCTGGTTCTTTGCTGTCAATCACAGTCTGTGAGGCAGTAACGGGGGACTCAGCCCTACTCTGCTTTCTCTTATGGACACAAAGAGCAAGGCTTGGGGACGAGCACACACCAATTCCCCCCCATAGCAAATGGCTTGCTATGGGGGGCACTGCTCAGGGAGGAGTAGCCAGAAGCTCCGGCGAGGACCCAAGAAGAGGAGAATCGGGGCTGTTTTGTGGAAAACCATTGCACAGACAGGGATGTTGAATTTGTATTGCCCAACGCCTGAGATATGTAGTTCCAGGCGTCAGGCAGGAAGCTTTTTTCAACCTTTAGCCCTGCTGTGGGCAAGCAGCAGGGCTCACCTGTCAGGTGGAAGCAATTGGGCGGCAGCCGCCCTATTGCTGTCACACAGCTTACGGTTCCAGCCTCCACCCCACATATGTGAACCTCCCCCCCCCAACTTGCTAAGTATCCCGTGCTCCGCTTGCCCATCTGTGGGCCCGGGACTGGCTCAGTGTGCACCAGCATCTAGAGGAGGAGAGTGAACACGTCCGCTCTCCTCCCCTTCTTGTCCTGACTTGGAAGTGATGTCACTTCCAGGTCCCCATTCACAGATTTCCGGCCATTGATGCTGGGAAAGAATGTAATGCAGTGTGATGTATACTGCATTACATTCAGGGGAGCACAGTGGAGACATGCAGGGTCTAAAAGACCCTGCATGTCTCATTAAAGAGAACCAGTCACCAAAAAATCATCAAATAGGGGACTTTTTGTCCCTTATGTGATGAAAAAGTTAAGTAGAAAATGTTTTTTTAAATAGTAAAAAATCAAAGTTGCACCCAAGCACATAACATCCCCTCAAAAAAAAAATTTGAGGACCCCCACATATATGCACGTACAAAAGTAAAAGCACACGCCGGGATGCCTACGCATGAAAACGATGATTGCCATACACATGTTACATATCGCCGCACACGCCAGAATGACAGCAATAATTCTAGCACCAGACCTCCTCCGTAACGCTAAACTGATGACCTATAAGGGTCTTTAAAAGGGTTGCCTATAAAAAATATAGGGTACTGAAGTTTGTTGCCGTTTCGCGAGCGCACGCAAATTTAAGGTTTGACATGTTGGATATCTATTTACTTGGTGGAACCTCATCTTTTATATTTTACCAAAAAATAGGGTAAGAAATCCTAGAAATAGAAATCCTCTGAGTGGGTGTGATAAGGGAGAGCTGGTAGACATTGTGAGAGTTGGCCAGGAATGGAGATAATGTGAATGGAGATGACTAAATTGAGGCAAGAGTGGTGCCTGTGGAAGGTGTGGGGCACTGTGAGCAGGGGTTGGCGGGTGAATGGATCTGTGTGTGTGTTTGAATAAGGGTGGAAGAAGATAGGTGAGAGAGGTTGTGGGTGGCTGGTTAGAATTAGTGTCATTGTTCACAGCTCTGAACAATTTAGTTAGCTAAACTAGCTAAACCACCACAGCACTGACATCTAGTCACAATGATGCACTGTCACTGCTCACACTCCTCTTCACAACTGTATAGGCATTCCTCCCCAAAACCCTGCTATATGTTTTTTACCTGCATGCCTACAATACTATTCTCTTCACATCCCTTGACATGCTAATACCTGGCAACTGCCAACCTCTATACAGTATTTCCCCTGTCATTGCCTAGCAAATGATCATTATTAGATTCTGCCACCAGTTCTCATCTACCCAAGCAAAGTTGCAGATATTTGTCCTGTACCTGAAAGTGAAATCTGTAATCTCTCAGTACTGGGCACTTGCAGGTTCTCTGTGGGCACAGGAAATCAGTGAATGGTATTTCACTGATCCTCTGCAGCTACTGTATACCCAAGATGTTG